>NC_054480.1:67320068-67992568 GCF_017639515.1 Carcharodon carcharias | reverse complement strand
GGGCTGCCTTGTCCTAAATAGTGTCAAGCTTCTTGAGTGCTATTGGAGCTGCACTCATCCAGGCAAGTGGAAAGTATTCCATCACACTCCTGGCTTGTACCTTCTAGATGGTGGACAGGCTTTGGGGAGTCAGGAGGTGAGGTACTCAGCACAGGATTCCCAGCCTCTGGCCTGCTCTTGTAGCCACAGTATTTATATGGCTAGTCCAGTTCAGTTTCTGGTCAATGGTAACCCCCAGGATGTTGATAATGGAGGATTCAGTGATGGCAATGCCTTTGAACATCAAGTTTGTTTATGTGCATGCGTGTGCATGTGTATGGGTGGTGGGTGGTGGGGTATGGGGAAAGGGAGTCAACACGAAGGGTATGGCCCCCCCTTCCTGTTCCAGGGTCATTTCTCAGACACAGAGTACCTTTGAGCGAGCGAAATGTCCCTGCGAGTCCGCAAGCAAACACAACAGGGTTTGCTTCTCGGGTTTCTTGCATGGTGAGTCCCCTGGCTGCTGCTGGGTGAATACCAACCGTGGCAGGATGAGGCCCTTAAGTGGGCATTAATTGGAGGCAGGCCGGGGAGGCAGACTCCACAGAATTAACTGGGGCAGAGGGAGGAGAGGGGAAGAGATCCCCCTGCAACCTTCCCGCCCAATTCCAATGCTCTCCAACACCAAACTTGCCCCGAGGGAGAGAATTAACTTCTCCCCTTTTATAGAATCAATAAGTTTCAAAGCATTTGTTATTTGATGCAGAATATTATAAATCTCACCAATGTTACTGTTCATCTATATGCAGATTTAAGCACCTTTGAAGTTAATATTATTGAAGGCCTCTATATTTCTTTCATGTATGATAACTGAGGTAATTAATAGCTGTGACCCAATCGACTCAATGTTATTTGCTATGCGCCCTTTGTAAGTACTTTACTGGCACATTGCTACAAAAGGGTACAGAACCCAGACTTGTGACTCAAAACTCTTCCATTAAATTACAAGCTTTCCAAAGGTAGGAATAAGATAGGTTTCCCACAGAGACAGTGGGCTTTTGAGAGTGGGCACATTCTTGATCTCCTGCTGGATATTATTTGTGAACTGAGAAGCATTGGCAGAGGTTTGGGAGCAAGATCTTTAAATATTGGTTAATAATTCCATATCCCTTAAAAGTTTGTAAATTTCTCTCAGCTTTTGTTATTTTTATCGTTATTTTTCCTGCGCATTTTTGCTTTTAGCTTTGAGCTTTATTTTGGCTTCTTTTCCATTTAGCTTTGAACCTACCCTTTTGGGAGCTTCTTGCCACAGGAGATGGAACATAAAAAGGGATGAGCAAGATTGCTGCCCCTCTCCTTCACCCTGATCTTCCAGGAATCTGCGAGGAGCACTTAATTCTCACCATGCTCAGGAAAAACCACACTAGGCGTATTGCTGCACCCTGGCACAACCTTTGAGTGCCAAAGTCAGACTTCAAATCACATTCAGTAAGTACATGTGAGTTTCTCACTTGCCTTGCAGCACTCCACGCCACGTCAAAGTAACAGACCTCAGAGCAGCTGAGCAACAGAACTGGTGTGAAAAATACAACAATACTTAAGGAAATGAGGGTAGAAAGTGAGGGACACATTTTTCACAGTTATTATAGACAAGCGGAGCACTGGTAGATTGGAAAATAGATATCATTCAAAATTTTAAAACAGTCAGTCTTAACGTTCTGGGAAATATGAATGCCTGTTAGTTTGAAATCCATCAGGCAAGAATTCAGTGCCAATATGAATCTCGACGAGACAACTTGCATTTACGTAGCATTTTCATGGCCTTCAGATGTCTCGAAACCCTTTATAGTTATCAAGGTGCTGTCAAAATGTAGCCACTGGTATAAGGTAGGAAACACGACAGCCATGTTTTGCACTGAGAGCTCCCACAAACAGCAATGTGATAATCTGACTTTTTTTTGTGTTGATTGTGCGACAAATATTGGCCAAGACACCAGGGATAACTCCCTTTCCCTTCTTAAACTCGTGCCATGGATCTATTACATCCACCCAAGCCAGCAGATGGGATTTCCGTTTAATGTCTCACATGAAAGACAGCACTTCCAACAGTGCAACACTCCCTAAGCGCTGCACTGGAGAAGCAGCCTTGATTTTTGTGCTCAGGCCCTGGGGCAGAATTTTTCATCCCACAGGCAGCTACGTGCCCGATCTGATCGGGAGTAAAATAGTGTGTGATGATGCTGGGTGAGCGTCGGCAGAGCACCCGCTGACAATTAAGAGGCTTACTAAGGCCATTAAACAAGTAATTCATTTGTATTTTTCGCTGCCTGTTCAACCTACGATTGGCGGGTGGCAAATAGACCAGGCGACCTTTGCATTTTTTTACACAACGTTATCCATCGGTGGGATGAGGATTCCAATGGTAAATTTTAAAAAAATAATAAAAATTTATCATCATTTTTAACATGTCCCTCATCATGTAACTGAGTCACATGTGGGGACATGTTTATATCATTTGTAAAGCTTTATTTTTCATTTTAAAATTCTTTAGCTCCCTGAGACAGGTCTGTGCCTTCAGGGAGCTTTCAGTGCGTGCTCCCCCATGCAGACTTCAGCACTCGCACTCCTCCTGCCCTCACCCCAGCCGCGCTGAGGCTCTCAGCGCATATTTCACGCTGGTTGGCCCTTAATTGGCTAGCCAGAGTGAAATCGGGGTTGGAGCCCGATCACGGGTGGCAGTCCGTTTTGCGGCCGTTCCCAAGCCTGCCTGCTGCGCCTGCCTGACAAAGAGAAAATCCTGCCACTGGAGTGGGGCTTGACTCCAAAACCTTGTGACTCAGAGGCAGCTGAGTCACGGCTGATACGGTTGTGTTTTTAATGTTTTTCCGTCCGTTCTGGAGTTTCACTTGGAGTTGGTGTACTTGGTCACCGCCTTTGTCCGTTCCGACATGGTGTGCTTGCCAGTTCCCCAAGCAGCAGCAGGCGCACGGTGGTCTGGATCCCCCGGGAGCTGATGGTGCTTGTTGTAATGGGCCAGGCAGGAAGCCTCACCTGCAATGCGCTCAAAAATATTGTTCACGAATGAGTTCATTAGGCTCGTGGCCTTGGAGGAGATGCCGGTGTCGGGGTGAACCTGCTTCATTACTTTGTAGATGTAGGTCTCGCCTTTCCTCAACCTTTGCCGCTTCTTGCCACCCTTTGCTGATGGTTTTTTTTAAGGCTTTCTTGGCTCCCTACTTGGGAGCTGGTTTCTTCTCATCAACCACCTTCATTTTTTTAAAGTTTCTATAATTTATTAATTTACTAGGAGACCCAATATACAGAGGTAATCAGTACAGTAGAAGCCATGAGCCTAGAGGCAAATTTGCAACCCAGCCCATTTGTACTCAATTTCTTGCAAACGCTTGGTCCATTCCTCTAGTCTTCCCTCCAGTTTTGAAGGATGATCCTGCCAAAAGGAGACCCATTCTATGTGAGCCCAGTCTGCGTCGCAACATAACTCCAGACTGCAACACAGAATGCTAATCCTCCCAAAAGGATAGCATTTCCATACTTGTCATGAAAGTCAGGACTAGTGGATCAGTTTTGTGGTGAGCTTGTCTTGTTACAATTTAGTGAATGCTCCAACCGAACAGGGAAAGCAGGCTCTTGGTCAAAGGCACCATCTCCACCACGCCCTTGTTTACCCTTCAGGAAAACAAAAAGCTGTTGAACAAATTAATCGTGTAAGCAAACAAATCTCTCAATCTGCAATTTGTTGAAGGGCTGCAATACAGCCCAAGGCTAATAGTGAGAGTACATAAGTGGAACAGACAGATTACGTCAGTAGATAACAGACAATTGCCTGGTTTTAGAATTTTGCAGTTGCTATACTGTTTTACTCAATTTCATTCTGTAATGTGGGGATACAATGATTAAAATAGGGCAATGTGGTGGGTGTCGTATAACGAGAGTTTTTGGAGGCGTTAGACAATGCACTTGACAAGAAATTTGTGACGAGATTGAAAGTCCGTGAAATGAAGGAGGAAACAATAAATGAATAGTAGATTTAGCAACAATACAAACAAAACTTGCACTTGTGTAATGCCCTTCACAACATCAAAACATCCAAAAGCACTTTCCATCCAATTATGTACTTTTGAAGTATGGTAACTGTTGCAATGTAAGAAAACCAGCAGCCAATTTGTGCATGTTAAGGTGCCACAAACAATAATATGATGATGACCAGATAATCTGTTTTAGTGGTGTTGAGCAAGGAATACGTTTGGGGCAGGGCATGGGCAAGAACCAGCCTGCTTTTCTCTGCAAGAGTGCCATGGGATCATTTGTGTCCACCTGAGAGGGCCTTGGATTAATGCCTCATCTGAAAGACAGCAGATCCTCAGTGCGGTGCCCAAGTGTCAATTTAGATTACATGCCCCAAGTGCCTAGACCCCACAACTTTCTGACTCAGAGTGAGAATACTGAGCAAATTCTAATACCTAAGGAAATAAAAGGTAGGACTAGTGGTAGTTCTAATTGAGTAGAAGTGACCATCATAATGGCCTAGCGGTCGGCCGTGTATGCTTTGCTGGGGGAACAAATCAGCCTCAAATAGCTCAGATTCTGCTTGGATAACTGCACGCATGGCTAGAATTCATGCCCTGGGCTAGGGGATGAACATACAGGGTTGGGGCTGCCTAAGGACCCTCTATGGAGGCCAGGAATCCCTACAGAAAGGTGATGCTTCTGAAGGGAGGTGGGAGGGACGAAGGAAAATCCCAGCCGCATACTGTGGCTACAAGAAAATGTCAGAGGCTGAGAATTCCATGGTGACTAACTCATCTCCGGATGCCCAAAGCCTGTCTACCATCTACAAGCCATAAGTCAATAGTGTGAAGAAATATGCTTCACTTGCCTTGACGAGTACAGCTCCAACAACACTCAAGAAGCTCGACACTATCCAGGACAAAGCAGCCCGTCCACCACCTTACACATTCACTCTCTCCATTATCAATGCGCAGTGGCAGCAGTGTGTACCATCTACAAGATGGACTGCAGCAACTCACCAAGGCTCCTTCTACAGTATCTTCCAAACCTGCGACCTCTACCACCTAGAAGGACATGGGAACACCACCACCTGTAAGTTCCCCTCCAAGCCACACACAATCCTGACTTGGAACTATATTGCTATTCCTTCACTGTCAGTGTGTTGAACTCCCCTCCTAACAGCACTGTGGGTGCATCTGCACCACATGAACAGCAGAGATTGAAGAAAGTGTTCACCACCACCTTCTCAAGGGCACTTAGGGATGGGCAACAAATGCTGGTCTTGCAGCATCGCTCACATCCCATGAAAAAAATGCCACCTCATTTTAGGAATATCAACACCCTTTAGAAGGGAGCAAATAAAACTTGTTCACAAATGCTGACAATTTTACTGAGCCTAGGCTAAAGTCCCAGGCTTTATGCTTTAGATGGTCTCCACATGAACCAGTTGGTTACCCAGCATACCCGCTTTCAGAGGATTCCCAGGCCAGTGATATAGCCCCCTCTGATGTCTTCCTTTGGTTGATGGAGATTCCTGGTGGGGAATGGAGGGATCTGGTCTGAATAGAAGAAACACCTTGTAATTATACAACACTTCAATGTAAAAATGCCCAAGGCATTTTAGATAGATGTAAGGAAAGCAGACTGCACCAGGAAGGGAGGGATTAGGAGTGATAATTGAAAGCTTGTTCAAAGAGATGGATTTTAAGAAGGTTTTTAAAGGTTGACAAAAGGTGGAGAGAGCCATGATCAGTGTTGTTAAATCTAAAATTAGGTGGATATAGACATTCATTTTGTTCAAAGCCAGGAAAGCACTAGAGGATATAATTATGAGGTAAAGTAACAAATTCATAGGCATCAAATTGTTGAGTGGATAAGAGATTATTTTCACTAATGCATTCTCAGTTCAAGAATTAAATTGGCCCTTAATTTCCATAAGAAACATGGGGATACAAGCTTTGTGTCTGGGGTTTGGTTAATGTACTAAATTAGGCTTTTGATTTTGGTACCATAATCTCCAAGTACATTGGTATAATTCAGTATGAACAGGGTGATAAGGGGCTAGATTTTCACCACCCAATAGATGTGCGAGTTGGGTCAGGAAACTGAATTGATTTTTTTTTGCGAGAGAAACACATTTTTCTCTGCCATCCTGACCCCATGTCATCATTTTCATCTGGCCTTTTGACAGGTCAGGAAGGCCTTGGGTACAAAATGCACATGCACCTTGTCCAAGCTCAAGGGTCCCCACTGTGACGACCGCAGGAAAATTGTACTTCCTCCTACACATTATTTCCATGTGATGGTGCAAGTTTTGGAAGCCTGAAAAAGAATTGGGGAAAACCTTCTGAGGTATTGGAAATATTCTGAAAGGTAAGTGCAAAATGGTTTTGACACCTTCAAATGTCATTATTGGATATTGTATTGTAATGTAAATGTGTTTTTAATGCAGCAATTAATCATAGGAATCTGTCCTGCAAAAGTAAGTTGACCCTTACATTGACCAGCATTATGTAATTGTTATGCATTACAGTACTTTTTCAATTGTTAAAAGTTCTATAATGCATTAAAAAATGTAAAATAAAACATCCCGTTAGCCTCTGCTGAAATGTTTTTGTGTTGTAATTTAAATCGAATAACAGCTTTGGCTGTTAAAAAACTCTGCTTTTGAAAGTAGGAAAAAGTCTCTGCATCTGCTCCTATCCATTGACAAGGGACTCTGATTTGAAATGAAAGTGGGATACCATTCTGTTCTGTCAGTTTCAGGCAATGCAGTTGAAAGCTTTTGTTATGACAGCTGTAGCCATTATCAATACTTGGTTGGGTTTCAAGAGCTTTAATGGCTTCAGCGCAGCAGGTGGTCCATTGATCCAAGAATTACTCAAACTTTTAAAGGGCTTGATATGGTTTCTAGTTTATTTACGAAGCTAATTGGCACATAATGGATTACAATTATTTTTGCACTACAGAATTATTTTTTCCTTCCCAGTATCAACCAAAATGTGTTTGCATTTATAGTTTCATTACACTGTTAGAAGATTAATTTTTTCCCATTCATTTTAAAATAATTCCCATTGCTATTGTATGGTTCCTGAGAAGTGTACCTAATGCATACTGGGCAAGTGACTGTGGGGGCATGGAGGTGGTATGGCGATCTGAGGGACCATGGGGTGGTGTGGAGATGGGTGGGGCTAAGGGGGTTTGGAGGCAGTTTTGAGCTGGCATGGATGATCTGAGATGACATGAGATGGCATGAATAATCTGCAAGGGCATGAGGTAGCATGGAGTAAGTGAGGATGTAGGGGCCATGAAGATGGCATGGGTGATCTGAGGGAGCATGGGGTGGAATAGGATGGGTAGGAGTGAGAGGGGTGAGGTTTCAGGGGACTGTAAATGATGTTTGGAAGTTGGGCTGCTGTATTGGAGAACTGAGGCAGACCTTCTAACAGGCTTGCCTCCATTCCCAAACTCCTCCATTGAGGCTCACAAAATGCAGTATGAACCCGATCCCCATGTGAAAAGTCAAAAGTCACGGGCAAAATCACACAAGGGTCAGCTGTACATTTCAGAAATTGTGTTTTCCCAACCAATGTGAAAATCAAGGCCAAGATAGACTTGATCATAGTTGCCATTCACACTTGGGCTTCCTACATGAATGATGACCAATAACTAATTTCATTCGATCCATGGCCTAAGATGGGCACCTTGTGATCACAAAGGACTGCTCATTTCAAGCTACAATCCAACATCCTCAGGAAGCTGCTCAGAGAGAAACCATTGACAAAATCATAAGGGCAATTTGTGGTCCTCAATTATGCTGCAAGTACTAGCACATTGAAAATATCCCCACTCTCTCTAGCAGGTGAGGAAAGACTTTAAAATGATTAGTTAGGAAATCGTGACTGAAGATGTTCAATGCTAAAGATGAACTCCCAGGAGTTGCCCAGAGTGCAGAAGTGAAAATCTCTGCTTTTGATCTTGATTTTGAACAGGAGAGTCCCGATAGACCGGGTGAATACCTAGTACAAACAAATGGTATTATAATGGAGTGGCTATTATTGGGAACTGCTTGGAACTCATTATAAATCCTAGAGCTCAGTAATAATTAATAAACTGGTTGTGAGTCCACCCTGGAATTATATAAAAGTTACAAATAGGACACAAGCCACTCAGCCCAACTAGGTATTCACCCTCCACACATACAAATAGTCTGAATCATGCTTATCCGTCTTGTACTCATATCTCATAATCCCCTTTTCTACCAATTTAATCTAATCTTGAATGTTTATTTGGTTACTGCCTCAAATCACTAACGCTGAAAGTGAAATCCACAGCCCGTTACTTTATCATGGGTGTTGATAACAAATTAATTCATCAATTTTATTCATGCAAAAGAAATATTCATTTATTATATACTAAGTGAAATTAAAATATAATTAGCAGCACGGTAACACACAAACTCAAACAGTCAGTACTAGTGATGTATGTCACTGAAAAGCACTGTTAATTCACGTTAAGATATACCGCAACACAATTCTGGTGTAACTCGATTTACCTTCTGAGTGCTAAGGTCAAATTCACCCATGGTGAGCTGAAGAGGCATTATATGGGGAGGGACCAAGTTATTAATATATATTGATAAAATACTGCAGGTGCTGGAAATCTGAAACAAGAACAAAAAACGCTGGAAAAACTCAGGAGGTCTGACAGCATCTGTGGAAAGAAAGACATAGTTAACATTTTGAGTCTGTATAACTCTTCTTCACAGCAGAAGAAGAGTCTCTGAAGAGTCATTCGGACTCGGAACATTAACTCTGTCTTTCGCTCCACAGATGCTGTCAGACCTGTTGAGTTTTTCCAGCATTTTTTGTTTTTTTTATTAACATACATTAGTGGTATAGTTACAACATGCCAAGGCTCCTTTGACAGCACCTTCCAAACCCGTAGGAAAAGGGTCTGGCACATAAAGGATTATCGTGGGACTGAGTACAGTACTGCCCACATGGTGATATGAGAACACATGGTTTGCACCTAGGGTTCAGTGTAGCTTTAGTCAGAGCCGTGTATAGAAGCAAGCATGGAGACAGCTCCAAGCTTGGACATTTACTGTACGAATAGCTTCTAGTAGTTAATAAATACTTACTGTTGCATTACCTAAGACTATGAATACCTTAAAAAGACCGACCAAACTACGCTCAACACCTGACAACAAACCCGCAGTTTCTACCACCTATAAGAGTAAAAGAAGCAAAGGAGAACTACATCCAGTTCTCCTCCAGGTCATACAGCATTCCTGAATTGGAACTATATTGTCATTCCTTCACTGTCATTGGGTCAAAATCCTGGAGTTTCCAAACAGCACTGTGGGTGTATCTAAACCAGATGAACTGCAGAGGTTCAGTAAAGTGGCTCACCAACACTTTCTCAAGGGCAACTAGAGATGGGCAACAAATGCTGGCTCTTCAGTGCTGCCCACATCACATGAACAAACTAAAAATAAATTTAAAAATGTTACACTTAGTCTTATGAATTGGCGATAATCCATGTCAGATGAGGACTGATCCCTCTTGGTTGATGGATTTTTAAAAGAAAACGAGTGAATGTAGAATCAGGGGGTCTCTGGTCAAGTTAATCTCACACTGTGAACCTGTCTCAGATTCAACATATCAATGCATTAAATCACTTGGAGAGCTTGAGCAGACAAAGGGTTGTGAAAGGGATAAAAGCTGTGTATGGTTCAGGCATTGTCTGCTAAATTTAGATACCAGATTTGTATGCATGTTTTGTACATGATGTAAGAATACATGTGGGTGTAAATTCATCCTGGATGGCAAAGCAAAACAAGCATTCATGTATTGACCAACAGCTATACCTCCTACCTGATATTCAACTCATTTACCACCCAATTTACTTTGCCTCCCAAGAGAAGTTTCTATTCCATATCTATTGATGTATATCTCATTGTTGAGGTAGCGGACTAGCAACTCAATGGTAATGAGTTATGAATTGAATTCAATAAATCTGGCTTACACAAGAAAAATAACAATGAAAAGAAGCAGTTTATTGCTATAAACCCAATTTGTTCCCTAATATCCTTCAGCCTTCAGATACCCCTCTTGTCTGGTCTAGCTTACATGTGACTCCAGTCTCACATCATGTGGCTGAATCACGGGGAAACTAATGATTGGTATTGGCCATGTCAACCACATCCCAAAAGCAAAAAAAAACATATTCCTACCGCTAACTCTTTCAACACTCTTCCAACACACAAAGCAACTTGCATTTAGATGATGCCTTTTACCTCCCCATAGCATCTCAAAGTGCTTCAAGCTAATTAGTTACTTTTGAAGTGAGCACACAGTTCTAGAGGTAAACACAGTGACAAGCAATTCGTACACAGCTCCCACCAACAACGAATGAGATGAATGACCAGCTAATCTGTTTTTTTTCAGGTGATGGTTGAGGCATTGATTGTGTCTCCTTGGATCCAGCTGTGTTTCATTGTCCATGTCTGAGTTTGGAGGTAGATTATTGATTGGTTTTACAGTTACCATCAATATGAGCATGACTAATCGATCTTGGTTGCAGCTACTTTAGACCGATTTGTGAGTAGAAAGTGAAAGATGATATGAAGAGCTTGAGCACTACAAGACCTAGGTATAGTGTTTAAAATGCAATTAAAATACACTAGGAGTGAATAGTTTGCCATCAGGGTCTGAAGAGCTAGATCCATATCTCTCAGTATACTAATACTAGTTTCTATGCCAAACTGTAAGGTTTCTTTAGGCGATAGACTAACAAATTGACCATCATCTTGTTGCATCTTTGATGTTTTCTGGTCCCATGTACACCCATTTTGCATGGTTCTGTGGAAAGTTGGTGCAAATGAAATATGTTTTATTTGTTTATTTCCTATACCAGCAGGGAGGGTGTTTATGGGCATATCCATGTTCTAAGTTTTAAGGAAATGCATGCATTGACCACTGGGATCAAATCTTTGGATCTGGCCTTGTGAGTGACTGAATTTTGCAGACTCCAGCCAAATTAGAAAATCCAATTTTGTCTCTTAGAAAATGGTTTGAAGAAAAAATGAGTCAAAAGCAGCATTTCCGATCATGAGCCAATGAAAAGAATACATTTGTTCTCTCAACTTTGCAATGTTAGCATACAAAGATTGTCAATTCTGAATTGATCATATCAGAGCTGAGAAAGTCTTTTTGGATAAAAACAAAAAAACTGCGGATGCTGGAAATCCAAAACCTGTTTAATACTCTAAGCTCTGCTGCATTGAGGCATGTTTCCTGAGTCATTCTGAATTTGGATGTGCTTATTTGAAGCTACCTAAGATTCATCAGAAGCCCCATGTAAATTAAAGAAATGCAAGGACAGGTTAACATCTTGGAGATTTTCTTAATGGCCTTCAGCAATCAGGGAGTATGTAAACAGAACTTAGTTGGGTCGGGTAGAGTACATAAAATTGTACATAACCTGTGGAAGGTGACTTGATGGGTCAAATTGCTTTTCCTTATTCAAAGATCTGCAAAATTAGATATGGGATAAGTGCTGACACACAGAATGATGGAACTCAACTATGTCACAATGTAATAATCGTAGTGACTATTCTCTTACATATTGATGATGATGCCAATCTGGCGTATCATCTTGTTTACAAGTAGGCTAGAGTGGTACATTTTGGTCATCATCACTGCCAAACTAGTCTTCCAAAACAAGCTGCAGTAAGATTACTATAAAGCACCGAGGGGCATATATTTTTCTTTCAGAGCTGTAGTACAGATACTGGGGCTTTTTTGCTTGTAAAGGTCAATGCAAATGAAGCATAAGCATGATCCTTCACCCAAGGTAAGTAATGCGCATGTTGTCACATTTTGGCAGGGCTCTAATTGTATTCTGCTTACACTGTAATGAAACTAAAGTGTGCTGTTGAGGTTGAATCCTTTAGGGAAAAGCCATGCCTAAAACCTACAAATCCAGTTCCAAGGCTAAAAGCTGTGTGTTGCCTGAAGGGTATGGACTCCAGGCAGTAGACATTTGTTGTTTGTCATGTTCTGTTTTTGCTTAACCTTTTCAGGCCTGCATAACATTTCTGGAGCAAATAATACTGAAGGTGTAATGTAGGTGAAGAATTTATGGCCTGAACCTTGTGTTAAGAATAACAGTGAGGCTAATAGTGCTCACTGATACAATGTTGCTCCAGAAGGTCCACTGTGACAGTCCTCACTGATGGACCCAACACTGAAATCAACATAATGGATTGAGGTTGTGGTACTTAGGACAGGAGTAGGCTACTTGGCCCCTCGAACTTGCTCGCCATTCAATAAGATCACGGCTGATCCAACTGTAACCTCATCGCCATATTCCTGCCTACTCCCGATAACCTTTCACCCCCTTGTTAATATTTATTTCCTGGTTTATACATCCTGGTTTAGATTTTGCATGTCTTTGTAAGAATTCTTCAAACTGATTGTTTGAAGAAACATATTGTTTCTCCCCTGCTCACAGATGCTGTAGATCCTCTGGGGAGTATGCCATGATGAAAATTATCTCTAAATAGTGCAAATTGCTGCTTAATAGCTCGCCAAAGGTTTGTAGGAAGCTGGCAGTGTGGTGAACAGTGAGAACAAAATTCGAGCCAATGTAAAAAGGAACTTGCGTTTACCGCCGTGCTGTTCAAGTTCTCAAGGAGAACAAAGCCAATGAATTGCCTTTGGAATGCAATGCTGTTATGTGCATAATAGAGTCCCACAGACTGCAAATTAGATGAACACCAGTTAATCTGTTTTGCTGGTGTTGGATGTGGGGGTAAATGGTGGCTGTAGGATAAATATTGACCAGATTGCAAAGGGAACTGCCAGCTCTTCTTCAAGCAGTGCTGTGAAATCTTTTGAATCCACCTGAATAGGGGGAAACAATCTCTGTTTAACATCTGAAAGACAGCACTTCCAACAAAGCAATACTCAGCTATGCACTTAGAGGTGTCAGTTTGTGGGATGGAACCCATAATCTTCTGATTCAGAGTACTAACATTGAGCCAAACTAATACTTGATTTAGTGATTCTGCTTCAAAGTTAGAATTAAATTAGGTCATGATTGCAAAAGTCATTTCACTGAAAACATGAGTGCTTTCAAAGATTCAGAAAGAAGACAAGTGAAGAATGAATGGTTTGCTGTGTTACCAAACTATAATATATGCACAAGGATGTTTCAGTTTAACAGAAGTGTCATTTTTCAATAAAGCAATATCTCCCTGTCAGCTGGCATGTTGTATTCCAGGTTTAAAGATTGTAAGGAGTCCGTCAACCTGCAGAAGGCTCTTAGAACTTCACAGTTACATTTTGTTACAGTAGCAATGATTATGTGGAATAAAAATGACTTGGTTTCCAGTCATGTGTTGTATTTAATGTCAGCCTCCAAAATTGAAGAGTCACAAATATTTCAACACCAAGTAATGTTCTTATTTGTTACTTGTTTTAAGATTCTTTGCCCTTCAAGGTTGAATGAAAAGGAATAGCTTGTACCCAATTCAGCTTCTACTTCAGAAATGCTTTGTTCAGCCTCCTGCTGCACCTCAAACCTCGACTTCAATTGAAACGTTGTCAGGCACGAAGGGCCAACCATGTGCTGAGAGGTGCTGGAAGCAAACTGTGCTCTAGGTTGTGTTGTTGAGTGTGGAGAGCTACGTTGTGGTAAAATGATGACTTCCTATGCTTTCAACTTAATGGGGGTGCTTTATGCATGGAGTGAAAAGGTGGACGACGGTGCTGTATGTGGGAGGAGTCGACATGGGACGAGTGTGCTTTATACCGTCACCTCTCGTTGCCCTGTCGTCAGCAGTGTATTTTTCATCAGAAGCAGACAGAAGAAACAGAGGATCAGTAAGCAACATGCGTGCAGAATCCACTGCAGCAATGAAAAAAGCTTTCAAAAACAACTCCCACTCATAGGGTGTCCTTAACATTGCGGACGCTTTACAAAGAAAAACTGGCAAAGAATCAAAGGAGGGGGTATTATAGGTCAGGTAACCAAATGTTTGGTTAAAGAAGAAAGTTCTTAAGGAGGCTCTGAAAGTAGTAGAAAGATAGGCGGAGAATTTTCAAGAGAGAATTCCAGAGCTTAACACCTCGACAGCTAGAGATATGGCAGCTAATGGTAGATCAAATAAAATAGGGGTGCACAGGAGGCCAGAGTTAGAGGAATGCTGGGTTCTCAGGGGATCATGGATTTTGAGGAGGTTACAGTGATGGGGAGAGGCCAGTGTCACAGAGGGATTTGAACACCAGCATGAGAACTTTAAAATCAAGGTGTGGTGAACTGGGAACCAATGCAACTAATAGGATAAGGGTGATAAATGTGGGATGAAAGGAACTTGGTTCAGCTTCATTAAGATGGAAAACCCACAAGTGACTGTTAGAGAAATGTATCCCAGAGCGGCATCCAGCTGATTTCCACTGAGTGGAAATGGCAGCTTTATGGGTATATTGCCCATGGTTGGTAGGGGGAGTAAGAACCTCCTGCACTAAAGCAAGCAGAGACATTGGAACCTCAAGAATGTCACATGATCTCCATTTGCAAGTATGAATGAGGCTCCCATTTATTTCCAAAGGAACCAATAATCTGGCTGTCAGATTCAAGTATGAAAATTAGAACCAACCTCAAATTTTAGTAAGTCATCAGGACCACCGGCCATTCTATTCTTGTTCTGCTCTTGTACTGTTTGTGAGCATAAGTGGGATAGTAGTGAGAAAAATCACCCCCCCAGTGTGTACATGGTTCATTCAAACTTCAGATTTGATTCTAATGGGACATGAGTCCATAATGTGGCTGGATTGTCCGAAGAGGAGCCCACACATGGCCTGTTTCCATTGGATGCATCAGGGGAGGGCAGTGTAGCAATTTAATCTAAGGGTCATTTTTTGTCTCTGGATCTCCCTTTGCTTGATCTGCATTTGAGCCTATTGTCACTATTATCCTCTATAAACTGGTGGAATTTGAGGACTGCCCGCCGCTCATTCTGATAATCAGGGCATTGACCCTTCCTGGCTCTCGTACTGTTAAGTGTTAAGACTTAGGAACAGTGTGACAATATTTATGACAGACAGGCCTCGCATTACCAGGTGGAGACGATTACATGCCTTCAATCTGTATGCAGAGTCCGGTCTGCCGCAGCAAGGCACTACTGGATTGCATTATCTGCTCCTGGCGGTTAAGGAAATGTCTCTAATTTACATTCTGATGTCAAAAATTGGTAGTCCACTGCTAGTCCATAATTCTAGCTTTGACAACTGCCAGGTGACCTTGGATTGCAGGTGCATTCATTTACTGGAAATAGTTTATAATCCTTGGGAATGTTATAGAATTGATCGTCAGACAACTTTACTGAATTGAAACATTTAACTTTATTTATTAGACAGCAGCAGCAACTACACGTGTGCACCAAACTCCATAACTAAAGAAGAGCTCTCCTCGTAGAGGTTCTACACACTGTTAACACATTGGTTTACACAGATCATATGATCTTACAACACAAGATTATTCTTAAAACTACAGCCCTACATTTCCCAAGTCTATAATAACTACAGGAAGCACAAGGGATTGCCTGATTCCTTCAATCTCATTCAATGACTGTAACTTAAGGCACTGTATATTTTGTACATTTGTTTTGTCTAACTTTGTTTGGCAGGGGATGGAGTAGGAAAAGACCCTGGTAGTTGCTTATAGTGACATTTGGCTTGCTTAATCAGTCACCAATTTGAAGTAAAGGATCAGCTATAAATGCTCATACTATAACACTATATTGTCTAGTTCTGTTGATTAATTGTAAATAATTACTTAAACAAAATATTCAATTACATAGAGGGATGACCTGCTCTGTATAGTGACATTGTAAACATATTCTTTTTGAAAACATGTCACAATTTCTCCAACAGTCCACCTCCGCCCACCACCAATACTCAGGAGCAGTAGCTCCAAAGATTGAGATTAATACTTGTAACTCTGCTGATATAGGCCAGCAGGAGCAGTTGCAGCTGAACTATCCTGCATTAGTGGCTTTATCTTCACTCTCATAGTAATTCTGTTTTGTCCCATCATTTGGCTCAGTAACTCCTCTTAGCCATGTGTCCTTGCTGATGCCTCTATCTTTGCTCATGTTAATCCAAGCCTGTTAAGAAGGCCAGCACATGACCTTCTTCAGCCTTTTCCTATGTTGTGTTCAAAACTTGTTCTATTTTTTTAAATGAATAAAAACAGAGATACAAAATGTATAATAATGATAACTTTTGAAGCATAGTCAAAAGGAAGGATTGTACTTTTATTGACGGTTTCAGGACTTCCCAAAGCAGTTTTGAACTATAGTAACTGTTGTAAAGTTGAAAATGTGGCAACCAAAATGGCACACAGCAAACTCCCACAAAGAGGAATGTGATAATAACCAGATAATCTGTTTGTGTGATATTAGTTGAGGATTAAATATTGGCCAAGATATCAGGGAGGTATTTTCCATTGAAATAGTACTATGGTATCCTTATGTCAAACGGAGCCTCAGTTTAATGCCTCATCTGAAAGACAGCATTGCTGACAATACAGCATGCCCTCAGAACTACACTGAAACATTAGCCTTGATCATGTGTTCAGACCTCCAGAGTAGGGCTTGAGCCTACAACCTGCTGACTAGGCAAGAATGTTACCCACTGAGCCACAGCCAAAACCAAATAGTCCAAACATTTGCTGCAAATAGCCTTTCTGGGCATATTATTGAACCTTAACAACTGTAACTTTCTGCACACAGGAGAGGATATAGAGGCACAAGGGAAGGTCCAGAAAAGACTTACAAGTTTGATACCAAAACTGATAGACTATTCCAATCAAGAAAGGCTGGAGCTCTCTACCACAGAAAAGAGCAGGAAGAGGGGTGACCTGATTATCAAAGGCTTTGATGGAGTTAAGAAGATGTTTCCACTTCTGGAGTAACCAAACTAGGTGTCATATATCACTGATAAATGTAATAGGGAATTCAGGAGAAACTTCTTCACCCAGAGACAGTGGTTAGAATTTGGTGCGTGCTGCCATGTGGAGTAGTTGAGATGAATAGAATAGATGCATTTTAAGGGGATGTTCAATATTCATGAGGAACAAAGGAATCTAAGGGCGGAATGGTCCCAAATTTGCACAAAGTGCAGTAACAGGCGTGAAAAAAGTCATTTTACCTGCCACAGCGGATGGTCCCATTCCCGATTTGTCCTGCCTCATTAATAATGCATTCCCAGGAAACATGCTGGATTGCTGGCCTCTGATTTGCCCACCCCACCTCAGGCCTTCAGTAATCCAGGTGCCTTATTTAAAGGGGCCCATGCTCAGAACTAACACTCCCTTAAGGATCGGAAGCTGCTGGAAAGTCATATGTGGCAAAGGGAGGAAACATGCTGCCCCCAAACACAACAACACCTTCCTCAGGCGCCTACTGGACACAGTGGAGGCCCATCATGAAGTCCTGCACCCCCACTCTAAGTAAAGACCAGCAGGCAAGGTCTCAAATCCAGCATGGGAGGTGGTGGCACCAGTGGTCAGTGTCAGTGTGTTGCAAAAGAGGACAGTCACCCAATGCCAAAAAAAGGATGAATGATCTCTTCCTTTCTACCAGGGTAAGTCACTCTTCTCATCACTCTTAACTCACACACTCAAAAACCCATCACACACTCACTCACTCACTGCCAGTTCAAGGGACATCACCATTCACTCTCTCACACTCACCTTCATCTGCCCTGCAGGTTGTGTCTTCATCCCATTCATGGCAGCACTCACCACCCACACATGCCAGGCATCCTTCTTATCTGGCCTGGTAGGTGTCCTGCTTACACTCTCTCCATCTGTATTTATGCATGACAAGCTGGCACACTAGAAAAGAGAGAGGTCACTGGCTGGTGGAGGAATGCTTGACATCAAGGTTCTCACAGACTTTGAAAATAGGGTGATCCAGCTGGCCCATGACAATCTGGACCATTCCTGTGCTGACGGTGAGGCTGAAGGTGCTCAATCAAGTGCAGATCCAGCAGTGCAACATCCAACATGCTGAGAGTGAGTTCCCCTGTTCCGCAGTCCCCTGCCAGGCACTAATTATCTCTCCTCACTTTCACAGGTACATCTAGGAAGTGGGAACATTTGAAGTTTCACGGCTGTGTCTCCATGATATGACCCAGATGACAGAGTGCAAGCGAGCTACCCTCAGCCAGACAGGAGTCAGACATTCATAGAGGCTGTGCAAAGATCTATGGAGTATCCTCACTGCATGTGGTCATCGTGCTCGTGAAATCTGGAGACTATTAGGGCCTCTGCTGCATTTCCATAACATGAGTCTGAGTACTGAGGGTATGTGCACTGCCATCAGCCACACAGATGCAAGGTGAGGATATCAGGACTGTCCTCGCTGAATCTTGTCATCATCCTTCACAAATCTTGTGGCTATGAGGGCCTCCAGAGTGCGCTTGCCCCATCTGGCCAGTGTGAAGGCCTCATCACCATCATCCCTCACCTTCGAGGACCTCATCACTTTATCCCCTTTGACACACTCCTCATCGGATGATATGAACAGCTCCTCCATCTCCTCCTCAGCCAGGTCCTCCCTCCATTACAGCGCCAGGTTGTGAAGCACGCAACAAGTGATGATGATGCATGACCCCTCTATGGACTGTATTGCAGTGCTCCAAAGGACATGTCGAGGCACCGGAACCTCATTTTCAAAATGCCAATTGTTTGTTCCACTGAAGTCTGGGTCGCGGCATGAGCCTCATTATACCGTCACTCTGCTGCAGTCTAAGGCCATCGCGTGGGTGTCATCGGTCACTTACCCTGCGGGTAGCCCTTGTCCCTGAGGAGCCAACCCTGCAGCCTCTCTGGACCCTGGAAGGTGTCAGGGATCCGAGGCCTGCTAAGGATGTAGGAGTCGTGGCCGCTCCCTGAGAATCATGCGCAGACCTGCAGGATGTGTTTGTGGTGGTTGCACACCAGCTGAACATTCAGTGAGTGGAAACCCTTGCAGTTGATGTAGTTGACTGCAAGTTGCCATGAAGATCTAAGCGCCATGAGAGTAAATTCAATGGCACCCTGCACCTGTGGAAAACCTGAGATTTGCGCAAATCCCAGTGCTCTTGCTTCCAGGCTTTCCTGATCCTTTTGTGCCTTTGCAAAGATGGTGCCTGTGACCTCCTGGATATACTTGTGTGCGGAGGTTTGCGAGACCCCGCACAGGTCACCTGTGGAGCCCTGGAAAGACCCATTGGCGTAAAAATTGAGCACTTTCACGGCCACTGACAGTGGATGCCCTCCATGTCCCTGTGATGTCAAATCCTGCAACAGGTGGCAGATGTGACCGACCAGTTCCCTAGACATGCGTAGTCTCCCATGGCACTGGCTCTCAGTCATCTGCAGGAATAACAAGTGCCGTTTATAGAACCAGGGTCTAGCGAGGCATTGCTAAGAGTGACGGTTTGCTGTGGATCTCCATCTGCGTGTGCAGCAGGCCCTGCCACCCCTTCATCTTGAGGGAGGTGCTTCTTCCTTTGCCAAGCCAGGTGCCTCCGCCACTCTCTTCTTCTTCTCTGCTCCATGTAAGCCATGTGGCAAACCTCTAAATCACCAGGCTCCATGATCCTGATGTACTCCTCCTGCAGGATCAAAGAGAAAGATGTGTAGGTTAGCATAGGCGTCCTCAAAACCTCTCTTGGTTAAGTCTGAAGGTCCTTTCACTCATGCAGGAGAGTGCTGACCACCACCTGGATGGCCAGTGTGTAGTGTGCTCATTGGCTGTCCGAAACCACATCCATCTCCGCCTCACTTCACTTGACTAATTGGCAGCAACTTCAGCCACTGGGCTGCATGCTGTGCGGTCAGTTCAAGTGCAGGCATTCTCCTAACCCACACTGCAAGGCTGCGCTGTTAGCTTGAACCATAATGGATACTGGTCCAAACCTTAATAAAGGCATTGCAAGGGGCTGTGAGTGCCCCCACCAGTGACTGTGCAATGGCCAGCTTTTGCAAGGGGATTGTACAACTTGAAAGTCGTCCAATTGCTCTCCTGTCCCCTAGATTAATTTGCAGTCTGTGCCCGAGCGGTGAAAAATTCTGGAGCATTAGGTGACACTTTCATGCTTTTGCGTTGCTTGAGTGGGCAGAATAGCCCGACTCCAATCATGTCAATCGAGCTGCTGCTAAACAGTCTCAGCTGCAGAGGAATGCTCACTTTTGACAAGCTTTCTCAAGTGTGTGGCCACTTCCCTCAACCAGTACCCCCCCCGCTCCTCCACACCCTCACCCTGGAATGAACTTGAGTATTTCCTTCAGTGTGTGCTGTCTTGCCTTCCCCGCACCCCAGTGTGACCTGCACTGGAGCCTTTCCCTGGCACCGCACTGAAAGCCAGCCAAAAAAAGTTGCTTGCCTGTGCCCCTCACAAATACGCGGTGCCTCTTCCTTGATGTCCTGTGAGCAAGGCTCACAAGTGCTGTGCCAGGTTGTGTGCACTCATCTCCGAGTTTCCCTCAAAGTTCAGGTCGCCAGGTGCATGCGTTTGAAAGGCAATCGTGAAGCAAGCCGTCCTGAAATTACGCTGACATGGGCGATAAATTTAATGGAAGTGGGGGGATGATTCTGCTGAGGAGGGTGGCTGACAATGAGATGCTAAAGCATTGAAGAACGCGGCCTGCCATTGATAGGTGGAGTTAACAATTGCAAACTGGTTTCACGACAGCATGAAACCGATTTTTGGCCTTCTCACCATATTGTCCCCCCACCACCTGCCATGATGCCCAAACCCATGGGGCCGGAAAATTCCAGCTGAAAGTTAGGTTGATAGGATTAGGTGAAGAGTAGGAGTCATCTCATGTGGAAGATAAACCCTGGCATGAATGGCCTGCTCTATGCTGTACATTTTATGTAATTCTATGTAAAGTAGTCCATGGCACAGAGTGGCAATGATTGCATCAATTTTATTCTTCACCTTTGCCAGCAGCTTCACACTCACTGAGGCAACTGCAGGTCACCGGTGATTGCATAGCAGAATGACAGCGGCAGCTCCTGTCGAGATGTACCTTCCAGAGGCACGCGGCTATGGGAGTGCACCTGCCAGCCAACTGTTTCATCGTGATGCCGCTTCCCAGGAGCAGAGCTGTTTTAAAAAAAAAGATGTCAAAAGCTGAAGTTCGATTCACTGACCCAGCAGTGAGCAATGAAATTGCCAGACTACACAAATGATCATGATTTTCAAACAACACATGCTCAGCAGAGAGAATAAAATATCCCAGTGTGAGTAAATAGCAAGTAAAGTAAAAGCATTGTGTGTTTGAATTTCACACTTAGGTGGTAATAGCCTTATTATCTCATTAACTGAAATCATTTCTTCCCAGAACTGAGAAAAGACCAGTAATGAAGAAAACAGTACAGTTAGTTCCTGTGATTGTTGCTGCTATTGAGTTATACTTCATGTGAATACAGTTGTCTATGAAACCACTGGCCATTCAGTCGTGTCAGTGGCAGATTTGATCCAGCAAGGACTTGGAGGTTTGTGTTAACCTTTGCTAAGACAAAGGAGAGATTACAGTATCATTCAGAGTGTGACTCAAAGCTGGAGCTCCCAGGATATGTTTTGACTGGAAAGAATATCCCGCAATAATAGCAATAATCTCAATAATCAAATGGTACCACATCGCGAGGCACAGAAGTATGTGGGACAAGGGTCAGGGTGGAAACCTTTTTTTTAGTGCCTAGTTTACCTCTTTAAAGTCTTTCCAAACAGATTCTTCAAAACTAGAGGGGTCTAGTCCAAAACTGAGTATGGCTGCTCTAAACAGCATGGGGGTTCATTTTCAAAACTACAACCTGGCAGCGTGGATCATGAAACTTGCTATATTGGTTTAAAGAGTCTTAAGACTTCACAAATGTCCTTTTAACGGCTACCCTGACCCTGTAAAATCCACTTGTCATTCCACTACCACATTGTGCAGTTGAATGTTCATGCACAACGAAAATTCCTTGCCAGTGTTACCCGTATCCCAAGAACAGATAATTCTGGTATAATAAAAGCAAAATATTGAGGATGCAGGAAATCTGAAATAAAAACACAAAATGCTGTGTAAAGAACCTATGTTTCTTATTTTTCTTGGACTGTGACTTTAAAAAATCTATGGCTGCAGTTGAAAGACATGTTCACTGGAGTGGGATGAGGAATATCTACAACGTTGCTATCCTGGAACAGAGTGTGCTATAAGAGAACAGGATAGTTCCAACAAGGGGTTCTGGACTAAGGGGTACTGCCTGATGACAGGATTTTAATTGGCTCCTGACCAGGTGACCAGAGTTTTGTGTGGTAACAGTATAGGCAGAATAGCCCCAGCCTGAAAAGAGGGAAGGCCTGAAGCCTCTCTCCCCTGTCTTTGTAAGATTCCAACAATTCTGCCATAGTAGCTAGCTGGCTATCCCTCATACCTCTGTAATCTTTCTCTGAAAACCCTGCCAAGAGGAAAAGGGGAAAATGTAGAGACATTGAAAAGCAAGTTTTTCAATCAGTGAACCATAGGCTGAAAGCACTGGGAGACCACCTCGTGTAATCAACAACAAACTGCAAGGAATTTGGAAGGCATCAATCAAAATCAACCCATCTAATCCTGTACTCTGGATTGGTGCTATTGAACTATTTTATCACACCCTTAAAATCCAGGTTATGTGTGTTTGTGTATGGAGGTTTAAGAAGGGGTAGAGTTTAATTTATTGAGTTAGAAGTTAGCAGTTCAAATTTCTTTCTTTTGCCAATAGATAAAGGCAATTTGTTCAATTAACAGTTATTTACTTATTAAGTTTACAAACCTGGTGCTAGTATTCTGTTAACCTAAATTAAACAGTTAGGCAGATTTGGGGCAACCTGGTGGTTTGGTCAAATTTGTCTTGGCTCAGGGAACAGTGGGGCTTGATATTGCAGCGCACTATCCCCAGTGAGTCATGACATCTGGGAAAATTCAGCAGGTCTAGCAGCGTCTTTGGAGCGAGAAACAGAGTTAATATTTTGAGTCCAATATGACTCATTCCGAATGAAGAATCATATTGGATTTGAAACATTAACTCTGCTTCTCTCTCCACAGATGCACCAGACCTCCTGAGTTTTTCCAGAATTTTCTGTTTTTATCTAGATAAACAATAACTGGAAAAGCACAGCACTGAGGATTCTGGAAATCTGAAACAGAGACAGAGAATGCTGGAAATAACAGGTCAGGCAGCAACTGCTGGAGAGAGAAACAGTTAATATTTAGGTTCAGGTTGATGACCTACTGAGCTCACGATACCATTGAATATTTCCAGCATTTTCAGTTTTCATTTTAAACAACAAATAGACTTAATAAGAAGTTAATGGATTTGTGGCAAGTGTAAAATACCTTAAAGTTGAGATGCATTAGAGAGACAATAAAAGCAGTTTTGCAATGCAATGCTCACTTGTGCTCATGGTAGTGGATGCAGGAACAATCCTGTCTTTGCTTCCCCTTCTCCTGAGGGCTGTTGTAAAGCAGGTAGCTTCAATTGATTTTCTTCTGTTTTGATCCCTATCCTCAAGGTGGAGTGTAAGGGTTGCAAATAGACACCAGCTTCAGGGAAGACATGTAGAGCTCAGGAATAATAAAGTATACGACACGGTGGATCGAATACCTGTGGAACATGATGCTTTTTGATCTGTTGGCACTTTGTGAGCATTTGTACCAAATAAGTCAATTGATTAAGGATGAATGGTGTAGGATGTGAGGTTGCATGAGAAGTTGAGAGTTTTTGCCTGATTAACTTTCGAGAAGCTTCGCAGAAACTTACCTCAGGATTGAAATTTGGTGGATAATACTTACAGAGAAGATTGTAGATGACAGATAGAGGAAATGGACATTGAAGGTTACATGGCCTTTTCTTCATGCTTTCTAATGCTGTTATTAGCTAAGAATCTGTGTCAAGACCCACTTCACCTAATCCTATCAGCTATCATTTCTGTTTGAACAAAGGAAGTTTTCTCACAGGGTTGGTTCTTCTGCTGTTGACACGTCATCTTACAACAGCCATTAATCAATGTTTTATTCATTCTTAGGACGTGGGTGTGGCAATGCCAAAGTTAGCATTTTTTTTGCCTTGTCCAGACAAGGTAGCGACACCTTGAACCACTGGCAGCAGTTCAATGCAACTGAGTAGCTTACTAGGCCACTTCAGAATCAAAACAAAAAACTGCGGATGCTGGAAATCCAAAACAAAAACAGAATTACCCGAAACGTCAACTCCTTTCTTCTCCGCTGTTGTGGCCAGACCTGCTGAGTTTTTCTAGGTAATTCTGTTTTTGTTTACTTCAGAATCAACCCTGTTGGTGTGGGGCTAGAGTCACATATAGGCCAGACCAGGTTGGATTGGTAGTTTCATTATTTAAAGAGCATTAATGAAGCATTTGGGTTTTTAGTGACAATTATAAGCCACATAATTCAATGGTGCTGGTTGAACAATAAATACACTGCTGGCGAATGAAGGAGAGAACTGGGATTGTGCTGACTGTCTGTCTGAAATCTATTCTCCACTACTGGGTTACTAATTCATTATTGTTAATATTGTAATAAAAATTGAGAAAAATGATCTTTGATTCATACAGATTTGTCACAGCAGAAAAAAGTAAGAAAGTAACGGAGGACACCTACACCAACATATTACGGCTCAGTCAGCTGGACAGAGTAGATAGGGAGAAGCTGTTCCCACTCGTAAAAGGATCAAGAATGAGAGGGCACAGATTTAAAGTGATTTGCAAAAGAAGCAAATGTGCGTGAGAAAAAAACTTTTTCACACAACGAGTGGTTTGGGTCTGGAATACACTGCCAGGAAGTGTGGTCGAAGCAGGTTCACTCGAAGCTTCCAAGGGGGCTCTAGACAATTATTTGAATAGAAACAAGGTGCAGGAGTATGGGGGAAAGGCAGGGCAATGGCACTAGGTCATAAAGCTCATTTGGAGAGCCGGTGCAGACTCGATGGGCCAAATGGCCTCCTTGTGTGCCGTTAAGACTCCGTGATTCCTCTTATATTTGCCATTAGTGAGCAAACCACATTTGCACCAACATGCCTGATATTAATGTTGGGGACTGTAAAAATGGAAACTAGTAAATGGACATTATCATGGAATCAGAAGAAGAAGATACTACCTTACCAAACTCCATGATTCTTTGAAGAAGTGACAGCTCAAGCTCACTGTGGAAAACCCTACCACATTGTCAAGTGCTCTTTGGAAGTCAAATTATGCCAAGTACTACATGGACTGTTACTAATTAAACTCAAAACCATGGGAATTTGGAGCAAAAACTGGTGAGCAGATAAACTATTGCTGGTAGGGTAGAAAAAAATTGGTTACTGATTAGAGGGGAAATGTCAGAGAGCTTCATGGCTGCTGTTGAAATAGCTAAGGATGACACTGAAAGAGAGCCAAGAGTCTGAATAGACTCAATACTCATTGCTGAGGGTCAATCAAGAAAGGCAGAATGTTGAATTGCATAGTAACAGTTAAGTTAAAGCGGAAGAAGCCAAGATCAAACTGCATTGTACAACCCAACCCTTGAGCAGCATGTCCAGTTCTGGTCACCCTAAGGCAGCGCAGGAAGAGCACTGGTATTTAAAGAAGTGAGTCACTAAAGCTATCAGGAAGAATGGGAAAAACATAGACTTGTCAGCCTGAAATGGGAAAGTCTGGGATGATCTCATTATGCGAATGGACTATTTAGACCTATAATATTACCTCAGATTATAGGCAGAGGACAAGGTACCTTTAAAAGTTAAGTCCAGGACTGATTTATGAAATTCTTCTTCACCCAAAGAGCAATTCACATTTACAGTTGACTATTAGGAAGCAGTGGGGATGAAACGATGGAATCTTTTATGAAGCAACGCATCCTGGAATGAAGGCTCTCTAGGGTTTCTCCAGCTGGACGAATTAAGGTAAACCAAATACCTTCCTTATCCATAATTAACTCATGGTCCAGACCATCAGATTCCCACTGATTATCAGCTGAAGCATCTATGGGTATTTTAAACAGTAGTACTACACACCAGCCCACTGCAGTGGGAGTGAGAATGGGATTGTAACATGTTGTCAATGCAGGAAGAAGTTTGTAATTTTGATATCCATGACTGCATAATTATTGAATATTAAAGTTTCCAACATTATCAGGTCTCATATTGATGAACAAAACAGCTAAAGAAACTTCAGTCGTCAAATTCCTGGGAGCTGCTCCCATTCTGCCAGCATTACTTCTCCAGAAGTGTAGTGTGCATGATTTATTTCATTTGGCATATGTATAGTCACAGAACCAAGCAATAGCCTGGTCAGTGGCTGGATGGAGTTCTTAAACCCTGCCTTCAAGTTTAGTCAGTGGACACTCCTCAATGTGAGTCCTTGTTTGGACTGAACCACAGCCACAAACCTGGACGGTCTTGCTGACCTGACTGATTTTGGGTGGCTGCACAGAGGCATTGGCTGGTCTGGAAACAGTTTCAAAGGGCCCACTGTCGCTGTGGGGGATCAAAGCCGGTTAGACACACAGCAGGGATGAACGATCTGTGGTTTCTGGTGGAGGTTTTCTCCTGCCAATCCTCCTGCCACAGGACTCGGCTGTTACTCCTAGGCCTGGTGGGTTTAACCATATGGAGTGGTTTGAAGGAAAGCAGACTGGTGGTGGGATAAGGACCTCCTTGGGTTGGAATAGAATTTCTCCAATAGCTTGCCTGTTGCAGTTACCATCTCGATGTGGTGGTAGCAGGGAGTGGTGGGGGTTGGGGGCGGGGGGGAACAATGTTGCTCAGGACTGGGAGTCAGGGGTGGTGAGTTGGTTGATGAGTACCTGTGATGATGCGCATTTTTGTTAGTTGAGTTGCACATCAATAAGTTTGGTATGGGCAGATTAGTATCATATTGGGGTGCAGTATTCTGCAGAGTACATGGTGGCAAGAGCAGAACTCTTTAGGTTCTTGGCCTGTGATCACCATGAGGTACAAGCCAGCTTACGGAGGAGGTTATTATGGGTTTTAATTTTTTCCATTGTCCCGATGAGGCACTGTCTGGTACATGAGGATTCTGTGAAGCAGGGTGGGGATAGTGC
Source organism: Carcharodon carcharias (assembly GCF_017639515.1). NCBI lineage: Eukaryota > Metazoa > Chordata > Chondrichthyes > Lamniformes > Lamnidae > Carcharodon > Carcharodon carcharias. Next base: position 67,965,406 of record NC_054480.1, on the reverse strand, counting down.
TTCTAGGCCAGCTAGGGTGACGTTCAGTTCCCTCTTATAAAGGTGGAATGTGTTGGAGACTGTTTTACTGGTTCAAACACTTCACTGTTCTGTCAAAGTCACCTTTCTTTTCATACATTCTGCTCCTCGACAAACTTGGAGTGATTATGCTTTTGAACTATGCCGGACTCCCAATGCTGCAGAAGTTGCTCTATTTGCTTTGCAGAACAAATTCCAGAGCACTGCTGGCAACATAAATCCAACTGAGCATGCATAAAGAAGCTGGAGAAGCTGGGATTGTTCACCTTAGAGCAGAGAGAGTCGAGAGGCGATTTAATAGAGATGTCTAAAATCGTGAAGAATTTTGATCAAGTAAACGAGGAGAAATTTTTCTCCAGTTTTTCTCCAGTTTAAAATACATTAAGCTAAGGAAAGGTAAGGGTTCTAGTTTTTATTTAAAATACATAAATAACTTTTTTTAACCATTTTTAACATAAAGTAAAGGTTTTTTTTTCAACTAGAGGCATGGCAGGGCAGCTCAGTCCCGTGTTATGTACCGTCTTCAACATGTGGGAATCCTAGATGCTCCTGGCAGGAAGTGCCACCAGCTGCAGCTACTTGAGCTCCGAGTTTCGGAGCTTGAGCGACAGCTGGAGGCGCTGAGGTGTATCCGCGAGGCTGAGAGTTTCGTGGATAGCACATTTATAGAAGTGATCATCCCACAGCTTAAGGAAGTGCAGAAATGGGTGACCAACAGTCAGAAGAAAGGTGCTAGGCAGGTAGTCAGGAAATCCCCAGGGTGCATCTCGCTCAAGAACATTTTTTTTGTGTTGGAAAGCAGCGAGAGTGATGGTTCCTCTGGGGAGTCCAGCCCTGCTCATGGCACTGTGAGTGGCACAGCTGCACAGGGGGGGAGGAAAAAGAGGGGAAGAGCAATAGTGGTAGGAGACTCGATGGTAAGGGGAACAGACAGGTGTTTCTGCGGCCCCAGACATGACTCCAGGATGGTATAAACACAAAAAAACTGCGGATGCTGGAAATCCAAAACAAAAACAGAATTACCTGGAAAAACTCAGCAGGTCTGACAGCATCGGCGGAGAAAAAAAGAGTTGATGTTTCAAGTCCTCATGATTTCTGTCGAAGGGTCATGAGGACTCGAAACGTCAACTCTTTTCTTCTCTGCCGATGCTGCCAGACCTGCTGAGTTTTTCCAGGTAATTCTGTTTTTGTCCAGGATGGTATGTTGCCTCCCTGGTGCCAGGGTCAAGGATGTCACAGAATGGCTGCATGGCATTCTAAAGGGGGAGGGCAAACAGACAGAGATCGCGGTACATAATGGTACCAATGACATAGGTAGAAAGAGGGATGAGGTCCTGCAAGCAGAATTTATGGAGCTAGGAAGCAGATTAAAAAACAGGACCTCAAAGGACATAATCTCTAGATTACTTCTGGTGTCATGCACTAGTGAGTACAGAAATAGGAGGTTAGTCCAGATGGATGCATGGCTGAAGAGATGTTGCAGGAGGGAGGGCTTTAGATTTCTGGGACATTGGGACCATTTCTGGGGGTGGTGGGACCTGTACAAGGCAGACTGGTTGTTCCTCAACCAGATTCTGTCCAACAGCCTTGTGGGGAAGTTTGCTAGTGCTGTTGGGGAGGGTTTAAACCACCTTGGCTGGGATCCTGAGAGGAGCTTCAGCAAGTGGATTTGCACAGTCCAAATTAGAAGAGAGAGCAATTGAGTCTGGAAGGCATAGAAATTATAGGCCAGTTAAGGTACAGGGGAGCTTGGCAAGGTTGGATGGTATTTATTTAATGCGAGGAGTTTGATGAATAAGGCAGATGAGTTGAGGGCACAAATTAACACAAAGACATGGTTAAGAGAGAGGCAGGATCGGCTGCTCAATATTCCAGGATATAGAGTGTTCAGGCGAGACAGGAAAAGAGGTAAAAGAGGAGGGAGTATCACAATATTGATCAAGGAATCAATTACAGCAGTAAGGTGGGATGACATCTTAGAAGGCTCCTCAAATGAAGCCATATGGGTAGAACTTAAAATCAAAAAAGGAGCAATCACATTTCTCGGAGTGTACTATAGGCCCCCAAACAGTCAGAGAGAATTAGAAGAGCAGATATGTAGGCAAATTTCAGAAAGTGTAAAAATAATAGGGTAGTAATAGTGGGGGATTTCAACTTCCCCAACATTAACTGGGTTAATTATAGTGTGATAGGTTTAGAGGGAGCGGAATTCTTAAAATGCATCCAGGAGAGATTTTTAAGCCAATACGTAGAAGGTCCTATAAGAGAGTCCTGGACTTAATTTTAGGGAGTGAAGCCGGACAAGTGGTAGAGGTATCAGTGGGGGAGTATTTTGCAGATAGTGATCATAACACTGTTAGGTTCAAGGTTGTTATGGAAAAGGACAAGGATGCGGCAGAAATCAGAGTTCTACAATGGGGGAAGGCCATTGTAAGATCAGATATGATTTGGCCAGGGTGGTCTGGGAGCAGCTACTTTTAGGTAAATCTGCGTCAGAACAGTGGGACTCATTCAAGAAGGAAATAGGGAGAGCACAGGGCCAACATAATCCAGTAAAGACAAAGTGTGGGACCAACAAATCCAGGAATATACAGGATTGGATACAGAGAAAAAGGGAGGCTTATGGCAGATACCAAGAGCTCAAAACGGTGGAAGCCCTAGAGGAGTATAGAATGTGTAGGGTGAAACTTAAAAAGGAAATTAGGAGAGCAAAAAGGGGGCATGAAAAAATATTGGCAGGTAAAATAAAGGAAAATCCAAAGTTATTTTACAAGTACATTAAGAGTAAGAGGATAACCAGGGAAAGAGTAGGGCCCATTAAGGACCGGAGAGGTAATTTGCGTGTGGAGCCAGAAGACGTAGGTAGGGTTCTAAATGAATACTTTGTGTCGGTGTTCACAAGTGAGAGGGACGATGTGGGTATGGATATCAGGCAGAAGGACTGTAATATAATTAAAGAAATTAGCATAGAAAGGGAAGAAGTTCTAAGTGGTCCGGCAGGTTTAAAGTAGATAAATCTCCAGGCCTGGATGAAATGTATCCCAGGCTGTTGAGTGAGGCAAGGGAGGAGGTAGCAGGGACGCTGGCAATAATTTTCAATACCTCTCTGGCCACAGGAGAGGTGCCAGAGGACTGGAGGACAGCAAATGTGGTATTGTTATTCAAGAAGTGAGGAAGGGATAAACCAGGGAACTACAGGCCACTTAGTCTAACCTCAGTGGTGGGGAAACTATTGGAAGTAATTCTGAGGGACAGAATTAATCTACACTTGGAGAGGCAGGGATTAATCAAGAACAGTTAGCATGGTTTTGTTAAGGGGAGGTCATGTCTGACCAATTTGATTGAATTTTTTGAAGAGGTGACCAGGTGTGTAGATGAAGGCAATGCATTTGACTTGGACTTCAGCAAGGCTTTTGATAAGGTCCCACATGAGAGACTGATAATGAAGGGAAAAGCCCATGGGATCCAAGGCAATTTTGCAAATTGGATCCAGAATTGGCTGAGTGGCAGGAATCAAATGGTGATGGATGAGGGGTGTTTTTGTGACTGGATGCCTGTCTCTAATAGTGGTGCACAGGAATTGGTGGTGGGTCCCTTGCTGTTTGTGGTATATAAAAATGTTTTAGACTTGAATGTAGGAAGGTTGTTCAGTAAATTCGCGGATGACACGACAATTGGTGGGGTGGTAAACAGTGAGGAGGATAGCCTTAGATTACAGGAGGATACAGACCGGCTGGTCAGATGGGCTGATCAGTGGCAAATGGAATTTAATCCGGGTAAGTGTGAGGCAATGCACTTGGACAGGACAAACAAGGCACGGAAATACACCATGAATGTTAGGACCCTAGGAAGTACTGAGGATCAGAGGGACCTTGGTGTATATGTCCACTGGTCCCTTAAGATAGTGGGACAGGTAGATAAGGCGTTAAGAAGGCATATGGGACACTTGCCTTTATTAGCTGAGGCATAGAATATAAGAGCAAGGTGGTTATGCTGCAAATGTATAAAACGCTGGTTAGGCCACAGCTAGAGCATTGCATGCAGTTCTGGAATCCGCATTATGGGAAGGTTGTGATTGCACTAGAGAGATTGCAGAGGAGATTTACCAGGATGTTATCTGGGCTGGAGAGTTTTAGTTATGAAGAAAGATTGGATAGACTGGGGTTATTTTCCTTGGAGCAGAGGAGATTGAGAGGGGACATGATTGAGGTGTATAAAATTATGAGGGGCATAGATAGTGTAGACAGGAAGGAACTTTTCCTCTTAGTGGAGGGATCAATAATCAGGTGGCATAGATTTAAGGTAAGGGGCAGGAGGTTTAGAGGGGATGTGAGGAAGAATTTTTTCACCCAGAGGGTGGTGGGAATCTGGAACTCACTGCCTGAAAGGGTGGTAGAGGCAGATACCCTCATAACATTTAAGAACCATTTGGATGTGCACTTGGCATACAAGGATATGGGCCTAGTGCTGGAAAATGGGATTAGAATAGTTAGGTACTTGTTTGACCAGCGCAGACTTGATGGGCCGAAGGGCCTTTTTCTGTGCTGTAGACCTCTATGACGCTAAATTGTTTCCATTGGCAGGATGGTTGGAAACCAGAGGAGACAGATTTAAATTAATTGGCAAGAGAATCAAAGGGGAGCAGAGGGGAGGTTATTTATTCAACGAGTTGAGACAATCGGAAAACAGATTTTAAGAGTAAGGGGAACTGAGATAAAGGGAATTGGATAAGTACCTAAAAAACAAAAATTTGCAGGGATCAGAAAGGAGCAGGGGAGTTGCTCTACTTGGATAGCTCTTTCAAAGGTATAATTGGTCAATTAGAATTTTTCTATTGGAAGATCCAATTAATTAATTGTTTTACTGACATATACAAACAAACCTAAAACTCTATTTGCACACAGCCAAAAAATTGGCAGAATTCAGCCATCGGTGGCCATTTACATCGCTACACAAGACTCTTTCGAGGGGCTGAATGGCCTACTCCTGTTCCTAAGTTGTCTCTGGGGGTTGTTCAAAGGGAAGCACTTCATGAGGAAGCTCCTTCACTTCTCTTGAGTTAGTTGTACCACCTCACATCCTGGAAATCAGAGGAAATTCAGATAACTTAGTTTATGAAAATGGCCACAGTCTATGAGAGAAATGTTTCAAGTTGTGATGATGATGATTGAACAATTGTTGTCCAGTGGACAATTATGTCAACTTATTGCAAAAGAGATTTTAGGACTGAACTTCATTTTGGATGGTAAACAGAAAAGGGAGGTTTTACATTCATTGAAGGCATTTTCTAGATGTTGGTTTTCTCATGCAAAGAGTCAGATTTATTGCCCTTTGAAGGGCTGGTTCTAAGAGAAATTAATTCATTTCTATAAATATTCAGTAACTACAGTCTGCAAATACAAAGTGTTCAGTGAGTGACATTCCCTGACCTCCTAGATCCTGATGGGCTCATCAATGGCCTGTGAGGGGATGGTGTCATGGGAAGTCAGCGTATACTGTGAAATTCTTGGTGTTGAGGAAATGGAGCATCCTTAAAAATTTACTTGCAAGTGCAAGGTTCAATGTAATAATGATGTGACAGCGCACTTAAGGCCCATTTTTCAATCCATTTATTTGTTTCATGAAACATTCTATCTCTTATTAAAAAGTATAAATCATCTGCAGGTATTACTGATGGTTGAGAGGTGGTACACTGCAGTTAATACAGTGATTTGCTAGTACACACAATTACATATTGAAGGGAAAGATTATATAATTACTGAAAGCACAGTGACTGATCATTTGAAGAGTATGAGGGCCTTGTTATAAGTGGTGGGGGGTGGGGGGGGGAGGGGGAGGGCGGAGATAGTGGGGTTGACCCCATTCTTCTTAGGATGGCTAAGGTTTATGGCCACAAAATCATTACCAATGTGTAATTTAATTTACCTGGAAAAACTCAGCAGGTCTGGCAGCATCGGCAGAGAAGAAAAGAGTTGACGTTTCGAGTCCTCATGACCCTTCAACAGAACCAGTTCTGTCAAAGGGTCATGAGGACTCGAAACGTCAACTCTTTTCTTCTCCGCCGATGCTGCCAGACCTGCTGAGTTTTTCCAGGTAATTCTGTTTCTGTTTTTCTTTTGGATTTCCAGCATCCGCAGTTTTTTTGTTTTTATCTCTGTAATTTAATTTATTGTACAGCCCATTAACCTTCCACGTTAGGTCAAAATGTAACATATGTCTAAAAATGATACAGTGATTTACATAATAATAAGGAAAAACATATATAAAGACAGGGTACATCAAAATGTTAGCTGTGTTTACTGGTAACGCACTTGCCTTGGCGTTAGATGGTCATGGGTTCAAGTCGTATGCCAGAAACATCAGCATAAAATCTAGGCTGACATTTCAATACATACTGAAGGAGTACGACAATGTTGGAAGTGCCATCTTTCCAGTGCAACATCAACTAATGCCAGGTCTGCCTGCTCAGGTGGATTTTTAAATGCCAAATGCACTGTTTCAAAGAAAAGCAGGGGATTTTCCCGCAAAGCACTGGCAGATACTTAACCTGATTTAAGTGTCCCTTGAGGGTTATTGGATCATGATCTCATTGTTGTTTGTGGGACTGAGATTGATTCTTATTTGCTCCATCAAAACTTCAAGATTTTGAACACCTCCATCAAACCTCCCCTTTCTCTTCCCTGCTCAAATTAAACAACTTTCTTTAGTGTCTCCAAGTGACTGAAGTCTTTCATTCCTACTAAAGTTCAGTCTGGTAAACCTCCTCTGCACCCTCTCTAAGTCCTCAACATACATTCAAATGTGTGGTTCCTAGAATTGGCAATAGTACTCCCATACTCCATTCAGGGGGAAAACTCTCTAGCACAAAGGAATATGGTTGTGGTTGTTGGATGTCAGTTAACTCAGCTCCAGGGCATCACTGCAGGAGTTCCTCAGGGTAGTGTCCTAGGCCCAACCATCTTCAACTGCTTCATTAATGACCTTCCTTCCATCATAAGGTCAGAAGTTGGGATATTTGCTGATGATTGCACAATGTTCAGCACCATTCGCGACTCCTCAGATACTGAAGCAGTCCTTGTCCAAATGCGGCAAGACCTGGACAATATCCAGGCTTGGGCTGACAAGTGGCAAATAACATTTGTGCCACACAAGGGCCAGGCAATCACCATCCCCAACAAGGGAAAATCCAACCATCGCCCCTTGACATTCAATGGCATTACCATCACTGAATCCCCTTCTATCGATATCCTAGGGGTTATCATTGACCAGACACTGAACTAGACTAGTCATATGAATACTGTGGCTACAAGAGCAGGCCAGAGGCTAGGAATCCGGCGACGTGTAACTCACCTCCTGACCCCCCAAAGCCTGTCCACCATCTACAAGGCACAAGTCAGGAGTGTGATGGATTATCTCCGCTTGCCTGGATGAGTGCAGCTCCCACAACACTCAAGAAGCTTGACACCATCCAGGACAAAGCAGCCCACTTGATTGACATTCCATCTACAAACATTCACTCCCTTCACCACCGACGCACAGTAGCAACAGTGTATACCATCTACAAGATGCACTGCAGGAATTCACCAAGGCTCCTTAGACAGTACCTTCCAAATCCATGACCACTACCATCTAAAAGGACAAGGGCAGCAGATAGATGGAAACACCACCACCTGAAGGTTCCCCTCCAAGCCACTAACCATCCTGACTTGGAAATATATCACCGTTCATTCACTGTCGCTGAGTCAAAATCCTGAACTCCCTTCCTAACAGCACTGTGGGTGTACCTTCACCACAGGCTGCAGAAGTTCAAGAAGGCAGTTCACCACCACCTTCTCAAGGGCAACTAGGGATGTGCAATAAATGCTGGCCCAGCCAACGAAGCCCACGTCCCGTGAATGAAAAAAAAAATTGATAACATGATGCACCAAAAGTTAATACACAAGACACGGGCTCATGGAGCTGGGAGTAAGTTATTAGCATTGTTACGATCTGGTTGGGGTCCAGAAACCTTTGGTTTAAAGTACACAAAGTTCGAAATCCCAATTCGTCACTAGGAGAATAACACCACAAGATTCCATGGTTTTAAACAAACAAAATAAACTTTACTATACAAAGTCAGAAAAGTAAAACAATTTACAATATCCATCTTATTCTCTAATATGCAGAATTAACATGAAGGAAATAGGAATTAACAAGCAAACTGTAGCCGAACACACCACACTGTAGATTAAATGGCAGATGCAACCTAGACCAATCACATGGATTTCTCAGCAATCCACTCAGACATTAGTGACCACTGTGAGTCACAAAACCTCATTAAAACATTGTCTCTCTCATGTCGGATTTCAACTCTTCCCTTTCAAAAATTCCCTCAAAAGCTGCTTTAACTCGGTTTTCCTCAATGTCTGCTCCCCTCCTGATGGTTCAATCTCTCCTCCTGAGGCTACGTTCCACAGAATTTACAAAGCTGTACTGCTGCCTCTAATTACTGGCACAATTCCAGTTCTTTAGCAGACCACTGGCTTCAATAACGTGGCACTCTGCCTGGGTTTCTCCATACTCCAGTCTCCTGGCTGCACTGAGCTACAAATGGCTCCCAGGCCTTCTTCTGAGCTCTAACTCTCTCCAGCATTCCAGCATGGAACCAGTGACCTTCTACCACCACCTCAGCTCCCCTGGACTCCCTGAGCCCCAACTGCCTGAAACCTACTAACAGCAGCACCTTTTTGGTAGCCAGCCTCTTCCCCTGCTGCAGAACATGCACTCTCCCAGCAAACACACAGTTAAAAAAAAACTTAAGTTTCACCCATATCCATGACAATGTGGCCCTTCAGGGTTCACTACATGCTTTTAAACTAATTTTAATTCTAGCTGCCCTTCTTTGCAAGCAACGAAGACATCACATATCCAGTTACATAAACCCACCTGCTGTTTTATGGCTCTTACCTTTCTGGCTGTAAACCCCTTAAATCAACATGGCCCCAACTATTTTGAGTGTAATAGTCGCCAAGCTGCTTTGGCTGCATTTATTCCAGTTTCTACAGTTAAACTTTAATCTTCAGAGAACTAACAATTACCTCTAAAATATTAACAAGAACCATGAACTAGATATTCAACACAGCATGGATGGGGGATTGATTAATGGACAGGAGGCAGAGAGTAGGCAATAAACAGAGCATTTTCAAGTTGGCAGGCTGTGACCAGTGGAGTGCCACAAGGATCTGTGCAGGAACCTCAGCTATTTACAAGCCATATTAATTACTTAAACAAAGAGACTAAGAGTAATGCATCTAAGTTTGCTGACAATACAAAGTTAGGTGGGAATGTAAGATGTGAGGAGGACACAAAGAGACTGCAAAGAGTAACAGACAGGTTAAGTGAGGGTACAAAAAAATGGTAGTTAGAGCTTACTGTAAGGAAGTGTGAGGTTACTCACTTCGGTGTTTAGAATAGAAAAGCAGAATATGTCTTAAAAGCTGTGGAAAGTGTAAATGCTGATGTTCAAAGAGACTTTGGTGTACACATACAAGGAACACAAAAAATTAACATGCAGGTACAGAAAGCAGTTAGGGAGGCAAATGGTTTTTGCCTTTTATTGCAAGGGGATTAGAGCACAAGAATAAAGAAGCCTTGCTACAATTGTACAAGGCTTTGGTGAGACCACACCTGGAGACCAGTTTTGGTTTTTGTATTTAAGGATATACCAACATCACTAAAACAGATTTTCTGGTCATCTATTTCATTTCTGTTTTTGGGACTTGAATATAAATTGGCTGCCTCACTTCATACAACAATAACTTCACTTCAAAAAGTACATTACCAACTGTAAATTTCTTGGGATTTCCTGAGGTTAGGAAAGACACTTAATAAATGCAAGCAATTCTTTCTTTCCTGTCAACTCCTTATCTTATGGGTACATTACTATGGGAGACTGTGTATAAAATTGTCATTCTGTAATTAAATTCTGCAGCCAGTAATTGTGCTACAGAAAGTTAGAGCTCCCAACCTCTCTTCCCCACCCTACACCCTCCCCACCACCACATTCCCCAGTTACCAAGTCATCCTATATAGCAGGTCTTTTTCTCATGAGAGACATTGGCCCACCAGCATTCTTGTTAAACTCAGATGGGAACAATGCACACTAATCTCTGTCCGGATGCACGAAAAGCAACCCCTATAATTACATTCTGCAGAACAAGATGGGATAGGGGAAGATAACCTCACGTGCAAAATTCACTCATGACATTGCCAGGTCACTGACTGTGTTGGAACAACAGCTGCAGTGTATGTTATAATCCTCTAGCAAGCTATATTTCCAATGGCAGTGAATATGATTTTGTTGTGCAAGAAATATGAACTGCAAGTCCACAGTAATTACTGAAATGCAAAATTTCTCTTCTCTGTGGGTTCAGCCAATATTTGATGTCATTTTCTATCAGAGTCTATTAAAGAAAACATTTCCCAGTATCTCTGACAAACTCCCCAAATATATGGAAGCTGAGCTGAATTGCTGAATAGAGTCAGCTCAAAGAAAATCCATCCCTTCATTTCTGACCAAAACCACAGACTGAGCCAGTCAAGAATGTCAACCAATGGGTACAAAATAAAGCAAATAAAGAAGGATCATATCAAGCCTCTGTCCAGCAGGAAAGATTCACTGACAAAGAAATAACCCAGTACAAAAGGTAGCAGAGGTCAATAAGCAGGCCAGCCTCTCTCCTTTGCTATTGTACAAGTAGGGGACCAAATAATGGAAGGGAATTTGCCTCAAGTGATAGAACAAAATAAGCGATTGTCAGTAAAATCAAATATCAGGCAGAGTATAAAACAAGTTGCTGATTAAGCTACACTAATGCCAAGTTATTTCCTTCATCATGTAATGATTTTTGTACCAAACATATGTCCACAGCTGTATAAGTTCAGGATGAGTACATAAAATTAAAGCCATTCTTATATACTCCTATTCCTTCCTCTCAGAGCCCTCTGAAGGCAATGGCCTAGTGTTGAGGTACCACTGGCAGCTCCAGTTGAAAAGTTCAACAGGCCAAAATCCAATGCAAATGACACTACCTTGAAACTGCCCTATACCAACCTTCTGGTTGATCCCCGAGACTTGTGCTGTGAAGAAATAAGGGAGGAATATTGGTCAAGACCTATTTTCAGGCAAGAGGATTGCGATGTGCAATCACCCCATGCTTGGCCCATTGAGGGAGGCAGAATACACACTTCATGCTGTCTCCTCAGCTAAATGATTTCAGCGTGTAGCCCAGCATGCAGCACACCACTGGTTGCATGTTCAACAGGGGGCACAGCAACGTGCATGGATCGCATGACACACAGCTAGCCTGCACCTCTTAAAGATGCAGACTGTTATGTTGAAAACTTGGATTGAAGGAAAGGCACACAAAGTAGAACAGCAGCAGAGAGAGCTCCCAGGATTTCTGATGCAGCACTGAAGACATTATTCTGAAAGGCCCAAAGAAGAGATGCTTCATTTTGCACTGGCCAGGAGGTCCTTGAGGTATACCCGGAGAAGGGGATGGGAGCAGGTGGCCAGTGTGGTCAATTCCCAGAGTCTGGCTCCAAGGACATAACAGCAGTGCTGAGAGAAGTTCAATAACCTCACACGAGTGGTTATGGTCAGTGAATGCATCTTCAAATGACACCTCTACCATCTGCAACACCAAAAGTACACACCGCTCAATGCACCGCACACCCATTAGTCACCCATCGGCAAGCAGAACTCAGGCCTAACATTCAAATACTGACCTCATGCTTACACATATACTAATGCCACCAGCCTCACAACCATCTCTCACTGTTTCCCAACCTCCAGCTATTCAGCTGTGAAAGGCACATCACCCAAACACATCACAACACAATAACTGACATTCTTCCCTCACTCTTGCAGGATGAAGTATTCGTAGCCGTAGAGAGCAGTAGAGAGCTGATGAGGAACAGGCACGCCTACATTGTCTGAGCCTTCTGGTTTTCCACATCATAGGACTGGCTGTGACTGATGCGGTAGATTCTGGTGTGATGGAGACCTTTCAGGATGATGGCGTGTGCCTGCTTTAGGTCCCTTCTCAACCCCCAACTCACTCTCATCCCACTATCTAGCATGAAGTACAAGCTGCAGATGGTGTGAAAATGGATCCTTGGCTTTCTTTCCCACCTCCCATCTACATTTCTGCTTTCAGATACCCAAGTCCCTGTTACCTGGTCAGCCTCATGAGAAAGGGAGGCAGTGACACGTGATCTCTGATGAAGAAGCACTAAATCTGACACTCAGTCACCAGCTCAGATTCAGGCCCTGCGTGAATTTTAAAGGGTGGTGCAGAATCGGGAAGAGCACATGATGAGTGGGCTGCAGCCAGACAGGGGAATAGATAGTATGTGTATCAGCTCACCATGGGTTCTGCTGCAGAGGGCTCATATGAAGACTTCACTACAAGCAGTGCAAGAAGGAAAACAATGAAGATCATGCACACTAAGAAGCTTGGTGAAGTAGCAAGTCTGTCAAACAGCCTGTTGTCATGATCAGGGAGCATGGAGAAGTCCGGCTCCAACTTGACTCAAGACTTTGCACAGAGCTTGGAGCCAATCCATTCCAGTATGGAAATGATGGCCAACTCACTGAGAACACAAGAGGATCCATCTGTAGGGCAGCATCTGATGGCCGATGCCCCAGCTTCCATTAGGTGACTTCTGTTGCAATGTCTCAGCTGCAGAAACTCAGACTGAGGTCATGAGATCCATGGTGTCATACAGGCTCAGACTGTTGCCATGATGGCTGCCAATCTCAGTGCTGAAAGAGACTTGCAGCAATCCAGCAATCTGTCCTCAAAAAGATTATTTGGATTTGTGAGGCACCTCCCCAGGGGAGTGGCAGTAGTTCCATAGAGCATGAACCTTCTGTCCTCTCTCAGGATGACAGCATTCATTAACCCACCACTGCCACTCTACCAGTTGCCTTGTTGTTGTCTCTTAGCCAGCCAGTCCAGACTGCTGCCACCCATTCCAACAAGGGTGCAGTCAAAAGCCAGGCCTAAAAGGCCCAGAGCTGCTGGAGGTTGTCCTGCAAGACCATCCTTAGTTTCTCCAATCGAAAGTCAGCAGCCTTCCACCAGATATGCTACAGCAACTGGGCTAACACTGTGTAGAAACTCCAGGACAGGCAAAGGCACACGGAAGACAAACACAATGGGAATGCACAAAGGTGATTGCTCAGTTTTGCGTATAATATTGGAAATCTCGTAGGATTAAGTTATTGCAGAATGGATTTCCAGGATTGCTTCAAAGAGGGTACTATGATGTCATGTAGCAGATGGACTGAAAGATGCAGAATTTTGGAACAACTGTCATATTGGGCATGACATCTTAGGAGAACTAAGGGCTTATTATTGCTCATGAAACAGACCAACTAGAGTCATTTTTTATTCTTTTATGTGATGTGGATGTCACTGGCTAGGCCAGCATTTATTGCCAATCCCTAAGTGCCCTTGAGAAGGTGATGGTGAGCCACCTTCTTGAACTGCTGCAGTCCCTGTGTAATAGGTATACCCAGAGTGCTATTTGGGAGGGAGTTCCAGGATTTTGACCCAGTGACAGTGAAGAAATGGTGACGTAGTTTCAAGTCAGGATGGTGAATGGCTTGAGGGGAACTCACGGGTGGTAGTGTTCCAATGCATCTGCTGCCCTTGACCTTCTAAGATGGTAGAGGCTGTGGGTTTGGAAGGTGCTGTTGTAGGAGCCTTGAAGGGATCCTAGATGCCTCCGCCCTGTATCCCCTTTCTTCCTCCTCCTCCTTTCAAGGTGGCCTCCAAACATCTGTTAGCAAGGGCTGTGCCCTCAAAATAGCAATGATGGGTGACTCAATAGACTATCACAAAGTTTGAATCTTTGACATCCATTGAAAATCTACAGGAAGGGGCAATAGACCTTTATTTTACATCTTCTCCTAAAGAGGACACTTTGAACAATGCAGCATTCCCTCAGTAATGCACTGGATATATCAGCCTGGGAAACGTGCTCCAGTTTGGAGACTGACTTGAACCCACAATTTAAGCCAGGGTGCTACCAACTGGGCTACTCTGATGCACTCATGTCCATGGTTTTGTATTTTTGGAATGGTCTGTTTTAAGCGGCTTTACTAAGGTAAAACTATTCCTTCATTTGATGTCCTGGTGCTTGAACTGAAATTTGAAACCATGTGATCATTGAAGAGTTAAGATTTAGAAATGTTAGTTTTTAAGAGCCCCGCGCTACCGAAAGTATCAAGAAAAGAATTATAGCACATCAGCCTGGCAAGTATGAAGTGAAAATAGACGATGAAAAACACAGGAACAGCATGAAATGGGAAATACAAATTTCCATTACTCTTTATATAAATGGAAGCTATCCATCAAAGAGCTGACTACACAGCAAGTAAAGAGAAAGTAATAATAGGAGGAACTGAGAGAAAAATACTATAAGTGTGCAAATTAGATAAGAGTTTAAGATGAACACTGTAATAAAATGCAATGGATGAAAACTGTGGGAAGTGAAAATAAGGGAGGAGGCAAGCTCAGTGATGAAGATTTCCCCTCTGTGCTACGTGCAATGAACCTGCAAAAAAAAATGTTTCCAAAGGAGTTTACCATTTGACTGTACTTAATGCTGGACAGAAGGATAAACATCAAATAGGGAACTGAGAAGGAAAGTGACTTTAAACCTAATAAAGATATAAAATGTGCGAGGACAATTACAGCATAAGTTGAACAACAAGTCACAAGTAAGTGTAATCTGCTGATGGTGGTTGGGGGCTTTAGGGAGCAGGGGGTGGAACTTTCTACATCAGCAGCATGTAAGTGCCTGCTGCCGCCTGCATCTTGAATGAGCCTTTTTGGATTAAGGATCGGAAGTGGGAGGTGGTCGGGGTGGGGGCGGGCAAGCCTGATCCAAAACTAACATTTCAATAGTCGGCTGGGTGGCCTTCTTGAACAAGTTGGCCATGTAGCCAGTGGGGAACATGAAGATGGTGGTGTTTTCATGCTCCAGTTACCCCTGCCTTTCCAGAGAATGGAGGCCATGGGTTTGGTAAGTTATGGCCAATGGGGCTGAGGAATGTCCTGACCAGATGACAGTGACTTCAATCGGTCAGTATTTTTAAAATATTAAATGCAAATGGCTACAAGGCCTCAGAGATTGAGACATTTATCAATCCCATCATTTATGCTGAAGTGTGGCTCTCAACAATGGACAACACTTGGATAAGCTTTGTGAAGTACCATAATACTGTGGACTTGCTGTATTTTACAGCATCGTCTTTCGGCACCAGGCAAGACTGTCTGACTGTCTCTTAATGATTCATGACTACATTCATGAATACAAATTACGACTGCCTTGGAGTTATGTTGTGGTTGGAACAGACCCAGTTATGCTTCAACATAACAGGACTGACTGCAACATCACTAACTTTTGTAGGACTTGTTAATAAATCACCCATATCAGGACACAGCTAGGTTTTTTTTCCTGCAATATGTGGGCTTGATTGCAGGCAGTTTAGGGTTAGTGAGCTGACACATCTTTCCATTTTTGCATTAGCAAACAGAAGTCATCCTACTGGAGTTGGTTACTGAGAAGGAGAAGTAATAGAATGGTAGGAATATTAGTTGATTTCCCTCAAGCTTTCTGGATCATGCAGGTCATATCATTCCTGTTAGAAATAGTGATTCAGAATAAGTAAGAAGGGACCTTCATAGTCCCAAAAGCTAATGAAGAAAAAGAAATATAATCAAATCATTGAATAAAAAGCATATGTAAAGAAAGAAAAAGAAAGATTTGCATTTATACAGTGCCTTCCATGACCTCAGGACATTGGAAATCATATTCAGCCAATGAAGTACATTTGCAGAGAAGGCACGATTATAACGTAGAAAACATGACTGCCATTTTCTGCACAGCAAGCTCCACAAACGTCAATGTTATAATGAGTGGTTAATGTGCTTTTAGGTGTTCGCTGAGGAATAAATATTGGCGAGGACACAACGTCGAACTCTCCTAGTCTTCTTCAAATAGTGCAACACCATGATTTACATTTACCCGATAGGGCAGGCAAGACTTTGGTTTAATATTTCAGATAATCAACAGCACCTCCCCCTGTCGTGCAGTGAAGTGCCAGCCTAGATTATACGCTAGATTCTGGAGTGAGAACTTCAACCCCTGACAATCTGAATCAGCGGCGACAGTGCTACCACCACTGAGCTGGAGCCGATCAGAGAGCAAACTACTGGGCACGAGATTCAGCTAGGTTGCGCTGATCTCTTCAGCGCAAATCGCCTGAAATTGGCCCCACCAAAGCAAAGATTGCGGAATTTTCACCACAAATTACATTCAGTGCAAATGAAGTATTTGCGATCCGCTTGTGTGACTAACTTAGACAAACATCACAAAACTGGTCACGCCCCCAGATTGAATTGATCACCATGGTGACTTTCCATTAATTGTATTTGCTTGCGGGTGGGTCTTCGAAGGAGCTCCAAGTACTGAGCTGTATATTGGGATACAGAGACACTAATGGGAATATTTTTAAAACTTTATAATTTTTAAGCCATTTTCAGTTATTTAAAATTGGGTTACTCACAGGTGGTCTAGAACATTTTCTGGTTGAAGCTCCTGTCGAGTGCTTTTCATTTCTTTGGCTAATATAGTTACAGAAAAATCATTTGCACATTTTTCTTTCATTAACCTTATGTTAACATAAATTATTTTAATACATTTTGACTCAGTTTGTTTCTACACGACTTTGGTCCGGTTCTGTCTATTGCATTACATAATTTGTCAATATTGCAGTCTCACTTTAATTTGCACTCACTGAGGTGAAAGTGTCCAAAATGTGCTAACGAGGCCAGCTGCGTTTCAATCTAAACCTTAACTGCCATCAGCTGAAGCCAAGCACCACCCACACGAAGGTGTAATAATGAAAACACCGTAGCTAGCTGCTAATTCCATGTATGGAGGTTAGCTGGTGGTAGACTTGGGCTTCAGTGCAGTGGCCTTATGCATGAATGGACCACTGATGTTGAGTAACTGTGATCATGCATTAAGTACCAGAAGGCGATCTCCAATATGTCCGCAGCAGCAATCACGCCTCTGAGTCAGCAGGCAGTGGATTCGAGTCCAACGCTAGGAATGGAGCACTGATAATTTTGTGCAGTGTTGCGTGAGTTCTTTATTGCTGCTGCCTTCCATTTGAGATGTTCGCGTGAGGCCTCACTCCGCCTTTTCAAGTGGAAGTAAAAATCCCAAGGATCAAGAATGGCAGGGTATTTTACAGGTATTTGATCAACTCCTAGCCCTCAGCTACCATCAATAATACAGATTGGTTACCCATTGCTGTTCATGGCACTTTGAAGTGCACAAAATACTTGCTTACATTGTGACAGTGACTACATTTGAAAAGAAATTAATTGGCTGGGAAACGCTTTAAATTGGGACGTCCTGAGGACATGAACAATGTTTTATAAATGACCGCATGTCCCTTCTCGGGTGAACAGAAACAAATCTACATTAGAAAATTAGCTTTTTTTCTTGTCCATAATCCTATGTTGATAATCATATGTTGATTTTTCCTTTTCTCACATTCCCTGAGCTGAATTTTCTGCGCAAATCTCCAGTACAAGAATGTGTGCATCGTAGAGATCCACTGAACCTTTAATTCAAACATACTGGGAAAAATTATGCTAGAAGCGGTAGTCAAAAGGGATTTAGATAAATACTTGAAGCAGAAACATTTCTAGGACTATGGGATAGTGTTGGTGAATGTATGGAATTAACTATATAACTCAAAAGAGCTGGCAAAGACGTAATGGGCTGAATGGCCTCTGTCCGTGGAGTTTTATTCTATGGTTTTGCTAAATTTCACAGTAGTTTGAGCACTGTTCCTGCAGCTCTAGGTCTTTGGACCTGAATCAAAACTTGACAAATGAGAGTAAAATCTTCTCCCTGATACTTGCTAATGATTCTAAGTGAACTTTATTTTCACAATGTATATAGTGTAATTCTCAGTGGATCTAAGCCTACAGCAAAAAAAAGCTCTTAATTTGGCACTAATTGAGCAGTCTCACAGATGCCATTAAGTCAGATGCACTGAAGCAGTGGAACATTCAGAGTTGTAGTCAAAGCCACAATTCTCATATTTAACACATTTCATGTTTAATTTGAAACCCTTGGTCTTTCAATTTACTATAAATTAAATTTAATTGGGGAAAATTTCTCTTTTTAGTTTGGATGTTGAAATGTCATCACTGCCCAATTTCCTGATTATCGGTCAGGGCCTCTGTTCTTCAGTCCTTGTCCCTGCCAAACAAAAGGGTAGGATTCATTGGGCTGGGGGTTCAAAGAGCACAGTGTGACTGAGTTAATAAGCACATGGAGGAACTTTTAAGTGCTGATATGAACAAACCCAAGCCTGCTGAGAACAGAATACACAGGAGGAGGATCTAAAATCAAAACACCCTTCACACTGGATTAATAAAGCAGTCGTCCCCGCCATCAGTTTAACTGGCATGTTTTGGGCTGCAGGTAGGTTGGAGTGCCATGATGAAAATAGGACCCCAGTACCATTTCACTGGGCAGTGTCATTACTCAGCAGGGAAAGCTGTCCATGAGGAGCAGCAAGCCCAGAAGCGGGCTAGGAGGTTAAGTTTTTTTAATGTAATCCCTGTAGTCCAAGAGGAGCAAGAGTTTTAGTACTTTGTGTACACCATGTTCAATTTTTGATCATTTAACGTACAATTGAAAAATCACGTGCAAAACATGCCTGAATTTCTGATGCCACCTTTGTTGAGGATGCCTGCCCATTAGGGGTGTGAAGTCAGTATTCTTTTATGCCAGACCTGCTGAGTTTTTCCAGTATTTTCTATTTTTATTTCAGATTTCCAGTATCTGCAGCATTTTGCTTTTATTCTTTAATGTTAAATTTGATTATGAATGAAGTTATGAGGATCTGTGGTGTCTTAATTATTGGGATGAGCATATCACTGGCCACATCAGCATTTATTGCCTACCTCTAGTTATGTTTAAGGAGGTGATGGTGAGCCACCTTGAACCATTTGGTGAAGGTGCTCCCTCAATGCTGTTAGGGAGTCCCAAAATTTTGACTTGGCGACAACAATGGAGCATTTCAGTGGAAATTTCTAGAGCAGAGTGGAGAAATTTGTTGCCTGTGCCTAACTCAATCTGAAGGAGAACAGAAAATGCTAGAAATACTCAGCAGGTCAGATAGCATCTGTGGATAGAAAAATAATGTTAAAGTCTCAGGTTGAGAAACTGTAAGTACATTCTGGGGGGGTTACCATTGACCAGAAACTGAACTGGGCCACCCATATAAATACTGTGCCTAAAAGATCACGGTCAGAGCTAGGAGTTCTTTGGCAAGTAACTCACCTGCTAACTCCCCAAACCATGTCCCCATTTGCAAGGCACAAGTCAGGAGTGTAATGGGATACTCCCCACTTGCCTGGATAAGCACAGCTCCCACACCACTCATGACTCGACACCATCCAGGACAAAGCAGCCCATTTGATTGCTACCCCATCCACCACCTTAAGCATTCACTCCCTTCACTGCTGATGCACAGTGGTAGCAGTGTGTACCATCTACAAAATGCACTACCGCAACTCAGCAAAGCTTCTTCAATCATCCAGAAAGACAAGCACATTCCCCTCCAAGTCACTCACCATCCTGACTGGTAAACATATCGCTATTCCTTCACTGTTGCTGGATCAAAATCCTGAAACTCCCTTCCTAACAGCACTCAGAGTACCTACATCAGATGGACTGCAGTGGTTCAAGAAGGTGGCTCACCATCACCTTCTCAAGGGCAACTAGGGGTGGGCAATAGATGCTGGCCTAGCCTGAGAACACCCACATCCTGTGAAAGAATAAATAAAAAAAATAGAATATGTTTATGAATTCACTACAAACAGTGACAATTTCTTCCCCACACCTAGCCCCTCAAGCAAATTTTGCTGGAAATATTGAGATATGACCTGAAGAGCAAGTGGTCACAAATCTTTTCTGCTTGGAGTTTCCTATTTCCTATATTTTGCTGCATGCTTGTTCTATTTTATTGTAGGGTATTTGTGTTAGTGGGTATCGAATGTCAGTCGTCAGCAAGGCAATTTAGTGTGAGATTAAGCTAAGCAGTTCCATTTTTGTGGCTTTCATCAGGCCCTTTGCAGAATTTATCTCTCTGATGAGTAATTTATTGACTCTGCTGAATTTGGGGACATCCTGAGGATGTTAGAAGCAACACAAAAATGACCTGGAGTTGTTGGCCCATGTAGTGAGCACCTTTTTGAATTGCTCATTAATTTTGTTGCCTTACCACATAAGCATTAAAAATACTGTTTTCTGCAGCCTTGATTTGTGGATCTGAATGTAATCAGATGCAGAAGAAACATAACACACCATTAAAGAAGAAAGGGAAAAAAGCTGCATTCTTGTGTTGCTTCTAACATCCTCAGGATGTCCTAAAATTCAGCACAGTTTTAATAAATTACTTCTGAGGTGTAGCCACAGTTGTAACATAGGTGAATCAGGTTATTCACAGCAAAGTCTTACAGTCTGTAATGAGACAAAAGAAAAGATTTTCCAGCCCCACTGTGGTGGGACCCACCGCGGGTGTTTCGGTAGCCCAGCCAAAAGTCCATTGACTTTCGGAAGAACCAGATGATCTTGGCGGTGGGTGGGGCTAGAAAATCCCACCCAATATGTTCTTGACCAACTGGTCATTTATCATATTGGAATTATTGTTGCCATGTTCATCATGTTAATTCCCTTATTGCTGTTTCAGTTAGGGCCCTGTAATCTTTCATGTCCACTTGAACAAGCACACGTGGTCACAATTTGACATCTCATCTGAAAGACAGCACTTTGACAATGCAGCACTCCCTCAGTATAACACCAAAGTATAGATCTGGAGTGGGGCTTGAACTTGGAACCATCTAACTCAGAGGCAAGAATGCTACTGCTGGACAAAGCTGGAACCATAAAGTGCTCACTGGCTTAATGCACTGTGTACAAGCGGTTAGTGAACCTGAGAGGTCCCTTAAATCTCAACCTTCTAAGACATAATTATTAATAACAGTACACCAAAGAACACATTCATGTGCTTCACACATTGGCAGGTGAGCACGGTATTATATTTATTTTGTATACATCGTATCCATGAAGCATGGTCCCTGATGAAGGTTGGAAACCTGCAGGAGGAGCCTTTCCACAAATATGATGATTTTGCTGACTCTATGACACCCATGAAAGTCACACCATCAGTGGCATTTCATTTTTGCCTCTGAATAAGAAGATTGTGGATTTAAATCCCATGTATCTCACAGATTTGAACACATAATCTAGGCTGACATTTCATTGAAGTTCTTTGCCTTAATTTGAGGACACATCTTGAAACACTTTGACAGAATGATGTTTCTATTTATTCCCATTGGTGTGGTATTTAAACTATTTTCCATTCATTCACCTTACATAAAATTCTAATTACCCAAACAGTTCCTACACCATTGCATCACATTTGCTGTTGGGTAGGAATATTAATTTCAGCATAGTTGGTTGATACAGTCCATGTCTTGTAGGTGTCATCAGAGGTCAGCACTTGAGCAGATGAGGTGTAGCACAGGGTGGACTGGTGGAAACTTTTATTTTCAGCAATATATTTAAGCCTTCCCTAAATCTGCTATCTCCACCACCTAGAAGGACAAGGGCTAGAGGTGGAAGGGAACACCAGCACTCTCCAAGTCCTGCACCATCGCAACTGGGACAAATATTCCCGTTCCTTCACCGCTACTGGGTTACAATCCTGAATCTCCGTAACCAACACTACTGTAAGAGCACCTTCACCAGGCAGACTGAAATGATTCAACAAGGCACTTTACAGGGATGGGTAATAAATGTCAGCCTTACCACCCCAAGAATGGAGTTAAAAAGCTGTTATGTAGGCTGAACTATATCCAGATCACTATATCTGGGTTCAAATATTTATGTTTTGCAATTATCTATTTTTTTGTATTTGCTCAGCCCAGTAAATGTAATATATATCCTTCTGCCTTCCAAAAAGAGAAATAATATTTTAGAATTCTCATCACCTTTTGATAAGGACTGATTTTAAAATGTTCCTGTGGAGTTCATGCCAATTAAATTGCTGAAAACATGTTGTCTGTGCAATAAAGATTTGGAAACAGGCATTTTTTTTCTTTCCTATTTTTAATCCATTTAAAAGTAGAATTCAAATCTAAGTGTAAAATCCCTCAGCAAAGTAATCGTGTGTATAGCTGCATTCTGTATTAGTGCTCTTACATTGGTTTTGGATTGCTGTACTTTCCCTTTGACTGCACGTTATTATCTTTCAGGCAGAATGCTGAAGGTTGTTGAGGCAACATAAAATTATTATCTGCCGTGGTCTTGAAAATGACCCATAGCCAATCAGAACTTTCTGTTAGGCCTATGTCTTAGCCATAATGACCATCAATAATGGCTCAAAATAAACTTCAAACAGAATTGCTATACTAACCCAGCAGTGCGGTAGTTACAGGGAATTGTAATCATCTGAACTTCACATCCTTCAAGCTGTGATATAGGGAATAGATTTCATTCACTCAGACAGGTGAACAAAGCTCTCCCAGTCACATCGCCTACTATGGTGTCACATTAAGGAAGAAGCATCTCTATAAAGCATAAACGACAGAAGTGAGTGAAATTTGAGGTGCCAGTAAGTATGTATATAAATATATTTATAATATGTTGGATTATGTGGCATTCAATTGAGTTTCTCTTCAAGAAATTCAATTTCTCCTCAAGATTTTCTTTTCAAACTCTTATTACAGTGGACAGAGAGTCCCTGACTCTCAACCTTGGGCTCTGTATAAATCCATCCAACCATAACTCTGTAAGCTTACAGCGCAGTCTATGACTAAGTTGTTGTCAGTTTCTGTCAACAGGCTACTTCGGATGTTTTTCTTCACTGACATGTGATTGGCAGAACAGAACATGGAAATGTCTAGCCAGCGAATGTTGTGATATGGTACACATTTTGAGCAGCTTGTTCACAGCAAAAGTCCTGATGGTCTATACATATAAAATGTAACTGTGGGAGTTGAAAAAGTAGTAGTGGTGTGCAAATCAATACATAGACCATAGATCCTGATGTGTGTTTGATTATCTGATCTCATTCTGGGCAGTAATTGGGTTATTACATGGGCCATGGTGCTCCAGGTCCAGGGAGGACATCTTTGTCAGGATTGTCCTACACTGGGGGTGATGGCTTCCAGTTTCTCAGTTGGATACCAGATGGTTAGAGTTGGAAATATATTGCCTTTCCTTCACTGTCACTGGGTCAAAATCCTGGAACTCCCTCCCTTACAGTACTGCAGGTATAGCTACACCACATGGACTCAGCAATTCAAGAAGGCAGCTCACCACCACCTTCTCAGGGCAAGTAGGGATGGGAAATAAATGCTGGCCCAGCCAGCAACGCCCACATCCCATGATGAACAATAAAAGGAAAAGGGTGGGGACACATGTTAGGCACCCAAAGTGTGCTTGATGTAGGCCTGTTTCAGATTGGGGATCATTTAGAAATAAAAATTAAGCTTAAGTATTGCTGAAATAAAAGAGACATTTTTTGTCAAAGCTTTTCATCTAACACTGAGGACATTTCGCAAGAAAATGGCAATGTCAGCGGAAACAACCGTATGAGAAGAGAATGCTGATTGGTTGGCAAGTGGCCTTTGATTGGTAGAGGCTTTGCCATGCACGAGTTGGTGACTGACATTTAATTGCCAAGCATTGTTTAAAATTTAAACCAGGTAGCTTGATTCTGATTGTCAAGACATTGTCCTGGGGAATGAACCAGCAAATGCTGTCACTTATTTCGTTTAGTTGAAGCCAGTGCAACGTGTATACAAGTTCTTTCTGTCGGCAAAGAACAGGGCCCTGTGTATGATTTTTGTAGACTGCGGTACATGCAAAAGCACCACACTGTGAGCCAGACTGACAAGCTTACTCCTACACCATCGCAGGGCTCCAGTTGCAAGTCTGAAGTACAAACGAGCAAAGTGTGTGTAGCGCATGGTCCTACATTATTATAGTGGCTACACTTACATAAGTATTTAATTGGCTGGATATGCTTCAGGAAACCCAGAGGTTGTGAAAGGTGCTATATAAGTGCAAATTCTTCCTTTTCTTTACGTATATCAGGCATTCAGTAGCCTAGCTAGGGGTCCTTAAAGATGCACCTTGTTATTGGTTCACAAAAGGGGTCCAAATGTTTAAGGAGTGCTCCTGCTGTCTCCACAAAAACACTGCAGCATAAAAATGCTGCACTGCCAGATGGTGCTCTCTCTACTCCAGGGTCAACTGGTATTCCTGCACCCCTCACCCTCCCCACCCCAACCCAGCACTGCCAGGTACAATCTGCTGACAAGCTCATCCCTCAGTCAGAATGAATGCACTTTAGAGGGAACAGTGGCAGGGAACAACCATTAAAAGTGGCAGTGGGGAATCAGCAAGAGACAGAGTGAGCATATTCAAAAGAAGAGAAAAAATTCGAAGCGGGATCTCAAGGGTAAGTGGATAAGTGATTGCTTGGTGAGTATTTTTTTCTCTCTTTGTGAACTAGGGTATTTATTTAAACTAGGAGCTGAGAAATTAAAAGTTTCAATCAAGATAAGTATAGTAGTAAATTAATAAGAGTATTAGCACAGAGCAGGTCTAGAGGCATTAATTTAGGTAAGTAGTTTAAACAAGATACTAACTAGATTCTAAAAGATGGAATAGAGATTGGTTAGATCATGGATGGGTAGCTGAGGCCTATGGCTTGCAATTTATGCGCCATGTGGAAGTTCAGGACACTTCTCGTGTTTTGTGAGAAGTATCTCTGACTCCTTGAGCTTGAGGGAGAATAGGGTTACTGCGGGGCATCAAGAAGGATAAGAATTTCCTGGTTCATATATTCCAGAAGGTGGTCACTCCATAGAGTTCAGCTGGATGCCCGTTAGGAAGAAACTAGAGGTACAGGAGTCTTTGACGTGTATGCCATTCTCAAACTGGTACTCAGCATTGAAGATTCCTGGGAGTCCTTGACTTTTGGTAGTCTAGACCATGGCATCAACGGCAAGGGAATGCACAAGGGGTACAGCAAAGTTTAGAAATGCAGTTATTATTAAAGATTCCATCAGTAGAGGGACAGACAGGCATTTCTATAACTATCATCGTGAGTCCCATATGGTGTGTTGCCTCCCTGGTGCCAGGGTAAAGGACATCATGCAGAGGGTGCAGAATATTCTGCAGGGGGAAGGGGATGAACCAGAAGTGGTGGTGCACGTTGGCACCAACAATGTAGAGAGAGCAGGTATTGAGTAAGATTTTTGGGAGCTAGCAAGGAAGTTAAAAAGTAGGACCTCAAATATAGTAATGTCTGGATAACTCCCAGTGCTGTACCCTAGCCAGAGTAGAAATTGGAAAATGGGGAGGATCAATGTAAAACTGGAGGCATGGTGCAGGGGGGAGGGCTGCAGATTCTTGGGGAATTGCGACCAACTATGGGAAAGAAGACACCTAGTTAAAAGGGACAAGTAGCACCTCAACAGGACTAGGACAAATATGCTCATGGCAAGGTCCATTAGTGTGATTGGGAATTGACAAGGTGAAGTGAATCAATATATAGAAGCAAAAAAGAGGAATGGGGAGTGTCAAGGAGAACCCTTGAGAAGGTGCAGAGGAGATTTACCAGCATGGTTGTAGGTATGAGGCGTTGTAGCTACAAGGTTATGTTGGAGAAGCTGGGCTTGTTCTTTTGGAGCAGAGTGAGTGGAGATTTGATGGGGGTGTACAAAATTAAGGTTGGTTGGAGGAGGTAGACAAAGAGAAACTGTTCCCATTAGCTAACTTGGGGATGCAAATTTAAGGTTTTGAACAAGGGATGCAGCAGGATGGGGTGGGTGGATGTGTGGGGGAGGGAGAGCAGGGAATGTGAGGAAGGACTACTTTATGCCTAAGCAGTGATAACTGGAACTCGCTGCTCATCAGCTTGGTGGAAGCGGAGATGATGGATAGTTTCAAAAGGAAATTGGTTAGGCACTTGAAGGAAATAAGTTTGAAAGCTTACAGAGATAGGACAGGGAATGGGACTGACTGAATTGCTCTATGGAGAGCTGTCAGCGAGTCTATGGGCTGAACAAGCTCCTGTGCCATAAATGACTCTATGACACATTGGTCTATAATGCCTGCTCCCATTCCTGGTGAACCACAGTGCTTGTTTGGCATTCACAGCCCACAGTCAAATGATGGCCAAACCTAAAAATGGTTGGAGGCACCCAATGGTGGATTCGGGCAGAAGTTGGCAAGTTCCTGCTGAAAAGTGCGTGCACTGTTGGCTCTGCCTGGCTCTGCCAGGCTCTGTTTGGCATTGCCAGGCTCTGTTTGGCTCTTTCAGGTGAGAATAGGGTTGGGTTCATGAACAGTTGAACCGCCTGGTCCACTCATCATATTTGCTCATATGTGAAAAATTACTGAGTTTGCAGACATTGTTGACATTGTATTCCAACAAGTGTTGGGAAAGAGGAAAAAAATCTTTAGGGAATATTTGAGAATGATCTTTCTGTCAGCCGATTTTTTTTTTTAATTCATTCATGGGATATGGGCATTGCTAGCTAGGCCAGCATTTATTGCCCATCCATAGATGCC
This sequence comes from Carcharodon carcharias, assembly GCF_017639515.1. Taxonomy (NCBI): domain Eukaryota; kingdom Metazoa; phylum Chordata; class Chondrichthyes; order Lamniformes; family Lamnidae; genus Carcharodon; species Carcharodon carcharias. The sequence continues at coordinate 67,938,649 of NC_054480.1, read as the reverse complement.
CTTGAGAAGGTGGTGGCAAGCTGCCTTCTTGAACCGTTGAAGTCCCTGTGGTGTAGATACACCTACAATGCTGTTAAGGAGGGCGTTCCAGGATTTTGACGCAGTGACTGTGAAGGAACAGTGATATATTTCCAAGTCAGGATCGTGAGTGACTTGGAGGGGAACTTCCAGGTGGTGGTGTTCCCATGTGTCTGCTGCCCTTGTCCTTCTAGATAGTAGCGGTCGTGGATTTGGAAGGTGCTGTCAAGTGACTTTAGATTTGAGTAAATCTTCCTTCATTTGTTTTTGATGCTGATATTTATAGCAACAGAGGTAAATCATCCTCACTAGTTGCTATGCTTCTGTTTAATGATCATATCCAGATCCATGGGTCTTTTCTGATTTTATCTTATTAAACACACTGTCCATTGGCAGTGATCAATCCTCATTTGCAATATCTTTGTGTGAATGCATGTGTTGTTTATATTAGTGCTCATAACACCCTCCCTCTTCAGTTTGTCAATAGTGTCTCAATATCATCTCACTTTTAGGAGTTAAAATGACCTTCCTTGTTTGAAGATTTGAAATAACAGAGCCGGCAAGAGGGAAAGGGAGGAAAGAGCCTTTCTTTGCCAAAGTCTTAGGACTAGATTTTCACAGAATTGACGAGCAGGACTGAATGCGGAAGTCCCATCCTCATTTCTGATAGGTCCAGTTTTTTACAGTGGGGGAAAGGGTTGAGGTATGATTCACACAGCCATGAACTTGGATTCAACAGGACCATTTGAACTTAGTGCTGAGATCAGTCAGATCCTATTTTGATTGTTCCAAGAGCCTTAATCCACAAAGCGGGAATCATAAATTGATGGAATAAATATGTGCTCTTCAAAGGTCTATTTAAATGTAATGATCTGAAGCTTTTTTTAAATTCCCCACTATTTTTAAAGAAAGCAGAAGCTGTCAATGAAAGTTTTAAAAAATTATCTGCTGGACTGCTTTGATCAATAGGCCATCTGGTGTAGGTTAGAAAAAAAAACACTACTTGTTCCTGCAGTTTCGATAGAGTTCTTTGTTGACATTTCCCAAGGGTTGTACTGTTATTAATTCTTGGCTGAGTTTCAAAAGCTACAATTATCTTAGCAGGGGGTTTTGAGTGCACAGCTGGATTGCCAGTTTTAAGAAGTTATTAAAGGATTAGCTGTCTTTGATGAGGGTCTGAATAGGAGTTAGCTTTTATAAGAGATTATTCACTGGAGGAGATGTAAAAGTGTTGAATGAGTTTATGAATGGGAGTTTTTTTCCACTATCAAGTGTGTATGAATGAGAGTTGTATTACATTGTTAGAAGTTTTTTTTCCATGTCCACATGACTCCTGAGGTCTGGCAATGAAGGATACTGAGTAAGTGATTATGTAGGTGGCCTGGCGGTATGGGGGAATGGATGGGGAGCATGAGTTGACATGGAGAGTTCCTGGGGGTATGAAATGACATGGGGGTGGGTGGGGGCATGAGTAGTCATGCAGTGGTGAGGGGAGGGCTTAATAGCTTCTAAAAGAACTGGGACAAAATCCCAGAGAACTGAGGTGACCGTTAACCAGCCCACCTTGACACTCACCTGCCCCCATAGTTGCCTGCTATCTGCTTCTAGATAGTCCAACTCTATCCCCAGAGCAAAAATTGGATCTGTTGGGATCCTTTAAACTGAGGTGGATCTGCCAAGCCAGGAAATTTCAGGAAAAATACAAGCCAAAAGCACAGGATGACTGAATACTTCAGGTTAGGGACATCATCTGTATTGAAACAAAATTAGGTTCATCATATTATAGAGGTCAGCAAATGACTGAGATTGACTTTTTTGAAAATGTCCTCTCTATCGAAACTGCAGGAACAAGTAGTGTTTTTTTTTTTCTAACCTACACCAGATGGCCTATTGATCAAAGCAGTCCAGCAGATAATTTTTTAAAACTTTCATTGACAGCGGTTGCTAAACTCCAGCCCTTGGTTTTCTAGTTATATTCTTGCTGCACCTGATATCCTTCAAATGTCGATGTTGAAGTGAACCTCTTAATAAGAAAAAAGTGGCAATTTATATTTCACTTCATATCAATATTTTGTGAAGTTGCACCGTGTTGACATGAAGCACAGAAAGTTCTGGAAATGCACAATAGTTTTGAAATCTGTAAGAAGGAAAGTTAGCTTATGTTTCAGCTGGTGAAATAATAACCTTTCTTTTTACAAAGGCAGACAGATATCTGAGTCCTGTCTTTATTTCAGCTTTGCAGCATTTTTTTTCTTACCTTTTATTATTAACCACTCACTTTCAGCTGGAGCTTATTTTGATTAAAGGGCGAGGACATTTTCAAAAAAGTCAATCTCAGTCATTTGCTGACCTCTATAATGTGATGAACCTAATTTTGTTTCAATACAGATGATGTCCCTAACCTGAAGTATTCAGTCATCCTGTGCTTTTGGCTTGTATTTTTTACTTCAGCCCCCTTACACAAGCCTAAAAAATCTTGCAGCAATATTTATAGAAAAGAACATTTTTCCCCATCTCTGACTGTGTCAATTCATCTGTCCTAACCGCCTCTGTGAGATTGTTCAATTAGTGCCAGATTATGGGCTGAAAACCATCTCCCTGTCATGTCACCATTACTCATCATTTTAAATAAAAACATTCCAAAAATAATGAAAGCACAGATTAAGCATCAAAAGCAGCTTAACTAATAGATCGTTATGCTGGTGGTTTGGATGAAGTAGGGTGGGTGGAGGCTCATGTAGAACATAAACACTGGCATAAGCCAGTGAGGCTGAATGGCCTTCGTCTCTGTTATACCTTCTGTATACTAGTATACTCCATAAAATTGAGGTCGTCCAAATCTTTGCTGCCCATGTCTCGGCACTGCTGAACAAAAGCTGCTGCATCAAAAACAGAAAATGCTGGAAAAACTCAGCAGGTCTAGCAGAACCTGTGGAGAGAGAATCAGAGTTAACGGTTTGAGTCCATATGACCCTGTTTTTGTTTCTGATTTCCAGCATCTGCAGTATTTTGCTTTTATCTGATTGCTGCTACGTTGTCAGTACTGCCTTTTTTCAGAGGAAGGAGTATGACATCTTTAATGAGGCATCACAGCAATTCTCATTCCCCTGTCACCCCTGTGCTCGCTGACCTACACTGGCGCCCGGTAAAGCAACGTCTTGATTTTTAAATTCTCATTGTTGTTTTCAAATCCCTCCGTGGCCTTACTCCTCCCTATCTCTGTAATCTCCTCCAACCCCACAACCCTCCAAGATCTATGCTCCTTTAATTCTGACCTCTTCTGCATTCTCAATCATAATTGTTCCACCATTATTGGCCGTGCCTTCAGTTTACTAGGCCCATGCTCTAGAATTCCCTCCATACATCTGTCTACCTCATTTTCCTCCTTTAAGACTTTTTTTAACACCTATCTCTTTGACCAAGCTTTTGGCTCTTTGGCCCAATATCTCCATATGTGGCTCAGTGTCATACTTTGCTTTAAAATACTCTTATGAAGCACCTTGGCATGTTTCATTACATTAAAGATGCTATATAGTTGTAAGTTGTTATTACTATAATATAAATCACAAAACAGAAAGAGGCCATTAAATCCTTTGAACTTTGGAAACTGTCTACTTGAATTCCATTTCCCTTCTTTATTCCTCCTACCTCCTTATATCCTTCCATTTCAAATACTTAACCAATTACCTTTGTAGGAGTGGGCACTAATGCAATCTACAAGGGTAGCATGTTTCTGCAGAGAAGGGTTGTGCTTCGCCATTACTCATGTCATATGTTGTGTCATCTAATAAGTTCAAAGAATACGCCACCTAACACTTGGCAGCAAAGATGGTGGAGTTGATTTATATCTCCCTCCCACATTAAACAAGGGAGAAAGCAGCATGAAAATGGTGGCAGAATAAAAATAAAGCAGACTTTCCTCATTAAAGTGGCCATGTTTCTTCCTCTGAAAGAAGGCACCATGGCAACACAGCAGCACACATTTGGCATTGTCAAGATTCTGTGCTCATATCCCAGGGTGAGGCCTGAACCCATAACCTTCTGAATTAGAGGCAGGGGTCCTACAAACTGAGTGAAGCTGACACCATGCTCAGGGTTTTAACCTCTCCCTTCCAGCAAGAATGACACATGAGAGAGATTAAAATGTGAAAAATCTAGCTCTTGGCCCCAACTCTGTGTTCCTGACCACTGTTGTTTTTATGATGGTGAATCGGAGCTTCAGTGGGTCTCCAACTAAAGGTAGGTAGGGGCTTAACATTCAGAAGTCATGACTCAACGAAGTCGCTGGCAGTGCAAGGTAACCTTTACTTCAAGCTGTGGGGGGAGGGGAGAGGATGGGGGCCGGGTGGGGGGTGGGTGGGAGCGGTGGGAGCTGTGCACTGTCTGAAGCCTGGCAGCAAAAACATAGCAGGAGAAGCTGATTAATAAGAAAAGGCCCTGCTACACCTTCAAAAATTACTTTTGTCAGAACTCCCTGCGGGCCATGAATAGTGGTAATGTTCCCTGCAGGTCCTGCAAGGAATATTTGGGACTCCCCAGGCTCAGACAGTCCACTCCCACCTTGAAGGAAGCTCTCTCCTCCTAATCAGCCTGAAGCCCCTCTTTCCACAGACTGTAAGGGACTGTTTCCAGCAGTCCCCGGCTTTGGGAATGCTTTCATTTTGTTATTTTAAATGCTGGAGTATACAGGCATCAATTGTAGCAATCACAGAATTGGGTCTTTATCAAGCTCATGTTATGTGATCTAACATCAATACTCAGGTAAATGATATCACATAGTTTCCAATATGATTACAAGATTTATTATTATTATATTCAATAAACAATCCAAGAACTCAGGTACATCACATTCCATAATTCAATGTGACGACAACATCCAGTGGTTCACCCTTAGGCCAATTTTACCTCCGATCTCTACGTTTCATGCATGCTCCCACTTAGTCGCAATACATCAAAAGATACACAATGTGACATATCAACCTCTCCTAATATGCTGAGATAAAAACAAAAAAACTGCGGATGCTGGAAATCCAAAACAAAAACAGGATTACCTGGAAAAACTCAGCAGGTCTGGCAGCATCGGCTGAGAAGAAAAGAGTTGACGTTTTGAGTCCTCATGACCCTTCGACAGAACTTGAGTTCGAGTCCAAGAAAGAGTTGAAATATAAGCTGGTTTGAGGTCTGTGGTGGGGCGGGGGGAGAGAGAGAGAGAGAGAGAGAAGTGGAGGGGGTTGGTGTGGTTATAGGGACAAACAAGCAGTGATAGAAGCAGATCATCAAAAGATGTCACCAACAACAGAACAAAAGAACACATAGGTGTTAAAGTTGGTGATATTATCTAAACAAATGTGCTAATTAAGAATGGATGGTAGGGCACTCAAGGTATAGCTCTAGTGGGGGTGGGGAGAGCATAAAAGATTTAAAAATATTTAAAAATAATGGAAATAGGTGGGAAAAGGAAAATCTATATAATTTATTGGAAAAAAACAAAAGGAAGGGGGAAACAGAAAGGGGGTGGGGATGGAGGAGGGAGCTCAAGACCTAAAGTTGTTGAATTCAATATTCAGTCCGGAAGGCTGTAAAGTGCCTAGTCGGAAGATGAGGTGTTGTTCCTTCAGTTTGCGTTGGGCTTCACTGGAACAATGCAGCAAGCCAAGGACAGACATGTGGGCAAGAGAGCAGGATGGAGTGTTAAAATGGCAAGCGACAGCGAGGTTTGGGTCATTCTTGAGGACAGACCGCAGGTGTTCTGCAATGCGGTCGCCCAGTTTACGTTTGGTCTCTCCAATGTAGAGGAGACCACATTGGGAGTAACAAATGCAGTAGACTAAGTTGGGGGAAATGCAAGTGAAATGCTGCTTCACTTGAAAGGAGTGTTCGGGCCCTTGGACGGTGAGGAGAGAGGAAGTGAAGGGGCAGGTGTTGCATCTTTTGCGTGGACATGGGGTGGTGACATAGGAGGGGGTTGAGGAGTAGGGGGTGATAGAGGAGTGGACCAGGGTGTCCCGGAGGAAGCGATCCCTATGGAATGCCGATAGTGGGGGTGAAGGGAAGATGTATTTGGTGGTGGCATCATGCTGGAGTTGGTGGAAATGGCGGAGGATGATCCTTTAAATGCGGAGGCTGGTGGGGTGATAAGTGAGGACAAGGGGGACCCTATCATGTTTCTGGGAGGGAGGAGAAGGCATGAGGGCGGATGCGCGGGAGATAGGCCGGACACAATTGAGGGCCCTGTCAACGACCGTGGGTGGAAAACCTCGGTTAAGGAAGAAGGAGGACATGTCAGAGGAATTGTTTTCGAAGGTAGCATCATCGGAACAGTTGCGACGGAGGTGAAGGAACTGAGAGAATGGGATGGAGTCCTTACAGGAAGCGGGGTGTGAGGAGCTGTAGTCGAGGTAGCTGTGGGAGTCGGTGGGTTTGTAATGGATATTGGTGGACAGTCTATCACCAGAGATTGAGACAGAGAGGTCAAGGAAGGGAAGGGAAGTGTCAGAGATGGACCACGTGAAAATGATGGAGGGGTGGAGATTGGAAGCAAAATTAATAAATTTTTCCAAGTCCCGACAAGAGCATGAAGCGGCACCGAGGTAATCGTCGATGTACTGGAGAAAGAGTTGTGGAAGGGGGCCGGAGTAGGACTGGAACAAGGAATGTTCCACATACCCCATAAAGAGACAGGCATAGCTGGGGCCCATGCGGGTACCCATAGCCACACCTTTTATTTGGAGGAAGTGAGAGGAGTTGAAGGAGAAGTTGTTCAGTATGAGAACAAGTTCAGCCAGACGGAGGAGAGTAGTGGTGGATGGGGATTGTTCGGGCCTCTGTTTGAGGAAGAAGCTAAGGGCCCTCAGACCGTCCTGGTGGGGGATGGAGGTGTAGAGGGATTGGACGTCCATGGTGAAGAGGAAGCGGTAGGGGCCAGGGAACTGGAAATTGTTGATGTGACGTAAGGTGTCAGAGGAATCACGGATGTAGGTGGGAAGGGACTGGACTTCCGACTAGGCAATTTACAGCCTTCCGGACTGAATATTGAATTCAACAACGTTAGGTCTTGAGCTCCCTCCTCCATCCCCACCCCCTTTCTGTTTCCTCCTTCCTTTTGTTTTTTTCCAATAAATTATATAGATTTTTCTTTTCCCACCTATTTCCATTATTTTTAAATATTTTTAAATCTTTTATGCTCTCCCCACCCCCACTAGAGCTATACCTTGAGTGCCCTACCGTCCATTCTTAATTAGCACATTCGTTTAGATAATATCACCAACTTTAACACCTATGTGTTCTTTTGTTCTGTTGTTGGTGACATCTTTTGATGATCTGCTTCTATCACTGCTTGTTTGTCCATACAACCACACCAACCCCCTCCACTTCTCTCTCTCTCTCTCTCCGGCCCTCCCCAACACACCTCAAACCAGCTTATATTTCAACTCTTTCTTGGACTCGGACTCAAGTTCTGTCGGGGGGTCATGAGGACTCAAAACGTCAACTCTTTTCTTCTCCGCCGATGCTGCCAGACCTGCTGAGTTTTTCCAGGTAATTCTGTTTTTGTTCTCCTAATATGCTGTTGCCTTGGTTATGGTCCACTTAAGTTCTCTCATCACTTTATTACTTTATTGTTATGATGTGGCAGATGATGTGAGACAGCCAGATCAAATCCATGAGGGGAACTTGATCATGTGGTCACAACTATTTTGCAATTTGTATTTTATTTTGAGATGCATACCTTGAATTCAGAAGTAATAAGACTACTGCGACTTCAGAGGTTTTTAGAAAACTAAATTAAACATTTATTTAAAAAGAAAATATTTCAAGCACATACATAGGTCTATAAATTACTACTATAATAACTCCTAAAACCTAATATTAATCTGGCTCCCATTTACACCTCCATTATGGCAACAATAAAAACAGAGAGCTATAAACGGACCCAGGCAAAGCCCTGAATATTCGAATTCAAAGTGAGTTTTCTCAGCTTTGGTTCCTGTAGATAGCAACTTGATGCACAAAGGGTGTAGGCATTTCATATTTGTGTTAGATCTTAGACACACGTCTAATCTTAGAATGCCTTCTCCCATACACATAACCTCATCTCCTTTATACATGTTTCTCTCTTTTAATGCAAATTCCATTGTTCCCATATGTTTTTGCAACTTTACTTTTCTCATATTATAAATCTTTCATGGTACTAATTTTATCAGTAACCTTCGGGAAAAATAAACGCGCTGTTTGGCTTGGCTTCACTTCTTCTAGCTAAGTGTAACATCTTACCATCTCTTTGAAATTCAAACTAACCTAATTTATCTATAAATGTAAATGTTCCTCACACCTCATCTCACATATTTAGTATTTCAAACCAAACTGCTTTTTGATAGCTGAAAGCCTCCAGACCAGCTGTCTCCAATTCAATTAAATCCGTGTGTGTGTGTGTGTGTGTGTGTGTGTGTGTGTGTGTGTGTGTGTGTGTGTGTGTGTGTGTGTGTGTGTGTGTGTGTGTGTGTGTGTGTGTGTGTGTGTGTGTGTGTGTGTGTGTGTGTGTGTGTGTGTGTGTGTGTGTGTGTGTGTGTGTGTGTGTGTGTGTGTGTGTGTGTGTGTGTGTGTGTGTGTGTGTGTGTGTGTGTGTGTGTGTGTGTGTGTGTGTGTGTGTGTGTGTGTGTGTGTGTGTGTGTGTGTGTGTGTGTGTGTGTGTGTGTGTGTGTGTGTGTGTGTGTGTGTGTGTGTGTGTGTGTGTGTGTGTGTGTGTGTGTGTGTGTGTGTGTGCGTGCGCGCGTGGCCAAGTGGTTATGGTACTGGGTTTGTAACCCCAAGATCAAGAGTTCAAATCTCACAATGTCAAACTATGAAACAATGTAACTTCATGTGAAACAGATGGAAACGGGTTGGTACTCGCAAGAGTTACACACATACACAGAGAAACTAATCAAAACACCACTATTAACACACTTTACAATAAATCTCAATAATATTATGAAAATGATTATATTTTCATGACATTATGACCACAATGGTCAGAACAATATCTCCCAGGCCATTAAGATGTGGATATATAACCTTCACATGTTCCTTCAATTCCTCCTCTTTGCCTTAGGCCTACTTCACAAAGCATCCATTCAGCAGAGCTGTTTTAACTCAATGTGTGCCGATTCTACACTCAACGATGTTCACAGGCAGTGTGAACCCACACTCCCACACCCGGCTGTAGCCTCCTTCCGCCAGGTTCACACTTGTACCACCAGCCAGGTAGTGGATTTAGCCAAGTGCCAGGCAGCGGCCTCTGTGAACTTGTATTTAATTAATGGTCATCCTCTTCGTGGTTGCCCTGCACCCTTCCCACCACCCCTTTAAAATTGAGCAGTATGTTTTTGTGAGGTTTCTGCAAAGAGATAAGTTTCTTTTAATGTCCCTGACATTATCTAACACACATCAATTAAGATTCCATTGTACCCGCATTCAAGGTGCACAATCAATACTGCAATCAACTAATATAGATAACACATTATCAGAGGCAAGGATTGTATTTTGAAGAAACTAAAAAGGAACACTTTTTTCAAGGTTAAAGCAAGCTGCTGAGGAGATAGCATGAGAAATAAAAGATGTTCTGCTTGAAGGGACATCAAATATGACAGATATGGACAGGCCAATGAATAATAACACTGTTGTCTGAATGCATAACAACTCCAGCTTCACAACAAGCATTAGAAAGATCGTCTGCATCCATTGTGGAAAAAAAAAGATATTGCAAAGGACAAATCCAGAGGGATACAGGCTTCAGAACAGATTCGTGGACCTGGTGTGTCATTTGTTGGTGTTGATTGAACAATGTGAAGTACACCAGCTTATTGTTTCATTGCAAGATGTTTAACACTTGTGATATAGACAGGTATAAGTCTTGGATGCCTTTCCTTTCGAAAGGCTAGAAATGCTATGCTATAAAGAAAAACCTGACCCTTTTGTTGAGTGAGAACAAATGCAATAGACTGCAGCACCTGTATATCAGATTGTGGTTATTCTCTACTGGTCCAAAAATATCAATTGTAATATCTGTTATACCTCTGGTTCCAACTATGATAGGAAATATTGTGGGAAGTGACATCACATGACCTCCAACCTCAACCCACTCCCCCCACCACCTCCAAAACTCTGGCTATTGGTTGTCAATCACATTCACCCTCATGGTACTGCCTTCCTCTGCCAATTGGGAAAGTAAATATATATTTCATTATCTGAATGAATTTCTGTCTAGTGTTCAAATGGTCTCTTTTCATGTGTTCAACACTTTTAGTAAGTGAAAATTTTCAAACAGTTTTTTTAAAACTACATTTTTTTGTATTTTCCCTATTATTTTCCTCCTCGGTTTCTCGCAGCAGTGCCCTGGAGATCAGTCTTTCTTTCTTGGAGACTTCATGGCAATCCTGCTGGATTTACAACATAATATCCACCATAACTGTGAAGGAGCAGGAAACACGATCCGACACTGGGAAGCGAGCCAGACCACATGAGAGTTTCTGGGGCCAGTATGAAGTCAGGCCAGTTAAATAAATCAGGTGAGTGCTCATGCTGGTAAAAACACATGTTATATACCTGCATGGGATGTATGCGGTTAGATTATAAACAATTATTAAATCTCCCTTAACCTTCCCCACTCTAAGAAGAACAATCCCAGCTTCTCCAGTCTCTCCATATAACTACAGTCCCTCATCCCTGGTATCATTCTGGTAAATCTCCTCTGTACCTTCTCTTGGTTATGACCCTGGCCTGGTACACCTTACTTCTGCCACTCCAATATACAGCACAATATCAATACACCAAGGCACAGGAGATGGACAATCCAGTAGGTAACACCAACCCACTGGATCCTGCCTAATTTTACAACAGGAGACTTCCCAGGAAGTGGACTGAAATTTTACTCATCCTTGCCCCAAAGGAAATGTGTGCAGCCTGATCATTGGATTAGGCACCCTGCATTACAAAACCCAGTCTCATTATAAAGCTATTCTCAGTAAAGTTGACCATGAAACTATCATCAATTGTTGTAAAAACCCATCTGGTTCACTAATGTCCTTTAGGAAAAGGAATCTGTCATCCCTACCTGGTTTGGTCTACATGTGATTCCAGACACACAGCAATGTGGTTGGCTCTTAACTGCCCTCTGAAATGGTCTAGCAAGCCACTCAGTTCAAGGGCAATTAGGGAGGGGCTACAAATGCTAGCCTTGCCAGTGATGCGCACATCCCATGAAAGAATAAAGAGTAAAGTCCTTTCCATGCTTTGCTCACAGGCTTCCAGGCCATGTGTGTAGAATACTTCTGCAGAAAAATTTGTGAGTTTAAAATAAAGGTTATTTATTCTCACACCCTTACCTAAAGTAATGCAACATCACACACTCAGTCTCATGCAAGCGCAGAAAGCAGTAAGATTGGATATAGATAAAGCGAAGTTGTACAACTTTGGAACTCTTTGCCTCAGAAGGCAGCAGGGTCACTGAATATTTTTAAGGCAGAGGTGGATAGATTTTGTTAGGCAAGGGAATCAACAGTTATTGGGGGTAGATAGGAATTTGGAGTTTGAAACACAAACAGATCTGCCATTATCTTATTGAATGGCAGAGCTGGCTTGAGGGGCCAAATGGCCTACTTCTGCTCCTATTTCTTATGTCCTTATGTAAGTGTTCACAGCCTGTAATGAGGTTTCCTGTAGTTGAATAACCATGAGGTTGGTTCTCAGGTGAACTTTGAAACTGGGACACTTTGGCTGCTTGATGACTTGTGGCTAGTTTCAGAGTCTGGTTTCAGACTGTGCAGACTGGCTGATGACTGGTGGTTCTTAAAAGGCAAAGATGGCACAGTATTTGTCTGCAGCTGTTGTCTTGTTGGTATTCTACTGCAGTCTTCCTAGGTCTCTTCTGGGCCTTAGGATGAGAAAATATCTCAATATCAGAAGCCAGTTTCAGTCACATAGTCAGCAGCCATTGTCCACCCAGAATAGCTTTTAACTAAAAGGCAATTGATACACAATAGCAGATCATTGGTGGTATTTCACACTTAACTGGTGGATAACTAGTTTCATCAGCTTTCGTTTGTTGCATTACAATCATGGAGACACAGAATCTAGAAGTCCATTGACTCTGTGCTTTAAGTAAGCTTTAAACAATGGCAGGTGTGAATTCATCTTGGTATGTCCATACCAAGGTTAGGGTCCCACCCATGGTTTATTTAATTCAGAACTTTCCAAAAGCTTGATAGTCTTTGTTGCATAAGCAAAGGTCACTTGATCTTTTGGCAGCCATCTTAAAAGCTCTTCAGTATCTATTTTAAACAAGTAAAAGACAGTTCCAGAAGCTTCTATGTAAGCTCAGTCCATGTATAAAGTTATGAATATAATCTGCCTTTGCTGGGTGCGACAGGTTAAAAACAATTTCCCTCTGTCTCCCTGACCCTGTCCCATTTTTGTGTGGCCTTTTCATGGTTTGCCAAGACCTGGTAAGCAAAGCATACAAGTCACACGGACGCATCTCTTCCAATGTCGGAGTTCCCATTGTGAGGACGATCGGAAAATTATATTTCCTCCCACACACTATTTTCATGTGATGGTGCAGGATTATGAATGTCCTGAAAAAACGGCCATGACTAATGGGGAAAGCCAAGTATAAAATGTTTTGACATCTTCAAATGTCACAATTAGATACTGTATTATGAGGTAGATGTGTTTCAAATGCAGTGATTCATCACAGTAATCTGTCCTGTAATGGCACATTCATCCTTACATTGACCAGAGTTATGCAATTGTTGTCATACATTACTTTTCCAATTGTTAAAAGTGCCATAATGCATTAAAAACATATTTAAAAATGGATGTCAGCCTCTGCTGTCATCTTTGTTGTTGTGTTTTACATTGAATGGCAGCTCTGGCTATAGAAAAAAACCCTGCTTTTGAAAGGTGTAAAATAAATCTCTGCACCTACTCCCCTCCATTGGTTGATAGGCACTGTGCTTTGAAATGTAAATGAGACACCATTCTGTTTTGTCAGTTTTAGATAATGTAGCTGGAAGCTTTTGTAATGTCAGCAGTAGCCATTATAAATGCTTGGCGGGGTTTCAAAAGCTGTAATTGCTTCAGCTCAGTAGAATGTCAATTGATCCAAGAACTATTGACACTTTTATAATGCTGTAATAACAGAATATGCCTTTTATGCGATTCCTTGTTTATTTACAAACCTGTTAGGCTCTTTAAGTATTACAGCTTTTTTTGTGCAGGAGAATTTTTTTCAGTATCACTGATAATGTGTTTGAATTCAGCGTTTTATTAGATTGTTAGAAATTTAATTCTTTTTCCCAGTTAATTTAAAATAATTCCAATTGCAATTGCATGGCTTGTGAGGACTGCACATAGTGGATACTGGGTAAGAGGTTTTGGAGAGTACATGTGGGGCATGGAGGTGGAATGGGGTGTCATGGGAATCAGATTGGGCATGGGATGGCATGGCAGGTGTGAGGGGTGAGGTTTAGGGGGCCTTTAAACCATGTTGGGAGCTGAGTTGCTGTGTTGGAGAACCGAAGTTGGCCTTCTAACTGGCCCTCCTTTGCATCCACGCTCCTCCCTCTCTATCATGGCTCACAAAATTCACTGTAACCCTGACTCCTATGTGAAGACAAAAGTCATGGGCAAAGTCATGCTTGGAGCAGGTGTGCATTTCGGAAAGTTCAAAAGTAATAATGTTGGGCTTTCCCAATTCAACATGAAAATCCGGCCCTATAAATTCATAATCTAAGTGAAACAAGCCTCATGTTTCAAAGTCTAGCATTTATAATATGTCTTGGATCGGGTTTTGAAAGGTTTGCTTGTTCATTTTGAACATTTTGTTGAGATTTCTTAGCCTTAGAATTATCTATCAATTTGGCAAATCTTTGCTTTAGTCACACCTCAGCAGTCAGGAGGAAATGATTTACTCATTGAACACTGATTTGAATTATGTGTGCTCTCTTCATTTTTGAATTCTGAAGGAAAAGGTCATTGCATTAATTTGAGTTGGGAAACAGCAATTTTGGAAAATTATTTTCTCAAAGCATTTCTTTTTAGTCCTTGAATTTCCAAGGCATTCATTTGCTTGAGGTATTAAACCAAGTCTCAGTCTGCCTTCTCTAGTGAAGAAGGTAGCTATCAAAGTTCCCATTGTACTTGATGAAAAGGGGCAGGGGTTTCTCACACTGTCCTGGATTACCTTTGTCCTTCAACCAACATCATGAAGAATACCTTCTCTGAAAGGCACTTGAGAACCAGTTGGTTTTCAGAACAAATCTGGTGGCTTTCATGCTTATTTTCTTGAGCGGGCCAATAAATTACCAGATTTATTATGTGGTCAATAATGTTCCTTCTCTTTCATTTTACTGTGCAAAATGGCTGCTGCACTTGTTTACATACATTGACTGCACTCCAAAGTAATACTTTTTAATGAAACTGCAGCTGAAAGATGTGATCAGGCACTACGTAAAGCTGTCCTTTTACTTCTCTTGCCATTCCTTGGGAAGGAAAATAACCTTTCAATCTGCTTCCATGCTCTGCTAATGCCATCTTTTAGCAGAGTTGGAGGAGGCATGTAGGATTTCTCTGTCAGTAATTTGTGGGCAGCTTCCTTTGTTGGGGATTTCAAGATTGATAGTTTGATGTGAATTATTATTAAAGCATCAATATGACTAATAATGGAATTACTATTTGTTGTCTTTGAAGACATGATATGGGCGCTGGTTTGGTAAATCCCTTGTAATTCTCAGGCTAAATGCTTGACGCAGGAGCTGCGTCCACATTCAGGACTAGTTTGAATAAGTAGATGAAGGAAAATGTTGAGATAGAAGAAAGAAAAGAGAACATGACAGATAAAGATAATAGTGACTATATGCTTGTGTGGACACGGTCTGGTTGGGCTGAATGGCCTGCTTGCATGTTGTAACTTCAATGCATTTCCATAACATATCACACTGCAACACCAATAACTTTCAACGATCCACTTCTCCAAAGCACAATGATTTTCTTGCCTAATTTTAACTATTTACCAAATTAGACAAGCTTTATTACATGAAGGAGTTAAAATCAGCTTGTAAATACTGTATCAGAGATCAACAGTTTCTACAGTTTTGGGAACAACACCAGTGTTCAGTTCACTTATATCACAGTGTTTTTCTTTGAGCACCGAAGTTGCAATACATGAAAACACAGAGCAGTGACTTACTGTTAAATAGATAGCTCTTTTTTTCTCAAAGGGCAGTCAAAATTTGGAACTTTCCTCCAATTGGAGCTTTCAAGACTGAAATTGACCTTTGTTATGAGAGGGTATCAAAGAGTATGCAGTAAAGGAGATTAAATGGAGCTGAGGTACAGGTCAGCATTGAACGAATTGAATGAAAGAGCAAACTAGAGGGGCTGGATGACCTACTGATGCTCCTTATTAAAAAGGATGCTCTATTCCCTATTAATTCATACTATGCCTATTTTTTGTTATGATGAAGATTATTGGGGGATGGAACCAACCTTTGACACATTGCAACCATCAAGCAATCCTGGTTCAGATTAGAGGCAGAACATAAGTCCATCTCTACCCAGCTCCAGAAACAAAGGGTGGAATCGTCCCAGATTTGCACCAAGGGTAGTGGGCCATAGCGATGTCTTCTAACTCCGCTCTGGCCACAGGAGGTCCACCAGAGTCACCAATCCAGCCTGGGAGACAGTGGTAGTGGCAGTCAGCACCACCAGAGCACAGGGGAGATCAGCCATCCAGTGCAGGCAAAGGATGAATGCTCTTACCCAGGGTAAGTGAACCAACTCATCACTCTCAACTCTCACACTCACAAACCCATCACACATCCACGGGGATCTCAAACCTCAAGGGACAACACCACTAACTCTCTCACACACCCTCACATCTCCATCAGGCTCATTCCACTCGAGCTTGAGTCCTCATCCTATCCATGGCTCCGCTCACCACACAGACATTCCATGCAGTGCCATGCACCCTCTCTCCATCTGTTTCATTCAGGATAAGCTGGCTCCAGGCAGCAGGGAGAGATCCCAGACTAGGAGTGGAGTGGCCCACATTAGGCCCCTCACTCACTTTGAGGAATGTTCTATTGCGCTGGCTGGTGAGGACACGGACCATGTCTGCGGCGAAGGTGAGGTCGGCGGCCAACATCCATGTGAGGATCCTGCACCACATCTCAAAGCAACTGTGAGTGCTTTCTCTCCTGCTTTTGACTCTGCTGCCATGCACAAATTATCTCTACATTGGTTCACAGGGAACTCTGCAAAGCGAGCAACACCCTCAGCCAGCCAGCCCCTCAGCTCCATGCAGGTCCTCACCTCCAGCCAAGTGGATTCCTCCTCCAATGAAAAGTTGAAAATAAGCAGCCTGGAAGACCCATCACAGCGCTTAGCCACACCCTCCACCAGCACAGAGACACACCTCGGTGGAATCTGGATCGAGAGCAGGCTCGGGTTCACAATCTGGTGGTCACCGCACAGACATGTGTCCACGGCAGGAGGAGGCAGGTTTAGCCAAACTCCCCGGCACTCAGAGGACTGCTGGGGAAGAGGCAACTGAGAGGCCCTAGTCCGATGATAAGCCTCTATACTCGGTCTTCCAATTCATCATGGAGAATTAGCAGAAGGTGGGGGAAACATCACGCAGAGCTGTTGGAAACCCATATCAGAGTGGCACACAAGCCGGAGGAGTTTGTCTGCCTGTTCTCTGATGAAGTGATGCCCACATGTGTGCATATGAAGGTCTCTATGGGAAGGATGTTGGACACCATGGAGACCCTGGTCCAGTAGAACATGGAGATGCACGCAGACCTGCACTCCATTGTTATAGCCATGGGTAAGTTCCTGCAGTTGCAATGTGAGAAGGAATTGGGGCACCTCGACATCCCTCTAGATATTCCTTCTCCTCAAGCAGTCAGACCAGGGCCCTCGGGCACCCAATGGGAGGATAGGAGCGGCAGGAGTGGGTCACCCACTCAGGAATCTCAGAGGCTATCCTCTCCCTCCAAGTCCCTTTTGCCTGTGACATCTTCAACCTTGTATCCTATCACTGCAGAGGGAGCAACTGGCCCACAGGAGGACAGCCAAAGCAAGCTGGGGCCCTCAAAGCTTCGACTCCTCAGAGAACGCACGCTGAGGTCATCAGAGGCAACAGGGCCAATGATTGCACAGGCTGTCTCCACCCCTGCTGCAGATGTCAAGGCAGCCCCTAGAAGTAGGCCTAGTGGTAGGCCTAGAAAAGTTAAGAATTTCTAATCACAAGTGGTTGCATGAGTGAACACATTTTATCACTTTATAATCTGAACATATATTTACTTTCACTAAGTATGTATAATGGTGCCTTTCACCTTCATTTACAGGCTTCGTAAATCCTCCCCATGTATCCCACTCCCCCAACCCCCCCTCCCCCCACCCCCAAACTAGCAGTTCAGTGATTCTGGAGGGAAAAGTATTGCATGTGACTGGGCCATTTGAAGCCTCATGCAAGCACTCTCCCACGCACATGGAGCCTTACTCCATCACACTTTTCTCAATGTCTGGAGCATTTTCAGTGCTGCCTACTGGGGTTCTTTTTCAGTTGTTCATATGAGCTGATCTGCATCGCCGCCCACCCACTGATCACACTCCCATGCAGCATCTGTGTCCGTCCAACACGAGGCTCCACTCACTTTCGATTTTGACAGTGAGGTAGTCGTTAAGTTTCTTCTCAGCTTCCCTGTCCTTTTCCCTCCACCAGTCAGCCATTTCCTTTCCCCCGTCACTGTTGAACCTCCCCGACATCACCTTCCACCTCCCCACCGTCACTATCCAACCCAAACCCTCTTCTTTCCAGGAAGTTTTTGCATCAAAGTTTCTGGGATATCACTGCATTTATTGGGGATGCTGCATAGTCAGAATGTTTGTACAAACAAGAAACCAAAGTGCTCCTCCCTCTCTATGACTTTCCTCATTTTATTATATGCTTCAGCAATTAATTATCCTTTCTTGCTTTTATTACAAATGGTCCCATTACCCAGCAGACAGTTCCAAATAGAGCATTGCTGCCATTTTGGCCTTTTGAATAACAAAGAAAGATGCAAATTAAATGACTTTGCTTTCTTGTTTGTGCAAACATTCTGACTGTGCAGCATCCCCAATAAATGTGTATGTTCCCTATCTTCCTGCTCAATTCCTCTGGACATTTTGGTCCTATGGGCTCATTCCCTATTAGAAACTTAACCAAATATGTTTCACTCTCGATCCTTTACACTGGCAGAGAGCGTGGAGATTTTCAGGCCCCTGAACTTGTTTTGATTTGTAACAATGTCTCAGAGGAAAGAGCAACATTTCTAGGCTCAAGTTTCAATTAATTTTTAAAAGAGAGAAGTTAGTTTTATCATTTGAGAAATGTTTTGTCCCCTTCATGTTGAATAGAGTATCTTGGCCATGCTTCAGAAGTTGGATCTTATTTTATCACCCTGACAAAAAAACCTAATGTTTATGGTCCCTGCTGATAGTATGAGTCAGTACATGGCCACAATCTGGTCTGACTGGGATCAGATGTTCTGTTCCGTTTGTTTATTTTGGTCAATACATTTTCTCCTGATGACATACTATATCCTTTTTAAAAACTGAGCTCTGGCATTTCACGGCTAAAGAAGATTGCCTTTAAGCACTGGTGTGTGGAATGAAGGTGAGGTAATAGCCAAGATGTTCCATTCATCCGAGTCAGTGTGAGAAAAAGCAATGTTCCTTATCCACAATATGCTGGGACTCGGCACTTAAATAGATCACAAACCATGACTGTACATGGGGAAATTGGAAAAGAAAATTTACATATTCAAGGGAAAATAAACTTATCTGCACCTAGTTTTTGCATCAAAGTTTCTGGGATATCACTGCATTTATTGGGGATGCGGCATAGTCAGAATGTCTGCACAAACAAGAAAGCAAAGTCATTTAATTTGCATCTTTCTTTGTTATTCAAAAGGCCAAAATGGCAGCAAGCTCTATTTGGAACTGCCTGCTGGGTAATGGGACCATTTGTAATAAAAGCAAGAAATGATAATTAATTGCTGAAGCATATAATAAAATGAGGAAAGTCATAGAGAGGGAGGAGCACTCTAGTTGAAAGCAAGAAGAGTATTAGTTGAGAGAGAGAGGAATGGTAGCTAAGTGAAAGAGTGGCGTTGGTTGAGACAGAGGAGCTGGTTCAGTGAGGGAGGAGTGCTAGTTGAGACAGAGAGGAGAGCTAGTTGAGTGAGGGAGGAACATTAGATGAGTGAGAAAGGAGTGCTAGTTGAATGAGAAAGGAGTGCTAGTTGAGAGAGGGAGGAGCGCTTGTTGAGAGACAGAGGAGCGCTTGTTGAGAGACAGAGGAGCGCTTGTTGAGAGACAGAGGAGCGCTTGTTGAGAGACAGAGGAGCGCTTGTTGAGAGACAGAGGAGCGCTTGTTGAGAGACAGAGGAGCGCTTGTTGAGAGACAGAGGAGCGCTTGTTGAGAGACAGAGGAGCGCTTGTTGAGAGACGGAGGAGCGCTTGTTGAGAGACGGAGGAGCGCTTGTTGAGAGACGGAGGAGCGCTTGTTGAGAGACGGAGGAGCGCTTGTTGAGAGACGGAGGAGCGCTTGTTGAGAGACGGAGGAGCGCTTGTTGAGAGACGGAGGAGCGCTTGTTGAGAGACGGAGGAGCGCTTGTTGAGAGACGGAGGAGCGCTTGTTGAGAGACGGAGGAGCGCTTGTTGAGAGACAGAGGAGCGCTTGTTGAGAGACAGAGGAGCGCTTGTTGAGAGACAGAGGAGCGCTTGTTGAGAGACAGAGGAGCGCTTGTTGAGAGACAGAGGAGCGCTTGTTGAGAGACAGAGGAGCGCTTGTTGAGAGACAGAGGAGCGCTTGTTGAGAGACAGAGGAGCGCTTGTTGAGAGACAGAGGAGCGCTTGTTGAGAGACAGAGGAGCGCTTGTTGAGAGACAGAGGAGCGCTTGTTGAGAGACAGAGGAGCGCTTGTTGAGTGAGCGAGGAGCACTAGTTGAGTGAGAGAGGATTGCTAGTTGAGTGAGAGAGGGGTGCTAGTTGAGAAAGTGGGAAGAGCACCAGTTGAGAGATGGAGAAGTGAGATATCAAAAGAAAGGAATTGACTACAATCTAGTGATGCTTGACTTTTAGGCCTAGAATTAATCTTTCTCTTTTTCTGAACTGCAAACAAATAAGACTTTACACTGAGGTGGGATGTTTATGAATCCCATGCTGCGTTTTTGAATAGGTTGAGCTTGGGGCTTTTTACTTTCTATTTTTCTTTCAGTAGCCTCCTCATGCTGTGCACCATCTGTAGCTGAGGCTATGGTAGTATCGTTGGATCTTTCAATTAGATTCAGACATGTGGAGTTACGAGCAAGTGAGTTTCAGTGACATAAAGGCAAGAATATTCAACTCTCCAGTAAAAGAAGAAATTTTGATTTCTAGTCACTGTTGTAAATTTAGCAGCAAGATTTCAAAAGCAACAATGAGATAATGACTAGATAACAAGTTTTGGTTGAGGTATGAAGATTGGACAGGGCACGGGTGGACATCCCCTGCTCTTCTTCAAAATAGTGCCACAACATTTTTTTTATCCACCTGAGAGGGCAGAAAGGGTCACAGTTTGACATCTCATTGGAAAAATGGCATATCGTAGAGTGTGGCAATCCTTCAATATTGTAGTACCTCAGTGTGTACCATCCACAAGATACATCACAGCAACTCGCCAGGGCTTCTCCAACAGCACTTCAAAACCCACCACCTTTACCACCTAGAATGACAAGGCAAGCAGATGCATGGAAACATCATCACCTGCAAGCTGCCCTTCAAGCCACACACCATCCTGACTTCGAACTATATCACTGCTCCTCCATCATCATTGGATAAAAATCCTAGCCTTCCCTTCCTAACAGCATTGTGGATGTGCCTACGCCACACCGTCGACAGTGGTTTAGGAAGGCATATTTTTGTGCAGTAATCTGGTGGGGAAAATCACCAATCTCCATCTCACTGTGGGAGACACTCAATTTTTATACAGTTCATTTTTTTGGTTTGAACAACAGGGGTCCAAGTTCCTGACCTACTTTAATGCACAATCTATGAAGTTGGCACAGTTTGAAATGAAACCAGAGTCTTGTTGTACAGCTTTCAGTGTAACATGTTAGAAGGATTATTAAATAAATTTGCAGCATGATACTTCAGAGCCAGCCATTTCCAGCAATAGCAGAAGTGCTAAGGCCACAAGTATGACTCTCATTCAGAGATGTAGAAATCCTTTGGTTCAATCAATAAAATTAAAAAAACTCTACCTATTCATTTGTTTTATTCAGTTCAATATTACCTGAGCCCATGTAATCTTGGAAGAGGGAACCAGAGACGGCCAACATCAGTAAATTAATTCTAGTGCACCTTATTCAGTGTTAATCAAATTCTTGAGGGACATGCCACCATTATTGGCATCTCCAGTTTTTTAATCACAGCTTAGTGGGCATGAACTTGATTAATTGGGTTGCCGCTCTGTTTAATCGACATGCTGATCACTTCTCTCCATTGTCGCTTGTCTATGAAGATGACAGAATGCAAGGGACAAGATACACAAGGGCTGAATGTACAATTATAATTGGTCCTGACAGACAAAATATCAGAATGTATCACCTTCTCACTGCACTCAACTACATAATTAATAAGATAATTTTGAAATGTAGAGGCTGCTTTTTCTTTCAAAAAACCTATTCAACTTATTTTCACTCTGCAATCATCAGCATTTAACCATCTGAATATTGCAGCTCCAAAACTGGGTTTTTTATTGTTTAGTTCAATGAATTCCATGTTTTTTGAACTTTTTGTACACACAGATGGAAATGAACTGCAATGAAATGAGATGGAAGTGTGTGTGTGTGTGTGTGTGTAGATAATTCTCCTTGTCTTTAAAAATGTTTCCTCCAGGTTTTCTCCCTTCCTCTTCTGAAAGGATCGGCTGGAGCTTCCAGTGGTGGGATCGGCTGGAGTTCTCAATTATGTTATTAATTGGGGTTTTCAGTGATGAGTCATATGGGCTTGAAACGTTAACTCTGTCTTTCTCTCCACAGATGCTGTCAGACCTGCTAGGTTTTCCAGCATTTTTTGTTTTTGTTTTAGGTTTCCAGCATCTGCAGTATTTTGCCTTTGTTTTCAGTGATGGGATTGGCTGGGGTTTCCAGTGATGGCACTGAGTGGAGTGTTTAGCTGAAGGGATTGGTTGGAGTTTTCAGTGATAGGATTGGCTGGACTTTTCAGTGTTGGCATTGGCTGAGGTCTTCAATTGTGGGATTAGCTGGGGCTTTCATGGTGAGATGGGCTAGGGTTTTCCTACTAGTGCACTTGACTGTATTTCCTGCCATCCATACTAATTTCCAACTTCTTACTATACCAGATTATTGCTTTCAATATAAAAATATTAGGAGTATAAATGGATGTGCAAAGTGATCCTTCAGAGCCTGTCATTTCCAACATGAAGTGGAAGAGCTGAGAATAAATTCAGTTTCAGCCAGGGCACAGCTTGTAGCACTCTCACCTCAGTGTCAGAAGGTGCTGGGTTCAAGTTCTGCTCCAAGGCTTGAGCACAAAAATCAAAACTGACATTCTAGTGCAGTACTGAGGGAGTGCTACACTGTCAGAGGTGCTGTCTTTTGGATGAGATGTTAAATTGAGGCCCCATTTTCTTGCTCTGGTAGATGTAAAAGATCCCATGATGCTATTTTGAAGAAGAGCAGGCAAGATATCCCCAGTGTCCTGGCCAATATTTAACCCTCAATCAACATCACAAACAAAAGAAATTATCTGGTCATTACCACATTGCTCTTTGTGGGAGCTTGCAGAGCATAAGTTGACGGCTACATTGATTGCACTTCAAAAGTGTTTCATTGGCTGTAAAGTGCTTCATTGGCTGTAAAGCGCTTTGAGATGTCCAGTGGCTGTGAAAAGTGCTATAAAAATACACTCTCATTCTGGGGCAAGGAGACCGCTTGCCTTCTCTAAAAGGAAATGAAGTGTGAACATCATTACAGGAGAGCTCAGGTTAGATGCCAACACAATGGGTATCGCTGATTATTCTCATAACTTTTGGACAGCAAGTTGTCAGCTACAGTTTTCAAATCCTTGCGGGAAAACCACGGTCACTGGAGAGAAGTTGTGGCCCTCCTACACCATAGCCAAGTTGCATTTTTGCATGCATCAGTTTAGACATTGAGTGCTGGCTCAACTGTAAGAGGTGGTGAGGGGATATTGATCATGTGAGCTTGATCTTATCCAAGCCCCCAATATGCACACACACAGTGTAGGGAGATGGCATAGGAAGGAAAACCGAGTAGACATGTATGTCAGCTGAGTGGATATTGTTAGTTTTGCAACACTACCAAAGTTGACTGTTCCACCCATGTTTTCCAAAAGAGGTTATTTCAAAGCAATCAGGGACCTAAGGTAACATTCCCCTTATCCAGGCCAGAGGCATTAATGCCAGAGGAAGCCTTCCTGCCATCACTGCGCTTGGAATCAGCTAATTCTGCACTGACTCACCACTAAGCCCAGATAGTTATTCTCATATGATAAGAATAGGGCCAGAAGGCTGCTGAGGACACCCCACTTTTCACAGGTTCAAAGGTTACAGGAACAGTATCCCTGTTCTTGGCCTTCTTGGCTAACATTATCAGGTTTTAAAAAAAGACACAATGTCCTGTTTAAATATTTCACTGATTGATTGGCCTAGAAGTGACTCATTGTACTACATGTTAGGCATAGCTTATAATGAAGTCCTATAAATGGGGGCAGGTTGTTACTGGTTCTTTATAAACTATAATGTGTAAATCCATGGCTGATGCATATTCATCTATTGTCTAAGGGTTGACGTTTTCACTAGGCTGGAACTGACTGTCACTAATTTCTAATGCTGTATGGCTTGTATTTGTTTCAAATCCTCTCGCTCTATAAAGTGGAGATCCTTTATCCTGATCTCCTTTGTTTCTCTGTTGTAAAGCCCAGAAGATGGGGTAATACCAAGATTCGAAGGAGTCGAACAGAAGATTGTGATTGGGTGACAGCCTGTCCCAATTTCAAATTCTGTAGACCAAGGGTTGCTAACCCTCCAGTTTTGTCCCGAAATCTCCAGTAATGCAATACTAACATCCAAGGCAGTATTAAGTAACCTAAGAGAAAAATCCTGGATTCATTTAAAAATTCTGCTTTAACAAATAAAAAAAATCTTTAAACATTTTTGTTTAAAAATTACAAAAGTATTGGACATGGGAAACCAACTTGTTTGATTTCTTGACCCTTGACTATCAAGTAATGAAGAATCTATTTCCAATCTGTATGAGAAGGCAGTGCACCATAAGTAAGGACATGCTGGGCAACCAATGGTGGCAATATAGTGACAGTGGGAGTGGGGTGGTTGGTGCCAAGTGGCTATGTGTTGACTACCTCCTGCAATAAGTCCAACCAGAGTTGGCAACCCTGTGCAGGCTGCAGAATCGGGGAATAGAAGAATCAGAATTGTAGCAGAGAAGGTCATGTTTGAAAACAGGACAAAGTGGTTGGTGATTGAAAACCATTTCCCTTGACTCTCTGGGTTTGGTTGGTTGTACAATTGGCATGTGTACTTTGTCTCCTTCATAACAGCTTTCATGGAGAATGTACAGTGGGCTTCAATGCTAATGAAGGTTTCATACCAGTGGGTTGAGTGCTGTTGATGCTAGTGCTGGAATGGAACGTGCATTCCCAAAAAGATTAAGCCACCAGAAAACTGCACAGCTGTAAACATCATGAATATTTCTCTAAGGATTTGTCATGATGCCAGGCATTGATATGTATTGATGTAAAAGTTTGAAGAACACCCAAAACACTTAAAGCTTTATACTTCAAAGCACCAAGAGCAGTTACAACAGGAGTAAAAGCAGTCATTTCATGCTAGTTTATCAGAGTTTAAATAAAATGTTAAACTAAAACAGTTATCGTACACTGATCAACCTCTGCCCATGATTACTTACAGGAACTAAACTTTGAGACCTGAAAGAGACAATCTACCATAAACTCAGCAAAAATGAACAATACAGTGTGCATTACGCAACACCATTAGTGTATTAATGTCACCATTACAGCAAACACAGTGTAACAGTGCCAACATTGGAGAATACACAGTGTAACAATCTTAACGTTACAGAACAACACACAGTATAAAAGTGTCAACATTAAAACATGTACACAGTAACACTCTGTATATTACAGAACAATGTACAGAATGCAATAGTGGTAACTGTAGTATAAAGGGTTAACAGAATGGATATGTTAATCTACGGTGCACATGGTGATGTGGCACTGACATAAGGTGGCCTTGTGTGAGATACTGTGGGGAGCAGATGGGCAGCCCTGAGGGGCGATGTGCCTTCCCTGCAACTCACTCTGTACATATTGTTAATAGTGTAGATAAACTAGTATTTAAGTAAATATCCTGTTACGCCTGGGACCCTTCCTTGCTAGAATCCTGGCCCCAGCACATTCTACAATATTAGCATGACAGAATAACAGTGTAGTACTGATGACTTTACAGAATAATACAGTCCAGAAATATCAATATTACAGAAGAATGATCAGTGTAACAGTGTCAATGTTACAACACAATGCAACACTGTCATCATTATAGAATATGCAGTCCAACAGTATCAACATTACTGAATACAAATGGCAACAGTGTCAATACTAAAGGAAGCATAGTGTAACAGTGTCAATGTTACAGAACACAATGTAACAGCATTAACATTACAGAGCACACAGTGTAACAGCATCAACATTACAGAACAATATTTACAGTGTAACAGTACTAACATTACAGTTCACACAGACTCATAGTGAGAACATTGCAGAACACAGTGTAACAACGTCAGATCTAAGCTCTGCAGTCCTGCCACATCCAGTTGTGAATGGTGGCGGACAATTGAACAACTAACTGGAGGAAGGAGCTCCACAAATATCCCATCCTCAATGTAGGGGGAGCCCAGAACAGCAGTGCAAAAGAGAAGGCTGAAGCATTTGCAACAATCTTCAGCCAGAAGTGCTGAGTGGATGATCCATCTCAGCTTCCTCCAGGGGTTCCCCAGCATCACAGATGTCAGTCTTCAACCAATTTAATTAACTCCAGATGAAGGCACTGGGTACTGCAAGGGCTATGGACCCTGACAATATTCTGCCAATAGTACTGAAGACTTGTGCTCTAGAAATAGGTGTGCCCCTTACCATGCCATTCCAACACTGGTAGCTATAACAGCATCAACCAGCCAGCTACAACACTGGCATCTACCCTGCAATGTATGCCCTGTAAACAAAAAGCAGGACAAATCCAACCAGGCCAGTTACCACAGAGATAAAAACAAAAAACTGCGGATGCTGGAAATCCAAAACAAAAACAGAATTACCTGGAAAAACTCAGCAGTCTGGCAGCATCGGCGGAGAAGAAAAGAGTTGACGTTTCGAGTCCTCATGACCCTTCGACAGAACTGATTTAATGTTAGAAGAGGGGTGAAATATATGCTGGCTTAAGGTGGGCGGGGGGTGGTGGAAGAGAAGTGGGGTGCACTGCAGGAACTCACAAAGGCTTCTTTGACAGCACCTTCCAGACCTGCAACCTCTAAAACCTAGAAAGAAAAGAGCAGCAAATGCTTGGGAATACCATCACCTGGAAGTTCCCCTCAAAGTCTCTCACCATCCTGACTTGGAAATATATCGCCATACCTTCACCGTCGCTGGGTCAAAATCCTGAACTCCCTTCCTAACAGCACCATGGGTATACCTACATGGACTGCAGCGGTTCAAGAAGGCAGCTTAGCACCACCTTCTCAAGTGCAATTAGGGATGGACAATAAATGCTGGCCTAGCCAGGGATGGACAATAAATGCTGGCCTAGCCAGCGATGCCCACACCCCATGAAAGAATATATTAAATAAAACAATGTCAATGTTTCGGAACAATACAATCTAACAGTGTCAATGTTACACAACACAGTTGAACAGCGTAACATTACAGAATATACAATGCAACTTTGTCACCGTTATAGAACAATACACGTAGTGTAATAGTGCCAACATTACATAAATAATACACATTGTGTAACAATACCATCATTACAGAACAATACACACAGTGTTACAATCTCAATGTTACCAAATAATACGCAGGTTTATAATCTCAATATTAAAGAATCCCAAGTGTAATATTTTCAATATTGCAGAACAATCCAGTGTGTAACAATGTTAATATTACAGAATACATAGTTTAATCATGACAACATTACACAACAATGAACACTATGTAACATTACAAAATACAAACAGTGTTACAATTTTAATGCTACCAAATAATACACTTAGGGCTGAATTTTTCCGTCGGCGAGCTGGGGGTGGGGCCTGCTAGCCAACACGAAAATGACGCGGGATGACATTGGGGGGAACCCCTGACGCCATCCTGCCCCATTTAAATATTCAGGAAGGCAGGAGACAGCGCGATCAGCTGTCCGCCCGCCAACCTGCCAATAGCCAATTGAGGCCATTGACAGGGTATTTAAATCAATTAACGACCCTGTCCGTCCAATCTTAAGGTTGGTGAGCAGGCCAGAAGCCCCAGCGGGCTTCTGAAAACACATGAAACCTCATCCACTAGTGGGATGAGGTTTCATGTTGGTTTTTAAAAACTTTAATAAAGTTTGTGTGATATTTATTAGCATGTCCCATCTCATGTGACACTGTCACATGAGGGGGACATGTTAATTTTTTTATTTTTCTATTTTTAAAGTTTCAAACACTATGCGCACTCTCCCTGAGGCAGCACTTAGTCTCAGGGAGATGTGCACTCTCTCGCACGCATGTGCGACAGAGCGCACTCTGACATCTGGGGAATCCCTCCACCCCCCACACAGGAAGCACATAGCGCTTCCTGTCGGGTGGCCCGCCCACTTAAAATGGCGGCGGGGCCCGTTTCGGCGGCAGCGATCAGCTGCCACCCGCTGCCAAGCCAGTGGGGCCCGCCCACCCATCAAGGGCAAAATTCTATCCATAGTGTTACAGTCTCAAAGTTACAATAACATCTCAACATTTGAAACATTACAAAACAATGCATCCAGTGTAACAGTTACTATGTTAGAGTACACACACTGTAACCATGTCAATATTATAGAACACAGTGCAACAGTGGAAACATTACAAAACAATACAATACACTATGTCCTCATTACAGAATAACACAGCCAGCGACCTGGATTTTTCAGCAGACATCAGAGCTTCACCATCAGGCTCACATTGGGGTTCCAAGCCCATCTATCTCATCAGTGAGCTGGCCACCACAACGCCCTGGGAGAAAGTCTCCTAATTGGATGGCACGTGGTCTCCCATTGTTGCAGATCCATCAGAGTGCCTGCAGCAATGTCAGGTTGGGGGAGCTGGGTACTACACTTAGTTGAGTGCGAGAGCACCTCAACATGGAGGTGCCCATAGTTGCCTGTATATAAATCATGAAATAAAGAGGTCTGAAGCTGGTAGGGCCATTGGGATGGAGGGGAAACCCCTGCAGGACCAGTCACAGATGGGGTTGCAGTCTATCATCATGAGGGCATGGAGCCTGTGACTCTGATGGCCCTTGGCCTGCTGTTGGGAATGTGTCTTGGTTGAGCTGCTGACCACAGCAGAGGTGTACCCTGAAACTGTAAAATATCAGCACCAGTGCAGAATGGCCCTTTAGTGGGGCTTTATTTGGACTCATTGGATGCTCGACTCCTTGAAGTGGGCAGCCACCTCTGTTTCTAGCCCTCCCCAGGAAAGTGCCTGCGAGGCGGGACTGCATCTGGGAGCCATGCCAATGTGGCTCTCCACTATTTTCCCAGTTCCCCAGCCTCCAACCCCATCTCCATGGGACTGGGAAAACCCAGCCCAGTGTAATAGTGTCAATATTACAAAAAAAAAATCACAATCTGAAAGTGTCAACATTACAGAACTTTACACTCACAGTGTAACAACATCAACTTTGCAGAACACATTGTGACAGCACCAGCATTGCAGAATAATGCACACAGTGTAACAGTGTCAATGTTACAGAACAATGGCACACTACTATCCTTTCAAAATAACGCAATGTTTAATTTGTAATATTGCAGAGATAGCAAGTTTATACAATTGTGTTTGATAATCACATAAATTAATAAATGATTGTACTATTCTCTGCAATTAATTAAATGTTTCCTCATTTCCTCAGCCACAAACCCCCAGAAGGTTCCAGTTTTGAATTAGGTTTTCTACTTGAATAAGGTTGCTTGCCAGTGCAGTCACTGCAACTGGTCTTAGTATTTCTAGATATTAAAAGGACAAATTGGCCAGAGTTCATCAAACTGAATGCTATCCCATTGAAATACACGTGTACATGTGAGGGACAAGATTAAGATTTTGATATGTTTTACAGCCAGGCAGTCTTCTGGCAGCCACTGATCCAGGGGAACATGCATGTGGAATTTCCCTTTGAGCAATATAATGAGGATCTTTAGTCCATGTTCTTAGAAAATACAAATGCACCTTAACACAAACTAGCACCTTCAGAAGAGTAATGTGAGGGGAGAAATAATAATTGAACTCTCAGGCTGTTAAGTTTCATTCTGTAGCTCAACATACTTTGATTTTATTATCTTGCTGATTTCAATCATAAGACTGTCAGCCCGGAACCCAGAGACTGCAAGCAATCTGATTTTTAATATGAGAAATTGGCCAGAAATTGACAAGCAGGTAATTGAATGAGAAATATTACAGCTTTAACTAGGCAGGCTGGGAGAAATTGGTATGCCGTATGTAGTTAATACCAAGAATGTTCCAATTATTTAAAAAGTGTTAGTTTAAAGCAAGGTTAACCTACAATTGCAAGCAACGTCTGTTTGGATACAGTGCAATGAAGCTCTAGCGTATGAAACCCTACGTTTTGATTATATATATAAATGTATATATATATATATATATAACATATATATATTATGCTATGTTACCAACTCAGAGTCACTTCAGTTTTGTTAGTTAGGTTTTCTCTTTTGTGTTTTTTTTTTATTATTTCAGTTCCCTCACTAGTCTGGAACCCCAGTGAATCTGGAACCCATTAGGCTTCTTTTTGTTAATGTCAGATATTTCCTGGGAACCCAACTGATGCTTTCACGAGCACCATCTAGTGACCTGTGAACCAGCAGACCCCTTTGCAAGCACTGCTGGCCAGGGATGCATATGCTTGAAGATCCAGCCAACATTACCATGACCACAAAAAAAGCAATGGACACTTTTGTTGATCCAGCAAACGTCTGGATTTTCTCTGATGGTTTATGTACAGGTACGCTAAGACTCAAAAGACAACTGTAATCTTTTCCAACTTATACAACTCATGATCCGTCATGCTTGCTTCTTCTAGAATTATGCCATGTAGATGGAGCCCATTCAGCCCAGTGTGCCTGTGCCAGCTCTTTGAAAGAGTTATCCACTCACCTGTTCTTTCCACATAGACCCCAAAAAGCTGTCTTTACAAGTTCATGTCCAAGTTACACTTGAAAATTACTATTGAGTCTACTTCCACCATCCTCCCAGGCAGCACATTCCTGATCACAACTCAGTGTGCAAAAAAAAACTGTCCTCATCTCTTGGAAAAACTCAGCAGGTCTGGCAGCGTCGGCGGAGAAGAAAGGAGTTGACGTTTCAAGTCCTCATGACCCTTCGACAGAACTTGAGTTCGAGTCCAAGAAAGAGTTGAAATATCTTTCTTGGACTCGAACTCAAGTTCTGTCGAAGGGTCATGAGGACTCGAAACGTCAACTCTTTTCTTCTCCGCTGATGCTGCCAGACCTGCTGAGTTTTTCCAGGTAATTCTGCTTTTGTTTTGGATTTCCAGCATCCGCAGTTTTTTTGTTTTTGTCCTCATCTCTTATCTGGTTTCTTTGCCTATTGTCTGAAATCTCTGTCCTCTAGTTTCTGGCCCTCCCATCAGTGAAAGCAGTTTCTCCTTACCTATTCCAGTAAAGCCCTTTTAGTGCACTTTTATCAAATCTCTCATTAACCCTTTCTGTTCTTCTCTGTTCTCTCACAACTGAAAAGTCAGGTGCTCTTGGACCCAGCAATTACCTCTCCAGTCACTCCAATAGACATGCAGGTACTTTTGGACCAAGCAACAAATATATTACCATTGCTGACCTTGTAGCCAAATAATCTTGGATTCAAGAGACCCCCTCTTAGCCCATTCTGGTGTAAGTCCAGAACCAAGCCATAAGACAAGGCAGATCAAGTTTTTGCTCCGTTACTATCTACTGGCAGGTGCTTGAATAATCACTGGCTGTTCAGAAGGTGAGATGAGGAGCAATTTATTGTACAGGAATTCCATTCCTACTTTTTTTTATATTTGTCAAAGATTAGTCGGGGGTGGGGGGGTGTATTAAAAGCCCTTACAATATTTATAAGCTTGGCACATTTTGTAAACAGATCAATATATTTTGAAAAGACAATATAGTTTTGACATTGGTATCTGAAAATCGAATGTTTCTGCTCCTCACTGAAGGAATTTAAAAAACACTGCACACATCAGAGGATTATCCAGTCTGGTTTGAGGAGCATCAGCTGTGTTTTTTTCTAGTTGCTGTTATCATCTCCTGACATCTGGTGTATGTGCAGGCAACAAAGATAAGAGTTTATAGAGACAGAAAGTTTAGTTTCTATTTTGTTTTAAATTAAATCTAGTGGGTGGCCCATGGCGTTATGCGAGGTAAGGCTGAGGGTATGCTTTTTTCAGGAGACGAGCACTGCATCAGGTCCCACACAACAGCATTATTGACTTTTGCAGTCAGCGGTGGTGACGGTGCTCACTGCTGATCTTGAGGAAAGCTACCTGCAAAGATCTAGTGATCTCTGTGGCATGGATTTCCCTTTTCCCGATGTCTGTCTGTTTGTTTCTGACACTAAGGAAAGGAAACCTCCAGGTATCCTGCAGCAGTGATGCCATCCAGCAGGGAAAGTAGCCAATCTCATTGAAGTATTCTCACAGGCAACAAACCAGGAAGTAAAAACCAGCAAATTCCTTCACTTTTAAATTTTTCAGATTTTCAAATAAATAGTTGGGGATATATGGGATTAAAGTAGAAGACTTAAAAAATAAAAATTATGTGGAATAATGGAGAGATTTGATATTCAACAAATATAGACTTACTCTTGCAGGGCCAGAGAGGCTGTTCAACCATAATTATGAATTTAGTACAAAATGTAATTTTTCAAGAGGGACATTCCCATTCTTTAGTGTCGACCTGATCTTTTTATTATACCTCTCAGTCTCCTGGGTACTATATCGCTTTGCTATCGTTTAATTTCCTATTCAAAATATGCTTAACACATCCTCCTACCACACACCCACGCAACTCGAGCCCTATCTCAGCACAGGTTTCTGCGTGTCTTAAATGTTGCTTTAATCTTGGCTCACATCAATATCATTTCCGTCATTAGACCATCTCTTTTTCCTTTTAACGACTTTCCATTCATTGGTACTTTCTCACTCTCCTCACTTTGTTCAATTTCTTATTTACTTTGTTCGTCTGTAATTTTTTTTCTCTAGTTTTGATACGTGATTCACCTCTGATAGGTTAATTCTTTGACAAATATAAAAAAGAGCAGAAATGGAATTCCTCTGCAATAAATTGCCCCCCATCTCACCTCCTGAACAGCCAATGATTATCCAACTCCTGCTAGTAGAGAGTAACAGTGCAAAAACTTGATCTGCCTTGCCTTATAGCTTGGTTCTGGACTTAAACCAGAAGGGATTAAGAGGGGGTCTCTTGAATCCAAGATCATTTGGCTACAAGGTCAGCAATGGCAATATATTTGTTGATTAGTCCAAAAGCACCTGTATATCTATTGGAGTGACTGGAAAGGTAATTGCTGGGTGCCAGAGCATCTTCATGTGTAGACTGACCTGCTGAGAGTTTGCAGCAGTTTCTGTTTCTCATCAAATCTTAAGGAAGTTTTTGAAGATGAGACAGCATGTAGCAAGACTGAAGAGTTTGAAGAGATTTGGGCCAATGTTTTTCGCAATGTAGTCCCAATGGACTGGAAGGAGAGGTAAATGTACAGTTGACTGTGAACAGTGGGACTGGGTTGTGACATAATTACATAGAATTATGTAGAATACAGTGCTCAGTTTTGGTCTTCACTTACAAAAAGAATATGGTGTTATTTGAAAAGGTAAAAAGATTTGCAAGTATAATATGAGAACTGAGAGGCTATAACTATCAGGAAAGACTGAACAGCTGAAGATAATTTCTTTAGGTGAGCTGATAGAAGTCATTAAAGTTATGAAGGTCTTTGATAAGGTAGACATAGAGAAGATTGTAAAGGAGTCCAGAACTAGTGGTCATAAATCTAATAAGGAATTCAGGAGTAACCACTTTACCCAGAGAGTTAGTATGTGGAACTCACTATAATATGGTGAGTTGAAGTGATTAGCAAGATATCTTTAGGGGGAGCTAGACACACAGATGAGGGAGGAAAAAAGAAAATGTTATGTTAAAAGCATTTGATGAAGTAGACTGCAAGTGACCTATTTCTGTATTGTAAATTCTATGTAATGCATGAGGAATTTGCCAGGGAAAGGTGAAGTGAAGACCCAGAGGGATTCATAGGGGATGTGTAAGGATTTGATATTGATGTGCTGAAGGACATGGGAGCATTTATAAGCCTCCTGCCCAACTGATGTGGGGAAAAAAGTGGCTTGTAAATGATAACCTCCCTATCAACCCCCACACAACCACACTCCATTGTCACTGTGACCCAGTGACATTCCTCTGGGCTTAGAAGGCCATAAGGCTATAAGACCATAAAACATTGGAGCAGAAATAGGCCATTTGCTCCATCATTCAATGAGATCATGGCTGATCTGATAATCCTCAACTCCACTTACCTGCCTTTTCTCCTTAATTCTTGATTCCCTTACTGATTAATAATCTATCTCAGCCTTGAATATACTTAACGACCCAGGCTCTACAGCCATCTGCGGGAGAGAATTCCACAGATTCACTACCCTCTGAGAGAAGAAATTCCTCCTCATCTCTGTCTTAAATGGGCACCCCCTCACTCTGAGTTTATGACGCCTGGTCCTAGACTCTCCCACAGGGGAAACAACTTCTCAACATCTATCCTGTCAAGAATCAAGAATTGATTAATGGCTATTAATGTTAAGGCAGCACCAAGCCCTGACTCTGGGAAACCATTTAAAGTGTAAAGTTGAGTCCTATGGTGTAAATAGGATCTCACTAGCCGTTTTGGCACTGGACTGGCTGGAGTCCATATGTAATTAGGCAGGAGTGCTCTAACAAACAGCCTGGATCACTAACTCTCCAGTATCCCACCACCAAAAATTGGGCCTCTCTCCCCTGCAGATTTAACCTTTTACAGGCTGAATGGGCAGCTGAAGTCCACATAAGGTGATCTCATGAGAAGGAAGTGGGCAAGGTTGTGACCAAGTGCTCTAAAGGTGCTAATGCGGGTTGAGGTGGCAGCGAGCGGTTATATAAGGGGTAGAATTTTATGCTTCCCCGGCGGCGGGTTTGCAAGCAAAGGGGACCAGTAAGATTCCTCATATGGCATTCCCACTGGGCTCCCACCCATCCTGACCTCTCCAAAATTTTACAATGGGACGGGTGAGGCCTAGGCTGGCCCATCTGCTCTTGCCCCAACTGAGGCCCTTAAGGGGTCAATTAATGACCCCTTAAGGGCCATTTCCTGTCCAACCTCAATATTCAGGCAAGCAGGAGGAGTTCAGGAGTGGGGGAAAGCCCAAAAAAGGATCCTGCTCAGGCCCCAGGGAGTAAAAGTGGAGGGCAGGATGTGCCTCCATCAACAGCCTCCTTTCAACATCACACCCCTCCTATCAACAAAGTTTAGCCCCTATGGGTGCTCCCTCCTCCCTGGCCTCTCCACCAACAACAACACCCGCCCTCTCTGCCCACCCCACACCCCCTATTCCACCACCCTTGGCCTCACCTCTCCTCCCCACCCTGAGACGCCCCCACACCTACCTGGTCCTGGACTCTTGGGATTCAGGATCTGAGGACTGCTCGCCATCCCAGTCCTGTCTGCTGCAGTTTCTGGGACTCGAGAACTTCTGCAGTTCTCTGAGGCAGGACAAGGGAAGGGCAGAAGTCCCATTTCCAAAGAATTAGGGCTTGTTGGAGTGTTAGTGACTGCGGGGCAGCCAGCATTCAGCAGGGAGGCATTTCCCACTGAATCTTTGGATGGCAGGATGGGAAAACACCACCATCCTAAAAACCTGGCCAGCGATGGATACAGGTGGCATTTTAAGGGGAAAGGAGGCAGTTTTGGGGCATTTGAGTAGATGGGGGGGGTGGTTTAGAGCTCAGTTCAGAGTTAGGACACTGAAGCCAAATGCAATCTTGAATTAAACATCACTGGTCATCCAAGATCAGGAATTAAAGCAGAGTTTCAGGCACATGTGAAAAGTGCAATGCAGAAATCTACGTAAGCAAATATGCCATTTGAAAAATATCAGATGTATTTCTGGAATTATTCAAATGTGTTTATGGACTGAAGAAAAATGCCACAATCCCTAAGTTCTAATAGCTTTTGTAAGAATTTGATGATGCAATTAGATTTGTAAAAATTTGTCTGTTTGCAATATAAATGATTGCTGGGCAAGGTCTGCTCTGGCGTGAATTTACATAAATAGGTGTCAAACATGCTGGCTAAACTTGGCCAGATTCAGCTCCACTGAAGTTATACTCACACAAGAAATTTTAGGAATAATTATGTACAAATAAACCAGGGGTGGGGAATCTTTTTCTTATTACGAGCTATTCACACATAGACAAAAGCAGTCGCTGGCCACACACACATAAAAATCAACTTCACTTAGATTTTTAAGAGAAAATACAGAAATGTTCAACTCACCTGTTGTTTTAATGTGATGGCTGAATTTGAATTATTATATTGTTAAATATTATTATACTAATTTACCTGATGCTTTTATCCAAATTTGTAATGATGATGATAAATGCTATTTTGAAGGCACTATTGTCATAGGCCTATATTTTTAGAAATCTTGCTGCAGGCTGGATGAAATTGAGCAACGGGCCAGATCCAGCCCACAGGCTGTAGGCTTCCCACTCCTGAAATAAACAGTCACATTGGTCTGGCAACAGCTAACTACTTTCATTTCCACACCTTCTGGAATATTCTGCAAAAGAATAGCAATAACAAATCAAGAGAGGACCTCAAGGCTGTAATTGCTGCAATATGCTTATTCTTAATTCAGGGCCTATTTAGTGTTCAAACATTCACATCCCATGCCTACCAGCCCCTCTTTGATGGATCAGGTGGAGACCATCAGAGTTGAGCTTGACTTTCTACCCCTATATATGAACTTGAGCCTGAGCAATGAGGAACTAAAATCCTGGCTGAATATATACCTTTTTGAGAAAAATCAAGGAGGCCACATATGGTACCCTATTGCTACCCAGGCTGAGATTGCCTGCAGATTTAGGCTGTGTCCTTCCCAGCTTGTCTGACTTAATAACACAGCATTTGGTCTACTTATCCATTGAGTCAGGGTGAAGAGGAACATTCTCTAATTAATATTTACTTGAATCATTTACTTCAGATTAATAGGTCAGTGAGAGTGTAGCCTCTGAGGAATCATTGCTTCTGAGTGGTTTGGTGAACTTTAGTTGCTGAACAGAAATTGCTTTCTTTGCTTCACTGAGCAATCTCCTCAATAGCAGGTACAGTTGAAAAAGATACTGCTCGGTGTTGATTGACTACTAGATATTCCTTCTGAAGTTGTCCATTCTCTGCAGATAGCCTGCTGGAGGCAAATTTTCTTTTCAGATGTTGTTCAAAAGCCCAAGGGATCTAACAATTGCCTCAGCCGTTGAGAGCGGTATGATCCAGAGGGAATCACAAAATGTCAAAATGAGCAGCCTCACCAAAGTTTTGGCAGCAAGTATAAAGCAGCAATGAGATGGCTCAGCGTCCTGCAGGAAACACCATCAGGGACGGTTTTGGTATATCAGGCTGTAAAGGAATGCAATAATTCCCTGAAATTCTAGCTCAAAAAGTTGGGGGCAAGAGCCTTTTGGGTGGGAAATCATTTACAGCCCATTTTCAGGACCATAACTTGAAGCATACCAGCAGCACTCATTCCAATCGGGAGCTTTGAGACAGGGCTGAACTTGGTCCTTGGGCTTCATTACCATTTTCTAAGTGAGTTGCCCATGCCTGACATGCCTCCAAAGGTAGCTGGTGCTGGAATTCAGAAGGAATATTATACAACCTAAAGCTGAGGCCTGGGAAGAGGTGTGGAATGACAATCGGGGAGATGGTGGGGAAGAGATAGTGAGGGGTATGAGTAAGGGTTCGCGATTGCAAGGGCTGTGGAATTGGAGGAGTTCTTCTACTTCCCGCAGCTCCACAAAAATATTTCTGTCACATTTTGGAAGATGCTTACCATTTAATGGTACTTGGGTACTGCCTCTGCACCATTAACACTAATGTCTACAAACACCCCATCACTGACACATGTGAGTGGCTTGATGACTCTTTTAGGTAGCTGTCCAGAATGCCTGTAAAGCTCTCCTTACCAGTATGGTGGCATCCATAATGCAGACACAGATTGCACTGACAATGGTCCCCTCTTCCCCGATTTTCCACCGGAAAACTGGACATGTGCTCTCGAAGCACGTTCAAATGATGGACTGGCTCACTTTAGGCTCTCCATTCATCACAATCTTTCTGTATCATCCATCACACCCTCATATCCACGTTTTGATGGGCAACTGAAAATGCTAAAGCAGTTTATCCAAACTTTAAAATGGTTTGAGAGCATTAGGTAAGTTTGGATTATTGCCTAAAACTTGCTGAAAAACATTTGTCAAATAGACTTGTGTTCATCCTAGGATATTCAGTTGTACATTTGATGTGTTATTATTGGTAGGTTGTTTGAACTGTCAAAGTTATAGCTTCTATAACATTTTTCTTAAACCTCTTGTATTGCTACTTCTCTCCTTGCATTTATGAATCTGTATTGAGTGTGCATTTAATTTTAGCCCTGTGCACAATAAAATCTGTACAATGTACAGCATACATACTATAATAAACTATACATTTTATCTGGCATACTATATATGGCATGTACAGCATAGTATAATGTAACATGGACAATACAAATACAATCAATGATGAATACTATATAAATAGCTGGCATGTCATTAAACAAATAAATAATAACATTATAGTAATTTACAGTTTCATCTATTCTGTCCATGGTATATTGTGCAAATTATAGACTACACATTATACATTGCATATTATATTTTGTGGTGTAAATTTGGGACAGGGTGATTGGGACAGAGTTCGGTTATGGGGGCATGGGGTGTGCAGGGATAGCTATTGTTTTAATTTTCAAGTCTTGAACTTGCATGTTAAGATCATTCATGCAAGTTTTATTTTTAGGTCCAGTTCACCAGATGGGAATTGGATGAAGATGTACTGTTTAATGTTAACATACATCATGCACAGGTTCCCCCCTGTTTAAAGCACATTCCAATAGCACGTTTTCATTTTAGCCTGGTTACAGCACATGCTCAGTCTTTTAAAAACAAACTGCTGCTTCTCTCCCCGACTCTCTTGCTCCCTCCCATGTGCAGCCCGCCCTCACTCCCTCTCTCACGGTGAGGGCTCAGGATAGTAGCGGCGAGCAGGAAGCAGCAAGAGTTCAGGAGAAGGAGACGAGCAGGAGGGTCAGAGAGGGAAGGGGCGAAAGCGAGGGTCGGGGAGGGAATAGGGAGATCCTGAGAGGGAAGCCACGAGCGGGAAGGTTGGGGGAAAGAAACAGCGTGTGGGAGGGTCAGGGGAGGGAAGCAGCAAGTGGGAGGGTCAGAGAGGAGAGTGGGAGGGCTGGAGAGGGAAGCAGCGAGCAGGAGGGTTGGTCGAGGGAGCCGGGAGGGTCGGGGAGGGTTACAGCGAGCAGGATGGTTGGGGACGGCAACAGAAGGGTCAAGGAGAGAAGCAGGAGGATTGGGGGAGGGAAGCAGCAAGCAGGAGTGTTGTGCAAGGGAGTCGGGAGGGAAGCAGCGAGCAGGAAGGTTAGCCGAGGGAGTCGGATAGGTTGGGGAGGGAAGCAGTAAGCGGGAAGGTTGGGCGATGGAACCAGGAGGGCCAGGAAGGGAACGGCTTGCGAGAGAGTGGAGGGAGCGAAGCGACAAGTGGGACAGTTGGGGGAGGTGAGTGGGAGAGGTGGACGAGAGAAAAGGGCCACAGGAGAGGAGGTGGGAGGGGTGGGGATGGAAACAGAAAGTGATAGAGGTGGCTGGGAGGCAAGTGATGAGCTGGTAGTAAATGAAAAGAGTTAGCAAGCTGTTAAGAGTTCGTAGGTTAGTAAGAAGATTTTTGGGCCAGTTAATTTCAAGAGTCAATAGGTTTTTAATGTAAACATTGCAGATCAGGAATGTATCCCACCCTTATTACATGTTTTGTTATAGGAAAGTGATGTTTGTTTAGCATGTTTTATTTTAGCACACTGTTGTTTAGGAACACATTGGGAATGATAAATGAGGGATAGTTGTATTGACATGCACCTTTATGCAACATACATCGTATATCACATTTTGATATTGGTGCAAAGAATATAGAACTTTTATTTATATAGAATCATGGCACATCCTCAGGATCTCTCAAAGTATCTCACATACTTTAAATACCTTTGAAGTGCAGTCACTGTTGTAAAGGTGGCAAATGTGTCAAATAAAATAATCTTAACTGACTACCTGAGGGAACATGGGGCAGGTACGCGTAAATTAATAAGCTAAAAAAAAAAGAATGTTTAATGATAAGCAAGTAATTTATGTGCCTTATAGTATTAATCCTGATCCCGATCAGGCCATATATCTGAATGATCACAATGAATTTTTCAGTGTAGGAAAATATAGCAATTCCTATCTCTTGATAAGGACAACTTCTATCTTCCCTTATCTCCAGTGACCATAAGTATTATTTTTTTTAATTTTCGTCCTCCTCTTTAGATTTTACTCCACAACCCTTTCTCCCAATGAAAGGGTGATCAGCCAAAGCAGCTCCCAGGCTACCGTTAATTGTCCTTTCTGAAGCCAGCAGGCTGGTAGTGTATACGATGCTGATCCACCCTCTGTTTCTTCCCTTCTCGCTCTCTGAGACATTCCACCTGATGGAACAGCAGAGATGAGAAGTCGATGACTTAGGGAAATCTGAAAAGAAACATATGCTACAATGGGCTGTGCTGATGTTGGAGCACCAGCATAAATTATAAACCTCCCAGTCAGGTTTAATGTTTAAAACCAATTTTCATTATAAACTTGCTTCCATTGTGCTGAGTGATTCCTTGGCTTGAATCTACTGGAAGTTTCTGGAATCTTCTTCAAGTCTTCTTCTATTTTTGAAGTAGGTTTCAGAGTGTTTTGGAGGTGTGTCATATCTCTTAAGTATTTAATTCTTCCCATATTATCGTTGTTTTCAAACTTAAGGGGCTTAAAATCTTAAAATCTTAAGGGGCTTAACAGATACTCGGAGGATGTTTCCCCTGACTAGAGAGTCTAGAATTTGGATTCACAGTCTCAGAATAAGGGGTGAGCCTTTAGGACTGAGATGTGGAGAAATCTCTTCACTAAAGGCTTCTGGATTCTTTACTTCAGAGGGCTATGGATGTTTAGTCGTTGAGTATATTCAAGACAGAGGTTGATGGATTTTTGGATACTAAGAGAATTCTTCTTCTTCTTAGGTTGTCCCTCGGGATCGGTGATGACTTGCATCCAGTCCAGTTTGATGGGTTCTGAGATGGTCAATAAGTCCAATGCATGCAGGGCAGGTGGTGCTTGAAGGGTTGGGTGGATGGGTTGTTTGGAGGTTTGTGACTTTTAAAATTTTAAAATTAAAACTGGATGTGGGCTTCCCTGGCTAGGCTAGCATTCATTGCCATCCCTAATTGCCCTTGAGAAGGTGGTAGTGAGCTGCCTTCTGGAACCGCTGCATTCTATGTGGTGTAGGCAGACCCACAGTGCTGTTAGGGAGGGAGTTCAAGGATTTTGACCCAGTGACAGTGAAGGAACAGTGATATGTTTCCAAGTCTGGATGGTGAGTGGCTTGGAGAGGAACCTCCAGGTTGTGGTGTTCCCATGTATCTGCTGCCCTTGTTCTTCTAGATGGTAGTGGTCGTGGGTTTGGAAGGTGCTGTCTAAGGATCCTTGGTGGCTTTCTGCAGTGCATCTTGTAGATGTACACACTGCTCCCACTGTCTGTCGGGGGTGGAGGGAGTGAATGTTTGTGGATGTGATGCCAATCAAGCGGGCTGCTTTGTCCTGGATGGTGTTAAGTTTCTTGAGTGTGGTTGGAGCTGCACTCATCCAGGCAAGTGGAGAGTATTCCATCACACTCCTGACTTGTGCCTTGTAGATGGTGGACAGGCTTTGGGGAGTCAGGAGTTCAGTTAATCACCACAGGATTCCTAGCCCCTGACCTGCTCTTGTAGCCACAGAATTTATATGGCTAGTCTAGTTCAGTTTCTGGTAAATGGTAACCCCCTGGATGTTGATAGTGGGGGATTTAGCAATGGTAATGCCTTTGAATGTCACGGGGTGAAGGTTAGATTCTCTCTTGTTGGAGATGGTCATTGTCTGTAACTTGTGTGGCACGAATGTTACTTGCCGCTTGTCAGCCCAAGCTTGGATATTGTCCAGATCTTTCTGCATTTGGATATGGACTGCTTCAGTATCTGAGGAGTCACAAATGGTGCTGAACATTGTGCAATCATCAGCGGTGCAATCATCAGCGAACATCCCCACTTTTGACCTTATGATGGAAGGGAGGTCATTAATGAAGCAGCTGAAGATGGTTGGGCCTAGGACACTACCGTAAGCAACTCCTGCAGTGATGTCCTGGAGCTGAGATGACTGACCTGCAACAACCACAACCATCTTCCTTTGTACTAGGTATGACTCCAACCAGCAGAGAATTTTCCCCCTGATTCCCACTGACTCCAGTTTTGCTAGGGGTCCTTGTTGCCACACTCAGTCAAATGTTGCCTTGTTGGCAAGGACAGTCACTCTCACCTCACCTCTGGAGCTCAACTCTTTTGCCCATGTTTGAACTAAGGCTAAATTGAGGTCAGAACGTAGATCTGTTTTAAATCTGTCCCATTTAGCAAGGAGGTAGTGCCACACAACACGATGAAAGGTATCTTCAATGTGAATTAAGGGATATGGAGATAGTGCAGGAAACTAGAATTGAGATATATGATCAGCATGATCATACTGAATGGGAGAGCAGGTTCAATGGGCCAAACGTCTAACAGCTACTCCAATTTCTTATGTTCCTACATTCTAACATGAAATATCTTCTCTGGCATGTGCATCAAGCCTGTCAACTGGACAAACTATAATTTTCAAGACTGAGATCGATACAGTAGATTTTTCAGGTAAGGTGTCAAGGGATACAGAGCAAAGGCAGTTAAATGAAATTGAGGTACATATCAGCCGTGATTTGAG
Organism: Carcharodon carcharias; assembly: GCF_017639515.1. NCBI lineage: Eukaryota > Metazoa > Chordata > Chondrichthyes > Lamniformes > Lamnidae > Carcharodon > Carcharodon carcharias. The sequence continues at coordinate 67,896,015 of NC_054480.1, read as the reverse complement.
TGGCAGAATAGATTTTTGAAATTGAAGGGCTCACAGCTATTCTTGTGACTTTTGTGACCATTAAACCTTCAGATAATTCTCTTATGGATTAATTGTTTTAAATGGCTTATCTTTTCTTCTTTCCAATTATTTTATTATTTAGTTTTTAACCAGTCAAATTCTGCAAATCCTTTCATCCCAATCACATTTCAGCAAAACAGTTCTACCAATCACGTTGCAGCCGAGCAGCTCTACCCAATCACAATTCAGCAAAACAACTCAACCCACCAGGTTTCATCCAACATAGTTCTATCCAATCACAATCACATTTCAGCAAGCAACCCCATCCAGCTTGGTCCAGTCAAGTTTCAGTAAAACAGCTCTACCCAATCACATTTCAGCAGAAATAAATTCTGTCTGAGATAGTTGCCATGACAGTTCCTCACTGCCCAACATAGATCCCCAAGAATAAAAACTCAACAAATGTGCACAAAAGGAATAACAAATTTATCTACTAACTCAGTTTCAACAATTCCTTCCATACAGTGTAGATCTGAAAAAAATTGGGTTTGAGATACATGACCACACATTGCAACCTTCCCAATTGAATCGATTTCTTCATGTCTGGTTCCTTACACTTCCATTTGATAAAGCAGCTTTGCTTCTTTAAAAAAAGGTAAAATAATTTTTAGTGTTTATAAATATTTCTTGATTAACGGCCCATCATCACTACATTGCCTGAGTTTATTTTTTGCCTCCATGTTCCTGATACATAGACAGCCCTAATTACACCCTTAAACTGTACAAGTTGCAACCTGGCTAATTAGAAGTATTCTATATATGGTTTTATTGAGGTTTAAATTGAGTAGTTGCAGTACTGACAATATGTTTTGTTTGTCAGTTCACCACTAATATTTTCACATGATTTGACAGAAAATTTTCCAAGATTATTTCCCCATTCAGTGTGAAATATTTCAATTTAAAGAAAATGTTTGTGTTAAATTTAAGTGTCAAAAATCTCACGTTCCTCATCTGGCTCGCAGCCAGACATTTCCCCCTCCCAATGATAAACTTTATCAATCACAAACCCCTTAACGTCTCAGTTTGCTACCACCTAACCTCAAGTGCCAGTCATAATAACATGTTCCCTTTCATCTCTCCTTACCCACTGCCACAAGATATGCAGGGTTGGCGTATAAACTTCACATTGTTGTTTAAGTCCTTCCTGAACGAGTGTCAGGAATTGCTTGAGTGGAAGCTTGATTAACCCCTACTTCATTACTGATCAATCCAACTGCAGCTTCAGCCTCTCCTCTAACCCCACCCACAAGCCTGATTTGTTACTTCCCATTCCCTCTCAGGATGGCACAGCTAGAATGCTCACTGTGTGGCACAGAGTATGATTGGGCCTGTGCGATGGATCATCGAACATACCCAGGCAACAGGAATGATGAAAAACCAGGGAATTCAAAGTTCAGCACCAAGGAATTGAAATATCTGCTGTTTTGGTGAGGGGGATTACAACCAAAAGGAAGATCATTGAAGGAGTCAGCGTGACAATTCGACATGAAACTATACTTGGGCTGTGTCTAAGTGCAGGTTGTATTGTATGCATGTACAGGCAACTGAGAGATTTACGTACAGGGTCTGGGGATGTACATTTTTGTACATGTTGGTGCGTGCATTTATTACATCAAAATCCCCAGGGAGCTCACCATTAGAATCTGATATAGCAATATGAAATTGTCACTTTGAGAAAAAAAGGATAAAAAAAGACAATACATGCATTCTTATATTTTCTTCTCAGAAAACTTTGAATGTATATTAGATGATGCATAAAAGAACTTAGGCTTAATTCACATTTTTGGGAAGGCTCTTATGTTTCAGCATCCTCTCTTGCAATGGCATCCACCTAACTCATTATGAGCAATGCAAAGGGTTATCTACCAGTACAGATGGGAAATAATTTTAAAATGCCTTGAGCTTTGAGCAGTCAAATGAAACAGAAGAGCACAGCCAATTTGCCAAATTCTTTGACCACTTAACAACTGAACTCTGTATGACTTCAAACTCTGGTTATTTACCATTTAAACCTTATAGCTTTAGAAGGAACATGGGGACAAATTATGTCTAAGCACCTTCTGATCTCCAGCTGAAGTCCATCCATATTTATAGTACAGATTTCACAATGTAGACAGCACTAATTGCACCTTTAAATTGTACAAATTGCACCCTGGCTAATTACAAGTATTTTATATATGGTTTTATTGAGGTTTAAATTGAATAGTTACAGTACTGACAATATGTTTTGTTTGTCAGTTCATCACTAATATTTTCACATGATTTGACAGGAAACTTTGCAAGATCATTTCCCTATTCAGGACAAAATGTTTCAATTTTGTTCATCATGAATCTTTCCATGCGTTATGTTATATCAACATATAAACAAGGTTATTTCATTCTTTATAATCTTTCTATATCAAATGTCTACATTCCAGTCAAGTGCTAAATTTGGGATTTTGACACCACTGAAACAGCAGCAATGGGCATCATCCAATCTACAATCCCTCACTCTTCCAGTCTTCAGTGATTTGTCCTTACCAGCTGTGTCACACACATAATAGCACATTTTTTGCTTTATTCTCAGAAACCTGCTTCAACACCAAGACGTGTTCGAAGATCGCTGAACAATAAACTATTCCACCCAAAGAGAGCCCTGCTTAATTTCTCTTTTTGCAAATTCCTAGTATTATGAACTGCCAAACTGAAAAATAGGATGAATCCACCCCACTGTAATTAGCTTTCAGTTTCCCCTCTGCTTCTTACCTCCTCATCCCCATTGCAACCCCATTTCACATGGGCATTTCTTGGAACCTAATGATGTCATAATCAAAAAATGAATTAACCTTCTTCACAATATGCCCCAGAATACCATCCTCACATCCACACCAATGGAATCACCACAAACGCTGTTTCAGTGAAAACTGGAGTCAAACAAGGCTGCGTCATTGCATCAACACTATTTTCCATTTTCCTTGCTGCAATACTGCATCTCACCTCCAGTAAATTGCCTGCAGTATAGAGATAATCTACAGAACAGATGGGAAACTGTTCAATGCATGCCACCTTCAATCCAAAGCAAAAACCACTCCAACCTCAGTCACAGAACATCAATATGCAGATGACGCTTGTGTATGCGCTCACTCAGAAACTGACTTCGGGGTTATTGTCAACTCCTTCTCCGAAGCTTATGAAAAAATGGGCATTTCACAAAACATTCAGAAAACTAAGGTCCTCTTCCAACCAGTTCCCGCAGCCGAATACCTTCCCCTTTTCAACTAAGATCAATGGCAAGCTCCTGGAAGAGGTAGACCATTATCCCTCTCGACGAAGCCAGATGACAAAATTCATCATCGCCTCCAATATGTCTGCTCATTCTTCGACTGACTATGGAAAAGAGCATTTGAAGACCAGGATCTCAAACCAGATATTAAGATCATGGTTTACCAAGCAGCAGTGATCCCATACTCCAATGTGCTTCAGAAACTTGGACAACCTATATCAGGCCACCTCAAAGCAATGGAGAAGTACCACCAGCAGTGCTTTTGCAAGATCCTCCAAATATTGTGGCAAGGAAGGTGTTAAATTTAAATTCTTCATCACCATGGTAGACTTTGAAATCATGTCTCCAGATCATTAGTCGAGGCCTTCTGGATTGCTTCCTCCTCCTCCTCATGTGTTTTCTGCCTGAATGTGGGCCCAATCCACATTGGCATGACCTCCACCATGGATAGGGCAGGAGACAGGTCCTGAATCCACTCCAGCAGAACAGGAATTTAATCCCGCACTGTTGTCATTGATCTGATCCACACCAACCATCTAGCCAACTGAACCACCCATCTCACCATGGAGTTGCTGTAGCAACACACACTTTTACATTCATGTTGTAGTCTGAAGCTGTGGATAGTGACGGTAGTGCTTCAGTTTCCTGGTCAGTCATGTGATGGAAAGAAACTAGTTCTAGCATAACCTCACTGCTCTTAGATTCAAAGCTTTAGCCAATAAAAGAAAATATCCCACATCTTCTCAACCACCTTATCTACCTGTTCTGCGACTGTTAGGGATCTATGTGCATATCCTCCCAGCTCCCTCTGTCCTTCTACATTTCTCAGCATTATACCATTTATTGTGTATTCCCTTGCCTTGTTTGCTCTCCCTAAATGCATTCTCTCACACTTCTCCAGAGTGAACCCAATTTGCCACTTTCCTGCTACCTGAGTAGTCCTTTGATACCTTCATCTATCTATACTGCTCCTTCTATAATGCTGAATATGAGATAATGGGCGATATGTTCAGATAGATGATTGGTATCAACAGCAGAGGGGTTTTTTTTAAATGGAAACTGTTTTCTCAGTATAAAATACAGTTGGAAATAATCACCCTCCCTTGCCCCAAAAAACACTTGGTGCATTATTGGTTCTGGGTTGAGTGAATTTGACTGTTTTACATTAAACGCTTTTCTGAATGAGAGTTTACAATATGAATCTTCCATTTTAAATATAATGGCAAAAGGACAGACTGTCCTTGGTTACATTTATGCTATGTACCAATACATCTATTAATATTTGAGCCTCAAATTCTCTCCTTAATTGCAAAATTATCATTATTAAGTAGCATAACATTCACAAGAGTTTAAACTATATCATTATGACATTCCAGCTTAAGTCATGGCATCCTACCCTCACCACCCCTTCCCCCTTTTCCTGCTTCAGCATCTCTCCCCCATCATGTCTATGGTATGACCATATACTCCATTCTCTTCATGGCTATCAAGATGTTGTAACCCCAAAGGTGCTTCCTTATCACTGTAGGAGAAGAGAAAATGAGATAGAAAGGAGAGAGAAACAGATTAAAATTCTGAGTTGAGATGAAATATATCAGAGCCTTTTGGTGAGAGAAAATGGAAAACGAACAAAAACCATGTGAATGAAGAAAGACGCAAGAAGATAGACCAAGAATTAGAGTAAGAGACTACAAGAGAGACAATAACAAAATGAGAACAGTAATTTTGTTTTTTATTACAAGCATTTCCAGAGAAATAAATGTCAATCCAGTGAGAATTCAGATAGGTTTATTATGGGGCTGAAAAAGAGAACAACATCAGTGCAAAACGTGGAGGAAATAAAACCCTCAGTATTCAGTATTCCTCTACAATTTTTGGAACTGGGAATCCATAAAGAAAAAACTAGTAAAGCTTGGAAATGAAGGGTACCAGTAAAACTTGTCCAAACTGGTCTTGTTTACCTTCAAATAGAACTCCAGTATTCCTGATTTTCACTGGGATTTGAACATTTTGAACTGGTTTTCCTTCTGGGATTATAAACCTAAATAAATAATAACCCACAAAGGATGAAATGGGAAATAAAAATGGAAAATGATAGAAATGCACAGCAGGTGGCTGAGTGGCTGAATCAGAAAGAAAAGCTAATATTTTGGGTGGGGCCCATTATAAAAGCTAGTATATCCATATTGGGCAATTTAGAAACATTTCTCTTTTAAGTCATAGGGCTGAACTTTTAAAAATTACATATAAGCTTCTGTTGGTGACCCTGCTAAATTTGTTGTAAAATTCAACACCATTTCACTGAATGGTATTACAGCCACATCAGACTTCATTTGAGCTTCAAAACTGGGTGATCCTGTGATTCAGTGCCAGAGAAGAGGTTCTTCCTCACTGACCTGAACTAGAGTTGGTCCGGAGTCCCTGGAGGTGACAGACAATGTGTTTGAGACTGGTGCCTTAAACAGCTACGCCATCTAGTGCCACTTCAGCAATAACTTGGACTTCTTTTGGATTCTCACAATAGCCAGGGTTACCAGTTAATCAAACAGATTAAGCAGACTTATGGTTTTGAAATTGTTAATGTCTTACAAATTCATGTTCAATTATTGATTAATTGGATCTGAGTAAATTGGGTTTTAGAGCTGTGAATTAAAAATCTTTAACATATTCGGATTTTGAACTTCTAGGGCTAGATTCTGAAACGCACCAGTGAATATTGCTTTCATTCTAATTACTCATTTCAGCCATTAACAGTGACTTTACTATTTGCTTTGACTTCTGAACTCTCATTCTTTATCTTCTCACTCCTGCTCTTGTGCTCTCCTCCCATTGGCCGTAACAATGATGAGCAGCGATGGAATCCTCCTGGGGATGGCGCGAGAATGAAGACTTCAAAAAAATGCATTGAGATTCAATGGCTTTTTGGAGAAATGAAACTGATTAATATCTATGATAAAGCCACCATTTCAAGGAAGACTATCAGATCTATTGTGACAGAACTCGTACAGAATTGAATCACAGCTGTGTTTGGGGTCATTTAGGTGGTCCCTCCTTACGATCAACCTATTTTAAATTAAAATGCCTCTCTGGTCTTGCTGGGGAACAGTGCTGGGTTTCTTCCCATTAATCCTCTTTAGATATGAATGAATTTGTCGATGTTGCATGCAATGCGGTATCTCTGTCATTATCGTTTGTTGTGACGTTCTAATGCATGCTGGAAATGCTGTTCCTTTCCTTCTAATTATTTCAGTGCAAACCTCCAGTAATGCAGGTGCATATCATTTAATCCCCTTTACAGATGATGTGCAGTGTGTCTGTCAGGTGTCAGTCTGATCTAGACATTCACAGTTCCAAATGAAAGTTGCACTTCAAAAAAAAAGGCGAAGGTGACCCCACTGCTTTCTATGATGGAGAGCAGTAGGATATGCAAAAAATAACCCCAGGACTCAAGTGCGAATATGCTATTGAGCACAGTATTGAGCCATGCAGACTATCAAAAATCCTTGATTCGGTTCCTAGACTGTATCGTTAGCTGATTTCAGCTGGGGACTAGTCATTTGGCAATGATGGGATTGGCTTCAGCACTTTTCAATTGTGGAGGTGCCCCTGCTCCTGATCACAATCCAGTGACTTTCTACTGCAAAGTTTACATATGTGTGATGTGTAGATGACCTCGTTTTGTCCATGAGACCCACTTCCTGCTCTCTTGACCATATCCCCACTAAAATGACGACCATTCAACTTCCCTTTCACGTCTGTCATCAACTCCTGCCTCCTCAAAAACTTTCTCTTGACCCTTATGTTCTTGCAAACTACCACACATCTCCAACGTTCTTTTCCTCTCCAAAGTCCTTGAGATTGTCGCCTCCCAAATTCCCGCCCATCTTTCCTACAACTCCTTATTTGAACCTCATCAGTCAGGTTTCTTCCCCAGCCACAGCACTGAAACAGCTCCTTATCAAAGTCACAGATGACATCCTACGTCTGAAAACACAGGTGCTATATAAATCCAATGTGTTGTTGTGGACAGGATTGTACTCAGTTCCCCAGCTGATTAGCCTGCAGATGTTCTCTGTATAAGCACAAACCTAAAAGGGTGGCCAACCTTTGTAGTCAGGCAGAGCCCAGGCCTTCAGCAAAGGGAGAGGAAAACTTAAAGAAAAGAATCTGCTGCTGGTGCAAGAAATATTCATAGGAGACGTAACCACGAACAGAAATGTTGAGAATACTGATTGTACATTGTAAATAAAACTTGGCTTAGTGTCTAAAATATAAATATAGGGATTTCTGCTGACTTTTGTAAGGTGCTTTGCTGCACCATCATGAATTATGATGCCTGTGAACCCCACATCTCGATTACAGCCCTGAAGTCCTTTTACAGTTTGGTTCACTCCCCGCACTGAACACAAGATGGAAAAATCAACACTCTGAGCACATTGTGCTGTGTGCACCTTCAGAAAAATGGGAAATTCTATTTTTCTATTACCACTTTCCAACATTTGACACTTTACTGATTAATATAATAACAAGAAATAAATGGAACAGAGAGCATTTCTGTATCAGAAATTGGATGGATGGAAAGGTTTGAGTCTTTTGTTTTCACAGCAGACCTCTGCACTGAGCTTCATCCAACAAATGTTCGTGGAAGGAGCCACTTCCCATTTGTGAGGCAACAGTGACGTAGACTGGATTGGCCAATGATCAGGTGTTGTTCATACCTGAATAAGTACTAAAATAAGTGAGGCATTTTCAAAATGGTATTCAATAGATTAACAAACAAATTACATAGAATAAGACTGAAAATTACAGCCCCAAATCAGCCCATTCTGAGGGGACTTGCCAGGATGGATACTGAAAGGATGCTTCTCCTTATGAGAGAGACTAGAACTAGAGGGCACAGCTTAAAAATAAGGGGTCTCGCATTCATTGTGGAGATGAAAAGAATTTTTTTTCTCTCAGAGGGTTGTTAGTCTGTGAATTTTCTTCCTGAGACAGCAGTGGAGGCAAGGTCATTGAATATTTTTAAGGTTGAGTTAGATAGTTTTTTGATTGACAATGGAGTCAACAGGTATAGGGGACAGGCAGGAAAGTAGAGTTGAGGCCACAATCAGGGCAGCCATGATCTTATCAAATGGCTGAGCAGGCTCAAGGGGCCAAATTCCTGCTCTTAAATCGTATATTTGCATGTATGAATTTTCTATGCTCAATGTGAGGCAATGGTGCAGCGGTACTGTTGCTGGACTAATAATTCAGCAAACCCAGGGTAATGCTCTGAGGAGCTAGGTTCGAATCTTGCTATGGAATTTGGATTCAACAAAAATCTGGAAATAAAAGTCTAATGATGACCATCAACCAATCCTGCTATTCTTTTCCGCCTCATATACTTATCTAGCTTCCTCTTAAATGGATCTGTCCAAATCGCCTTAACCACTCCCTTTATCAGCAATTTCCACATTCAAAACAGTCTCTGTATAGAAGTTCTCCTGAATCCCTACTGGATTTATTAGTGACTATCTTATATTTCTGGTCCATGGTTTTAGATTCCTCCACAAATATTAACAATACATTTTTTAGGTAGAGGTCACTCACTATGTTAGCGGTTTCAGATGGGCTATAATTGAGCTGTGGTGTCTCTGAAGTGAGGGTAAGAGGAAAATCCTGAATGTTGGCCACTGAGCTGAGGTACTGAAGTGATGCCAGGGCCTTTGGAATGTTACACCAGTGAAGGTCAACACCTTCAAGAGGAAGGAAAACTTCAAAGGTAAAATTCAAAATAATAGTCTGAGTCATATTTCACACTGGCCACTGTTACATGGACCTCAATGTAAGGATTTTGCCCCACATCTCAGACACAATAAATCACCAATATAACCTCCTTCACCATTGATGATGACCACTCCCCCCTCCCCGAGGCATGCCAATTTGTTTTATGTCCGACTCCCTGTATAAACCATATCATCTGTATTCATTTACTGACTAGGTGTATTCATGATAAATATATATCCTCCTTTAATCAGGGAATAATGCAAACAGAACTAGGAACTTGCTCCTGGTTAACTTGAAAGTTGCTGAATTTGGGAATTAATGAGATATAGTCTGCTGTTTCTGCCTGAGAGCCCATGGCTGCAGGGGTGAGGCAAATGAAGAAGTGTTTACTCACACGTTTTGGCCAACATGTTGTAGACCAACCTTGATGGACCATTTGGCCTTTTCCCTTTCTATAAATCTTCTAATGTTGTTACTGTTTATTGTATTGATGTCCAGCTCATAGGCCAAAATGTGATTGTCGCAGTACACAGATCAATCAACTCTGTAAGTAGTTAGTGATGGGGTTAACATCAGCCACAGTTGCATGGAGGATGAATACAGTGTGTGACTCCAGCCCTACATTTAACCAATGTTATGAATACATATCTCCAAGAACTATATGTTTTTCAAAAATTGGTGGCACATTGAATCATTTGGATGCTTTCTTGGGCACTGACCTGTTTTTTACAGCTCACTTTGGACTGTGAACAAGCTGCCTTTTCCAAGAAGCCACATGACTTCAGCTAAATGACCAGCAATGACCTGAGGAAATAACAATTTGCCTTCAGAGGCAGTGAAGCCCTGGTGATTTTCTGGAAATCACCTGACTAAAAGGAATATCTGTTTTGAACTTATGTTTTGGACTTAGTTTGGGATAAACCGAAAAAGAAGATTGCCAAACTCGCTCTCTTCCTGCTTTGACTGAAATTCAGTGTAGTTATCAGTATCCAGCTAGATATCCTCGCCACAGTATAACTCATTTGTATTTGAAAAACTGAGAAACTGAGACGAGAGAGAGATCCCAAGGACATTGATTCCGCCCTGTTCTCTTCCACTCCAAAACTCCTTTGGAAAGAACTTCCAGAGAATTACTGTGACCAGTGATCTGAATTTGCACGCAGGAACACCAGATTGACAGCATCAAAGTCTTTCGAACATTTTCCTTTTTTCATAAAGCTTTCTCATTGGCAAAAAGCTGTTTTTTTCCCTTAAATGCCAACCTCCATAGAGACCCTATTTGTTTTGTCCTTTGTGTATATGTGTGTGTGTCTGTGTGTATGTGTGTGTGTGTGTGTGTTGGGATTTAAAGGGGTATAGAGTTACACTTACAGATTACAAATTGTATGTTGACCAGTTTTTTGCAACTTGTTTCTAAAAAAAGAAGTTTTTTTTTATAATAAATCAATCATTCTGAGTTTATTGAAAGAAGCCTGATTAAAGTCTCTTTTTTTCTGGTTCCAACAGTGGCAAAAGTAAACAATTGGCCATTTTGTGAGTGAACTAAACATTTGCACTTATGGTGCGACCTGTGGACTAGTAGGACTAGAGAAACTGTGTATTCCTCCCAGGATGATCTTAACTCCAGGAACCTGACACATTGACATCAGAACAACTTATCAGCCATATACCAACCAGGGCTTTAATTGTGGAGTGAGACCATCTTCTATTGACCAAACATAACCAGAGGAAACAGCAAAGTCCTCTTTGTTAACCGTCAAGGTGCTGCCCTGTATTGTAATAGTGCCAACCTATGTACCTTTGTGTTAAGCTTGGGTGAGGTTTAATTATATAGTCAACTTAAAGAAACGGCTGACATCTGTCAAATAGATCATAGCATCACAGTGACAAACTTCCCTTTTGTAGCAAGGCTTCTGCCTTCGTAAAACAGTTCCTTTAGTGCTGACAGAAATAATTTAAATTGGGAGGGAAGGTCAAGAATAGCCAGGACAAATCTCTGGTGAGAAAAACTACTTCACCAACCTCTTTAAGTCTAGAATTAACGGCCGCTTGCTTATTGTGAGTGTGGATATAATGAAATAAAAGTCACAGTGAAAAAAGAATGAAGAATTTTAAGCAGAAATTATATCCTTTCCAAATAGAAATTCTGCAATCCATAGCCCTGGTTTTAAAAAGAATCACACTAGAAAGCAGCGGAGCTTGCAAAATTGTTCATTCTTACAGATCAAATTAATCGCCATGGCGAGTTTCTGCTTGTTGTACTTTTTGGCTGGCCTTTAAGGAGGTTCTTAAAATTAAGTTGTTTATTTTAAGAACAACGACATTATCAGACTGAGTTTACTGAGAAACTGACTACCGTACACCAGTGTAACTAGCAAGTGGTCCTGTATTTAAAATGTGTTCGGTAATTTAAAATCAGGTTATTCACAGGTGACGAATTAGGCACAAATGCTTATTTGTTGTCATGAAACCATTTTCAGTGGTATGAATTAAACTGCATTAAGTTTCCACTCTTAAAGATATCGAGAAGTACTTTTAAAGCAACTTCTAAAAAAATTATCTTCTACAACATTTCTCAATTGTTCCTACTTGTTTATATTTGACAACAGACAAATGAGTTTGAGCAGAAAATTGAGAAAAAAAAAACACTTCTTAATATGAATGCAGTTTTGGGCATGTTCACACCTGGATCGCTGCTGACATCCAAAGCTGAGATATGCAGGTAGTGAAAAGAGAATAGCAGCTCTGTTATAGTGAAATCAATACCCATTTATACAGTAAAAGTTTGAGTAGTATTTTTAATGGGATAATTCTCATAAAATAATGGAAAGCTCTGTTTCAAATTATAAAACATTCAAGCTCTGACAAGCTTGATGAATTTTGTTAACAGCACTGGTTAGTTTGGTCAAGTCAGGATTTTGCTAATCAGTTCCGTTATTCGAAGTTGCTCCTCATTCCATCATGGGCAGTGGGGGTTTGGGCTGGAGAAGGAAACTGGTTTTAAAGGTGGCTAAAAAGTATTTTCAAGAGCTACACTGTACATAATATGTAGATTAGATTGTTAAAAAGAGAAGATGAGAGAATTGGACAAAGTAATGCAGAGCAAGTACTAAGATATACAAGGTGTTATGGTCATGAAAAATGGTTTGCCTTTATCCCATTTTATAAGGTAAATATTAATAGTACTGAAACTACTTCTGGCATTTGAGCAGCTATCATTACTATTTAATATAGTTTCTTTCAGCGTCATAATGTGCATGCTAAAAGAACAGCTGGATCAAAGAGATTGCATCTCCCTAGACTTGTCAGCAGATGGACGATTAAGAGCACTCATTCCAGATCTGCTATAGGAAACAGATAATGCTTTGGAATGGCAATTGCTTTTACATAGTATGCAGTCACTTTCAGATCAGTCTTACAACCCCCAGAGATAAATGGCCCACCTGCTTCTTTATATTTGGGTCTAAGAATTAATATCAATAATATTGCAAACCTTTGTTGTCTTTCCTGCTTACTTTAAGACAGCTTAATCTTACTGCTTTTACTTTTCATTCTTGCAAAGTGTTGGCACCATTCTTTCAGACACTTTCTGGGTTGAAGGACATTTAATCACTCTCTATAAGAAGGCTCTATTCTATCGCACAAGGGAGATCACAATTTTATATTTCTGCTTTAGTAATTTATTCCCTTCATTTCCATGCCCCTACTCCTGTTTATGTTTTCTGTGGCTGAGGAGACAGTACCAAAATGACATAGCATCAGTTCCAATTCTTTTGACTTACCTGAAAATGCATTACACAACAGAGCAATGGACTTCCATCCACTGCCTTCCCTTTCCAAAATATATTAGCCTGACATTTCTATTTTGCTTCTCCCTAGTCTCTTCAAAATCATAGCTGATGCTGGCCAACTTTCCCTCTAGTGGAAAGCAAGAATGCCAGTGAGGGGTTTAAACTCAAACCTCTTGGTTGCGAGCCCAAATTGGCAATGCAGCTGGAAGAGGATCCAAAGTATCATCTCTTCACCTAGGAGCTGAGATACTTTCTCTTCATTGAGGAACTGAAGTATCATCACTTCATTGAGGAGCTGAGGTACCATCTCTTCACTGAGGAGCTGAGGTACCATCTCTTCACTGAGGAGCTGAGGTACCATCTCTTCACTGAGGAGCTGAGGTAACCATCTCATCACTGAGGAACTGAAGACCGTCACATCACTGAGGAGCTAAAGTACCATCTCCTCACTGAAGAGTTGAAGTACCATCTCTTCACTGCAGAGTTGAGGCACTGTCTCTTCATTGAGGAGTTGAGGTACCAGCTTTGCATTGAAGAGTTGAAGTACCGTCTCTTCACTAAGGAACTGTCTCTTTGTTAAGGAGGTGAGATACTGCTTCTTTGCTAAGGAACTGAGAAATTGTCACTTTATTGAGAAGCTGAGGTACTGTCTCTTTAATGAGAAGCTGAGGTCTCATCTCTTCACTCACTGAGGAGTTGGCATATTGTCTCCACTGAGAAGCTGAGATCTTGTTTCTTCACTGAGGAGCCAAGGTACCATTTTTTCATTGAGGAGCTGAGGTACCTCCTCTTCACTGAGCAGCTGAGATACTTTCTCTTCACTGAGGAGCTGAGGTCTCATCGCTTCACTGAGGAGTCAGCAACTTTAAGCCTGAAGCAAAGAAAACCCTTTCCACCCCCCAAAGAAGTACCTCAAATACTCAAAATGTCACCACACAGCAGCAAAAATTACAATGACTAAATAAAATGTAGAATCTTATAATAGAATACAAGAAGAAAACAGCAAAATTAATCCCTTGACACCTGTGTTCTTTTAAAGGAACTATTTAAAAAGACAATTGATTCTCTTCATATTTATGATACCAGGAAACCAATTTACAAATATTTATCCTACTCAGCTATGTGTTTTCATCAAAAAGAGATTAAGAAAAATAGTTATTTTTCAGAATATGTGAACAGGATGAATATCAGCCAGGTTACCTGCAGATACATTCTGAAAGAATCATAGGAAGCCCCTTGCCTAGCCTGAATACATCCCTTTGCCTCCAGATATTTTCCCTGCATCATAATCTTTCCCTGTTCAATATCAAACAATGAAGATTTTAAAAATTGCCAGGTAACCCAAGTTTCATGTGTAGGGCATGTACACACCATGCAGATGAGAGACGAAAGGGTTGACTGTGCATCACAATCCTAAGGAATGACTCACTGCATTTATGCCAAATGAAATAAAGAAACCAGAGCTCAACGATTAATTTTAAAGCAGGAAAATAAAAATCTGATTCTGTTGCTGACAGTTATCAATTAGGAAGCTGAGTTGAGGCTCACTTATCAACCATGCATGTTTCTGCATCCCTTAGGTCATATTTATGTTTATTTTGTTTGCAATGGTGTAGTGTAGGGAATAAAAACTAATAATTTTTCATCAATGTGTTTATTATTTTCTTGGTGAAGCATTTGTAAATGCTGTCAGCACCCCAGACAGCACATTGCAATCACATCACTAACAGCCTGTTTCATTGCCACATACAGCCTCAATCTAAAAGTCATACATCTTCTCTCTGACACTTGCATGCATAATAAACGGAATTTGTCAGAATGGACAGCTAACTAGTGGAATTACATGCGACAATATTCTGTTTGGTCTGTTTGCAACGTAAAGTCTTGTCAGGACCAGAGTTGTGATGCTAACTTGCCTCACCAGAGCCCCTGGAAAACAGAAGGGGAACTAAACTGGTTGTTTGACTGCATTTTCAGAGTAAGGTGACTGCGAGAAAGTAACAGGCTGGAAGTGTTGAGATGATCAGAATGGATGGTGCAAAGTATGACAAACATTTCATTTAAGCAAAGCCCAGGGATGCTTTTCTAATCTGAACAGACTAGTGTTGTGTTACAACTCAAACAGACATTCCAAAACACAGTTTCTCAAGTCTTGCTGCTGTAATAGCCTTAACTTGAAGTCAATACTGAGCGTGGAGTCTTTACTGAATGCTGGCTCATTTTGAGTTGTCAGGTACAATAATCACAGCTTTCTACAGTTCATGTCACAGAAACACATCAATTTGTTAGCTCTAGTTACAGAAGGATGTATAGTAATCTGCCTTCCGTGACAATAAAGCCTTCTCCACATTATTCAGACTTAAAATAAAAACCTGCAGTAAATAACCTGGTTTAAAACAGTTTCTGCAGCTGCAAGTCTTACACTTAATCTCTGGTATTCAGACATGAGACACACGGAAAACTGGAGAAACCTTTTTCAGTTAATCCCTCTGTAACAGCTTATAATGTAATTTACCTCTCTGTTCCAGTTGAGAGAGACAATCCAACGCTTTCTTTTTCTTTTCCCCCCAATTGTTGGTGGTCTTGCTGAAATAATCCCCCTAAAAGGTGCCCTCCTTAGCTGTGGATCAGATAAAGCAGCGCAGCACAGTCCCTTCCCTGAAAGCAGCCTGCACACTGCAGCCCCAGTATCATGTGCAGTGGAGAGGGGGATTGAGTCCAGTCGAGCTCTGACAGGAGCTCCGTTCGTAGCAAGATCTTCAATCCTTTCATTTCATCCCCTGGTGGCCATTCAAGGAATGAAAGAAGCAGGAATCTCCTTTTAATGAAATGCTTAAGGAATACAAGGGATGAACCAGTCACTGCTCAGGCGGGGCGCTAGTTAGCATCAGCCCGAGGTTAACCCTTTCGACACCAGTTTCGCTTTTGAATGAAAATGACGGGCCAGCAACTGGCTCAACTGGAATTTCACCTTTTGGATAAAAGGAATGCCGAGTGAAGGAGGCTGGACTGGGCTTGTCTTTATTCATACTTGAGGCTGTAGCTAAATGAGAAGCATTTTGATCGTGTGCAATCACAGGAACTCATTTCAGTTGGCAGCAACCGTCACATTCATAATTCACACATTATGGGAAAAAATGTCACTTTTTAAAAATCCTACTAAGAAGTCCTCCCCTTGTTGAATACTTTTGATCACCGCTGTTGCATAACAATGAGAACCAGTGATTTTGAGGGAAAGTAAATCAGGAGATACTGTTCATGACCATTTTGAAGCGGGTTTAGAGAATATGACATGAAAACAGAAATGCTGTGAAAAAAAAACTCAGCGGGTCTGGCAGCATCTGTAGAGCGAGAAGCAGAGCTAATGTTTCGAGCCCGTATTCTTCAGAGAATGATAGTGGTGTAGGAACGCTGCAGTCTGCAGTCCATCACTGTTGCTTGATTACTGGTTTAATTTCTTTTTTTCAACTAGACTGAAGCAAGTGTGAATATTCTGTGGTGGAAACAACCTGAATTGTGGGGTTTATAGATTATATTGTACATTCTGTAAAAGCTGACAGTCGATTCGTGTCCAACGCTGTGTCGGTACATTAATCCTGTCTACTTGCAAACTGGGCTTTGCTATTAATTTGGTTACACTAATAGGGGAGGTATTCGTGTTAATCTGCCCAGTGTTTTTGATCGTTGCTGCAGCAAAGAGCATCACCTCTGCGAACCCTAGGTTTCAGACAGAATTAAACCTGATTCTCAACTTTAAACGGACGCAGGAACAATTATTGGAATTATATTATTATTGGGAAAAGATAGTGACTGGCAATGGACTGACTTCCCATGGAGAATGCAAACAGAAGGCTTCCCTGCTGGATACACTTTTCACTACTCTCCTCTCCATCTCACTTTTCCCAACCCTTCCAATTGGGACCTTCAGTGCCGTGGGGTCTGAGCTGACAGGGAGAACGCTATTGGGAGTGGTTGGTCAATCTCACTGCTGTGATCTCACTGAGGGAACATGCGGCACTCTCGCCCTCCCACCATTACAGTGCTGCTTTGAAGGTGTCAGCTGTAGTTCAGCCTCTGTAACTCTAGTCTCTGAATCAGAAAGTTCTGGATGCTGTCCCCACTCTGGGGGCTTGAGCATAAAATCAAGGCTCACACTCCAGTTTAGTACGAGGGAGTGTGGCACTGTCAAATGTGCTGTCTCTTGGCTGTGATGTAAACTGAGGCCCAGTCTGCCCTCTCAGGTGGATGCAAAAGATCCCATTATTATCATTATTTTGATGAAGAGCAGGGGAGTTTCCCATCTTTCCTGGAATGCCATATTTGAATCCCTCCAATCAGGTTTCCCGTCACAGTGCTAAAGATACTCTTATCAAAGTCACAAATGAGATCCTATATGACTGTGACAAAGGTAAGCTATTCCAACTTTTCCTTCTCAACCTGTCTGCATCCTTTGACATGGTTGACCATATGATCCTCCTCAAACACCTTTCCACTGTCATCTAGCTGGATGGTCCTGTTCTCACCTGATTCCATTCTCATCTATGTAACCTCATGTTGACTCTCAGCAGCATCATAAGAAGGCATGTATGCTGATGACACTCAGCTCTACCTCACCACTTCTCTCAATTCCTTCACTGTTGCTAAATTACCAGACTGCTTATCCGACACCCTGTACTGGATGAGCAGAAGTTTCCTCCAATTAAATATTGGGAAGACTGACTCCATGAGGTTGGATTTAACACTTCTAGGAGGCGAGTTTGAAGGCATGAGTGGGGGTTCATTAAATCCAGCAAGCGGCTTGTCTGTCATCTACCCGCCTGCCCTTACCCCAGCACAATTATACTAGTGGCGGGTTGACGTTGGATGCCTGCTTGCTAGTGAGTCATTTGAGGCCATTAAATGGACAATTAATGTCGACTTAAGGGCCTCCTCTTATTGTTGCTGACATTTAGCCAGCAGCAAGTGGGAATTACGCCAACCGACCAACTTGGCAGGTTTTTCTGCATGGGCTGGTGATGGATCAGGGTTCGTATCTAACAGAATTCCCTGGGCCTATTTGAGGGCCGCAAGCCTCAAGGTTTTAACACCACTGCATCCAATTTGCCCTTCCCCTATGGTCTCTCAAGCCTCAGCCCCCACTCCCCTTGTCCCCACCACCCGCACCCTCCTCACAGGACCCTGCCAACTTGACATCCAGCAAGACTCCCAACACATATCCATCCTGATTCAATGTCACATGCCTCTTTCATAAAGTTCTCGAGAGCTTCAGGCCTCTCATGTGAAGTGCCTTTGGATGTTTTATTACATTTCATTCCCTGTATAAATATCAGTTGTTGAAGTTGTTATAAATGTAGGTTTATTTCCCTTTCTCTCTCAACATATGTTTCCTTCCTTCCTTTCTTTTCCTTCCTTCCTTTCTTTTCCTTCCTTTCTTTTCTTTCCTTACTCCTTTCTCCTTCCTTCCGTCCTCCCCCTTCTCTCCCTGCCTCTACATCCCTATTCCTCAAGGCTTCCCAAGTAACTGTGAGATGTTGCCACCACAGTGCTCTCTTCACCATCCCGCCCTCAGTGCAATGGTTATTAATGTTTCAGCCTCTAATGTGTATTTCTGTCAGCAAGTGAAGCTGCAGCTTCTAAATCACGAGCTCAGGTGAGTGCTGAGGCTGGTGCTGCTATCTCCTCCAGTTGGAGACACAAACAGCATAATAAAAACAGAAGCGAAAGGGGAAGACAATAGAATGAGTGAAAATCAACTCGAGGGCAAGAGGGAAAAATAAGTTGTGAAAAGAGGAGTGAAGGAGGAGAGTAAAGTGAGGGGAAGCAGGGAGTGAGAGAAAAGAGAAGGAGGGAGAGTGAGTCATAAGAAAAGGAGAAGAACAAGAGAGAAGTGAATGAATGCAAGTGAGTAAGAAGTGAAAGACAGTGAGTGAGATGTGAAGGAGAGGAGAATGAGGGCAAACTAAAAGACAAGAGTGAAGATTGAAGGTAGAGAGTGTGCAAAATGTGAAGGAGGAGAGAGGGTGAGACACAGAGGAGGAGAGTGAGCGAGAATTGATAGAGAAAGAGTGACAATTACAGGAGGAGAGTTAGTGAGAGGTGAAAGATAACGGTGAGTGAGATGTGAAGGAGCAGACTGATGGAGAATTGGAATAGAGTGAGTGAAAATTAAAAGAGGAGAGTGAATGGGAAATACAAGGGTGAATAAGAAGCAAAGGGCGAGGTTGAATGAGAAGCGATGGAGAAAGGGCATGTGACATTAAAGAGGAGAGTGGGTGAGAAATGAAAGAGCAGAGTGATAGGGGAGGCAATGTTGTAGTGGTATTGTCACTGGACCAGTAATCTGGAAACCCAAGGGTAATGCTTTGGGGACCTGGGTTTGAATCCCATCATGGCAGATGGTGGAATTTGAATCCAATAAAAATCTGGAATTAAAAAGTCTGATGATAACCATGAAACTATTGCCAATTGTCATAAAAACCCATCTGGTTCACCAAGGCCATCCTTACCTGGTCTGGCCTACATGTTACTCCAGACCCACAGCAATGTGGTTGACTCTTAAATGCCCTCTTGGGATGGGAACTAAATGCTGGCTGAGCCAGAGATGCCCACATCCCATATACAAATAAAAAAAGTAAAAGAAGACAGGGGGCAGAATTTTACAGCAGCAGGATTTTACATTCCCACTGCAGTCAATGGGGATTGTAATGGCTCGCTGCATTTTACGGCCCTGTCCCTGCCAAAATGGGGCCATAAAATTCTGCCCAGTGAAAGAGAAGTGAAGGCATGAACTGAATGAGAAATGATTGAAAAGAGTTCATGAGAATTGAATGAGGACAGTGAGAAGTCAGAGAGGTAAATTAGAGTTGATGGATAAGAATGAATGAAAAGTGAAGGAAGAAAAAGTAAGAAATGAAAGAAAAGAATTGAGTGAGAAGTGATTGTGGAGAAGGAGCTAAAAAGGAAGGAGGATGAGTGAGAATTGAAGGAGAGACCTTAATACCAAATGCCAGATGCCAGAAGAGAGTGGGTGAGAAATCAAAAAGGAAAGTGAAAGGTGAAGGAGCAGAATGTGCAGGAAGCAATGGAGGGGCATCACTGAGAGCTGAAGTTGAGAATTGTAAAGGAGTGTGAGAAGAGAGGGAGGAGAGTAGGGTTGCCAACCATCCAGGCTTGACCTGGAGTCTCCAGGAATTGAAGACCAATCACTAGGACATTGCTGTGTGCAACACAGGAGAAAAATCTTGGGGACATTAAAAAATGTTTTTTTTCCTTCATTTTCTTTGAACATTTCTACCTATCAGATATAAGAATATTGAAATGGGAGAAAAGGGTGTTTGGCTGACAGTCAAGCATCATCCAATTGGGTAATGAATCTTTTTTGCTTTCCAATTAGAAGTATGTCATGAGGATAAATGTGTTGGAGACTCTTGGCTGGAGTGTGGGAGTATGTTATGTGATGAAACCTCCAGGAATACATTTAATCACAGTCGGCAACTCTAGGGGAGAGTGAGAATTCAAGCAAGTGGTTTAGTGAGAGGAGTGAAGGATGAGATTGAGTGAGAAGCAAAGGAGGACAATAACTGAAAGTTGAAAGGGATAAGTGAGAAATAAAGGAAGACAAATGAGTAATAAGTGAAAGAGAGTGAGTGAGAAGTGGAGAGGCAGAGTGAGATTGAAGTGTTGGAGGAGAGGGAGCAAGAATTTAGGAGGAGAGTGGGTGAACTCTGAAGAAGGTGAGTGAGAAGTAAAGGTAGAGGATGAGTGAGAAATGATGGAGCAGATTAAGAAGTAGAAGATGAGAGTGATCAAGAAGTGAAGGTTGCGACTGAGTGAGAAGTGAAATTGAGAATTGAAAAGGAGAGTAGGAGAGTGAGCACTGAATGAGGAACATATGTGGGAAGTGACTGGTGATACAAATGAAAAGTGCTGGAAGAAAATGTGAGAAGTGTAGGAAGGAGAGTGAGGGAGAAGTGAAGAAGGTGAATGAGTGAGAATTGAAAGACGAGGGTGAGTGAGAAGGAAAGGAGGACAGTGAGCAGGCAGTGATGGATGAGAATAATTAAGATGGTAAGTTGGAAGAGTAAGCAAGAATTGAAAAAGAGAGTGAGTGAGACGTGAAGGACTGAGTGAGAAGTGAAGGAAAGTGAATGATATGTGAAGGAGGATTATGATAGATGAAAATTGAAGGAGAGAGTAAAGAGTGAAGGAGTAGAGTGAGGAGTGAAGAAGCCGAGCATGCAGGAAGTGGAGGAGAGTGTGAGAAGTGAAGGACAGTGAGTGAGAAGAGATGGAGGTGAGTGAGTGAAAGAAGACAGTAAGTGAAAAGTAAAGAAGAATATGTAGTTATCAATGCCAAACTTGTAAAGTTATCATGTTGTAAATCATCTTTGTAATTTAAGGTAAAACGGAATACCCTGAAATGGGGCAGGTGATTTGGTAACTATGGGGACAGGTTGAGACTTGCTGACGAAGGTGCAAAGTTCTCACACGTGAAACAAATGCAAGAACAGCTGGACAGGCTTTCTGTTTCTGATATTTCAGACAGAAAAGCAGAGAGAGACCAAGGTCTCACAGAGAGACGAATGAACGCAGTTAATGTGTAATCAACAGAGAGAAGAGTGTGTCCTTTATGTGGACTACCAGGCAGAAATGGGGGGGGGGGGGGGAAGATATAGTCTCTAATTAAAGAGGTGCAACCCATGACAATCTAAAGAATCCAGATGATTTGTCCTAGTGTGGTCAGCAGGGGTGGTTGGGGGTGGCGGGGTGGGAAGAATTACCGCAATATACCTTACTGCTGGTATTCAGTTTGGGACTTTACTGGAAACAGAGAGAAGCACTTTTCAACAGTTACTTGATGTTACAACTTGGCAAAACAGGGAGACATGAGCCTATTGGAAGCTGAGAGTGGGCTGTTTCCTATAAAGACAGTAATCTTGGTGAGGGCATGTTGTTTGTGGAGGAGATTGTGAAACAGTGGCAATGTCTTGGGCTACTAATCTAAAGAGATAGAGGAGCATTGGTGAAAATTGAATGAGCAGGACCAGTGAGATGTGGAGGCCAGTGAGTGAGAAGTGAAAGAGGAGATTCAGTGCTAAATGAAGGAAGAATGTGAGTGAGAGATAGAGGAGAGGAATTGAACATAAGGAGGATTGTGAGTGCAAAGTGAACTGGGAGTGGAAGTGAGTAGTGAAGAAGCATTAAGAGAAAGTAAATAAGAAGAAAGGAATAAAAATGGAGGAAAGAAAATGAAAGGCAGAAGAGGAAGAGCGGAGAGAGAGAACTGGCCGATGTAAAATGTAGAATTGAAGGTAATAGAAAGAGATAGAGGTGCTTGGGAAGAGAGACAGGGAGGTTAGTGAAGGAGACAACCTGATTTAGAATTAAAAGGAGCAGAAGTGACATGGTTCACTGACACCAAGAGGTGAAAATTAGATTGGATGTTGGACATGTTTAGTCATTATTCTGCCTGACTGTGAATGATTTAATCATTCTTGAGCCACTCACTGTTCTAGCACACAGATCCAGCCCTGTACTCAAAGAGGTTGGAGGCCTCTGCTCCATCTGCAGAATGATAAGTAGCTTCTGGTCTGCAGATTTTGCTACTTCATACACAACGATCAGTAAAGTGCATAAATTATGGGCCTTGTTTTAAAATATGCTTTTCTTCTAGTGCAACACACAACCTGCCCCTTGACTCCAAGTGACTGTTTTTTCCTGAAGTTGGTATTTTTTGCAGACAATGCAGTTGCTTTGTTACCAGCAGCCCTCAACCCAAGTGGCAATTCCACGGGTATTAATCTGGGATTGATTCCACTGCTGAACCTTAGGACATCACAGCAAATCACAAAGTTGTACTCACCCAATATCCCCACATGACTACTCTGCAATAGATGTCAGTGAGTGGATAGTACATTGGTGCAGGGACACTAGCTGACCTTCCTTTTCCTATCCCATGGCATTGACATCAATTGTACTGTCCTGGCTACCACTCATAATAGATCACTTAACTCTGCACCAGTGAGTGATTGTAACTGGAACATCACAAAGCATTTTGCATCCAATGAATTATTTTTTAAATAAAAACAGAAAATGCTGGAAATACTCAGCTTGTCAGACAGCATTTCTGGAGAGAAAAGCAAAGTTAACATTTCAGGTCAGGATAACACTTCATCAGAACTATTTTTGAAGTGTGGTGAACAGTAATGAGTTAAATGTCTAATCCATCTCTGATGCTGTTGTTTGCAGAATTACCTTCCCTGTTCTTATTTATAGAATGCCAAAGGATCTTCTTTCATCCAACTGAGTTGGCAGATAGTACATCTGAAAGACAGCACCTCTGACAGTGCAGCATTCTCTCACTACTGCATGGAAGTGTCAGCCTAGATCATGGTCTCACACCTCTGGAATGGGAATTGGGCCTACAATTTTCTGACTCAAGAGAATAACCACTGAGCCAAGACTGACAGTTAAATGGTCTTAATGGCTCTGCTGTGGGTGACATTAGCAAAGCCCTGAAGGCAAGGTGTCAGTTTGCCCTGTACATTTCCTGTGTTGAGAGAAGAAGGCTAAGAAGGGAATATACTTCAGTGGTAAAAAGAAGACAATGCTGTGCCTTAAAGGTGAATGATCCACTGTCTTTATAAATAGTAATGTAAGGATCTTACATCATTAAGATAAGAGAGTCAAATGCTGGATCATAAAATTGCTTATTCTAAATTTATTAAGGAATAAATGCATATTCGGAAACTCAGAGATATTTTCCTCAGTTTTGCTTAGTATTAAAGTGATCTTGTGCAACCAGAAAAATTAATACACTCATCTCAGTTTATAACATGAAATAATGGATTGTTTGTCAGAATGGATCTCGCCCAGTGTCTTTTACACTATTGCCTGATTTGTAAAATAAAAGCTGCTCGCTAGGTATAACATTGGGTTTGACTTTCATTTAGACTGCGTTTATATTATTTATGCTTTGGTGCAGGATTCAATAAAGTCTTTAATAAACTGAGTTCAGAAATCTGCATGCTCCGCCAGCGAGGGGAGCTGGTGCTTTAGGGGGAATTGATGAGATATAAGTTAGAGGATCTGAGAGAGAGAGAGAGAGAGTGTGTATAATTAGTTATACTACTGTTACTAAATTCCCGTCTGTCAGCTCAGCAGTGACAATAAACTCAATCCACTGTTGCCAGTTCTGAACTAGCTAGGCCCCATCACTTTACTGTATCTCTTTCTTTGACAAGTCACTATTGACATTGTTTATCTGGTGCTTCTAGTTCCATGTACAGGGAAATGAAAGGTTTTCCTGCTACTTCTATTCTTGACTCAGCCTAAACCATTATAGTCATCTTTCTCAGACCTTCTGTATAAGTGATGTTTCTTGTCCAAGTCTTGTTCTTATTATATCAATTTTTATTCTTTGAATGCTGGTTATTTGCGATATTCCTCTCAGCCAACTCACCTCTGCTGTTATTATCCTTCTTTTAACAATTTTTCTCAGGTTTGAAAACTCAGACCTGTGTAATGATATGGGGATAACTGTGGATTCATAAACTCTTACCTTTGTATTTACTAAACTATCTGTAGCCTTCCATATCCTGCTGAATCTTCCAAACGCAGCAGAAGAAAGTCCAACCTTCCTTTTGTTTAATTAATGATACAGGCACATGGAATATCACTTACCTCCCAACAATTTCAATCAAATGGGCATTTAAAAAATATTAGAGTCATATTCTTTGTTCCATCTTGGTCCCCTCTCCTACTCCCTTTTTTCCCTCATCCATGTCTGTGCTATTACTTCACCACACCACAACATGACATCGGTGAACTATAGAACCTACTTAAGGTTCCCACCAATGCAGCATCATAACTGACCACCAGGAGGAGGTGGAGAGCAGTTCCACCGATTTCCCCACCCTATCTGCGAAAAAGTACCTGGTTTCCACTGGGATCTCCCCCAGAACAGCATGTCAGCCACTGCATTGTGGACAGGGAGGAATTTTGCCTGAATAAGCCCTTGTCCTGAGCCAGTTGAAGCTGTGACACACTATAATGCCATATCATTTTTCAGTAGCTGTGTATTTAAGTTTGGGCATAACAGAGTTATTTTATAGCTGAATCCTGGCCATTCTCTTCATTTGTTCTATTAGCTATCAGGACTAGTTTCAATGCTCTCTCTAAACTGTGCTAGAATATCAATGGGAACATAGAGTACAAGCAATCAAATGATGCAGACTATTTAAATGCAACTCAGCTGAAATAATTTTTACTTATTTCATGTCAGGAACATTAGTATTTGTGATGCAACTAGAGGATAATATGGATTGCTATTTTAGTCTGCATAGAACCAATGATAGACTAAAAAGACATAAAGGCACATAGAGTGAAAAAAGCAAATGGCTTTGTCTTAATTTAGCCAAGTTGAGTTCAATGACCGTGATTTCTTTCCAGTGATATACAAATCACAGGTTAGGAAGCTCACATCTCTGGGAAGATTTGCCAGTTTATCTAAACTGGCATAATCACATCTCCCTTTGGTAAGGCAGTGTGGCATCTAGAAAAGGAAGATTCAAGTTTGCAAAATGAATCAAACATTTGAACAGGAAAAAGAGACATGTTGTCTACTTTTGGCCATGACTTTTGTTCCAAGGTTGGGTGCGCAGAGACAGCAGAATTCCTCGATGAATCCGACTTTTAAAAATGGGTGCCCGGATATCGGATCTTTGGTCCAGGGGTTTGGGGGAGGTGCAGGGAGCAGGGTGAGGGCTAGAATAAGAAACGGAGTGGGCAACACAGGAAGAAGTAAGAAGGCTTCCGGGTGTGGACGATGACTTGACAAAAGGCTTGCCTCAGGACTTTGGCACTGTGTCCAGGTTAAAACATAAAACTCCAGCCCTCACCCATCACATCCCCTCAGCCCCCACAAACCTCCTATGAGTCATCCATGCCAACCCATGGCAATTCATGCCCTCTACTGACCCATTGTGGCCCTTAATACCATAATCCATGCCAACCTTTTCCCCTGTACCCATGCCACCACCTCTCATACCCTCCATGTACCCACTCCCATAGCCATTTATAGCTCATATGCCAATCTATGCTCCGTACTCAACTCATGGCCCTTTGTAGCCTCATGTCAACTTAGTGCCAACTCATGCCAACCCATGTCCCCCATCCACCACCCTTTGCCCTTACATCCACCATGCCAACTCACCTAGTGACCATTATGAACATACCTTAGAGATGAGATAAAACAAAATGTCTATTGTGACTTCATTATATTAAAAAAAACTCCCATTCATAAAAAGCTATTTATTGCATTTGCATTCATTCAACTAAATAAAGCCTTATAACAACAAACGTGTAATTCACAGCCCTCCTTCAAAGAGCCTATAACCACTTGTAGCTGTCAATCAATCTGTGAAATGGAAGGCACCCTACTGTGATAATAGGTGGTTGTGAAATCAATCTTGCAGCAGTAATGGAAGCCCCCAGGCCTGTGTCAAAAGGCAAAGTGAAGTAGCAAGCAATTTTAAAAATAAAATTTTTTCAAAGATTCAGTGGGTTGGGCTTTTAAATGTCTTGACAGCTTGACAACTCTCTTTGAAAAATGCTTCTGACAGTTTTGACTGTTGATTTGACAAGTCTATTGACAGTTCCAATGAGCTTGACAGTAATGAGTTTATGCAATGTTTACACATATTTATGCCTACCTTTAACAGATCCAAAGGGCACCTGGCCACCACCAAAGGATGTCTGACCTCTACCAAAGGTGTCCTGGGACCGGATCCAAATGGTATCCCAGCTATCCAAGTGAATCCAGCAATGTTCAGACCTGCTCTTATCTGGTCTAGTATGCGCATATGAGGTTTCACAGCCCTGCTCTACCAAAACCTCACTTCAGTGGAGTCAGCTGACAATGATTTAAATGGCCATCTGCCTCCTTAAACCACACATGCGTGAAAGGTGCCCCGCCCCCATTCCCACCCTTGTGAAAATGGGAAGAGTCCTGTTCAGGGGTGAGATTTACAATTGTCGGGCATTTCCGCTATTTTCACCACATCAGGGAGCCTCACCATTGTGGTGAAAATCTGGACTGAATATGTTTGCTTTCATTGTTTTGGTTGCTGTTGATACATTCTTCTGTTTTTGGTTGGGGAATAAACAGACAGCATCCCCAATGGAAATTTACAAGGGAATAGGTGTCAGCAACAGACAGGAACAGGCTTGATGGTGATGCTCTGCAACAGTTGACCAACAATTACTGTTTAGCAAATATGTGGTGAGGTACCATATATCCCCCCAGTCTAAGAGTGAAGGAGAAAACAGGCATCAACACATTGGCTTGATGTATCTTCTGGGTGGCATCAATGAGAGCAAAGATGAAACATCACCCAACCCCATGATAGTGTACAGCCTTGTACATGCTTTCATCCATTGTAATAAGCACTGACTAATATATTGAATAGCATAAAATATATAGGAATGGTATGAGGTGTAGGGATTCATTAAAAATAAGCTCTGTCAAACAATGAATGGGCAGAAGAATAAGGTCATGACAGTTTAGCTGATGAGTTATACAGACAACACAAGGGTTCTGGTTCTATCTCACCCAGTGTTAAGTTAGTTGATTTCAGTCTGGGGGCAGTGCAATACTCCATTCAGTTTTGGCACCCCTAGATTGTGGAATGAAGAATTGACCAGGGTTCCTGGTAGCCAGTGACCCCTGGTGGAAATGGATCATCTTAGGATGTGATAACTCAGAGCACTCCTTTTGAGGGTCACATTAGCAAATGGCATTTGGCAGCGGTATACCCAGTGTATGTGGAATCATGCAGTACCAAGCATTTAATGGATGGGGGTTGTGGAGGAGAGGCAGGGAGAAAATTTGAGAGAAGGAAAAAAGGGATAGTAATAGCAGCAATTGTCAGGAGGCCCATTTTATGCTAAAAAGTAAAAAAAAATCTGTTTTGCTCACTTGTAATCTACTTGTAAGGTGAAGTCAAGCACATAACATAATTTTCATTTGATGACCTTTAACTTCCAAATGGAAACTATACTCAAAACGTAATGTGATTTAATATTCAGTATGAATTTCTATGTTGTGGTTAATGGATAATTTTCTTAAAACACTTTAGCTGTACCTAGATTCATTTATTGACATTATATTAATAAATTGTTCGCACATCAGGTAATTACAGTGTCTTGATCAGAAGAACAAAACTCATTTCATCACCAAGGCTTTTGAACAACCCCACATTTTTAGATTGTAACCCTTTGAGAATTGTTTACTGTTTGTTTCTCCCCTGTACTGTTTCACTTTTGAGCAATACCGGTAGAGATTGTTTACCTCTTCTGAATAATGCAGCAATGGAATCCAGTACCAAACATACTACACCTTGCACTGCTCTGTTGGGATTCAGTAAATACACCAGATCATTTATTTTGGTAAGACTGTGTGACAAAACTGTCACCTTTCAACGCTAGAACCTAGGGTCAAGCCAGCCCAGGTAGAAATGTATCTCTCTGATAATTGCTAAGGGTTTCACATGAGGTTGTCTGTCTCTATTCAGTTCTAAGACAGCAGCAAACAGCATACAAAACTAGCTTTGTCTTTGTATTAATTAGCAGTAATTTGTTCATCTTGATGAAGGAAGTGAAAATGTCATAAATATGTTGCAATAAGGGATATTTTTCTAAAATTCTGTATCTAAATGTATGCACTGTATGAGGGTGACTATATATGTGTATCTTCTATACTGTACCTCACTTAGGTACCTTTACCTTTATTCATATGTGCTGAATATTTTATTTTTGTGATGGTCATAGTGCAAGGTATAATTCCTCCCTGTAGTCAGATTTTTGTTTCGACAGGCTGTTGATGGCTGTCTGTGTGCAGAATGTCTACCTTTGGCCTTGACAGCACCACACGCTACTCGCAAGTTGATTTAAATGTTTCTATTTCTCCTGCATGCAGCTTGGATGGAGTTGCAAGCTGTCAGCATCAAGACAGTATGCAGTGTTAGTTAATTTTCACTCACACCCCCTTCTCCAACAAACCAGCAAGGGTCTTCCATTCAGTGCATCACTTATTAACATTTTTAAGCACACTTCAGTCAGGGGTCAGGCAGCGCTGCTCCTTTATTTATGTTGTGGCAGCTAGTTACATTATTCAAACT
Organism: Carcharodon carcharias; assembly: GCF_017639515.1. Taxonomy (NCBI): domain Eukaryota; kingdom Metazoa; phylum Chordata; class Chondrichthyes; order Lamniformes; family Lamnidae; genus Carcharodon; species Carcharodon carcharias. The sequence goes on along the minus strand of NC_054480.1, from coordinate 67,866,958 downwards.
AAGGGCGGAATTTAAAGCCTCCCCATGCACCCTAGGAGTGGACTGGGTGGCAGAGGTGGAGAGGGGTATGTGAACTTGGTTGGGAAGTTGTGGGGTGGAGAGCTCGTCACCTTCCCAGCCTCCCCATGTGTGATTCAGGTGTGGACGAGGTCAGTCTTCCCGCCCATACGCCAATTGAGGCTTCAAGTGGCCAACTAATGCCACATGGGCAGGTAGCCAGGTATACCTTGGTGACCTGCCTGCGGGCTCATGGTGGGGGGTTATGAGGACAATGCCATCAGCCCTAAATGTCAATTGCACCTCTTTGCAGGATAGGATTATCTACTCTGATTGGATATATTCCTGGGGGTTTCAGCACATGACCACCCATCTCTAATTGGCCCACTCCCATGCTGACAGGTCCATCATCAAGGAGTAATGCCATGAAACGTGATCTGGAAACAAACAGGCTCTTTGTTACCCAGTTAGATGATCATTGACTGTCAGCCAAACAGCCTTTCAAAATCCTGGAAGTCCCTCCCCAACAGCACCATGGAGCACATGGACTTCAGTGGATCAAGCAGGCAGCTCACCACCACCTTCTCAAGGGCAAATAGGTTAGGGCAATAAATGCTGGCCCAGCCAGTGACACCCACATGCTACGAATGAATTAAAAAACCCATCACTAAGCTAATAAACAAATGTATTCAGAAAAATGAAAACATATAGCAGAATCACCCCAGATTTTCATTAAGTGCAGTGGCGGGCTGTAAAAAGGACGTTTTACCCACTGGCTGCAAAGGCAGCTTTTCACGTCACATTGTCTCATTCCCTCCTGATTAATTATGCAGCCATTTGAAACACACCTCTGAATCGCCCGCCATGCCATTACTTCACTGTTCCCTCACTCCATACTTAAACTGCAGCCATGCACACAGTTCTCAATATTTGCAGCCCAGGACTGCTCCAATGAAGACATGGCCCTGAAAGCCAAGAAGAGCTCAGTGGCCCATCATTGGAATGCCTTTTGGAGGCCCGCCATGATGTCCTCTACTCCCACACTGGCAGCAGGAAGTCCAGCAATCTCACCACTCCGACCTGGGAAGGGGTGAAGATCAGTGCCAACGCTGCACAGAAGAGGTTGGTTATCTAGTGCAGAAGGAGGATGAATAATCTCATCCGTGCTGCCAGGGCTAGGCAACCATCTCGTCACTCTACATCACACACTCACAAGCCCATCACACATTCACTGGTATCTCACTCACTGTCAACTGAAGGACATCACCACTCATTCTCACACACATACCCTCACATCTTCATCTGGTCTCATGTCCTCTGGAGACTGTCTCCCCAGCCCTCACTATCTTGAGGTTACTTACACAGATCAACTTGTGCCCCCACACACACACTGGGAAAGCCACCTTCCCCAATGCAGATTCACCCTGCAGCCTCTTCCAATGTCTGAGGCCGCTACTCCCACTTCCCCAAGCAAGCCCTAGCCCTACAGCCTTTGAAAATCCACCCCGCCTTACAGTTGGTTTGTTGGTAAGTTTGCCCGTGAGCCTCCTTAAAAGTGATGTGGTGGTGTCTGCAAAGCCTGGTACTGATGACCGTGAGTGCTGCATGAAGCAAGGTAGGCAAATGAACCTTGGAGTCCTAAGCGCAGTGCAGCCCGCCAGGTGCATGTCGCTTATGTACAGTTGTGAAACACATGGGCGTGCAATCACGCAGGCATGCCCATATGATCCAGACTGGGAGGATCATTCCAATGTGCCAGAATTATAATTATAAGCAGATGTATTAAAATGACGTTCCTGACGTCCATCGGCGGGAAACATGGCCTGCCATTGATGGGTGAAGCAGAACATTGCAAACTTTTTCCATGACATCATAACACTAATTTTTGTCCTTCCCACCATATTGTCTGCTAACGCCTGCCATGACCCCGATGCCAAAGGGGGCGGAAAATTCTGGCCACAATTTACTTAATGACTCTATAATCTTTCTTCTGGGTTGCTTGCAGCAGTGTTCTGGACATTAATCTTCAATTCCTGGAAACCCCAGGCTAATTCTGGATGGTTGGCAACTCTAATTCATACACAACTTCCTCACTCTGTAGCATGTATTATAGGCATTGCAAAAAAACCTGCTGAGAGTTGGTCTAAACATGTCTCCACTAGTAATTCCTGGCTGATTTATTTCAGCAATAAGATCTCCCTTTGGCCAGCTTTGCCTGTGTTCCTGATAGTATACAGATTGTGTCCCCAAAGTGCAATATGTCAAACTTATTTTTTAACCACTGTCAAATAAAATGACCTTTTTCATTTTTAGCTTTAATGCTGAGCAGCTCTTTGATGGCCAGTGAAGTTTGCTTGCAATGTGTCAAAGTGTTGTCATCACATAATGGGAAGAAGTGGTGATTTGCTAAGTGCGTTATTTATGAATGAATGCCTAATTTCGCAACACAAGGAGGGCTGATAAACTTACCATGTGGTTTTTTCATCCAGATAAGACTACTTAAGCAGCACAGTGCTCAGTTGCATAATTATTTAATCTTTTTGCATTGAAGCCAACTTTTCCTAATCAATGGTTTTAAAGTTTCATCAATATTGTGAATGCACAATTTTATTTTTTAGGGTGTAGAACAAAGGTAGACAGATAGTGACTTTTGATTTACTTGTGCTATTTCTCCTCAGTGGCAGCAATGGTTATGATTCCACTGCAGCCTAATCTTATTACAATTCAACAGAGACTGCAGAATGAATGAGCTCAATGGGTCAAATATCCTTACTGCATTCCATACGTTCTTATGACTCCACCACATCCAAAGAGAATCAGAGAATCAAGGATGTGTCTAGACTTGCTTCCTTATTGGACTTGCTATGGAAAGAGTACATCGCAAGTAGACAATTGAACTGCAATAGTTGTGGATCCTAATCATAAGACTGGTCTTACTAAATGGGATTGCTCCAGCCAGACTAGAACAGACTCCACTGCCACTCTTAAACACAAGTTGATCTCAGCTCTGAGCAACAAGATTGTAGGTTTTAGCCCCACTCTTGAGAGGTATAATGTGATTGCTATGTTTGTACACATAACATGTCACTGCACTTCAAAACATGTGAAGTGTTTTGGGTGTTTTTAAGAGATGAGATAAGGAATGCAGAAAGGCATTTCATAAATACAAAACACATCTGTCACTATAGCAGCAACAATGAATTCACTTCATTGTTGTTGGTTCTGAACTAACCTAGATGCTTCAGTCACCTAGCTGTGTTTCTGTGGAAATTCACAGGGACATCGACCAACAGCCTCTTCTTTGGTCTTCCCTGGTTTTTAGTTCCATGGATCTCTGTGTACTGGGCCATGAAAAATGTTCCAGCCGGTTCCATTCTTGCAATGCGTCTAGACCATCGCTCTCATCTTTCTTGGATTTTCCATATAAGCAGTCTCTCTTGCCTAAGCCATGTTCTTATTCTATCAGTCTACATTCTTTGTACTTTGGACACTCCTAGTATTCCTCTCAGCCAAATCATCCCGGATGTTAGTATCTTTTCCTCAATAACTTTCCTCATGTTCCAACACTCAGATACGTACAATAATATTGGGATAACCATCATGTATGTGTAAGAGTTTCTTTTTCTAAAGATTCCTTTCTGAAAATCTAAAGAAAAATTTCAATGAGATTTCATGTTTTTAAAGGTTCAACTGCTGCAAATTTCCCTCACTTAGTGGCTAATGCCAGAAATGAGGATTCACGTACCACAAGAGTTGGGGAGGAAGTGAAGCCATGTATCTATCACCAGAATAGCTGTCACTGGGAAGGCTATCTTCAGAAGTTTCCATTCACACTGAAAGTGAACAGATATTGTTAAAAACACTGGCATTTTACCTCAGTAATAACTCACCACAAATACTCCACACTCATACAAAAAACAAACTTGTAATTCTCATTTTATTCTTGGTGCTTTTTCTTTGACTTATAGTTATTTTTCTGTCTCTGGGTTAAAGAGCTTAGTTCCAGTCACTATTAACTGGCGCATCTCGGCCTCTGTAGGGGTTGCCAGCCCTCCAGGAGTGTCCTGGTGTCCCAGGGTTGCCAACCTCCAGGATTGGCCTGTACTCTCCAGCAATTGAAGATCAGTCTCCAGGACACTGCTGTGTGCAATCCTAGAGAAAAATCATCGGGACATTAAAAAGAATTGGTTTTTTTTATGTCATTTTCTTTGAACATTTCTCTTTGCCAGATATAAAAATATTGAGAATGAGAAAGAAAAGGCAGTCTGGCTGGCAGTGAAGCGTCAGCTAATTGGGTAATGAGTCTTTTTGCTTTCCAATTGGCATAGGAAGGCAGCATATTGCAATGATGGATGTAATTGGTCAATTAATGACAAGTCTGTGGTAGCCAGTCATGTGATGAAACATTTAATGACAGTTGGCAACCCTATGGTGTCCCCAGGAATCAAAAAGGAAGTGATGGCATTGTGGTATTGTTGCTGGACTAGTAATCCAGAAATACAGAGTAATGCTGTGGGGACCCAGGTTCATAGTAGATTGTGGAATTTGAATTCAATAGAAAATCTGGAATTAAAAGTCTAACCATGAAACCATTGTTGATTGTTGTAAAAGCTTATCTGGAAGGAAATCTGCTGTCCTTACCTACAGCAATGCGGATGGTTCTGAAATGGCTTAGTAAGCCACTCAGCGGTGTCAAAGTCTCAAAAAAGGAATGAAACCGGATGGACTGCCCAGAAACTGGCAATGTAGTGGGCTAGTGCTGAAATTGGGAGAGCTGTCTCACAGACTAGTCAAGCAGCAGCCTGACATAGCCATCCTCACAGTATCATACAGCCATCACCATCCCTGGGGTATGTCCTATCCCACCACCAACATGACACACCCAGCAGAGGTGGTGGCACAGTGTCGCAGAGTTGCCCTGGGCATCCTCAACATCGACTCTGGACCCCATGAAGTCCGGATGGGGAGGGAAACCTCCTGCTGATTACCACGTACTGCCCTCCTAAGAATCAGTGCTCCACCATGTTGAACATCACTTGGAGGAAGCACTGAGGGTGGCAAGGACATAGAACGTACTCTGGGTCTGGGAATTCAATGTCCATCAGCAAGAGTGGCTCGGGAGCACCACTGCTGGCTGAGTCCTAAAGGACATAGCTGCTACACTGGTCTGTGGCAGGTGGTGAGGGAACCAACAAGAGGGAAACACAAACTTCACCTGATCCTCACCAACCTGTCTACTGCAGATGCATCTGTCCATGACAGTATCAGTAGGAGTGACCACTGCACAGTTGGTGTGGAGGCGAAGTCCTGCCTTTACATTGGGGATACCCTCCATCATGTTGTGTGGCATTGCCACCATGCTAAATGGGATAGATTTCAAACAGATCTAGCAAGACTGGGCCTCCATGAGGCACTGTGAGTCATCAGCAGCAGCACAACTGTGCTCAAACGTAATTTGTAAACTCATAGCCCGGTATATCCCCCACTCTACCATAATCATCAAGCCAGGCGATCAACCCTGGTTGAATGAAGAGTGCAGGAGGGCATGCTAGGAGCAGCACCAGGCACACCTAAAAATGAGGTGTCAACTTGGTGAAGCTATAACACATGACTCCTTGCATAAGCAGCAAGTGATAGACAGAGCTAAGTGATTTCACAACCAATGTATCAGATCTAAGCTCTGCAGTCCTGCCACATTCAGTTGTGAATGGTGGTGGACAATTAAACAACTCACTGGAGGAAGAGGCTGGACAAATATCCCCATCCTGATGGAGAAGCCCAGTACAGCAGTGCAAAAGATAAGGGTGAAGCATTTGCAACAATCTTCAGCCAGAAGTACCGAGTGGATGATCCATCTCAGTCTCCTCTGGAGGTCCCCAGCATCACAGATGCTAGCCTTCAGCTAATTTGATTCATTCCACATGATATCAAGAAATGGCTGAAGACACTGGATGCCACTTAGGCTATGGGGCATGACAATATTCCAGAATTAGTACTGAAGACTTGTGCTCCAGAACTTGCCGCATCCCTAGCCAAGCTGTTTCAGTACAACTATAACACTGGCATCTACCCAGCAATGTGGAAAATTGCTCAGGTATGTCCTGTCCACAAAAAGCAGAGAAAGAAGGAAAATGTTTGTGGTTGTTGGAGGTCAGCCATCTCAGCTCCAGGACATCACTGCAGGAGTTCCTCAGGGTAGTGTCCTTGGCCCAACCATCTTCAGCTGCTTCATCAATGACCTTCCTTCCATCATAAGGTCAGAATAGGGGATGTTCGCTGATGATTGCACAATATTCAGCACCATTTATGACTCCTCATATACTGAAGCAGTCCATGTCCAAATGCAGCAAGACCTGGGCAATATCCAGGTTTGGGCTAACAAGTGGAAAGTAACATTCGTGCCACATAAGTGCCAGGCAATGCCCATCTCCAACAAGAGAGAATCTAACCATCTCCCCTTGATGTTCAATGGCATTACCTTCACTGAATCCCCCACTATTAACATCCTGGGGGTTACTATTGATCAGACACTGAACTGGACTAGCCATATAAATACTGTAGCTACAAAAGCAGGTCAGGGGCTAGGAATCCTACAACGAGTAACCCACCTCCTGATTCTCCAAAGCCTGTCCACTGTCCACCATCTACAAGGCACAAGTCAGGAGTGTGATGGAATACTCCCCACTTGCCTGGATGAGTGCAGCTCCCACAACACTCAAGAAGCTTGACACCATCCAGCACAAAGCAACCTGCTTGATTGGCTCCAAATCCACAAAAATTCACTCCCTTCAACACCAACACACAGTAGCAACATTATGTACTATCTACACTGCAGGAATTCACGAAGGCTCCTTTGAAGCACCTTCCAAACCCACAACCACTACCATCTAGAAGGACAAGGGCAACAGATAGATGAGAACACCACCATTTGGAAGTTCCCCTCCAAATCACTCACCATGGCTGACTTGGAAATATATCATAAGTCTTTCGCTGTCACTGGGTCAAAACCCTGGAGCTCCCTTGCTAACAGCACTGTGGGTGTACCTACGCCACATGGACTGCAGCGGTTCAAGAAGGCAGTTCACCATCACCTTCTCAAGGGTAAACAGGGATGAGCAATAAACGCTGGCCCAGCCAGCGAAGCCCATATCCTCTGAATGTATAAAATAAAAAATCTTCTGGACTCTGCTGTATGCAGTGACATTAAATATTTGTGTGTTTTTCTCACACTGAATGAATAAAAAGGTTCAAAGGAAATCAGAGTAATGGTGATGGGGAAAAAATGGCTGTTTGACCAGGTGGAACGACTGGTGCTGGGAATCCGTCCAACAAGAATTAGGAACATTAGCCTCTGTTTAGGTCACCCTGAACTGGGCACAGAGATTTATCAACTTTTTTTGAGAGTCAAAATCTTCCCTTCCATTTTGGGAATGGAGTATATGCTATGCTCACAATTTTCTCCTTAATGTCACATTGGCTTAGTGTATTAAAAGGTAGAGTAACATATGCTTTAAATAGTTGTGGTGGGGGCGGAGGGGGGGGGGGGGTGCGCGTGGTGCAGGGAAGTCTGGGTGAACAGTAAGAGAAAGATCAGAACAACAGACTGCTGCAGAATGAAAGCACCATGATGGGATTCACCAGCATGATGCACTGACCGTGGTTGCACACCAATTCCGTGAGTGGGAATTTTTGTAGTTGTGTTATATCTCACCATTGAGATTCCACAAAGCCACCAGTTGGCACTCAACAGCACCCTGCACCATGGGCATACCTGCTATCCTGGCAATGTAAGGTGCATGTTCCATCTACTTCTCTATGCTCAGAGAGAACACAATGAACTCCCTCTCCTGGCATAAGATGGTCTGTCACCTCTCTGAGATGGCGAACTGGGTGATGTTATAGAAATCGCCAGCTCCAGACTGGAAGGAATCCAATGAGAAGAAAATCAGGGATCACCTGCAGGGACCATTGGCAGCTCCTTCCTCACCCTGTTCTGAGACTGCAGGTCTGGACTCAAGAAGTGACAAGAGTCCTGTGAGGACCAGAATTACAGATAATGCATACACTATTCTGGTGAAGTTAGGAAAAGTGTTCCTGGAGACTGCTAAGTGAGATCCTTTCTCCTCCTCCTCCTCTCTCTTGGAGCAGCTTGCCTTCTTCTTTGCTGCCTCTGCTCCATGTCCTTGTCAATGCCATGGCCCAAGGGGGATTGCAACTATAGCAGCAAGAATTAAGAGCAAATGATCTGATCAGCACCCTTACAATCACAACAAAGACCTTTGCCACATGCAGCTTAGTGCTGAAATTATGGGTATTACAGAGCCCAATTTTGTGGTTAAGAATTTTGAGACATGAACAAAAATCCTGCTTCCAATGGGAGTCAAGTAGGAGAGCAGCACCAATAGGTAGCAGGCCAATTTGGGTGGGGGATGGGCGCCATTCTACTTCAGATAAATTCTGTCAGAATAATATAAATGCCCTGTTTCCTACCACCCACTCCACTACTTAGCGGATCTTGATTTCTGATTGGATATTGATTTAGGCAGATTTCTAGACTAAATCTTTCAAATTCTCAGAGGGCAGTGGTGATTCATTGACTGAGTGAATGAAGCTGTATGGCAGTCAATCTATGACAGTTACCTTGGAGGTGGCCCTATTTGGAAAGAAATCATCACGTTCAGAGAAAGACAACAATCCAGTTTTCATTGATCTCCAGAAAAAGTACAAATCGATGAAAATAAAGAAGAGAAAGAACCGTGTCCAACTCTGACATCCTTGTCCCTTAAAGGCTGGTAGATTCTGAGTGAGAGAATGTCCCTTTGTGAATGTGCTGTCGACACACAGGCAAAGACACCCCTTCCTTTTTTCCTCCATAGCTGTGGCTGGACTCATTATCCCAATGAATAGGTCCATATTATTCTACATTTTAAAGTAAGGAAAAAGTAAAAAAAAATGTCATTTATTTAGTGCCTTTCACAGTATCACAAAACACTTTACAGTCAATTAAGAGAAAGGTAAGATAGAATTGGAAGGCAGGGAAGTTATGTTAAACCTGTACCAAATGTTGGCTAGATCACACTTCGGGTGGGATTTTCCCCTCTGCACTAAAAGCGGTGGCAGGCATGAAAATCGGCATTATTTTGCACCGTGTCATCCATTTCCTGCCTCATTATTTATGCACGCATGAGAAAAATGTTGGATTATGGGTGGGTGGCTTTGATTCACCTGACCCGCTGTGAGTTCACCGGTACCTCATTCTGGTTGCCATATTTACAGAGCAGACATGCACAGTTGTCTCGCTGCATGTAGCCCAGGACTGTTCCACTGAAGACATGGCCCCGAAAGTCATTTTGATGGCAGCCCCGAAGCTCAGTGATGCCTCAGGTGAATGCCTGCTGGACGCAGTGGATACCAACATTGATATCCTCTATCCCCATTCTGGCAGAAGCGATCAGTTCCAATGCTGTACAGAGGAGGTCAGCCATCCAGTGCAGAAAGACAATGATTGATCTCATCCATGCTGCCAATGACTTTATCACTCTCAACTCACACACTCACCAACCTATCAGACATTCACTGGCATCTCATATACTGCCAGCTCAAGGGGCCTTACCACGCATTCTCTCACACACGCCTACACTTCTCCATCTAGTATCATATCCTCTGGAGCTGACATCCTCATCCTGTCTAAGGCTCTACTTAGCACCCATATATGACAGGCATCTTTATCATGTGACCTGGCATGCATCTTGCTCCACTTTGTCTATCTGTTTTTATGCAGAACAAGCTCACACACAATCACAGGGAGAGGTCCCAGACTGTGGGTGAAGTGGCTGAGACCCAGGTCCTCACTCCCTATGAGAAACGATCCATCACGCTGGCTGGAGAGGATGTGGGCTGTGCCTGCGTGACAGTTAGGTTGGTGACGATCATCAGACAACGATACGGTGAGTACATTGTCCTGTTTTACAACTGCCAGCTGAGCACTAATTATCCATCCTAACTTTCATGGGCACCTCTGCCAAGTGGTCCATGGCCTCAACCAGCCAGGCCTACAGCTCAAACCCCAACAGCACCTCAGATGAGAAACCTGAGGACAGCACCATTGAAGACCCATCACAGTGCTCACCCATACCCTCCAGAAACACACACCTCAGTGGGGCTTAGTTCTAGAGCAGCCTTGGGGTCACAATCTGATGAGCACAGCACACAATCTGGTCCACAGCAGGCAGAGACAGGGACATCCAAGGTTGCTGGCACCCAGAAGAGTGCTGAGGGCCATGATTCTGCTGAATCCGAGTCAGATGATGAGCCTCCGGACTTGGTCCTATCTCAGTTGGTGGACCTGCAGTGACAATCATAGCAATATCTGAAGGGATGTCATCTACATTCCTCAGACTGCAACAGACGATGGAGAAGTGCATCCATATTCATTCTGAGTTAATAGTGCTGGCATACCAAGACACTGAGGTCAACGCTGGTAGAATGGTAGCTGCCATGGAAACCTTGTTCCAGGACATAAGCCCTGTGCTGCGGCAGGAGCTGCACTTCTTTGCTGTCGGCACTGGTGGTAAACATCAGTAGCTATGCGAGAGGGAGGTGGGGCAGCTCGATCTCACTCCAGCTTACCCTTATCAGGAAGTCAGCCAATGGCACTCAGAGGAGGACCAGCAACTGGACATCCCAGGGCCATCCACCCAGGGACTATGGGAGTGTCCAACCAATCCAAATCACCCTCTTCCTGTGACCCCTTCAACCTCAGCTCCATAGGCCAAGGAGGGTTGACCTGCCCCACGGCAGGAGACCCAAAACAGACCGGGGCCCTATGGAATGGAGCTTGGTCTTTTGCTTTGCTGAGCATTGTAATGTTAGAGCTTGGCTGTGCAAGATTGAGGCTGAAGTGTTCAGCCATCTCCTCAGCATTATTGAAAGGTCAAGGTTTGGTGTGCAAGAAAAGATGTTGAAAGGCATTGAGAAGGTTTATATATACTGGAACTCCATGTTCTCTCTGTCATCTGGCAGGGTATTCAATCAGCAAGCCGAAACTCAGAGCCCGCATGTGCTCCTGCCCACCTTGAGCATTGCCCACTCTCCGAGCATATTTCTGATAAGCTCACCCTTAAGTGTGACCACCTTCCCAGCTCAATGTGCTGTAGCTCTGCCCCCCACAGCCACATTATTGTGCTGGTGCTCGATGCTACAACCTTGAGCTTTTCCCACTTTGTTGTTGTTTGCATAGGTCACAAGGCTCTTATCACAATGTAGGGAAGCAGCACTGTGCCAGATGCAATGGGCTAGGAACGAGGATGTAATGAAGCTGAAGTGAGCACTTTAATGTGAATGAAGCCTCACCTTGATGCCTGCTGTATCAAGTTTGCAAGACGTTGGCTGGCCTTTAAGGGAGGCTGTCTGTGTTCAAGAGGAGCGATTTTAATGTGTGGCATGCAAGTGTGTGAGCATGGCTATCCTCAGGTAGTCGAACTATATGGAAAGGTCAGGCTAATTGTAGGCCCGGAGGATGCTAGATGTCAATATTATGGGGATAAAGGTGACACAGAACTGAGTCATCTCAATATGCATGAGGGCCTGTGTAATGTCCTTGGCTGCCTTGGCGCAAATGTCACCTCTCAGTATCATCATCAAGGTGAGTCATAAAGATGGATCTCCTTTAGTAGCTTTGTAAGACTGAGGGCATACAGCTATGGGCACATTGTGGATTGTAGAGCAGCTCCTGCCTCTACTAGGCTGCCGTAGCGAGTAGGATGCTGGTGAGATGTGTGATGAGGCAGATCCTTCTGACGTCTGATGCCAGGGCACCCTCCTCCAGTTAGGGCCTTATCTCAGCAAGGACACATGCTCCTGAAGCCTCATCATCCTTCAAAGCATCAGGACATTGTGAGGCTGATGTTTATGTAATAACTCTTCAATTGAAGTGGGTGGTTGAAATGAAAGGGAGAGCCATGCTGCTGTTCATTTGGGCCCATGATGGGCCCAAGAAGAGATTCACTCCTAATCAACATCCTCCATGTGAAATCTGGAGGCTATGAGGGCCTCACGTGCATGTCTGCCTCATTTGGCCCATGCAATAGCATCTTTCCTGCAGCCTTGGCTTCCTCAACCTTACTGTCCACATCCCTTTCAATGTCTTCTTCACCAGAGGAGACCTGCAGCTCCTCCATTTGGCATCTGGCAAGTCCTCCCCACTTTTCACCACAAGGTTGTGCAGCATGCAATAAGCCATGATGATCTGTGAGACCCTCTGGCGAGTGTACTGGAATCCTCCGCCAGATCTGTTGTGGCATCGGAATTAGATCTGCTCCACCAATGTTCAGGTATTGATATGAGCATTGTTGTACTTTCTTTCAGCTGGAGTTTGTGGCCACCGCAAGGGCGCCATCAGCCATGTCCTTTGCCTTTGTCATCGAGGAGCCAATCCTGGACCCTATGTGATTCCTCGAAGATATCTGGGATCTGCAATCTACTCAAGATGTTGGGATCATGGCAGCTTCCTGGGTATCTGGCACACATCTGCATGGTTTGTTTCTTGTGGTTGCGGACCAGCTGTACATCGAAAGAGTGGTAGCCTTTCCTGTTGATGTATTGGAGTTCCTGCTGCCAGGGAGCTTTTATAGCCACATGAGTATAGTCAATAGCACCCTGCACCTGTGGGAATCCAGAAATTGCAGCAAAGCCCAGTGCTCAGGCGTCCTGGCTTGCTTGATCTCTGTCAAATTTGATATAATTGTGGGCCTTGGATAAAAGGGGGTCTGCTACCTCCTGTATTCACTCGTACATGGAAGCTTGAAGTAGAAGTTATGAGTGGTGGTGACTTTCAGAGCCACTGGCAATGGATGTACTCCCAGTCCCCGTGGCATTAAATCCTTCAGAATGTGACAGATGAGCACAACCAGCTCTCTGGATATGCAGAGGCGTCGGCAACACTGCCTGCTGCTCATCTGCAGAAAAGACATGTGCCTTCTGCGCACCCTCAGTCTTGAGGGATGCCTATGTGCAATATTTATGTAAACCCCTTCCTCTGTGTCCGTAGGGGGCCCTGCTGCCCCTTGCTCATAAGTGTGAAGTTCCTCCCTTTGGTGAGCCTGGCCGTTGCAATCTTCTCCACCTTCTCTCCTGCCTGTATGCAAGGATGCAGGCAGCAATAAGTCCAGCATCCATCTTGTCGAAGGCTTTCTTTCTGTAGCATAAATCAGAAAGAGACATGTTTAAGCATGAGCCTCCAAAGGTTCTATTTCTGTCGGCGATGAGTGAGTAACTCTGGGTTCAAGGGCTTGGGTGCAGTGTCAGCACTTAATTGCCACTGAAATCCTGGCCAGTGAAAGTTACTTTTCAAGGTGGTCCTCACCCCCACTTATCATCAGCGACTGCTATGACATCACTTTGGCCAGGAGCTTGGATGTGCAGCTTTCAGGCCTGTCGCTGGGACTGCACTCTCAGACTAGACTCTTTGGAAAATACATAAGGGCAAATGTTTAGTAAGCACTTGTGATTATTTGTTGTGGGGTGGGGCGGTTGAGGCTTGTCATCTGGCCAGCTGCCTGTGACTGTATTCTGAGCACCTGCATTTAGGACACAGCTCCCGCTTGTCCAGTTGCCCAGTAGCTCTGCACTTTGTTATGGCTCTGGAGAATTTCACCACTTGGAACAAGAGGTTAATAAAAGGAGATGGATTAGTGCCAGGAATGGGGATTCGTCTCGCATGAATGGGCTTCAGTGCTTAACTCTCCTGATTCTCTACATTGTCATTGAAGGACTTCTAACATGTCTCAGCCATGCATCTCCCCTCATTTGGTAAAACAGAATTCAGTTGGGTGCCCCTTCAATTGGCCTCCCAGTGCAGAGCACCAGTCCTCCAATCGGCTCTCCGAGCCCTCACCATTAGAGTCTCACCACATTTTAATTTTGTACTGCAATATTTCTTCATTGGTGGTGCTGAGCTCTCACTCCCTGATCAGCTTGAAACCTCCCTGTGTGACTGTGCAAATTGCCCCCATTGGAGGAGCTGAATTTCCAGATTTCCCTGCATCCAACAACTATCAATTCTCCCCCTCCAATCCTTGAGCTCTTCATGCTTGTGGTGGAAACCCCTGTGTTGCCCCCTGAATCTTTGGAAGTGGATGTGCCTATATCCCATGTGGATCTCTCCATCTTAAGGCCTCCTGACCAGTGAGATATAGAACACACCAGCCCCTCACCCCACCCTTCTCAAAACCGCCCAGTGCCCCTACATTACCTTTTCCCCATCTATAGCATGCAAATGCCTTTCGTGACTGTGAATGTGCCATCTGTGGCCCAGTATAACACCAGAAACACCCGACTCCAGACTAAGGCACATGGTATTATGACCACTCCCTGTGTGTAACATTCTGAGCATTACTGACCTTTGACCGACATGCCCTCCCAGGACTAGGATAGAGACAAACTTTGTGAGGTTAGCCATCTAAACTCAAATGCTTTTTCACACCACAGTCCTTCCATTCTAGCCCCAACCCGCCTATGTCCCTCTGTAACAGAGTTTTCCCCATTCTGGACAAGGGTTCCTCGACCCGAACAGCCCTTGTCATGTTTCTGAGTCAAACCTTTGTTGCTATTGCCCCTTACCTTGCAGCCCTTTGCCTTGGCTCTGACCACTATTGTCATCCCCACACACCCCTCCACCCTGCTGGTAGATGACTTGACCTGGGGCCCCTTCCACAACAATAATTTAAATAGATTTTTCTTTTCCCACCTATTTCCATTATTTTTAAATCTTTTATACTCCCCCAACCCCACTAGAGCTATACCTTGAGTGCCCTACCATCCATTCTTAATTAGCACATTCGTTTAGATAATATCACCAACTTCAACACCTCTGTGTTCTTTTGTTCTTTTGTCTGTGACATCTTTTGATGATCTGCTCCTATCCTAACACCACCCCCCTCCACTTCTCCCATGCCCCCCCACCTTAAACCAGCTTATATTTCCCTCTCCTTGTAAAGAAAGATCAGTTCTGTTGAAGGATCATGAGGACTCGAAACGTCAACTCTTTTCTTCTCCGCCAAACCTGCTGAGTTTTTCCAGGTAATTCTGTTTTTGTTTACCCTCGCCTTACTGCTGGTACTGGTGGGAAGAACCTTGCCTGTGATACCCCACTGAGAGCGATGTATTGCTGCCTGCGAAGCTTGGCACTGAGCCCGAGGTGCCACAAGCACTGAGCGATGAAAGGTAGGCAACAAACTTTGAAGTCATGAGCAAAGCACTGGTTGCCAGGTGTGTGTTGTTTCTATCCGATTGTGAAATATGTTGGTCTAATTAGAAGCTGATGTCCCCTATTGATCCAGCATGCTGGGGGGAGGGGTGGTGGGGGGGGACGGGGGGAATGGCAAGCAGCCATTAGAATGAATATTCATGACACTTAAATGTACTCAAATGTCTTTCCTGTCATTGCGCATCTGGAAATATGCTCCACCATTGATGTCCGGAGCGGACCACAGGAAGCTATGTTACCTCCAGTGTAAAAAGGAGTTTTTTCTTCCCGTGATATTTCTTGCTCCCATCTGTGGCACTTGTCATGGCAGGTGGAAGCAGGAAATCCTGGCCTTAGATTATTGCATGCGGTTCTGGTCACCATATTATAAAAAAAGATTTGAAGGCCCTGGAGAGGGTGCGGGGAAGATTTACAAAGGTGATGCCAGAAATGTGTGGATATTTGTATCAGGAAAGGATTGACAGCTGGTGTCCTTGATACATTTATCTTGAAATGGTGGCTGAGGGGTGACCTAATAGAGGTCTTTAAGATAACCCTATAACTCCTGTCACATGCTCAACTGTTCCTGATATCTTTTTGGTCAGTGGCATGTTGAAATATTTGCCTAACTTTTGGGTAATTATTTTGAGTTTGCGACAGTTTAATCTGAAAGTGAACCGACACTTTATACCCTGCACCCATTCTGCTCTGGGTCTAAAAAGGCACCCAGGGACTTTGAAAGAGAAATGGCTGCATGTACAGAATGGTTAAATCCCCACACCCAACCCCAATTAACTTGTCACAATCCATAATAAATCAGATCATGAAAATAAACAAAATAAATGGATTGATTTATTCTTTTTGAATGCTATTTTATCCCCCAGTGTGTTAAGGTTTTGTGCAGGGAATTCCTGCACAGCATAGATAGCTCACTCGGTAGATAATGGGATTCAAAGCACCAGTATCATCGTTTTGAATCTTATATGAGGTAATTAAGTTTAAAAAAAATAATTCATAGTACTTTTCACTGCTTAGTTAATAAAAAAAGATAATCAATTCTCCACAATCTCTGAGCTCACTGGATGTTGGGAATCTCATGTGCTGAAATGTATCTTCATCTGAACCATCAGAAGCATGTTTTACCAAAGGAATTGTTTGATCTGTTCAGTTGTCACTACCCTGAGGTGTACTGCTTGGACAGCATGAAGCAATCTTGTATAAGTTTCAAAGAAGTCTTAATTGACAATACTGAGCTATGTAAGTATTTACAGTAGAGGGTAAAACTATGGAGAGGACCCCATGTTAGGTCTCTACATTTTGCTACCAATGTCTAGACTGGCTCTAACTCAAGGTCATGTGCCTTCTTACATCACCATGCGAACAGCAATGTACTCAATCCCACACTAAGCCTTTAGGTACCAGATTCTTCTACTACACTTCCCCCACAGGTCTTTGTCCCCTGGGTATAGACTGACATTAGTTTACTTAAATAAAAGCAAAATACTGCAGATGCTGTGAATCTGAAATAAAAACAGAAACCGCTGGAAAAACTCAGCAGCAGCTGCACCATGCCTGGCTGGTCTGGTTGGTTTGGTGGTGATTTGTTATAGTGAGTGGTGATTGTTTCTCTCTTGGTGATGAAAGTGGTATTTGTCAAGTTGACGGGGGGGGGGGGCGCTGTGTGATGGGTTGGTGTGGCCCTTGGGATGTTTTGGGGACCTGAAATGAAGAAGTACAGACTTGCTCCGCGAAAAGAGAAGAGAGGTTACAAACAAAGCCAACATTTGGATGCTGAATTGTAGCTGGGCATTTGGGAGGAGGACTTTTGGGCTCTGTGGGGGTTCTCTTCACATCTTCTGCCGGTTGAAGGAGAAGATTGAGAGTGATGCAGGTGTCTCTGCTGAGGAGTGAAAAGCACTGATTTAGCACGATTTACATCAGCTCTGAAATCTGTTTATCGCCGTACCCTCAATGGCTCCTGAATCATGCCAATTGGACTCCCCGTGTGCTGCAGAGTGGGCTGTCTGTCACTCGGACCCAGCGGCTTTGGATTTACCGAAACATGGTAAATGTTTCGCTGTCCAATAGGACCATCACTCTAATATTGGAATTTAACTTGAAATTAGTTAGATGGCCGTTCACCATGATGTCTGTATTCCAGAAGGAAGAGCCACATGGTGGGATGTTGCCCAGAGAAAGAGGTTGCATGTCTTCTGGGTTGGTGGCCTCGACTTCACAAATGGCTCTTGGGTTGGCTGTGTGGTGCTGAGGCCTTCACTGGCACAGCTTACTGAAGTATCCTTGTATGTGGCAATGGAATCATTTGGCAGCACTCGCAAGACATTGGTCCTTCCTGTGAGTGCACTTCACACCGCCGAGCTGGCACGGTCATTTGGCCAGGTGGCTGGGAGATAGTTTACCCTGGCTAAGGTGGTCCCTGCACTTGTGTAGCTTGGTGAAGTGGACTGAGGTGTGGCTTCTGCCCATGAAGTGCTCTCACCTCTAAGAATGGGCCTATGTTGGTCTTGAAGCCGACCGAGCTGGACAACCTTGTCGAGAGTAAGGTTGTCTTTGCCTTGGATAAGATCAGCGAGTGAGTTGTCCATGACACCCACAATTATTCTTTCTTGGATGAGTTTGGATTTCAGATCACTGTATTTGTACCCTTCTGCCATACAGTAGAGGTTGTAGACAAAAGAATTGACAGGCTCCCTAGGTTGCTGGACTCTCCTATTAAATTTGGCACATTTGAGGATCTTGTTGGATCTCAAGTTGTAGAAAAGGTCAAAAGATTTTTAAATATAATCAAAATTAGCAGATGATTCATCTATGGATTCCTTGTCATATCATCTGCAAATGTAGCATTGGAATAAAGTAATATGCTAACTTGTTCTGCCCCAATTTTTAAGTTTAATCCTGCAGTAATGCGAAACCTCAGGAACCTTTATCTCCAATGACTTCAGTTGTGAGATTGGTCAGTGTAGTAATTGTAAGTTAAAACTTTTCGTACTGTTAGAGGATCATGTGACTGTACAGACGAATCAGCTCTAAGCACGGAGAAACCTAGGAGTGGAGCTTTTTACCTTTGGTCTTGGAACAAGCATGTAGCCTAACCAGGGGCCTATAAATAAAGTTCACTGTTTCTTACAAGAAACCAGCCCTGCATTCCAAGTTTATTACAATTTGAGATGAGGATAAATAGCACCGATGCAGCACCTCACCTTGCGACTGTAAGTATTTCAATTTTTAAGGAAAAAAGAAAAAAAGTATACTCACCAGCAATGCCTCTCTTTGGCTGAATTGACCCGTATGACTTATCCATTGAGGACTGGAGTCAAAACATTGAGCGATTAGGTTTCTACTTTGTAGCTAACAAAATAGCAGCACAGGAGAAACAGAAGGCAATTCTCCTAAGTGTCTGTGGGAACAAAACCTATAACCCTCTGTTGCTTGACAGCTCCAAACATGTCAAATTACAGATCCTTCACTGAGCAAGTAGACCTTGTGAAAGGACATTTTCAGCCTAAACCCTCAGTGATCATGCAAAGATTCAAGTTTAACTCTCAAGTAAGGGCTCTTGTTGAGTTGGTCGCAATGTACATTGTGAAGTTAAAACAGTTAATGGAGCACTGTGACTTCGGTGATACATTAATTGACATGTTGCGAGATCATTTGGTTTGTGACATAAATCACAATACCATTCAATGCTGTTTGCTTGCAGAAGTTGAGATAGACCTGAAGTGTGTCATGGAGATAGTGCTAGCAATGGAAAGTGCTTAGAGGGATTCACAGGCTTTGCAGTGTGTGCAACATGGTGCTGGTCTGCAGTTAGGGTGGGGACCTGCCGCCGGACGTGGCACGAAGACCAGGGAGGCTACCGTGAAGCAGGACATGGTCCCTACCACTAGAAAAGTAAATGCTGGAAGCAGCTCACCAGTAACCCAAAGTTAAGGACCAGGATTTTCCGGCCTTGTCATGGGCGGGGCCCATCTCAGGCGAGGCGGCACCCCAGCCAGAAGTCCATTGACTTGCGACGGGACCAGTAGATCGTGGCGGCAGGCGGGTGTGGAAAATTCCACTGTGAGCATTATCGTTTGTGGGAAAAATCATGCACCAGAAGTCTGCAGATTTAAAGAGGCAGAATGCCACTACTGCCACAAAAAAGGGCATGTTGTTAAACAGTGCAGGACTAGATCAAGACAGCCATTCAGACAGCAGGTCAAGTTAAATGAAGTGCACAATATAAAAGAGCCAGAGGTTACTGAGGCTGATGTTTATTCCCTACATAATCTGAAGGCCAGGAAAACTGAACCAATGGTTACAATTCAAGTAAATGGAAAACCTCTGATCATGGAAGTTGGCACAGGATCATCGACCAGTGGTGGGAGAACACTTCTTTAAATACCTTACAGAAGGTACCCAGCTATTGTGTTTGGAGAAAACTGCTGCTCAGTTAAAAATATATATAGGAGAAGCAATACAGGTGAAAGGCATCACCTCTGTACTTGTATTATACAGGCAACAGACAGCTCAGCTGCCAATAATTGTAACAGGAGAAGGGCCTAGCCTTCTGGGCTGTGATTGGTTGAAAGAAATCAAACTAAACTGGTCAGAAATTTTTCAGGTCCTGACAGGAGGAATTCCAGAGTTGCTGAAAAAGTATGACAGAGTATTTCGAGATAAGTTGTAGAAAATCAAAGGTCTACAAGCTAAAATATATTTGGACTCTGAAGCAACAGCCCAGTTTTTAAAGGCAAGACCTGCACCTTATACTCTAAAAGAAAAGGTAGATGTGGAATTATGTTGTTTGGAGAAATTATGTATAATACTAAGTTATGGCACAGCTGATGGTAAATGCTGAGTTGTTCAAATCCCAAAGGGAAACTTGAAATAATTGCTACAACTTGTTTTGCAATATGTAGAAATTATGAGACGCAAGCCCTGAATTTAGTAGTAATAAGACCACCAAGTCTTAAAGGTTTTTACAAAACCAGATTAAACATTTATTAATAGAAGAAATGGCTTTAAATACATGAATAGGTCAACAAATTACTACCATGATAATTTCTAAATCCCCTAAGCAATCTAATTCCCAGTTATACTTTCATTAAGGCAACCGTAATAGATTTTAAAAGACCCAGGCAAAGAAACATGATACCCTAAACAAGTCGACTTCTAAATGAGTTTTCTTAAACTTCAGTCCTTTGAATACAACAGCTTGAGGCATAGATGCTGAAGGCTTTTTCACACATTTGTAAGATTTTACAAATGCCTTCCCATACACACACCCCTTGCTTCTTCTTTATACATATCTTCCTCTTTGAATATAAATGCCCATTGTTTCACAATGTCATTGGACTTTATCTCCCTGATAATAAAACCCTTTCATAGCACTAAGTTTTTGGGAAAATCTTTGGGAAAAATAAACACACCATTTCTAAACTTCACCTGGCTAGGTGACACATTTCATCCTTCATTTGAAAACAGTCCAGTCTGGTTTATTTCAAAATGCAAATGTTCCCTTGACACCTATGTTTCTAAACTTCCCCATGTTTACCTAATCAACATTTCAAACTTAACCTCTCTTCTTAGATCAAATCACTGGACTAGCTGCATCTAATTCAATTAAATCACACACACACAGATACATAGACACATCCCACTGTTACTTTATTTTACAATAAATTTCAATAACATTATGAGAATTATTATATATTCTTGACAACAGTCAGTCCAATTTTCAGAATGGGCAGCACCCATAGTCCCTGTGCTAAAACCGGACCAAACTATTCGCATCTGCGGAGATTATAAATTAATGGTAAACAAGACTCCAAAGTTAGACAAATGCCCAATCCCAAAGATCGAAAATCCATATGCTAAACTTGCAGGACGAAGATTCTACACTAAACTGGACATAGAAACATAGAAACTAGGAGCAGGATTAGGCCATTCAGCCCTTCGAGCCTGCTCTGTCATTCATTATGATCATGCCTGATCATCCAACTCAATAGCCTGCTCCTGCTTTCTCCCCATACCCTTTGATCCCTTTCATCCCAAGAGCTATATCCAGCTCCTTCTTGAAAACATACAATGTTTTGGTCTCAACTACTTCCTGTGGTAATGAATTCCACAGGCTTAATACATGAGTCAACAGCTGGAGCTGGACAACACATCATGAAGTTATGTCACCATAAACATGCACAAGGGCTTGTACCAGTATACATGCCTACCTTCGGTGTGTCTTCTGCCTGTGCGATTTTCCAAAAAATGATGAAAAGCTTAACACAAGAACTTCCCTGAGTTATACTGTACCTGGATGACATCCTAATCACAGGATCCACAGAAGCAGAACATATGACAAACCTGGAAGAGGTTCTGAAGAGATTTTTAGAGGCTGTCATTCGTTTAAAAAAAGAAAAGTGCACTTTCCAAGCAAAGGAAGTTGCGTATCTGGGTTATCACGTGGATGCCCAAGGGTTGCATCCATTAGAGGAAAAAATCAGGGCAATCAAGGAAGCACCCTCTCCTACCAACGTCATGGAGCTCAAGTCTTTTTTGGGCATGGTAAACTATTACGGTTATTTTTTGCCTAATCTATCTACAGTTTTAGCCACTTTATACTTATTATTGAAGAAGAACCACAGATGGTCTTGGAAGGCATAGCAAGAGGAAGCCTTCACAAGACTTAAGAAGCTTTTACACGTGTCATGTCTGCTAGTGCACTATGACCCGTCTAGGGATTGATACATGCTTGTGATGCATCTCCCTACTGAGTGGGAGAAGTATTGTCACACAAGATGGAGGATAGATCTGAAAGACTAATAGGACATGTATCCAGAACCCTTTCTGCAGCTGAGAAAGGATACTCACAAATTGAAAAAGAGGCTTCTCTATTGTATTTGGTGTAAAGAAGTTCCATCAATATTTGCACGGTCAACACTTCACCAGTGTCAGATCACAAACCACTGTTAGGATTGTTTAGTGAAAATAAGGCAATTCCACCGATAGATTCTGCTAGAATGTAAAGATGGAATTTAATTTTTACAGCATACGAGTACACTTTTATGCGTCATCCGGTTGTGCATAGCAAATGCAGACACCCTCAGTCGCCTCCCTTTGACAGATATTATTACAAATGCTCTAGTACATCAAGAGGTAGTGCTTGTGTTGACTATCCTGGGCTCCTTAAAAGTCTGCATGAGACAGGTAAAGAATTGGACAAATCGGGATCCAATTTTAGCAAGAGTCCTTGAACAAGTATTACAAGGATGGTCAAATGCACAAGTCCCTGGAGAATTAAAACCATTCTTTGTACATAGATCCAAGTTGTCAAGTTGGTATCTTGTTACGGGAGAGCAAGAATAGTTATTCCTGTCCAAGGAAGAGAACCATTATTAGAAGAACTTCATAGTGCGTATCCTGGTATTTCGAAAATGAAGATGCTCACAGAAAATTATATCTGGTGGCCAGGGATAGACAGTGATATAGAAAAAATAGTGAAAAATTGTCTCTGTTGTCAGCAACAGGAGGAGTTGCCCCTTTCAACTTCATTGCATCCGCGGGGGTGGTCTGGTCGACCCTGGGCTAGACTACATATAGACTATGTAGGTCCATTTCTAGGTAACATGTTTCTTGTGATTATCACCGCACATTCCAAATGGATGGATATGTTTGAAATGAGATCACCTACTTCATCTGTAACCATTGAAAAACTGCCAGAGTTTTGGTGTTCATGGTTTAGCTGAGGTTATTGCATCACTGAATTCCAGAGATTCATGAACCTAAATGGGATTAAACATGTCAGAACAAACCTTTAAAACAGGCATGAAGAAACTATCAGAGAGAACATTAGAAATGCAAATTTCAAGATTCCTGTTCCGCTATCGCACAACTCCGAACTGGTTTAACACCTTCAGAATTGTTAATGAAGCGCCGACTTCATACAAGATTGAGTCTGGTATTCCCTTATTTAGAGGAGAAGATGGAGAGAAACCAGAGTAGTCAGAAAGTCCATAAGACCATAAGACATAGGAGCAGAAATTAGGCCATTCATCCCATCGAGTCTGCTCCGCCATTCAATCATGGCTGATAAGTTTCTCAACCCCATTCTCCTGCCTTCTCCCCATAACCTTTGATCCCCTAACCAAGCAAGAACCTATCTATTTCGGTCTTAAATACACTCAAAGACCTGGCCTCCACAGTCTTTTCTGGCAAGGAATTCCATAGATTCACCACTCTCTGGCTAAAGAAGTTTCTCCTCATCTCTATTCTAAAAGGTCTTCCCTTTACTCTGAGGCTGTGCCCTCGGGTCCTAGTCTCTCCTACTAATGGAAACACCTTCCCCACGTCCACTCTATCCAGGCCTCTCAGTATTCTGTAGGTTTCAATCAGATCCCCCCTCATCCTTCTAAACTCCATCAAGTATAGACCCAGAGTCCTCAAACGTTCCTCATAAGTTAAACCTTTCATTCCTGGGATCGTTCTTGTGAACCTCCTCTGGACCCTCTCTAGGGCCAGAACATCCTTCCTGAGATATGGGGCCCAAAATTGCTCACAATATTCTAAATATGGTCTGACCAGAGCCTTGTAAAGCCTCAGCAGCACATCCCTGCTTTTATATTCTAGTCCTCTCGAAATAAATGCCAACGTTGCATTTGTCTGCCTAACTACCGACTAAACCTGCAAGTTAACCTTAAGAGAATGCTGGACTAGGATTCCCAAATCACTTTGCACACCAGATTTCTGAATTTTCTCCCCATTTAGAAAACAGTCTATGCCTCTATTCTTCCTACCAAAGTGCTTGACCTTACACTTCCCCATGTTGTATTCCATCTGCTACTTCTTTGCCCATTCTCCTAACCTGTCCAAATTCTTCTGCAGCCTCCCCACCTCCTCAATATTACCTGTCCCTCCACCTATCTTTGTATCATCTGCAAACTTAGCCAGAATGCCCTCAGTTCCTTCATCTAGATCATTAATGTATAAAGTGAAAAGTTGTGGTCCCAGCACTGACCCCTGAGGAACTCCACTAGTCACCGGCCGCCATCCTGAGAAGGACCTCCTTATCCCCACTCTCTGCCTCCTGCCAGACAGCCAATCTTCTATCCATGCTAGTACCTTGCCTCTAACACCATGGGCTCTTAATCTTACTGAGCAGCCTCCTGTGCGGCACCTTGTCAAACGCCTTCTGGAAGTCCAAGTAGATAACATCCATTGGCTCCTCTTTGTCTAACCTACTCGTTACCTCCTCAAAGAATTCTAACAGATTTGTCAGGCATGACCTCCCCTTGATGAAACCATGCTGACTTTGCCCGATTTTACCATGCACTTCCAAGTATTCTGAAATCTCATCCTTAATAATGGATTCTAAAATCTTACCAACGACCGAGGTCAGGCTAATTGGCCTGTAATTTCCTCTCTTTTGCCTCACTCCCTTCTTAAACGGGAGGGTTACATTAGTGATTTTCCAGTCCTCTGGGACCCTCCCTGACTCCAGTCATTCCTGAAAGATCACCACTAACGCCTCCACTATCTCTTCAGCTATCTCCTTCAGAACCCTGGGGTGCTCCAAAAAGCCATCTCATAGACATTCCACAAATTCCTTTTCTTGGGATCCACTACCAACATGATTTTCCCAGTGTACCTGCATATTGAAATCCATCTGGCCCAGGTGATTTATCCACTTTCAGACCTTTCAGTTTTCCTAGCATCTTCTCCTTGGTAATGGCCACCATACTCACCTCTGCCCCCCAACTCTCTTGAACTTTGGGGATGTCACTTGTGTCTTCCACCGTGAAGACTGACGCAAAGTGCCTATTCAGTTCCTCCGCCATTTCTTTGTTCCCCACTACTACTTCTCCAGCGTCATTTTCCAATGGCCCAGTGTCCACTTTTGCCTCTCTCTTACCCTTTATATATCTAAAAACTCTCTTGCAATCTTCTTTTATATTACTGGCTAGTTTACCCTCATACTTAATCTTCTCCCTCCTTATTTCTTTTTTAGTTGTCCTCTGTTGGTCTTTGTAGGCTTCCCAATCCCCTGGTTTCCCACTGCTCTTCGTCGCATTGTATGCTTTCTCTTTAGCTTTTATGCTGTCCCTGACTTCCCTTGTCAGCCATGGCTGCCTCGTCCTCCCTTTAGTATGCTTTTTCTTCCTAGGGATGAATTTTTGCTGTGTCTCCCAAATTACTCCCAGAAACTCCTGCCATTGCTGTTCTACTGTCTTTCTTGCTAGGCTCATCTCCCAGTCAATTCTGGCCAGCTCCTCCCTCATGCCTCTGTAGTTGCCTTTATTCAACTGTAATACTGTTACATCTGATTCCACCTTTTTCCTCTCAAATTGCAGGGTAAATTCTATCAAATTATGGTCACTTCCTCCTAAGGGTTCCTTCACTTTAAGCTCCCTTATCAAATCTGCCTCAATATACATCACTAAATCTAGAATTGCCTGTTCCCTAGTGGGCTCCACCACAAGCTGCTCCAAAAAACCATCTCGTAGACATTCCACAAATTCTTTTTCTTGGGATCCACTACCAACATAATTTTCCCAATAACCTGCTGCTTTGTTTCCCATTAGTCATACGTCTTGGAGTTTTACCCTTCCCTTCCCTCCCCCCCCAACTTTCTAGTTTAAAGTCCTGTTGACCATCCTATTTACCCTCTTCGCTAGAACATTGGTCCCAGATTGGATCAGGTGGAGACCATGCTAATGGTACAGATCCCTCCTGTTCCAATACTAATGCCAGTGCTCCACAAAATGGAAACCCTCTTTCCTGCACCACTCCTTTAGTCACGTGGTTACTTCCCTTATTCTCGCATCCCTATGCCAATTTGCACGTGGCTCGGGTAGTAATCCGGAGATTATAACCCTTTAGGATCTGTTCTTTAATTTAGTTCATAGTTCCTGATAATCCCCAAACAGGTCCTCTTTCCTAGTCTTACCTATGTTATTTGTCC
Organism: Carcharodon carcharias; assembly: GCF_017639515.1. Classification (NCBI taxonomy): domain Eukaryota; kingdom Metazoa; phylum Chordata; class Chondrichthyes; order Lamniformes; family Lamnidae; genus Carcharodon; species Carcharodon carcharias. Next base: position 67,840,760 of record NC_054480.1, on the reverse strand, counting down.
TGACGTAGACTACAACAACGGGATCCTCCCCCTCCCTATCCAATATTCTTTCAAGCCGGTCAGAGATGTCCCTCACCCTGGCACCGGGCAGGCAACATACCATGCGGGACTCTTGATCCTGCTTACAAAGGATGCTATCAATTCCCCTAATTATAGAATCCCCTACAACTACCACTTATCTTTTTGCTCCCCCCTCTTGAATGGCCTCTTGTGTCACGGTGCCGTGGTCAGCTAGCTCATCCTCCCTACAGCCCTGTTCCTCATCCATACAGCGAGCAAGTACTTGTAACTGTTGGACAAGGTCCAGAGTTGAGGCTCCTCTGTTCCTGATCACAGGATCCCTCTACCTGCCTTACTTGCAGTCACACACTGCTGACCCTGACCACTGACCGAACTTGAGGTACTTTATCTATCGGGTGTGACCGCCTCCTGAAACAAAGCATCCAGGTAACTCTCCCCCTCCTGGATGTGTCGCAGCGTCTGGAGCTCGGACTCCAGCTCAGTCTGAGCCGGAGTTCCTCCAGTAACCAACACTTGTTGCGGATGTGGTCACTGCAGCTCGCAATGGGATCTGCCAGCTCCCACATCATACAGCTACAGCACATCACCTGCCCTTGACTTAGATAATTATTTTATTAATTATCTTTGCAATGTTTTTTTTTTCAAATTTGGTACAGATTTCCTACCAACCAATCAGGTCACAGCTTTCCTGTGACGTCACTTTTTCTGTTTTGGCTTCTGTTACTCTGTGCCCCGAGGTCACCACTCCAGTGCTCCTCCCTCCGAGTCTGCTCCCTGGAGACAAGGCTGCAAATCCCCAAGGTAAACTAGATTTATACTCACCGCTCCAGTGCTGCTCTCTCCAAGTCTGCTCCCAGGATTTACTCACCAATCAGCTGCTTTTTCTTTAAACTCCACTTTTAGAAGAGTGTCCCTCACAGGTCTGGTGCACTCCTGAAGACACTGCCTCTTCCTCTCTCTCTTTTCTTTTAGGTTTGAGGAGGAGGGAGGGATGGCAACACTACAGCAATGTAATGTTTGGGGCTTTTCTGTTCTTTGTCAGTGGGTCCTCCTCAATTCCCTCCTGAGTAACGGTGTCTGCACCCAGAATGCTTCAGTCACTTCTCACCAGCGCCCTCTGTTGGATGCTCTTCATCCTGTTGAGAAAAAGTCAATCATGATGCTCACAGTAAAGGTTGAGAGTTTACTGTGGGAGAGACAGGTTTTATATGAAATTTTGCAACTGGACCGAGATAGGCCCTTGCTACAATCGTCTCTGAATCAGGACCTTTACCTTATAAAGTACAAGTGGAAAACAGGATTGTTAAGAAACATGTGGGTCATTTCAGGAGTCGAGAACCCCTCCAACAACCAATAAAGCTACCTGAAATCAAAGTCAAAATTTCAATCCCTGTGGTGCCAGACCGGCAAAGAATAAATATACCTGATGTCTCTGTTGAAGTAAATTATTCTGAACTACCAGTGTCTAAGGATGTCCCTGATGCTGCAGTGCCTGTTCAAGTTGATCCAATGGAAGAGCCTCCAGCCTCAGTAGAGTTACGTTGCTCTACCCTATTCAGAAAACCTCCTCAAAGACTAAATTTATAATGGCATGATCTGTATCTAAGTGTATATAACATAGGTTAAGATGTTTTTGTAAATAATAGGGTAAAGCAAAATTAAAGGGGGAGGAATTGTAAGTTAAACTTTCCTTACTGTTTTGGGGATCATGCGACTGTACGGCCGAATCAGCCCTAAACGCAGGCAATCTTATGGGTGGAACTTTTTAGCCTTGGTCTTGGAACAAGCATTTAGCCTCATCAGGAGTAAGTAATTAAAGCTTATTGTTTCTCACAAGAAACCAACCCTGCATTCCAAGTTTATTACAGTCAAGGCCATAGGTAAGGCCCATTGGTCAGGGCCATGGGTAACACCCAAAAGCACCATGGGATCTTTTGAATTCATCTGACAGAACAGATAGAGCTTCCATTTAACTTTGAGCCTAACAGGAGCAGCTCTGGGAATGCAGCACTCCCTCAGTACTAGAACTGAAATGGCAACATAGATTAGGTGCTTAAGTCTCTAGAGTGGGATTTTAACCCACAACTTTCTGAATTAAAGGCAAGTGTGCTACAGCTGAGAGGAAAACCTGTCTGTAGCCTCGTTAGAGGGTGTCTGGCAGATCATGGGCCCTGCTGTTGGAATGATGTGTCCACTTCTGGTATCCAATAATGATATGTGTCTGTACTTTCCTATAGATTCCTGTGAGGAACATTTACTGTCTTTTCAAAGGCACACGCACGTCAGATTGTATCATTTGTTTGCCTAGGAGAGTGTTTGCTTTTAGTGTTGCAGAAGCCAGAATGTGTATTTAAAAAAAACCTGCAGCCAACCAAAGATTGTAATACCAATCAAACAAGAGTGAGCAAGTCCACTGAGAGTCTCATTTCTCTGTATGTTGAAAAGTTGCAGACATTTGCAAGACATAAATGTGACAATGTGCAGACTGAGGCCACAATACTATTAAAGAAATGAATTACAATATTCACGCAATAGAAATGGTGTTTGTCAAGTGCATTTAGCATGAGAATACGATTGTTATTATAACCAGGATCTCTTATGATAATTGGAACATCTACTATTTTCTGAGCATCCTCAGATGAGTGCCAGTTCCTTTGACCAGCTGTTCTTTCCCTACTGACACTGCTCCCCATCTGCCTTATCCAGCATTGATTACTGTTGCTTTTCTTCTTACTGTTTTGAACCTTAGTCATGTTATGCAATTTGCCCTTCACCAACATTTCTCAGCGAGGAAAGTGAGCCTTCTTGTGTTTACTGAGTGCACCATTTGTCTGTGCTCAACGTCCCATTTGGAAGAACAGAGGACAGCAAGTGACGCAGATCCAGAAGAACCTACAGGCTATGGACATGCATGAAGCCTTCTTGTCAAGTTTTCTCACACAAAGAGCTCTTTCCACATGCAGATACTTGGCACTCCTTAGCACATACTGACATTCTGGTTCCAATTCTATAGAATTACACAGAACGTACAGCACAGAAATTAGACCCCAACTGGTCCATGTCAGTTTCTGGGACTCTGCTCACTTTAGTTCATCTCACTCTATCAACACATCCTTTTATTTCTTTCTCCCTCACATTTTTATCTAGCTTCCACTCTCTTTGCAATTCACCATCACTACTCCATGTGGTAGGGAGTGCCATATTCTCAGCACTTTCTGGGTAAAGAAGCTTCTCCTGAATTACCTATTGGATTTATTAGTGATTGTTAGTGAACCACATGTATAACAACATCATTACATAATAAACTACCACTAATTGTGTTGATTTACTGATGTGAAGTTTTACTTGTTTAGTTGCAAAAAACCAAGGGGGATTCAAATGTGGAAATTCATCAAACAGATACACCCATTTAGAATACTTTCTAATAACACTTGTTTGTTTTAGATCAGTTTTCAAATAAGGGAATAAAAGCAAAATACTGTGGATGCTGGAAATCTGAAATAAAAACAGAAAATGCTGGAAAAACTCAGCAGATTAAAAAAGGGAACTCTTTTGAAAAACGTTATCAGCCAAAACCTCAATTTTCAGCTTAGTACAGTTGGTAAGTTTCAAGAGACAGACTGGATTGCTCCTGTTATTATATATCTATATATCTTGGTAGGACAATGAAATATTCTAACTTGTCCTGGTGAAAAGTTACTCATCCCTAACCTCTGTTGATGGGACAAAAACAGATTCTCAATCTGTGCTGGTGGAATGGGAATGATTCCTGTCCAGTGGGATGGGATCTTTCTGTTCCTGTCCCATTGCTTGGGCTGTTTGCCCCTGCCTATTAGGGCCTAGCGTTCATGCATAAACTGTGAATTTAACATTGCATTTACCAATTGCCAAGGATCAATGATAGGCACCACTATCATGAAGTTGGGTTCTTTCCACAAGAAGTTAACTGAAGTCATATGTCTACAAACAAGCCATAATCAAGCAAAACGTTTTGTTTAAACTACTGGTGTTCCAGCTCCAGTTGCTTATATAGGATTTTCCATTGCTGTTGAGTAAGAAACAGAAAATATTTTTATAGTGGCTATTTGTTATAGGATGGCCAAGTTGTAGTATTTGTGATAGAGTTGATCGGCAGGCACTTCTTGGGTGGAAACATTAAGTTTATTTACAATACACTCAGAAGCAACTACACATGTGCTTTCAACTCCAACTGTATCATTACGCTGACTTCTGAGGTAGCCCGCGCTACTCTCCTATTGGTTACTACAGCTCATGTGATCTCTCCTAACAAATATTATTCTTAAAGGTACATTACACACTAAATAAAACCATAATTAATACATTCCTCCCCTCATTCATTCCAGTGAGCAGGGCTTCTCCCTTGCCAGTGAACTCCTTGCACCAGCCTTGAGGCTGGGTGGGAAGCAGCCTTTATGTGGCCACTTAAAGGCCTCAGTTGGGGCAAGGGTGGGTGGCCTTGCCCGCATGCTACAGAATTGTGCAGAGGTCAGGGCAGGAAGGAGGGTAGAGGGAAGGGAATTTTATGTGTTCTCCCATCTGCAATCCCACTGGCGGGAGGCATAAAATTCTGCTCCGTGTTTTAAAGGGAGATCAGTGGTTCCTGAATCTTCCTGTATCTTATTATTTCTTCTCAACAACTTTGGGGATGTGACTTAGCTAAAATGGGATTATTTAAGATGTAACCCTTATGTACCTTGTTTAGATCTCCTTAGATCTGCTTCAGGTCACAAACGCCTGAGTCACTTTGAGGTCTTCTGAAGGTTTGAAATCCCTTATTGACATGAGCTGGCCTTAATTAGACTGTGACTGCTGAGTGCCTGAGTAAATAGATATTCCCAACCGAGCCAAAACATACTACAAAACCCATTAAAACAGACCAGCATTTCATTGTGCCGCATATTTAATCACATCCAAAAAAAACTTTTACAATAAATAATCGACAGACAACTGCAAACCGTCATCAACAGAAATCAAACACAGTACAATTAAATAACAGTGACAGACCTATTGTAACACTAGCCTTTTTAATGATAAACTTGACTGAAAAAATGTATAATTCACTGTTGGAAGGCAAGAGGGTGTATCGTTGATTGTTACAAAGACACAAAGGGCATTGTCATTAAGCTTAAGGAATGAGCATTCATGCTGATAGCAGTAGTAAATTTCTTCGGGAGAGGCCAGCTTGTCAAAGTTGGAATAATCAGCATAAAATGACTCGCTTTCTTTTTCTGATTTAGATTTGTTACACTTCCAAGTGTCAATGTGCGCGGACTAGATTCCTGATGTTGTACACGACTGGCAAGTCTCCTGTGATGCTGCTCTTGGAAATGTAAAAGAGATGGGTTGCAAATTTTAGCTCAGCATTTATTGTATGAGTGCTACAGGTGCCATTTTAGTCTCAAAATGGCATCCACAGTCCTGCACACTTCCGGTGTGGGCCACGCTGGACTCCATCCTGGGCTGAGTGAAAGCATGGCCTCAGGGAGCATGCATCAGAAGTATGCAAAGTAAGCATGTGTTCAACAGCAGGGAGGAGCTCCACCACTTCCACCAGCACTAATTAAATTATCAGGTTAGTTGCTGATTGATTTCTATACTGACTGTTGCTGAGTTTGTGGCAGTTTTTGGTGATTGCTTAAAGTTTGTTGTGGAACACATTGTTAAGGACTTTTTCCTGACTTTAATGTTCTGCTCAAAATACTGGCTCCCAGATATAGGTGCAGTAATTTGCATTGCCCTTGGGCTATAGCATGCCAAGGTGAACAACCAGAGGTTACATAAAGCAGGACAAAATGATAAAAGATGGAGAGGAAGGAGGAGGAACAGAAGGAGGAGTGGGAGATAGACTCTAAGCTGGGCACCATATTTGGCCATTGTATTAAGGGAGCAATTCTTCTTCCTGGATATCACTGAGGAACTACTTGTCAGACAACTTGACTTCACTGAGGAGGCTATCACCGAAATCTGCCACCTGCTGCAGTCACAACTATAGCCTCAGAGCAGGGTTAGGACAGCATTATCAGTGGCTGTGAAGGTGACCATGACCATGAACTATTGTGTACCTAGCTCTTTCCAGGCTGGAGCAGGTGATATTTGTACCTTCTCCGAATTTGCTATCCATTGTTGCATTAGGGAGGTCTTTGAGGCTCTGTATTCATTGACAGATAAACACATTTCATTCTCTCTATCCAGAGAGATGTAGGTGGAGGGAGCTCCTGGGATGATTTGGCTATTCCGTTCCCTGCAAAACAGTGGAGCCCTGCAGTACTCATTAGAATCTATGCCAAGATTCAACATGGTCAGCTGCATGCTGGATAACCTTGACAAAATGAGGGCATAACCCTTGCCACCAGCTTCATGGTGAGCAAACTGAGGAGGAAGAAGAAGAAGGGGGAGGCAACAAACTTATTTCCTTCCTAACTGTACTGTTCTTGATCAACTCATCCAATTGCAGTATCAGTGAATGCAACACCAATTTCCCTTTCACTAACACTCCCACTTTATTTCCCCTCTGGCCACCACAGCATTCTCTTGACCATAATGCTGAAATAAAAGCTACCACAAAACAAGCTTTACAAACCATTATTATAAATTAACCTATCCAATAGTGCATAAAAAAGTCAAGGAATCATCCTTGTGCTTTTCCATAGTGCCTGCATTACATGTGCCTTTGCCTGTCCTAGTTATCCTATGCCATCTCCCCTGTATTGCTGCTGGAAGGCTGCTGACTCTCACTAGGAGGAACTGCAGGTGGCCCTACAGGATGAGCTTGTGCAACTCTGGCTCTGGAAGGCTCAGCTTCAGACTGCAGCTCCTCAGTATGGATGGCAGCAGCCCGGGCTGACAGAAAACAGCAAGGTTATAGGCAGAGTGGTAGTGGTGTGAAGACAAATGCTGCCATCCTGGGAGAGAACAACAGGTTTGTGCTGCATGGAGCCACATACACTCCCCGAGGCAATCCCTCAGCAATCCGAGCAATGTATTGGAGGACAGATTGCTAGACTTCTGTGATACCCTGAAAGCCCCTTTGAATATGATATCCACAGCCAGGGTGGCAGTAGTCTAAATCTCTGTGTTACAGGTTGAACTTGAATTAGTACAGTCTGAGTTTGTGTGGCACCATGCTGAGCTTGCATGATTTCTGTCTGAGCTTCCACTGTAGCAGACAGATGTTGGGTGGCTCCTGCTTGTGCTGTGATGGAAGCAGAGGCCTCAGCCGTCAGATACTGCATCATGGATGGGTTGACAAGTGTTCTTATGGAGTTGGCCATGCTTCCACACTGAAAAGGGTAGACTCTAAGCTCTCTGCAAAGCTTTCTACCAGTTTGTTGCCAGACTTCTCCATTCTCTACTCTAGATATTGACAACAGCCTTCTGGTGGGTCTGCCAATGTACCAGCTATTTCATAATGCATATTCAGCAACTATCCTCTGATACCAACCCATCAAAGTCTTCATCTATGTCCTTGGCAACAGAACTTTGCCCCGGAGAGAATTGGCAGCTATGCTACTTTTGTCCTCAGCTTGGCTGAGGTGCACTTGTGCCCAGTGTCTCACCATGTGCAGGTCCCATCTCTGAACTGCTGTCTAAGTACGTGCAGCGTCAGTATCTGAGCTAGCTGGTGGTCGTCAGTCTGAGAGTGAACAACAGTATTTCTTCATCATCACTGTTTTCCTGCTCATTCACCTCTTGCTCATCTAAATTTCCTGGTCAATTATCTGAATGCAGATAGGTCCAAGGGTAGTATTATGGTGAGGGGAGCGGGAGGGGAAGCAAGAGGTGCATGCTTACGCTACTTGCAGCTTGTAAATCTGATGTGATTGCAGGATGAAGGGTAAGTGGGATGTGAGAGGGTGGATTAGGTATGTGCATATTGTCATCTTTGATAGTTTTAGCCCTGCCACTGGACACGGCCTCCGTGATGGTTGCCCCAAAGATGGTGAGCACCATCTCATCCATTGCCATAAGGGCATGTGGTTTATCTATCCCTCACCAGTTAGTTCCTGCAGCTAAGCACCACGTAATTCTGCAAAGAGTTAAGTAAGTGTGTGAATAAGTGTGGTGCAATGCATTTGAGAGGTGTGGTTGTCATAGATGAATAACTGGCAGTGTGTGGAAGCTGTAAGATGTGGGTGTGGGTCCTGCAACAGTGCTAATTGTGTGAATGTTTTGTATGATTTGTGAATAATAGGGTTTGCTGGTATTTGAGTCAAGGGTTGTGGCGTATTAAGCAGGGTTTGAGACCAAAGGTTGAGTCAGTGGGATGTGGCATTTGTAGATGAAGAATTCACTGACCTTGCCCAATCATTTGAGACCATTGAATTCCTTGTAATCTTGTTCTTCAGGGTTAGGCTGCTGGTATTGACCATGACAACTATCTGTCTGGCTGGAGAGTGTCATGACCCCCTGCATATGGATGATATTTCCCCTCCTCTCCACCTGCTGGACCAAGATCTCTAGAACTCTATCTGAGAACCTTGGAGCACAATATATCCAAACACAGACTGGTGACTGATTTGTGGAACACCGCCGGTCTCTCCGCAAGCATGATCCAGACCTTTCTGTCACTAGCCATTTCAACGCACTATCCTGCTCTCATGCCCACATGTCGATCCTTGGCCTGCTGCAATGTTCCTGTGAAGCCCAATGTAAACTGGAGGAACAGCACCTCATCTTCCGATTAGGCACCTTACAGCCTTCTGGACTTAACAATGAGTTCAACAACTTCAGATCATGCACTCTCTCCTTCATCTTCACCTTTTTTTAATCCCATTTCTTCTATATTCATTTTTATTTTGTATCCAATTATTTTATTTTTATTTTTATTTGTTTATCTACAGTTTTATTCCATTTTATCATCCCATTTTCTAGCTTTTCTTTTCCCCTGCCACCACCCCCTCCCCCAACCCCCACCCCATCCTCTAGAGGGCCATCTGTCACTTGTTCCACACAATGCTACTCTAGCTCTGCTATAATCACCTTCTGCTTTCTTACCTTTATGCCACTATTAGCACCTTTTTTTTGCACTAACCACTGCCATTAATAATCTCTTTGTCCTTTAGTTCATGACATTTTTGTCAATCCCTCCTTTGTCCCCACCTATCACTGGCCTTCTAACCAGCTCTACCTGCCCCACCACCCTTAAACAGTATAAACTTCATCATATTTCACTTCTCTTCAGCTCTGAGGAAGGGTCATATGGACTTGAAATGCTAAATTTTGTTTTTCTCTCTCCACAGATGCTGTCTGACCTGCTGAGTTTTTCCAGCATTTTCTGTTTTTGTTTCAGATTTCCAGCAGCTGCAGTATTTTGATTTTACAACATATCCACTGTTGTGCCATTAGTTATTCTTCTGGCAGGTCAGGATCTATCTTCCAGCCAGCTCCAGGATCTGCTCTAGCCAGAATTCTCTTCCTCTTTCAGACTTGTGGGCTGGCTTTAAGTAGTTCAGATAGCTTGAAGTGTTACTCGTCTCCTTCAGAGCTGCCCCCTTTGTGGCAGCACAAAGTTTGGCAGCTGCCTGCATTGGAAGTAAAAGGGTCAGGTTTATCTAGAACTGGGGTGCACAGTTTAAAAATAAGGGGTTTCCCATTTAAGATGGAGATAAGAAGAAATTTCTTCTCTCAGAGGGTCATTAGTGTTTGTAATTCTCTTCCCTAGAAAGCAGTAGAGCCTGGGTCATTGAATATATTCAAGGCTAAGTTAGAGAGATTTTTGATCTTCAAGGCTTATGGGGGACAGGCAGCAAAGTGGAGTTAAGGCCACAATCAGATCTGCCATTATCTTATTGAACAGAAGAAAGTCTCAATGGATCAAATCACCTACTTCTGCTCCTTCTCTCATAATTCTATGAACATGAGTTGCAATCACCATGTCTGTTTCTGGTAGCTATCCAATATTAACTTTATTATGTTTTAAAACCTTGAATATCATACTATTAAAAAATAGAGCTTCAATTTTGACAGTCGGGGGATCGGTGAGCAAGGTGTTTGAGGCCGTTGTAATTCCCAACTCAGTTTAAATGTACAAAGCCTGACTCCTCTGAGCCCAATGTCAATGATGGGTGGGAATCAGCTGACCTGTGTGAACAGTCCTTGCAGTCTGGCAAGGTAAGTGGTGGGGCTGTCGCAGGTGGGGCAGGGGGTGGGAATCTTGCTTCACTGCTGCTTATCCTGGCCAAGAGGAAAAGTTTAAGGAGGAAAATTGATGATCTTTCCAGCTTTCTTCCTGGTCTGCTACTCCCTGTGAGGCCGCTGCCAACCTCTGAACATGTCTGTCAAGAGTCATAGTATAGTTGGGGTCTGAATTACATCTTCCGGCCCGGACATTTGTTCCTGAATTTGAATGAGACCTTAGTCTGGCTGGTGCAAGAGTCTCTAGGATGCTTAGAAGATGCTTTTTTAAAATGTTGAGCAATGTGAAGGTTGGGTGAGTAAGTCGCCAAAAAGATCTTAATCCCTCATACATCCTATTCTTATAAGGTGCAAGGAGTTAAATTGGGCCTTTATGTTTCTGTCTAAGGCTGCAAAATCTGAATCGGATAAACACTGGATGAGTTCACACCCAAGCTAATGAAATAGTTGCATACATTATGGATTTCAAACGGCAGTGCAGTTAGGACCTAGTACGGGTGCAATTTGAAAATTACAGTTCCAGATGGTGTCTAAGAATTCCAAGGCTTCAAAGTGCTGGTGGGGGATGTGAGGGTCGGTGGGGGGCTGGGTGGGGGGAGGGGGGGTGGTGAGGGGGTGGGGGAAGGCGAATGGGGAAACTACTCACTACCAATTTATGCTCCATTAGCCTCCTTGAGGAGTGAATTAAGGGGCCTGTGAGGTGAAGAATAATTTTTAATGTTATTTTGGTGAACACCTCCTGTGGTATTACGCAACTGTGTTAAAGGATACATGATTTTGGAATAATAGGGCAGAATCTTGCCCTTGGATGGTGGGCTGGCACCACTGACTTGGCAACGGGCGGGCAGCTGACCCCCACCACTGAAAAGGGGCCTGTCGCATTTTAAGTGGGCAGGCCAACTAAGGCCCGCCCAGCGGCATCCCCGATGGGAAGTGCTATGCGCTTCCTGTGCTGGGGTGGGGGGGGGGGGGGCGGGGGGGGGGGGGGGGCGGTGGGGAGGGATTCCCCAGCTGTCAAAGTGCACTCTTTTATGCATGTGTGCGAAAGAGCGCACTTCTCCCTGAGGCAAAATCCTGTCTCAGGGAGAATAGTGACATTGGAAAAAACTTTAAAAATAGAAACAATAAAAAATTATTAACATGTCCCCCTCATGTGACAATGTCACACGAGATGGGACATGTTAAAAAAAACACATCAACTTTTTTGATCAAAATGGACATGAAACTTCATCCCACCAGTGGATGAGGTTTCATGAATAATCAGAAGCCCGCTGGGGCTCCTGGCCTGCCCGCCAGCCTTAAGGTTGGCCAGGCAGGTCTTTAAGTAGTTTAACTATCCTCAATTGGCTATTGACAGGTTGGCGGGTGGACAGCTGATTTTGCTGTCCGCCCGCCTTCCTAAAAATTTAAATGGCCCGGGATGATGTCGGGGATTCCTCCTGACTTGCGTCAGTTTCCCCTCGGCGACCAGGCCCCGCCCACAAATCACTGAGGGGAAAAACCTGGCCATAGAGTTACTGTGTCTTTCAACACATAGGGGAGGATTTTACCCTCGTCGGGCAGGCTCCGGCGGCAAGCCGACCACTGTCCGTGATTGGGGCTGGACTGCGATTTCATGCTGGCAGGCCAATTATGGCCGACCCAGCATGAAATGGGAGTGACAGTGCTCAGCACTGCCTGTTTTGTTGTTGGGGGGGAGGGCGAGTGCGGATTTTGCGCATGCCCACGATTGCATGCTGGAAAAGCTCCCTGTGGCACAAAGCTGCCTCAGGGAGATGAACAGCTTAAAATATTAAAAATAAAGTTTTTAAAAATGTTATAAAACCTGTCCACTCATGTGACCGTGTCACATGTGAAGGGACATTTTATAAGCTAAATGTCAAAATTTTTATTTTAGTTTTATTTGCTGTTGGAAACCTCATCCTGCCCGTGCAAAGGCCACTTGGCCTTTTTGCCTGCCACCAACTGTGAGGTTAGACAGGCAGTGAAAAGTTTCTTTCAATTATAACTTTAATGGCCTTAGCAGGCCTTTTAATTGTCGGTGGGTGCGTTGCTGACTACGGCATGTGTCTGCTAACAAAAGGATCATGCGAGTGTGCAATGACATCGAGTTGCTCACCCGACATCATCACACATGATTTTACACTCAGTCAGGCCAGGATCACACCCATCCGCCGAGCTAAAAATTCCAGCCATAATATGCCAGCTCATAATAGAAAAGATGCAGCTGTTTGGGTTTTAAATATGAAACTTACCTGAAATAAATCTTTGAGAATTCAATCTCCAGTTTTTTGGTTGTCTTTTGGTGAGAAAGAAAGGAACTATAAAATTCTCACAGGACTAGGAGACATCTTTTATTTTACATCAGGGAACTTTACTAGTGTAAACTGGTACCATCTCTGTGGAGACCAATAACTTTTAAAGAGAAATTCGAACTTCCAGTTAACAGCTGAAAGAATGACACATCAAGATTTCAATTTTTAAAACTTTAACTGTAACAATATTTTCTTTTGTAGTGTTAGTGAAGTGTGTTGATGTCTAATATTAAATTTTCATTTTACCAGCTGGATTCACATATGGAACTATGCAGTTTCAATTGGTGAAACAAAAACAATGACCCAAGATGGCTGCAATAGGTCACTTGACCATTCTGCAACTACAAATTGGTCAAGCTCCTGGAAACTCCCAAAGTTGATTACAAATGGGCAGGCCTAGACAACCCTCCTGGGGGATTTCACATCTGCTTATGCCAAGGATTACTCCGAGAATACAAGAACAATAAACCCAGATGTCTTGACTCTGAGTTTGGTCCAGTAACCAAAGAGAGCTATCAAAAGTGCTTATGCACAATGACGTGCTCAAAAGGTACCTATTACCCTCTATTGTCTTTCCGGTGTCTGGAGAAACCTACATCATTAACCTGAGCTGACTGTTAATTGCCTTCCATTGTGTATCAATGAACACTCATCATGTGACCAGGACTGCTTGCCACCTTTTGAAAGTATTTTAACAAAGATGCTGCTTGTTTTTGAAACTGATTACACTAACAACAGGGCAGAAAACTGCTTCTCACTTCTCCCATCTAAATTAAGTTTGGGCCCTGCCTGCTTATATCAGACTGTGGGCAGCAGACAGAAAAAATCTCAGAAGGCTTCAATCTCCACAGCAGCATTCCAGGAAAGAAAAAGCAACAGTTACAACTTTGAACTTTGATAGCTGAGAATCAAAGCTGTGGATTGCTACAGTTAGACCAGCCAGCCACTTACACCCAATTGATTCTTTATATTTTTGTCTTTTCTGCTTGAATCTTAATTTGGCCAAAAGTTAACCTCCTTTACATTGTAACCTGTATTGTTGCATGGCAGTGTGTTTGTGTGTGTGGCTGTGTATATGTGTGTGAGTGTATGTGTTGTGACGGTCAGAACATGTTTTTATATTTTTTAACATTTTTTTAACATCTTTACCTGTGTGGGTTTTGAGCACAATAAAAACCACCCCCTTACTTGTTTAGACTCAAGCAAACCTGCTTGACTGGGTTTTTTATAATCAGCATGTAAACAGTTAAGTACATTTATTGCAAAACAAAAACAGAATTACCTGGAGAAACTCAGCAGGTCTGGCAGCATCGGCGGAGAAGAAAAGAGTTGACGTTTCGAGTCCTCATGACCCTTTGACAGAACTTGAGTTCGAGTCCAAGAAGGAGTTGAAATGTAAGCTGGTTTAAGGTGTGTGTGGTGGGGGGGGTTGCGGGGGGGTGGGTGCGGGTGCAGAGAAGAACAGAACTTCTTCAAGGAGGTAGGCATTTCTTGAAGAGCAGTGGCAGTCAATTAAACACAGAGATAAAAACAAAATAACTGTGGATGCTGGAAATTCAAAACAAAAATAGAATTACCTGGAAAAACTCAGCAAGTCTGGCAGCATCGGCGGAGAAGAAAAGAGTTGACGTTTCGAGTCCTCATGACCCTTCTACAGAACTTGAGTGAATTGGTAGATTCATACTTTTTAAGTTCAAAACCTGCTACAATCAACCCAGCAGTTGGAAAAAGGGGGGAGTCCTTCCATCCTCCCTCACCTGGTTGTAACGTAGGCAACTTCTACTTTAAACTACACAAATAAATTGTTCCCTTTTCTTATCACACATTACACTCTCATGGAATTACAGTTCTTATCGCAAACAGTTCACAGTTCCTCCCAGCTTTTTACTTTCCCAGTTGCGTAACATGTCATCCAAGAACTATCTTTCTCACTTTGAGGATTACATCATAGTTTCCTTCCTCTAGCTCCAAGCTAGGCTAATCTTTCAGCCTCCTTTAATTTCTCACAAACTTGGCCTTCAATCTGAACACAAGCTTCCACCCACATTTTGTGTTGTGAACGATAGAGTCAGCAGTTTCTCTGTTTAAGATGCAGGCCTGGCTGATTCTACCCCTTGCTTTCTATCTCTCAGTTGGCTAAAGACCACATGCGATTAAACTGCACCTGCAAGAGCATAACAACACAAGAATACAAGAAATAGGGGCAGGAGTACACCATATGGCCCATCAAGTCTGCCCTGCCATTCAATACGATCATAAATGATCTTGGGCTTCAAATCCGTTTTCCCACCCATTCCCTGTATCACTTAATTCCCTGAGAGACCAAAAATCTATCTAACCCAGTCTTAAATGTGTCCAATGCTGGAGCATCCACAACCCTCTGGGGCGGAGAATTCCAAAGATTCTCAACCTTTTGAGTGATGTAATTTCTCCTCCTCTCAGCACTAAATGATTGGTCTCTTATCCTGAGACTGTGCCGCCGTGTTTTAGGCTCCCTAACTGGCGGAAACAATCTCTGAGTGTTTACCCTATTAAGCTCCCTCAGAATTTTGTAGGTTTCAATGAGATCACTTCTCATACTTCTAAACTCCAAAGGATATAAGCCCAATTTACTTAGCTTCTCATCATAAGATAACTCCCTCATCCCAGGGACCAATTGGGTGAACCTTCACTGTACCACCTCCAATGCAAGTATAACCTTTCTTAAATGCAGAGACCAAAACTGCACTTAGTATTCCAGATGTGGCCTCACCAAAACTCTGTACAGCTATAGCAAACCTTTTTATTTGTGTAGTCCATTCCCCTTGCAATAAATACCAACATGACATTTGCCTTCCTAACTGCTGCCTATCTGTGATATTCATGTGTTTATAGGGAACCTGTAACCTGATCTCAAAATGGCTTCCTCTACCCTCTTCCCATAGCTCTATATCTAGATTTATATCTAAGTAGAAATACTAATTAGTTAACCTTGATCCCAATTCTCTTCCAGCCTAGAAGTAAATGGATAGTTTACAGCACCACTGTTTACAACTCAATACTTATAACATCTTTCTGGGACTTTGAGAGAATCAGGGTCTACTCCTTTTAGACTTAGAAATTGCTATCATTGTCTCCAAGTGTAAATATCTTGCTCCTTCCTCTTAGTAAAACAATCTGAGTCCCTTTGATTTCTAACAACTAAACCACACAGGCTTACTGTCAGGCAGACTCTAGCACAGGTCACATGACCCCCTTCATCTAGCCTACCTTTAAAGCTACAGTCCCAAACTATAATGATCTTATAAAGCAAAAGACACAGTCCTAAAACCTAATAACCTTATAAGCCTCATAATTGTAACAAAGCCAGGGGATTGACTAATTCATTTCAGTTGTTCTGAGGAGAAAATGTCCAATTTAAGGCCAGGCTTTTGAAGTAGAAACATTCATAAAACTATAGCTGGTCTTAAAATAATTCTGTGAGTGATTTTCAACATATTAGTCTCAAGTATCTGAAACTTTTCAAGTTTCTGTAGCGCTGAACCCTTATCTTGACCTTTACACATTACAGCTCTTGAGAGAAAATATTGACAAAAGGATTTGCAATTGTTTTTGTGTGATTTGCTTGGCTGTCATATATATTTATATGAGTACTAAATCCCAATGGATCCATATCCATGACATCCAATCAGCTGGAGAAAGTTTGCTCGAGTGAGGTTAAGTCTCAGAAGAACTATAAGAGGTTAGATGGGTGGAAGGGAATCATCATCACTTGAAGTCAGGGTGTTAGAAATTCTTGCTTAATGTGCTATGTCTTGACACATGTTTCTATGTAATGTGGTTGTAGGACATGCCAAGAACAGCAGAAAAGCTTGCTAAAGGTAGACAGTGTCCCTCAGATTACTCTTCGCCATAACTTTGTCGTATGTGGAGTGGAACTCCTATAGGTGCAAGTGTGGTTTCTGTCACATTCAAAGTTAGCCATGACAGCACAATGGCAGAATGTCTGAGAAAATTCAGGGCCAATAATTGCATGTGGAGCCTCTTATCCAGAAAGGAACATCGGAGCATAGGAACAGGAGGAAGCCATTTAATCCCTCCAGCCCGTTCTGCCATTCAGTGAGTTCATGGCTGATCAATGATATTTCCACCTTTGGCCCACTTCCCATAATATCTTTGATTAACAAAAATCTATAAATCTCAAATTTAAATTGAACAATTGATCTAGCATCAATTGCCTTTTGTTCATAAATTCAGAAGTGAGGATGCTTGCTGATCATTGCATAATATTCAGCACCACTCAGATACTGAAGCAGTCCATGTCCAAATGCAGCAAGAGCTGGACAATGCCCAGGCTTGGGCTGACAAGTGGCAAGTAACATTTGCACCACACAAGTGCCAGGCAATGACCATCTGCAACAAGAGAGAATCTAACCATCCTCCCTTGACATACAATGGCATTACCATTGCTGAATCTCCCGCTAACAACATCCCAGGGGTTACCATTGACCAGAAATTGAACTGGGCTAGCCATATAAATACTGTGCTCTCAAGAACAGGTCAGAGGCTAGGAATCCTGCGATAAGTATTTCACCTCCTGACTCCTCAAAGTCTATCCACTATCTACAAGGCATAAGTCAGGAGTATGATGGAATACTCTCCACTTGCCTGGATGAGTGCAGCTCCAACAACACTCAAGAAACTTGACACCATTCAGAACAAAGCAGCCTGCTTGATTGGTACTCCATTCACAAACATTCACTCCCTACACCACCGAAGCACAGTGGCAGCAGTGTATTCCATCTACAAGATGCACAGCAGGAACTCAACAAGCCTCCTTAGACAGCACCTTCCAAACCCACAACCACTCCCATCTAGAAGGACAAGAGCAACAGACAGATAGGAACACCGCCTGGACATTCCCCACCATCCAGACTTGGAAATATATCACTGTTCCTTCACTGTCACTGGGTCAAAATCCTGGAACTCCCTCCCTAAAAGCACTGTGGGTGTACTTCTACCACATGGACTAAAGCAGTTGAAGAAGGCAACTCACCACCACATTCTCAAGGGCAATTAGGGATGGGCAATAAACGCTGGCCTTGCCAGCAACATCCACAGCCCACATCCAATGAATAAATAATAAGAAAAGATGAGAGTTCCAGATATTTCCTGATTTCACTCCTGATATGTATGGCTCTACCTTTTAGACTATGGCCGGAATTTTCCAGTGCTGTTCGAATCAGGTATTATGGCGGGCAGGTAAAGGACAATATGGTGAGACAGCCAAAAATCAGTTTCACGCCATCGTGCAGTTTGCAATTGTCCACTCCGTCCATCAATGGAGGGCCCATTTCCCACCACCACACATTGGGAACCTAATTTTAACACATTAGCAACTCATTATAAGCCCTAATCGCTGGAATCATCCCCCCACACTGGATCATCCGGACCCAGACTGACATGTTTCACAACTGTACATAAGCGGCGTCCAACTGACGAGCTGCACTTTGCTCAGGACTTCGAGGTTTGTTTGCCTACCTTGCTTCGGGCAGCACTTACAGTCATCAGCACCAGGCTTCACAGGCAGTACCACATCACTTTTAGGGGTGGCTCACAGGCAGGTCTGTACCTACCAGACCAGCCATAATGCAGGAGTGGCTTTTTAATGGCTGCAGGGCTAGGGCTTGTTTGGGGAAGTGGGAGAAGTGGCAGAAGTGGCCTCAGGCAAGGCAAGGGGCTTCAGGGCAAGGGCTGTACTGGGGAAGTGGGGTATCAAAAGATGTGTGTGTGTGGGGGCATATGTTGATCTGTGCAAGTGGCCTCAAGATGGTGAGGGCTGAGGAGACAGTCTTCAGAGGAGATGAGGCCAAATGGAGGTGTGGGGGTATGTGTGAAAATGGGTGGTGAGTTGAGCTGGCAGTGAGTGAGATGCTATTGAATGTGTGAGTTTAGAGTGATAAGATGGTTGCCTTAATCCATTTTCTGCACTGGATGGTCGACCTCTTCTGTGCAGCATTGACACTGACCACCTCTACCACCACCTCCCAAGCTGGAGTGGTGAGGCTGATGAGCTACTTGCAGCCAGAATGGGAGCAGAGGACATCATGGCAGGCTTCCATGGTGTCCAAAAGATGTCCCATAGATTCATCACTGAATCAGCACTTGTCTTGGCTTTTGGAACCATGTCTTCACTGGAGCAGTCCTGGGTTGCAAGCATTGAGATGTTTGCACATGGCTGCTGTTTCCTGGAGTGAGGAAGCCTCACGTATGTGTGTGAAGCCCCACGCCACGGTGTGGCGAGCAAATCGTCAGTGAAACCGAGTGTTTCCTGTGGCTGCATAATTATTGAGGCGGGAATGGGAATATAGGACCCAAAAATCCATCATTGTGGTTGGCAGATAAAACGACTTTTTTCTACCTGCCGCTGCATTTTGTGCAAATGTGGGATGAATCCACCTATGCCTCCTGGTCCTAGACTCACCAACTAATGGAAATAGTTTTTCTCTGTCTACCCTATCTGTTCTCTGTAATATTTTGAAAACTGCAATCAAATCTCTTTTAACCTTCCAAATTTCATGGAACACAACACTAATTTGTGTTACCTACCAGTTCAAGGGAGCTAGAACAGCAGACTTGAGGACATGTTCATGATATCTGATCACCTGATTAATAGTGATATTCAATGTTATCAGCCCAAGCCTGAAAGTTGTCCAGGAGTCGCTGCATGCAAACACGGACTGCTTCAGTATCTGAGGAGTCATGAGTACTGGACATTTTGCAATCATCAGCAAACGTCCTCAATTCTGACCATATGATGGAGGGAAGGCCATTGATGATGCAGCTGAAGAGGGTTGGGCTGAGGATACTCCCCTGTTTCAGATAGTGCTGTGGTATCTTTTACATCCACCTGAGAAGGCAGACAAGGCCTCAATTTAAAATATCACACAAAAGACAGCATCTCCAATAGCACTGGTATGTCAACTGCAGATTATGTGATCAAACCCCTGAAGGAGGAGTTAACCAACCGTCTTCCGGCACAGAGGTGAGAGTATTACCACAGATCAAATGATGACAATAGGATATAGACTATTCTATAGTACTGTATGTGTATTAGAACGCCCTGAGCAATAATTGGCTTTACTTGGCTCTTTTTGTGTCATCCAACTATAGATGGCACATTTTGTGAACTTCAGATTTTTAAATTCTCATCCCTGTTTTCAAATTTCTCCATATCCTCACATCCTCCAGCCCTGCAACCCTCCAACCTCTCTGTGTTTCTCCAATACTGGCCTTTTGCACATCCCTGATTTCCTTCACCCGACCATTGACAGCCATGGCCTGGACTTTTGCCACAGTGGAAAGCCTCTCCATTGTATTGAAAATGGAGGCCCAAATCCCAAAGTCCTGACCCCAAACATGGCACCTACCATTTTCACGAGGACAGGAATGGGCCCGGGTCAGGATTCGATTATATGCATTTCATGGAGGCAGCTGCCCATAAACATCAGCAACTGTTTCCACTCATATGTGATATTGGTGTCAGAGGTGTGTGAAACCCAACAGACAGCAGGAGCTGGTCTGAACTTTGTGGATTTGATTGGATAGCCAGGGTACCCTTTTGGGGAGGTAAGGTAACCCTTTGGATATGATCCCTGGACATCTTTGGACAAGGTCAGGTGCCCATTGCAGGAGGTCAAGTACCCTCTGAGATTGCTAAAATTAGGCATGAATGTGCCTTAAAAATGCATAAACTCAGTTTATTGAGAAGCTCATTGGAACTGTCAAAACAACTGTCAAAAATGTCAAAATGAACTGTGAAAGGTAGCTATCAAGCTGTCAAGGCATTTAAAAACCTTGTACTTTATCTCTTTGAAAAAACTGGAGTGTTAAAAAAAATGATTGAATGCTATTTCACTCTGGCCAGGGTTGTCCAGCCCTGCTGTGTTGAGACCCGCCATGGAAGATTTGGCGGCCCAGCCAAAAGTCTATTGACTTTAGGCGAGACTGGATATCCCAATGGTGGGCAGAGCCAGAAACTCCAGCCCTCTATCTGTTGACATAAGTCTTAGGGCTTCCATTACTGGATTAGTGCTGCATGTCTGACTTCACAACAGTCCATTTTCACTATAGGATGCCTGCCATTTCACAGCTTGACTGACAGCACCAAGTGGCTATAGACCCTCTAAAGTAGGATGATGAATTTCAATGCTTGCTTTTATAAGGGATTATGCAATCGAATGAAATGTTTGTTGTTACATTGGATAATGTATTTGAAGGAAGGTAAATTAATAAATGGGATTTATGAATGAAAGTTTAAAAAAAATATATTCTGCAATAGACACTTGGAGCTTCGTCCTATTTAATCACAGCATGGGTCCTGATGTTTGCTCACGGTGGATACTAGGTAAGTTAGCATTGGTTTCATTCTAGAATTCGATGCACTAGTTTGAATACAAATGTTGTAAGGGTGAATGGTGGTGGGTGGGGATCATTGGTTGGCATGAGTTGGTGTTAAGTTGTTATATTGGCTATAAAAGGCCATCGGGGTTGGACATAGGAGTATAGGTTAGCATATTATAAGTGGTTATAAGTGGCCATGGAGCACACAGGGGGCATGGGATTGCTTAGGAGTTATAAAGGGCCATGGGGTGGACAGAGGGGCAAAGGTTGGCATGGAGCAGTTTGAGAGGTCAAGGGGCATGAGCAGAGGGAATAAGGCGGTATGGGTTGACATGGATTGGACATAAGGATTATGTGGGAGGGTAAGTAGGTGTGAGGGGTGAGGGCTGGAGAGCTGTTTTATGTTTTTCTGTGTTTTTATTAAACTGCAATACAGTGCTGCTGCACCGAGGCAGGTCTTCTGCCCAGTCCACCTTTGCACTGGGAATCCTCTGCACTTGTTCTAGGATCTCCTAGTCCAACTCCCAGGGAACCTCGCCACCCTGGAATGAAAACCTGACATTCTGCCAGATATTTTTAGAAGTCAGGCTTGCGGAATTCTCCTTACTGCGCACCTGATGCATGGACAAAAATCTAGGCTTATGGCTTTAGCTGTCTAGGCCATAAATTCTGAAATTCCCTCCTAAACCACTTTACATCTCTATCTCCCTTTGATCCTTTAAGACCCACCTTAAAACCTACTCTTCAACTGAGCTTTTAGTCACCTGTCGTAACATCTTCTTTTGTAGCTTGGTGTGAAATTTTGTTTGATAATCACACCAATGAAGTGCCTTGGAAATTTTTACAATGTTAAATAGGTACTATAGAAATGTAAGTTGTTGTAAAAGGGACAGTCACGTTCTTAGAAAGAAATAGACATATGCTAAACGATCCTGTTATTGGACATCTAACAAACAGTCTGACTCATGGCAGGAGCAGAGCTTTTGCATTCTTGCCAGCTACACCGCACAGACATGATGAATAAAGTACTGTTGTAAAGGTTGAGTCTGTCAGTCATAAACACCAAACAAGACGTGTCAGATATGAAGTGTAAAGTCATTAAATGAAACTGTGGAGGCTATATTTTATAAGACAGGTCATTCCAGAGACTGCAAAGCTTCATGTCTAGTTTATTTATGCTGTTTAACGCAACAACAGAGAGGACATCAGGAGATATGAGCAAGTTTTTAATGAGAATGTAAATGAGGTCATCAAGGATTTGATCCTTACTGAATTCAATAGAAATTTAGCAAGGCTGTATTTTTTCTGATTGTAGTCCTCAAAAAGAAACACGTGCAATGAACAGGAAATTGGTTGCTAATCCTCACAGCATGTTCAGTTGCTGATGATTACTGTCACTGACTTTTCAGCTGGTTGCACCTGACTGCCTGAAGAGGCTCCAGTGCTGTAAATGATATGGAAATGAATGGCAGATGCCTCTGCCCGCAGGTTTCCTGTAATAGGGGTGGGGAAGCCCAGGGACACGCTGTTCCTAGAGAAGCCTCATGTTTCTGTTTTCAGAACTGATGTTTAGATGAGGTCTGTGGCACAAAATAATTGTATAGCGAGGGGGCTTTGGGGGGGTGTGGGTGGAATTCCTCCTCTGTGGAAGGAAATAGTTGTTCGGAACTCAAGAAAAGCCAAAGCAAATTTCATTACCAGTTATTGGCTTATGGTTGTTGTTTTTACTTACCTTCAGATAAACCATATCACACTGAGCAAGGCCTCCAAAAACTAACTGTATTCTGTTGCAAGTATTTATAATTCAAAAGGCCAAGATAAATACCTTTCTTGTTAATACCAACCTGTCCAGAATACAGTGCAGGTATTAGAAGACAAAATCTATGCCAAGAGCATTTCTGGTTTGTTATTAAAAAATTATAACAATGCCACACCCTTGAGGAGAAGTTAAACTCACGACATGGTTGTTCTTGGGAAAACATTGTGCATCAGAGCCACTGTAAGTAGCACTGTGGTTCCACATTCTGAGTGCCACTCAGGACCATCAAGTTGCTGGGAGAGCTCCCCACATAGGCTGAGAAATCTGAATCTTTGACCAATAGCATTGTTGCCTAGTGTCCTGTTGTCTTGCATGACTTTCAGCTCACTTTCAAAATTGTACCTGGCAGTTCCTATCTGAGCAGATGTCAGCAGTTCAGGTAAGAAGGCCCACCAGCATCTTCTCAGGGGCAATGTGAGTGTCAAGACTGAAGTGTTCACAGCCATCTTCAGCTAGTGGTGCCAAGTGGACGATCCATCTTGGTCTCCTCCTGAGGCCTCCGCCATCACAGATGCCAGTTATTCAGCCAGTTTGATTCACTGCACATGATGAATGACTTGGGCATAACAGAGACTATGGGTCCAACAATATCCCAGCTATAGTGCTGTTGACCTATGCTTCAGAATTAGCCT
Organism: Carcharodon carcharias; assembly: GCF_017639515.1. Lineage (NCBI taxonomy): Eukaryota > Metazoa > Chordata > Chondrichthyes > Lamniformes > Lamnidae > Carcharodon > Carcharodon carcharias. Next base: position 67,817,436 of record NC_054480.1, on the reverse strand, counting down.
CACCTGTAACCAGGCTATCCTAGTACAACTACAACATTGACATCTACCCAACAATGTGTAAAATTGTCCAGCTATGTCCTGTGCACAAAAAGCAGGTCAAATCTAATCCAGCCAATTTCTGTCCTATCAACCTGCTCCCGATCATCTGCAAAGTGATGGAAGAAGTTGCCAACAGTGCTATGAAATGGCACTTACTCTGAAAGGAGGAGGGAGATAGAGAAACAAAAAAAGGTTTGGGGAGGGACTTCCAGAACTTAGGATCAAGATAGCTAGTGCTGCAGCTGTCAATGGTGAGTTGGAGGAATGCACTGTTCTTACTGGACTGTATGGCTGGGGGAGCTTACAGAAATATAGAGGGATAAGGCCATGGAGAGATTTGAACATAAGGATGAGAATTTTATAGCTAAAGGTGTTGGCGGACTGTAAGACAGTCGACATTACACTGCATACCTGTTTTTCAGTCAAGCCAGAACTGTTCCTGTGAGATTGTCAGCCACTATTTGATCAGCAGCAAGGGAGTTGTCTCAATAGGCTGATCAATACTTATTGCTTAACCGATACCAGTAAAATAGATTATCAGCTGATTTAACTCATTGTTGTTTATGGGGCCTTGCTGTGCATAAATGACAGTGTGAGCTTTACCTCAAAAGTAATTCATTGGCTGTGAAGTGCTTTAGTATTTTCTGAAGATTTGAAAGGCGCTATATAAATGAAAGTTCTTCCTTCCAAGTGCTAATAATATCCTTTGATTTTTCTCCCCCTTTACTGATATATTTAATCATTTCATCTTTGTTACTCTTCTGTTAAAAAAAGCGCACTTTGTTTCCAAATCTAAAATCCCATGCTGATGATGAAAAATGATAAATTTGGTGAATAATGATAACTCCTGCGATGTCAATACTTATCAATCTGATAGGATGTAAATGGGAGGTATGTGACCAAACATTTTTGTTACATAGAATAATAACATCATAGAATGGTTACAGCACAGAAGGAGGCCTTTCAGCCTGTCATGTTCATGCTGGCTCTCTGCAATGCCTACTCAGTTAGTCCCACCATCCTGCCCCTTCCTGATAGCCATTGTAGGGGGTGGTGGTGTGTGTCAGCTTCACCTCTGACTTCTGAGCAGTTCGAATCGCTCCCACTCCCTGGGTTCTAGACCTTGGACTTATTTGGGGGTTGTGACAAAGTGCAGCAGACAACTGGTTTTGGTGCAAGAAAAAAAAACTGGGTTTATTGAAGTCACAAATGAACTTATGACATTAGGATTACACTGAGATTATACAGACTTCCAAAGTACCCTTAGTTAAGAATGGGGAACACATGGCATAATGAGGGAAAATCACGCTACTAATCCCCTTACCCTTGTGCCAGCCCCAAAACCTAACTAAATTGAACTAGGAGAGGTCAGGGATCATGCTCAGCAAACAGGGTTCCTTGACAGTTCAAAATCCAGCCAGGTAAGACGGTCGCAGTTTTGGGGTACGCTCTTTGTGTCCTCTGGGGCCTGCTGTCCCAACGTGGACCTGGTCTGTGGAATCTGCGCAGGTTCTTCAGTTGGATGGAGGGTGCGGTTGTGGGTGGTCAATCTTCGTGGAGGGCTGCGGCTGCGGCCTTGTTGTTTTCAGTTGAGCCTGCCACCCCGTGCCCCTCGCCATGATGTTGTCTGCGGGCCTGCAAACCTCTAGACCTCCTTCCTCCGCTTGGCTCAGCTCCCTGATTAAACTCGGCTTCAACCACTCCCAACTGCTCACCGCCCAAAAACTGCTCACTTCAGATCTCCTGGCCTGATTATACTGTTTTTTTTTCGAATTTCTTATCTCAATCCAAATCAAGGTTAGTTCTTTGTTTGAGTTTGGTGGGCTTCCCCAGGTGATTGTTGTCTCGTTGTTTTTAATGGGCTCGCATGATGTTTATCATTGTCTTCCTGCCCCCGTAACTAGTCTTGAACTGAAAGCCATTGTATATGTGGGGTATTGATGGGTTCGCATAATTGCATTGCTTGTTGTCTTCCTGCCTTAGTAGATAGTAGCAATTATTTACGCAAGATTTTGATGGGCTTTAGTTTCATATATTTCTCTGTGTTGATTGTTTTAAAAGGTATTCTGTCTCCTCTCATTGTCTGGTTTCAAGTAAAAGTCCAAAAGTCATATCCTTGTTGATGATTTGAAAAATGTGGGAATTTTGAGAACCCTTCACCCTATATTTTTTATATCTTCAGAAATTATATATTCACTTTTTGAAAGCCACTTCACTCTCAGGCAGTGAATTACTGATCCATGTGCTGCCTAAAATGTATTTTTCCTCATATCACCTTTTTTTTTTGTCATTCACCTTAAAACTTTCCCCTCTAATTCTTGATCCTTCCTCCAATGGGAACAGTTTCTCTTTATCTACACTGTCCAGGCCCCCTCATGATTTTGAACATCTCCATGAAATCCCCTCTCGACCTTCTTTCCTCTAAGGAGAACAGTTCTAACTTCTCCAATCTATCCATGTAACTGAAGTTTTTCTTCCTTGGAACAATTCACATGAATCTTTTCTGTGCCCTTTCTGATGCCTTCACATCTGTCTGAAGATGTGGTGCCCAGAATTGGACACAGTGCTCCAGTTGAGGCTGAACCACTGTTTTATTTCGGTTCACCAGAACTTCCTTGCTTTTTACTTTCTGCCTCTATCTATAAAGTCCAGGATCCTGTATGCCTTTTGAGCCACTTAACCAATTTGTCCTGCCACCTTCAATGATTTATGTACATATACCCTCAGGTCCCTGTGCTCCTCCCTCTGCTTGAGAATTGTATATTTTATTTTTTATTGCCTCTCTTCATTCTTGCTACCAAAATGAATCACCTTATACTTCTTTGCATTAAATTTCATCTGCCATGTGTTTGCCCAATACCAGCCTGTCGCTGCCCTTCTGAAGGTCATCGCTTACTATCCTACTCACAGTTCACAGTACTTCAAGTTTAGTGTCATATGAAATTTTTGAAATCGTGCCCTGCACAGCCAAGTCTTAAGTTATTAATGTAGATTAAGAAAAGCAGTTGTCCTAGTACCGACCCCTGGGAACCCCAAAAATAACTTTGTCTAGTCTAAAAAGCAACCGTTCACAGCTATTCTCTGTTTCCTGTCACTCAGCTAACTTTATACCAATGCTGCCACTGTCCCTTTTATTCCATGAGCTTCAACTTTGCTAACAAGCCTGTTATGTGACATTTTACCAAATGCCTTTGGAAAGTCCATTTACACCATATCAACCTCATTACCTTCACCATTACCCTGAGCAACCCTCTCTGTTACCTCATCACAAAACTCATTCAAATTACTTAATTCATGGCTTCCATTAATTAATTCATATTTTCCCAAATGCCGATTACAGAGAGAGGAATTAAACACACCTTGTTTTGCGCTGGGAGAACTGATATGCAGTCACTACTGGGTTTATTTTAACCTGATCCACTTCTTTATTATTTAACTGGTTATTTTCTACTTGAATGGTAATGAGTAAATCATAGTGATGAATGCAACCAAGAAAAATGCGCAAGGTAGATTTAAAGTCAAAAAGAACAATAATTAATTGTGTGCCAATTGTGCAGTAACAACATCACACATGGATGATTTCATCAAGGATATTTTGTCTTTTCTCCTGTCCTCTGGTTTGAGTTCTAACTCACATTAGTATATAGATCCATGCGCTCAATATGACATTATTTCTGTCCCTGTATACTAACTGAAATGTTTTTGGTTATGTTAGCACTGCTATCCTCATGAAAGCTAGGACAAGTAGTGACAAAAAAAAATAAAAGAAGGAAATGTATTTTTATAATTCCTTTCATGACCTCAGGAAGTCCTAAAGATTAAGAACTTTTGAAGTGCAGTCATTGTTACAATGTAGGAAACATGGCAGCCATTTTGCACAATTTTGCAAACTCCCACAAACAGCAATGTGACAATGACCAGGTAATCTGCTTTCGAGATGTTGATTGGACGGATAAATAATGGCCAGGATGACTCCTCTGTTCTTGTTTGAAATGAGGCCATGGAATATTTTATGTCAACCTGATGGTCTCATCCAAAAGAAGGCACCTCCTACAGTGTAGCACTCCTTCAGTACTGCACTAGAGTATCAGGTTTGATTGTTGCGCTCAAATCCTGCAGTGGACCTTGAACCCACAGCTCCCACACTCAGAGGTAAGGGTACTATCATAGCTGATATGGAGAGCATTTTGATAGGTTTATTGATATCGTCAAAGACTTCCTTTGCTCAGGGTCTGTGCCACTCCAACCCCTGCCCTTCAGGACTGATGTCTTCATCCTTCCTTATCAAAACAACCCCTTCAATCTTTTTGTCCTCTTTAATTACTACCTCAACCTCTTGAAAATCCTCAGACATGTGGTTGACACCCAGCAAAATGCCAACCTCTCCTACCCTTCCCTGTTCTGATCACTTCAGTGGGGATTCCATCCATTTCTTCATTATGTACTGGAATCAACTCCATTGTGCTGTCTCCTCCCCTGGCCCCCTCCTTTTCTCACCTCATAATCACAGAATCACCGAATTATTACGGTGCAGAAGGAGGCCATTCAGCCCATCATGCCTGCACTGACTCTCCAAGTGAGCATTATGACTCAGTGCCATTCTCCTGCCTTTTCCCCATAACCCTGCACATTGCTTATATTTAGATCATCATCTAATGCCCTATTGAATGCCTTGATTGAACCTGCCTCCACCACACTTCCAGGCAGTGCACATGCACATCTGGAACACTCGCTGAAGAAAGTTTTTTCTCACAACCCATTTGCTTCTTCTGTGCCCTCTCATTGTCAATCCTTTTCCGAACGTGAACAATTTCTCCCTATATACCCTGTCCAGCCCTCTCATGATTTTGAACACCTCTATCAAATTTCTTCTTAGCCTTCTTGTCTCCAAGGAGAAAAATCCCAACTTCTCCAATCTATCTTCTGTGTGCTAAGTGCTGATTCTCGGTCACATTATTCATAAGAATTGAGTGAAGCAATACACAACTCTGTTACCGCCCTTCATTCCATGACCTTCACTGTACAGTTTGAGTGCTTATCAAGAATAATACTAACTTGCATTTTTATAGCACCTTTAACCTTTTCACCTGCTTTATCAACCATTTTCAGCTGCTTCATCAATGACATTCCTTCCATCAGAAGGTCAGAATTGGGGATGTTCAGTGATGATTGCACAATACTCAGCACCATTCATGACTCCTCAGATACTGATGCAGTCCATGTGTAAATGCAGCAAGGCCTGGAAAATGTCAAGGCCAGTGGATAAAAGTATATTTGTAAGCAGCTAGAATCAGTGTCACCTTTGGATGTGTGCTGAGGCAATTGGGGGTATTACCTTATCTTCTCCAAACAAGCCTAGCAGTGGCTTGTGATTGGATATGATGGTGAAATGGCGACCATGGATGTATTGGTGGAACTTCTTAACGCCAAATATGATGGCTAAACCTTCTTTCTCTATTTGTGAGAATTTTCATTCTGTCACACTGAGTGTTCTTGAGATGTAGCCAATGGGCCGTCTGGAACCATCCGCCATTCGCCATCCGGTGGGAGAGTCCTGCCCCTACTCTGTAAGAGGATGCACCGCAGGTTAAAATCAATTCTTTCTTTGGGTCAAAATGTACCAACAGGGTCAATGAATGTAGTAATTGCTTTACTGCCGTAAAAGCCTGTTGTTGTGGAGCTTGCCAAGTCCACCTGTGGTTTTTCTTGAGTAAACCGTATAATGCAGCCGGTACTGTCGACAAATTTGGGATAAAACGACCGTAGTAGTTAACCATTCCCAAGAAGGATTGAGTTATGTGCCATTTTTCGGGACTGGCGCCTCACAAATAGTCTTCTACTGGGTGAAAGTCCTTCGAGTTGACTCTATGACCCAGGTAAATCACTTCTTTTGCTTGGAAGATACATTTTTCCCTTTTCGAGAGTGCTCTGGCTTGTGAGAAATGCTTCAATTCTTCCCAATTAGCCAGCTGTTCTTCATCAGTTAGTCCTGTTACTAGGACATCATCAAGATAAGCCACAACATGGGGTAGACCTTGGAGTCAATTTTCCATAGCCTGTTGGAAATGGCACAAGCCAATGAGACTCCGAAGGGTAACCTGGTATACTGGTATAACTTGCTGCTCAGTGTGGCTCATGTTGAGTTTCGTATATGCAGTTCCCCCTGCCAGCTTGAAGTACAATTCATCAATTTTCGGTATAGGATGCCTGTTAGGTCTGGCCACTTTGTTAACGGCCAACTTGTAGTCCCCGCATATTCGCATATTCTGGTCAGGTTTTAGTACTGGAACTATGGGAGCTGCCCATTCGGAAAATTGTACAGATTGTAAGACTCCCAACCTTTCCGGCCTGTCTAATTCAATATCCACATTTTCTCATAAAGCATAGGGGACTGGCATCGCTTTCAAATGCCTGGGGCCTGCTCCAGGATCCATGTGGATTTTAGCTTGCAGCCCCTGAATCTTCCCAAGTTCTTCCCTGAACACAGAGGCATACTTCATTCTGAGTTGAAATATCTCAGTCCATTCCATCTTTATTTCCTTAAGCCAGTTCTGACCAAGTAGAGCTGGACCCTCCCCTGCTACCAATATCAGGGGTTTCTGGCTTCTATGTTGTACTGGAACCTTGCATATACATTTTACTCCTATGTCTTCGCCAGTATATGTCTTTAACCTGGCATCTGAGTTTTCCAGCTTTAGTGAGTGGCCTCCTCCATTCAGATACTTATACCTGTGTTTCCCTATGACTGTCATGGATGTGCCTGTATCCACCTCCATTTGGATGGGTTTTCTGTTGTCTTCTACTGTCATGTAGATTGGCTCTGTTTTACCCATTTTTAAGTGGTGCAGCTAGTAAATATCTGACTCAGTTTCTTCTGGTTCCTCTATTATATAAATTTCACAACTTCTGCCTTTTTGTTTGGAATTTGCCTCAATCTCTCTTTACAATTTTGCATAATGTGTCCATTGCCATGGCAGTAGAAACACTCGGTTGTTCTAAATTGTCATTTATTTGTAGGCTGTCTGGTTCCAATTCTGCCACTACTAATGCTGTTTTTATCCATTAAGCCATTGCTTTTTGCTGGTCTGTTAATGGTGACTGTTTCTTGTTTTTTCAGAGCCCAGCGCTTCCGCGCCATTTCTAACTGGTACCTTCCTCCCAACATGATGAAAGGCGCCATTTTGTGCTCCCTTGATTTCCCTGAATCCCTAACTTCCATTGCGAGCGCTAACTCCTGCACCATGCTGAAGTCTAAATTTGTTTCTGACAAAAACCTTTTTTGAATGACATCTTTGTTAGTCCCACGCACTAATCAGTCTCTTAACATGTCATTAATCGACGTCCTGAACTCACAGTGCTCTGTCAGTTGTTTTAAGGCTGCTACATAACAAGCGACTGTCTCTCCAGGGGCATGACACCTCAAATTGAATTGTTACCAAGGGCTTCGGCTGAAAATGACTTTCACTAGATTCACCAACTCATCAAAGCTCTTGGAATCTGGGGTGCTGTGTGCTGTTAGACTACGAATCAGGCCGTATGTTTTACTGCCACATGTTGATAAGAGGATTGCCCGCCCCTCTCCTGCCCCGATATGTCATTGGCCAGAAAGAAAAATGCGAGGTGTTCAATGTAATGTGACCAGTCATCAGTGTTCTGATCAAATGGTTCGATGCAGCCAAATTGTGGCATACTGGAGGGGGATAACTTCGACGACTATGGTGAGGGCTGTCCTTACAATCGGCCTGCAAAGCATGGCTGATTCACTTCAGTTGAGTTTTCGCGGCTTCCTTGCTGTTGTCTACTGGTCGCGTTTTGACTCATCACCAGTTGTTATGTTCTACTATGGGTCGCTTTGCTCGTGAATTGGTTGCACACTTATCTGTTGGCAGGTGAGTCGATTACAATATACTGCAGACACAGAGACCAATATTAAATGAAGAACATACTTTTTATTAAGACAAACAACCGAGCACTAACATGATGCGTGCTTCTCTACCTGGACCCTACTCCAGACTAACACTAATATGTAGTCCATGCTACAAGCTATTGGGTCTTACAGTCACGTGGCTAATCCTTCCACATTTTCTTAAAGGTGTATTATACCTCAGATTACCACACCAATTTAGTCTGAGCAACACTGGATCCATCTTACTTAGGTGTTGTGCTTGGCCTAAATAGCCAAGTGGTTATGGTACTGGCCTTGTAACCCCAAGATCATGAGTTCAAATCTCACAATGGCAAACTATGAAACAATGTAACTTCATCTGAAACAGATGGAAATGTGTTTGTACTCGAAAGAGTTACTTAGGTGTTGCCAAGAAAACCTCCACATCCTAACCAAATTCAATCTAGTTGAATGGCTGTTTGCTCAAGAACAGACAGTGCTCCAACTTGGGCCAACTGTTCACAGGTCTGCCCACCTCCACCCTTTGTTCACTCCCAATGCCAGTGAAAGCCATAGCCAGCTTTGTCACATCCTCTGACCTCCTTGTTGGTCTCTGCGTTCCACTTTCCATAAAGTGTAATGTGTCCAAAACTCCGGTGGAATATTCCATCCCACAGTTATGTTGCATTACCTTTTCATCCATGTCTCAGCCAAATTCCATTATTTCCTGCCCTCTTTATTGCTGAAAACACTATTTTGATAGACAAGGGAGTCCAGGGTTATGGGGACAGACAGCAAAGTGGAGTTGAGATCACAACCAAATCAACCACAATCTTATTGAATGGTGGAGTGGGCTCAAGGGGTTGAATGGCCTACTCCTGCTCCTAAGTCCTATTTTCCTATGTAGTCACCTGATTCATTACATTTAAAGTCCATATTATTATCAGTAAGGCCTTCCTTGTCTCCTGTCCTCTTTATCGCAGCAACCCCTTCCACTCTTGTGGGCTACTGTTTGCCCTCTGTTCTCCCTTTCTCCACTTCCTCTTTGGATACATAGCCATCAGCTATCTGGGTCCTGTACTCTGGAATCCTTTCCCTAAACGTCCGGCTTATTATATCTCCCTGATTCCGCAAAAGCATCCTCAAACCTAACTGTCGAGCAATGCCTTTGGTCACATTAGTTAGCGCTGCTGCCCTCAGTGTTCCAGTCGCTGCCTCTCTGAAGTATGTATGGATCCTTTACTGTGTTAAAGGTGTTTTAAAAAACTAGCTGATGTTGACGTTTACAAGACTGGAGTGTGTGGCAATATAGAGCAGGGGAACCCGCAAGGTACATCAATATTTGCATGGGAATCATTGCGAGTGTTTGAATATAAAGTGCAGTGGGGGGAGGGGACCATGAGAGTGTAGTCTGGGACTGTATCACCATGTAAGAGCAGTTCAAAAGGAGTGTACCAGTGTTTGCAAGGTCAATATTATTTACCCAATAAAGTTGAAAATCAATATATTTAACAAATAATAAAAATAAAGCCAATATAAATTCCACACATAAAACACTAGTATAAATCTCAATCCTATTTCTATAGGTGACAAAGTTACATAACAAAACACTTTTTATAGACCATATCGACAAATGGCCAACAAGCTTCCTGAAACTTATTGTATTCTGTTAAAAGTGCTACAGATCTTCTGAAGAGTATATTGTCACAGTAAGCCGTGTATCAGGAGATATGTAGCTCCACTTGTGGAAAAACTATATTTCACAAGGCAATTTGTCAATTGTGGCTTATAGGACTCATTTGTGGAAATATTTATCGAGCAATAATGTATTCTTGGTTTCAGTCAAATGTTAGAACTGGAATATCAAAATGAGAACATGCTTTATGTAAGTGAAGTTTCAATGGTTTAAAAAAAGAGGCCCAGAATGACCCGGTATAAATGGATCTGTAGTGGAGCTTAAATGCCTGTGGTGAGCATAGTGACCCATTCCTGCTTCCCATCATATCTACTGCTTTTTTCCTGTTGGGCAACCAAGGTAGAGCCTGAACCAAGTGGGAGCTTCATTACAATAAGCAGATCGGGGTTATACATCAAAAAGAAGAAAGACTTGCATATATACATCATCTTTCACAACCTTAGGATGTGCAAAACTGCTTTACAACCAATAAAGTGTTTTTTGAAGCGTGGTCATTGTTGTGGTACAGGAAGATCAGCAGTCAATTTGTACACAGCAAGCTCCCACAAACAGCAATGTGATAATGACCTAATAACCTGTGTTCATTCTTTTAATTAGTGTTGTGGATTGAGGAATAAATATTGGCTATGACACTGGGAATAACTTCCCTATTCTTCAAAATAGTGTCATCCACCTGAGAGAACAGATAGGGTGTTGCTTTAACATCTCATATGAAAGGCAGAATCTGAAGGCCTCTCTCAGTACTGCACTGGAGTGCTAGCCTAGATATTTGTGCTCAACTGTTAGGAGTGACATACAATTTTCAGGGATGATTGAGTGTAATTTGCTCAGTAAAAACTTCTCCCATGTAGCCAGCAGCGAAAGGGGAGATGATCCTTAAATAGGTAAGTGAAAGATTATTTTTCTGGGGTTTGGAAGGTGAAGATTTGCTGTTCTGGGTGAAACAGGAATAACAGACATGGGCCACTGCTGCCGGCCTTAGGTTTCTCCCCCACCCTGTACTGGATAACAGTTGGGTCACTACAATAGGCCTCAACAAGCCAGTGTCAGGGAGATGCAGAAATTAGCTGTACTTCCCACTCTTAGTCATTCCTTAGTGATGTTGAATTTCGCTACCTTTGCCTGTCGTTAACAGGGATGTCCATCACCGCATGGTTTCATTAACACCAGCGGAGCGATTGATTCCATTTTGAAAGTGGCCTACCAATAGGTGTCCAAAGTGTCCGCTGGTTTCAAGTGATCATCACTTTTATTCTGGAAATTGGGGTGCTATGCCACAAATAGGATCACAGTTGCCATTTTAGGTTGGAATTGGACGGAACCTGCACAATGCACACTCTGACCAGCCTCACGGGCAATGGAACTAAGAAGGCCAATCAAAGGTAACTATCAAATTGCTTCAGGAGGAGAACAACCCCACCCCCAACTAACTAACCGATTTGAGATGAGTTCCACTAGAAAGTCAGTTTTGTGCCCTGCAGCTCACCTACCAAATTGAAATGAAGCCAGGGTGCCAAAACTATGAAGGCCTCCTAAATGCCAGAGTTTGGGTGCTGACCAACTCTGCCAGTCGATTGCTCAAAAGTCAAATTAAACTCTGTTATGTGCTAACTAATATTACAGTTCAATTCAAAAATGTGTGTATTCTAAATGCTCAAGTAGCTGCCAACATTCCATATCCAGGCTGGCACATCAAGGGTGCCACCTGGCGAAGGCATTTCAAGAACAGCTGGTAGTCCTAGAATACATTCAAGAAAATAGAGGAGGAAATTTGTGGGAGTGGGGGCCGAGTGGTGGGGAACGAGGAACAAAATATAATGGAAGAATGTAAATATAAAAGTGACAGCCAGCAGTGTGATATGACACATATCTCCACTAATATGACCTCGCTGATGATTTTGTCACTTGTGCACTGTCTACTCAGCTGTGGTTACGGAGACATACATCATACCTCAGCGTTGGCCAGGACATATCCTCAATATATTCTGCTGTTGGTCTCATAAAATGTATTAACTTGATTGTTGTGCTTTGGTCCTTCCAGCTTAGCACAGTGGTGCATATTGATTTGAAAGCAATTTGATGTACGAGGTATCCATGGGCACATTTACATGCACAGGATGCTGGTTTGCTGGGACATCAATGAATCTTCCCAAAGGATTGAAGCTATTTACGTGGTGCTGCTTTAAGCATCTGTGGAACAGGCTGACAGGAGCAGACTCGGTCGAGACAGCTATAAGAAGGCTATGCGTATTGGTGGACTCACAGTTAGGGTTGCAAACTCTGATTGGAGACATTGATGGAGGAATGATCAAAAGGCATTCAGACCACATGATATTTGATCATATGATGCCTACTAATATGTCATCTGATCACGTGGCCCCTGGTCACATAACATCTACAAATGTTATTGCATTCACCATGGGCAGAATTTTGCCCATGGTGGGCGGGCCTGGGAGTGGTCGCGAAGCTGACTGCTGCCCGCAGTTGGGCCCTGACATGGATTTCACACTGGCTGGCCAATTAATGGCAAGCCAGCATGAGACACGCACTGCAGCGCTCAGCGCTGCCAGGGTGGGGGCGGGAGGAGCGTGAGCGCGGAAGTGTGTGCATGTGAGGGGCTGCGCGCAGTAAAAGCTCCCTGAGGCACAGGAAGCTGAAGATTTTTAACAATAAAAATAAAGTTACTAAAAATAATAAAAACATGTCCCCTCATGTGACTCTGTCACATGAGCAGGGACATGTTAAATGTGTGCGTTAAAAGATTTAAATTTTGCTTTAATTGCTGGCCGAAACCGTGGATGAGGTTTCGCCAAAAATGCAAAGGCTGCTTGACCTTTTCTCCCGCCCACGAACCAAATAGTTAGATTGGCAGTGAAAATTTTGAGTCAGTTAGTTCATGATGGGCCTTAATAGGCCATATATTTATCGGCGGGCATGCTGCTGACTCCCGCGTGCACCCGCTGAGCGAAATATTGCGTGAGTGCGCGAGGATGTAAGGATGCTCACCTGATGTTATTGCGTGTCATTTTATGCTCTCTTGGGTCGGGCGAGTGCCCGCCCAATGAGAGTAAAATTCTGCCCCATGGGTAAACCTGGAATTGACCATATTGCTTGTGGTTTCATGCTTTTCCCTTTGAAATGATGTTTCACTTCATCATTTTATTGCAATAGTTGCAATAATCTTTGGATTTATTTTTCTACTCTCCTACATGGCATTGTAACCTCTGGAACTGGCCACTGAAAGTAAGGGCTATGGGCTGTAGTTTATGTGCCCCCACTGGGTGGTGCTTGTGTGGGGGCAGCACATAAAATAGGGCGTGTGCCACCCACCACCGTCCAACACACCCATGAGCTCACCCCGTGATATGGGAAGTTGGCAGGCACGAAAATTAGTTACCCACCCATCATATTTAAATAAGTAATCAAGGGTCAACTAGGGCTGTTACCAAGCCAATTAATCCTGATCATATGCTGGCCACGCCACAAAACATTTGAATTGTCAATCGGACCACATCAAGCAGCCTGATCTAAAAAAAACGTTCTTCAAAGGTCAGGAAAGAAGGAGGAGTTCAATTTTTGGGGGTTTCCCTTTGCCAATCGGGGGGTAACCCCCCTGAGATGGAACCTCCCCCTTTCTTCCTACCTGCCCGCAGCCTTATACACACCCCCTTCAATCCTCTGCCCTTCTCTCTGACTTGACCAATACTTCCCTGCACACGACGCCAGACTTAACTGCTCCAGGGATCTATCAGCCTTCTTCCTTCTCCTCTTGCAGTCCCAGCAGCGGCCACCGACCCGCTCCTGGCATTGCCGGCACTGTCGGAATTGTCAGCCAATCTGATTGGCTGGCAGCTCTAGAGGGTGGGACTTTCTCCCCAGTGAGGGGCAGAAATTCCACCTGGCCATCGTTCAGCCCGCCAGCAGCACTTTATGGCTACGGGTCGGTTTCATGCTGGCTTTGCTTCAAGAGGGGGCGATCTGTCTACCTGGCCCTATCCCAAACCCCATCCCCATATTATTCAGCCCCATATCCAGAGAAATGTTTATACATCCATTATTTATCTCTGAGGCATGATCCCAAATGTCCAATAATATCCTGCTGTTAGATTGGTCAATGGGCAAATAATGTGTATTGACCAGCCCACTTGCCGATGCTCATGACTGGGGCTACCAACAGGCAGACCGGAGAGGCTGGGAAACCTCACAGGGAAGGGGGACTGTGCAATTACTGGATATTTTGCTCACAAACGTCAGCTGCAAATAGGATTGCCAACTGTGATTCAATGTATTCCTGGAAGTTTCATCACGTGACTTGCCCCCATGTTCCAGGCATTACTCGGCCAACACATCCATCCTTGTGATGTATTGCCTTCCTATGCCAACTGGAAGACAAAAAGACTCATTACCCAATTGTATGATGCTTGACTGTCAGCCAAATAGCCATTATTTCCCCATTTTCAATATCTTTATATCTGGTATAGAGAAAATTTCAACAAAAATGACATAAAAAAAAATCTTTTTAATGTCCCAATGATTTTTCTCCAGGGTTGCACAAGTACAACAGTATCCTGGAGATTGATCTTCAATTCCTGGACACTCCAGGCCAATCGTTCAGGGCTGGCGACCCTAGCTGAAAGCTTTCGCTTTGTTGGTAAACCAGTTGCCAATTGTGCTGCGTATAACTTATTCATACTCATTTATGAATATTCAAGTGCGTGATGATGTCATTAACCATATGATCTGGTCATCTCGGTGTTTTTCTCCCTTTACAAGTTGCTCCTAATATAGTAACAGATTTTAGCAACAAAATTGTATTAAAGTGCACATCACAGTAGAGGCTGTAATGAACAAAATTAAGTAGCTCCCAGTGACCTACCTGCTAGGATGGTGAAGATTTTCCACTAGATTGTGTTGAACCTCATTATTCCTGAAATATGTGGCAGCTGCAGGATCCTAGTGTTCATCGGAATCAATTCCCAATGACACTTGCTTTGATTAGTTTATTCTAATTATATTGACTTAGCTTTTGTATTACTGCTACAGACATTCAAGTGTTTACTGGGTCACTATTACATTTGAAAACAGGACAATATCACTGTGCCCACGGGATATATCGGAAGGCCAGGAATGTCATGAATGGCCATGAAGCTCAAGAATCTTTCAGTTCATACATTGAAAGAATGGATAGAGCTAATTACATATTAGAATTCAACTGGTGAAAGTGAAAAAGTCCAAGCTCAGAATAAGGTAATTATTGAGAACAAGAAAAGCAATTTTATGAATGGCGATTGTTTCACAGGTGTATGGCATGTTAACAAATCTTCTTTCTCCCAACACGGCCAAAGACTTGTAAATCAAAATAATTATCACCAAGTTGGAGGAACATTTTAATCCTGAGCCACTAAAGATAGTAGAACACTACTAATTTGAAACCAGAAATAAGAAAAGTAGTGAAATTGTTGGTGAGTACATTGTGACACTGAAGACTTTATCATTTCATTGCAACTTTGTACATTCTTAGACTATGCATTATGAGACAGATTCATGTGTGGATTAGAGGATGAAAGAATCTGGTTGAAGTTACTAAATGCACAAAATAGTACGTTTGAGCTACTGTGTACAGTAGCTCTTACCACCGAGGTGGCTGTTGTAAAATCACTTTAAGAGTGTTGTCCCTTTAAGAATCTCAACATGCTGATGAGCCAGGTAACTGGACATCATTATGTGACCAGGAGCCATGATCTCTCTCTGCACTGTAGTATCCTACACAACAGGATATGTCTAGAGATTGTTCTACTGCTTGTACTAATTTAGCTGTGAATAAACCTCACCAGAGATTGTCAAGCAAATGGAATCCTCGTATGTCATTTGCGTTACATATACATAGCACAAGGACATCACTACAATGGCATCAAGGAATGCACAAGAATTTTGTCCTAAGCAATTGACCATCACAGCTTCTTCTGCCTTTTGGCAGTGGGGAGACCTGATCAGGTGAATGCTAGTGGTAACAGTTTAGTGACTTATAATTACTGTAATGGCAACCACGTGGCACAGGTATGGCCATACAGAAATGCCAAATCATTTACCTGTCAAAAGATTGGCTATATTGCAACAGCTTGCTAAAAAGCTAAAAAGAGAACTCTTTGCAGTAGTAATGGGGAATAGTGCCATCACAAGGGTGGAGTTCATAATCTTGAAGTGAACCCTGAGTGCCTAAGCGATGAGGAGACAGGGCTCTACACTACTGGTCTTTATACTATTTATAATCACTCAAATGACAGACACAGTTATACACATGTTGGTAAATCAACAGTACATCAACATGCGCATTGATACGGCTATAGATTGCTCAATTATGAATAAAGACACGTTTGAGAGGAAATTCAATAATAAACCTCTAGCTGAGATCTCAGTTGAAAACCTACTCTGGGTTTGGGCATTTGGGCAAACAGGGGAAATTTTATGCCCTCTCTCGTAACATGTTTTTAGGTGGGGAGAGCATTTAATCAGTTGGGGTGGTGGCATGCGAGCACTCTGCTGCCTTCCTGCCTCTACCAAAATTAAGTTCAGGGCAGAAAGGCCCGTGGTTGGACCTCATGCCCAGCTGTCAATTATTGCTGATAACCCAATGGTGGGTAGGGGGCTTGCCATCTGGGGGGCACGACAAGCAAACCTGTGCGGGCTGCACCCAAGGTGGAGGGGTGGGTCTGTGGTTCAAAGGCACTCAGTGCCTTATCAAGGGACCAGGCATCAGGAGGGGGGGCCCAGTGAGAGCCACCACCCTGCCCTTGCTGCCAATCCCCTTCACCGTCATGACTTACCCCTGGCCTAGATCACTCCTTGACCCTAGGCTTCCAGTGGCTGTCGTTCCTGCAGCGGCCACTGCCTTCCTGATGACACTGGTGAGCAAAAGAGTTGCCAATCTCTGATTGGCTGGCGGCTCAAGTTGGGTTGGATTTCTTGACCCAGAATCATTGACCCTGGTGGTCATGTACCTGAGAGGCACTTAAACTGGCAGACTGCCAGGAGAAGGCAACATGGGCCTCTCGCCGGTCCATCAGCTGGCAAGCGAGAGCCCCGTCAGTTCCAAAAAATGCCCCCCTTGGAGTGCAATGTCTAAAATAAGGGTTACCCATTGTTGTAGCAAGATATGTCAACAAATCAGTGTTAATGGGCAAAGACTGGCTTGGATACTGAAGTTAGGCTGGAAGCATGTTTTTCTAGTTGAGATAACAAAAAAACTTGATCATCATTGAATACCTACAAAAATATTTTCAAAGACAGTTATGTAGGTACAATTGGTGTGAAAGCGTACACCCAAATCAGACTTGATGGAATGCAAGTATGTTTCTGAAAAGCTCACAGTTTATAGTTAGTAAAAGACTCAATTCCTCATTGGAGGGCAATATATAAAGGTTAAGCCGGCCCTTTATGTACTAAAAACCCAATTTGAGGAAGAACTAAAGAAGCTTGAGAGAAATGATGTGCTAATGAAAACTACTCACAGTGATTCAGCAACCCCAATCTTAATAGTGGCCAAGTCAAAAAAAACCATGGGACTATGTAGGGGTTACAAAGTCACACTCGTGCAGGGAGTGGATGATGGAGCAGTGTCCAATTCTGACATCTCAATATTTGTATGCAGAGTTAGCAGGTACCAAACTATTCACCAAGTTGGATTTGTCCCATGCTTATATGCAGCTCAATATAGATCAAGAAAGGCAA
This sequence comes from Carcharodon carcharias, assembly GCF_017639515.1. Taxonomy (NCBI): domain Eukaryota; kingdom Metazoa; phylum Chordata; class Chondrichthyes; order Lamniformes; family Lamnidae; genus Carcharodon; species Carcharodon carcharias. The sequence goes on along the minus strand of NC_054480.1, from coordinate 67,800,088 downwards.
CAGCATCTTATGTTAAACACATATATGGGGCTATTCTCCTGCACAAAGCTGGTGTGAAGTCTTCTCCAAACATCTTCTATGCTACAATGGATAAGATTTCATAAGGAGTATCACATTGCTTGTGTAATAATTGCTTATGTGACCGCGCAGAGTAAGAGCATCTGCAACTGTTGGATGAAGTGTTAAGAAGGCTTAATAATAACAACATGAAGTTGAAAAGGAAAAAGTGTGCTTTTATGCAATCGGAAATAGTATTCCTTCGCCTGAGAATCAATGAAAAAGGGCTACATCAAGTGAAAGAGAAGATAGAAACTATAGTTGATGCTTCAAAGCCAAAAGAGGTGTCTGAGCTTAGTTCTTTTCTAGGTTTGGTTCAATATTACTCACAATTTCTACCCGTTCGGTCCATCAAATGAATTGTTGAAGAAAGATGCGAACCGGGAATGGTCTAAAGTACAACAAGATGCTAATGCTGCATGTAAGAGAAGCTTGGCCAACTCCTTCATAATGACACAAAATGTGACCTGAATCTGGCATGAGATGCTTCAAACTATAGATAAAAGCAAAAAACTGCGGATGCTGGAAATCCAAAACAAAATCAACAATAACTGGAAAAACTCAGCAGGTCTGGTAGCATCTGTGGAGAGGAGCACAGTTAACATTTCAAGTCCGAATGACCCTTCAACAGAACTAAGTAAAAATAGAAAAGAGGTGAAATACAAGCCGGTTCAAGGGAGGGGGTGGGGGGGGGAGTGAGACAAGAAGAGCTGAATAGAGGGCCAATGATAGATGGAGATAACCAAAGATGTCACAGACAAAAGGCCAAAGAGGCACCGAAGATGGTGATATTATCTAAAGGAATGTACTAATCAAGGGTAGAAAGCAGGACGAGCAAGGCACATACAGCCCCAGTGGGGGTGGGATGGGGGGGAAGGGATTGAAACTGGCTAAAAGGTAGAGACAAAACAATGGATGGAAATATACCCAAAAATAATGGCGGTAGGTGGGAAAAGAAAAATCCATATAAGTTATTGGAAAAAACAAAAAGGAGGGGGAAAATCAGAAAGGGGGTGGGGATGGAGGAGAGAGCCCATGATCCAAAATTGTTGAACTCAGTATTCAGTCCGGAAGGCTGTAAAGTGCCTAGGCTCGGCGCAGACTGGAGGAGCAGCACCTCGTTTTCTGACATAATTATGCACAGATAGAAAATGAAGTGTTAGTAATTATTTTCAGAATCAAAATGTTTCATCTACTTTGGGGGTAGAAACTTCACACTAGTTACAGATTATAAACCCCTAGGTCCAAAATCTGCAAAACAGATAATACACAGTTGAAAAAACAGTGGTGAGCTGAACTTCTCCCCCGGTATAACTATAACAGTGAGTACTGCAGTTCAAAGGAGAATGCTATTGCTGATGCACTGTCACCTTTGCCGTATGAATACTTAGCTGTAGGCACTGAAGGTCCAATCTTCATTATGGGAGCTATGGGTGCAGCGAAAACTGAAAAAGAATTGGGCCTCAATTTTTGCTCCTAGGTTGGGTGCACAGAGTTGAGACAATTCCCCACTTTCCCAGCCTGACCTGGAAAACGTGTCCAGGGTATTCTGACTTTTGGTCCGGCAACAGGGAGGTAGGTATGTGAAAATGGGGTCATGGTGGGTGACCCTGAAAAGAATTCAGAGACAGCCAGGTGTGGAGATGAGCTGGGCTGAAGGCCTGCCTTGGCACTTTAGTTGAGGATTTCAAAAAATGAATAAAGCAAAAAACCCTCACCCCTCACATCCCTTCATCCTCCACACACACCACCCATACCCCATCTATGCCAGCCCATGCCACCTCATGCCACCCCATGGCCATTTATAGCCTCTATGCCAACTGCTGCCCTCCACCCACCCTGCATGGCTCTTTATAGCCCCATGCCAACCTATGCCCTCCACTCACCCACCATGGTCCTTTATAGCCCCTATTCCCTCCACCCATACCCAAAGGCCCCTATGTCAACTTAGTGTCAACTCACATCAACCCATGGCTTCCCCAACCAGTTGGAGCTGTCAGTCAAGCTGTGAACTAACAGGATCCCACTATGATAACAATAGGTTATAAAATCAGCCATGCAGCACTAATCATATAATGATAACCCTCAGGCATATATCAATGACAGAGTAGAAGAGCTAGCACTGATATTTTAACGACAGCTTCAGACATTTTTTCTAACACTTACAGGGCGGGACATTTAAATGCCTTGACAGCTTTACATTCTATTGACGGTGCTCTTGACAGTTACAACGAGATTGAGAGTCCAAATGCATTTATGCACCTTTTATGCACATTCATGTCTAATTTTAACAATCCAAAAGGACTACTCACCTCTTCCAAGTGGTCAGTTTACCTCTCAATGGGTGCTTGACCTCTCCCAGAAATGTCCCAGGACCATATTTGAAAGGATACCTTCCATCCCCAAAAGGGTACCCTACCTCTCCAAAAAAAATGGCAGCTTTAGACCTTCTCCTACCAGGTTTAAAGTGCACAAGTCATGTTCTGGACATCCCACTAGCCAATATCAGATCTGATTCAAGCAGTTGCACTTTAACATGTACAGTTGCAACTGTGAACCACAGATGTGCACATTAATACCTATCCTCATTCCCCATCCCTCTGCAAAAATGGCAGAGGCTGGACTTGGGGGGTGAGACTCCTGGATCCAGGCCTCTGCCACCATTTTGAAAAAGTCTCTCTGTCTGCACAAAAATCTTGGCCCTAGTTTTAAAAAGAGCTAGTAAACCGACATTGAATGGTTGGACTGAGTTTGACAGGTGTACAGGCAACGAACTGAAACTGTTCCATTATTATCGTAATGTGCTGTCATGGGAACCGGGTGTTAAGTGGGGTCACAGCTTGGTGGTAGCTGGTTTTTTGAGAGACAAGATTCTGACAAAGCTTCACACTGAACACACAGGGCTAGTTAGCATGATATCCATAGCCAGAAGTTTTGGTTATTGGCCTGGTCTACACAATGATCTAGAATCATGGTTAGCAGATGTATATTTGCCAAAATTGCAGAAGTAAGCCACCAAAAACTACATTACAAACATAGTTATGGTCGAGTCAACCATTCCAAATAGTGCATATGGACTTTTGCGAAAAGGAAAATGATAATTTCTTGTTGCTTATTGTCAGTCACTCTAATTAGACTGGAATAAAGCATGGGATGAAACAACATTGCTGAAAAGAGTTAAGATCCATTTTTGCCTGTCACGGTTTACTGGAATAACTTACCTCAGATAATGGCCCTCAGTTTTATTCTGCTTTGTTCTGGAATTTCATAAAGCAGAATGGTACTGAACATACCCTTGCTCTTCCTTATTATTGAAGGGTTCTCAAAATTCCCACATTTTTCATATCATCAACACGGATATGACTTTTGGACTTTTACCTGAAATCAGACAATGAGAGGAGACCAAGTACGTATTATTCCCTTTAAAACAATCAACCCAGAGAAAGACACGAAACTAAAGCCCATCAGAATCTTGCATAAATAATCGCTACTAACTACTAAAGCAGGAAGACAACAATCAATGCAATTATGCGAACCCATCAACACTCCACACATACAATGGCTTTCAGTTCAAGACTAGTTATGAGGGCAAGAAGACAAAGATAAACATCATGAGAGCCCATTAAAAATAACGAGACAACAATCACCTGAAAAAGCCCAAATCAGACAAAGAACTAACCATGATTTGGATTGAGATAAGAAATTCGAAACAAACAGTATAACTGGGCCAGCAGACACAGAAGGGTGAACAGTTTTGAAAGCTGACACAGGGCAGTGAGCAGTTGGGAGCAGTTGAAGCCAAGTTTAAGCAGGGAGCTGAGCCAAGCAGGGAGGGGATCTGGCGGTTTGCAGGCCCGCAGGCAACATCACGGCAAGGGGCACAGGGTGGCAGGCTCAACTGAAGGCAACAAGTCTGTAACTGCAGCCCTCCACGAAGATCGACCACCCACAACCGCTCCCTCCACTCAACTGAAGAAACTTTGCAGATTCCACATACCCCCAAAGGACACAAAGAGCGTACCCCAAAACTGTAACCAGCTTAACTGGCTGGATTTTGAACTATCAAGGAACCCTGGTTGGTGAGCATGATCCCTGACCTCTCCTAGTTCAATTTAGTTAGGTTTTGGGGGTGCAACAAAGTAAAGGGATTAGTAGTGTGATTTTTCCCTCGTTATGCCATGTGTTCCCCATTCTTAACTAAGTGTACTTTGTAGGTCTGTATAATCTCAGTGTAATCCTAATGTTATAAGTTCATTTGTGACTTCAATAAACCCAGTTTTTTTTTCTTGCACCAAAACCAGTTGTCTGCTGCATTTTGTCACAACCCCCAAATAAGTCAAGGTCAAGAACCCAGGGAGCGGGAGTGATTCAGACCACTCAGAAGTCAGAAGTGAAGCTAACACATGCCACCACCCCCTACATTATCTGGCATCAAATGGAGCAGCAGAAAGTTCTGCGAATAGTCAGAGAAACATTCATGAATGTTCAAGTTTCAGCATGAAACAGAGATTACCTAATTTCCTGCTGAAGTATAGAACAATCCACAGTCCACTACAGGCTATATCCCTACTGAGCTCTTAATGAAGTATAGATTAAGAATTCGCTGGAGTTTTGTTCTACCAAACTTGACTGAAAAAGTTCAATGAAAACTGTTCAATCAGAAATGTTAGTGTGACAAAAAGAAAAAAAAATGCACTTTCAGGGGAAGCGCACATCTTTGTGTTCATAGCAACCGTTGCTAGTCACACAAGTGGGATATGGGATATATGGTAGAAGTTTGTGATTAGAAGAGATGCTTAGCTAAAACTGAGAAAATTAAGAAGAAGACAGCATTCTTCTAAAGAGGGATGATCCAAAGTTCGAGCACGATCTATCTGATGGCAAGGCTATGCCAGAGTGTGAATCAATTCAGACTGCAGTGACTTAAGTACAAGTTTCAGAAAAAGAAACAAGGGACAGAATGTAATGCAGGCAGTGTTAAATCCTGCCCCACTTGCCTCTCTCCTAAGGCTGCAGTGATGATCCCTAAGCCCCAGTGCAGTACCGACTGTGGCCAACACTCCCAGTGTAGCTGTTGTTACTGGAGGACTACCAGCCTCTGATTGGTGGTGAAATATTCTCACCACACTAAATAGTATAGCGAATTAATATCACCTGATGGAGCCAGGAGCCCAGCAGCAGTGTTCCCGCTGCTAATTAGGCACTTTATTCTGTCAGGGCTCTGGGAGATCAGGTGGTTGGGTGTGCCATCAGTTTGTGTTTCATTGCCTGCATTAAATTATGCCCAAGATGTTCTGTGAATCCTGAATTGAAACCAGTTAGCCCTGTCTCTACACCAAAACCTGTACAAAGATCAGGAAGGCACTGCATAATCCTTGTGAAGACAAAGTCCCATCTTCACATTGAGGACACCCCACATCATGTTGTGTAGCACTACCACTGTCCTAAATGGAATAGATTTCAAACAGATCTAGCAACTCAAAACTGAGCGTCCATGAGGCGCTGTGAACCATCAGCAGCAGCAGAATTGTATAGAACCACAATACTACAATCTGTAACCTTATGGCCTGGCATATTTCCCACTCTACCATTACCCTCAATCCTCCTCCAATGAACAGTGCAGGGCAGCATGCCAGGAACAGCACCAGGTATACCTAAAAATGAAGTGAAAACCTGGTGAAGCTATATCACAGGAATACTTGCATGCCAAGTAGTGGAAGCGGCATGTGATAGACAGAGTTAAGTAATTCCACAATCAACAGATCAGATCTAAGCTCTGCAGTCTTACCACATCCAGTCGTGAATGGTTAAGGACAATTAAACAATTCAATGGAGGAGGAGGCTCCTCAAATATCCCCATCTTCAATGATGCGGGAGTCCAGCACATCAGTGCAAAAAAGGGCTGTAGCCAATGCAACAATCTTCAGCCAGAAAAATGAGCAATGATTGATCTCAGCCTCCCCCAGATCTCCCCAGCATCACAGATGTCAGTCTTCAGCCAATTCGATTCCCTCTAAAGGATATCAATAAACAGCTGAAGGAACTGGATACTGCAAAGGGTATGGGCCCTGTCAACATTCCAACTTAGTACTAAAGACTTGTGCTCTAGAACTAGCTGTGCCCTGAGCCAAGCTGTTCCAGTACAGTTGCAACAGTGGCATCTACACACAATGGAAAATTGCCCAGGCATGTCCTGTCCACAAAAAGCAGGACAAATCCAACCTGGCCTATTACTGCCCCATCAGCCTACTCTGGGTTATCAGCAAAGTGATGAAGAAGTCATTGACAGTGCTATGCAGCAGTACTTATTCAGAAATAACCTGCTCACTTTCGCTCAGTTTGGGGCCTGCCAGGGCCACTCAGCACTTGACTTCATTACAGCCTTGTTCCAAACATGGACAATAGAACTGCACTCAAGAGGTGAGGTGAGAGTGCAGCAGATGCAAGGGAACACCATCACCTGCAGGTTCCTCTCCAAGCCACACACCACCCTGACTTGGAAATATATTACCGTTCCTTCACTGTCGCTGGTTCAAAGTCCTGGAACTCCCTCCCTAACAGCACTGTGGGCATACCTACACCACATGGACTGCAGCGGTTCAAGAAGGTGGCTCACCACCACTAATCAAGGACAATTAGGAATGGGCAATAAATGCTGGTCTAGCCAGCAAGGCCCACATCCCATAAAACAGTAAAAAAAGACTTTGTAAACCAATTGTTACACTTGATTTATAGATATGGTTTAAAGGGGGAAGTTGTTATTTTGTCGTGTACATTTCTCAAAGATTTGTTTGTTTTTAATGTTGTATAGTTAGTGTAATTCTAAACAGTTTATGATAAAGAAATCTTTATTATAGAATAGGGGAAACAGTATAATGTATGTTATTAGCACATTGAATGCATGACAACATCATTAAACATGTAATGTTTATCTCGGTGTCCGTCTTGCTCATCCCAATATATAACACTGTTCCCTGTAGCTTGATACCATGTAAACTGACATATGTGAGCTTGATTCTATGAAGTTCTTTCCTGGTGTACACTCTTTCCAAGCATGGAATTTCAAATCGCGTAATTCTTGTGATTCTAAACTGTATCTCTTACATAAGTCACCATCCTTTAGTGTGTGTCTATGTGGTGCGTATCTATATATGGGGTATTTTTTTGTGAAGTTGTGTCTATATATTGCTATGTCTGTGTGCGCAGTGGATGTGCTTATATGTGTAAGGGGAGGTATAGGAGGGTGTGATTATCTGTGCGTTTGTGTGACAATGCGATGCATGTGTGACGAGTGGGGTAGTCATGTGAGTGTATGTGTGTATGTGTGTGTGTTTGTGTGAGGAGAATGTACAGTGTGTGAGAATAATTAAGCTGTGTATATGAAACAATTTTTCACTTGGAGTACAACAGGTCAGAATGCTAAGTACTTCCAGTGGGATATAACTCATCATATCTCTATGTAGGATATTGCATAGCTTGGGCAATATATTGGTTCCATCCTGGTTAGTTCTGCACCTGAATATTAGAGAAAGTAACAGGTAAAATTGGAGTTAGGTCATTTATGACTGAAATTCGAAAACACGTTTTTACTCAAAGGGTGGCTGAAATCCAGAAGGCTGTGGATGCTGAGACAATTGCAACTATCGAGACAGATCAATAGATTTTTGTTAGCTAAGAGTATCAAGGGATATGAATTAAAGGTGAATAAATGGGGTTGAAGTGCAGATCAAGCATGGTCTAATTGAATGATGAAACAGACTTGATGGGCTGTATAGCCTCATGCTGTTGCCAAATAACTGGTCACCCCATTTCATAACATGCAATAATACTAATATGAACCTTCCACAAAGAGATATAGAAACTCCAAACAGATAGTCAGACACGGCCAAAGCACAGCTAGCAATTTCCTAAACAGGATTTCAGGATTACATTAAACCTTCTCACTGCAATAAACAACATAATCAGTGTTTTACACTGAAGCGAACTCTCTGCAAAAATACTATGGAAACCAGTATTACCGTTAGTTCCAGATTAAAAATTTCTCTTCATCTCTCAATATGCACTGAACTTTCATTTCAGTTGCAGGTAGATTTTTAATAAAAATACACAGCAATACTTAAGACACAACCACAAACTTACAACTAGGTTGGGAAGAGTAGTGGTGTAGTAACGGGAGCCCACTGAAAGGATGAGTTAGACAAGGTGCTACTGGGTAAATCGATTAGAGCAGTTCTGAATGTATCTGCAGTAAAACACAAGGCTGCATTTGATCAAGTGTGGCATCAAGGAGCCCTAGCAAAACTGGAGTCAATGGGAATCAGGGGGAAATCTCTCCGCCGTCTGGAGCCATACCTAGCACGAAGGAAGACGATTGTGATTGTTGGCAGTCAGTCATCTCAGTTCCAGGACATCACTGCAGGAGTTCCTCAGGGTAGTTTCCTTGGCCCAACCATCTCCAACTGCTTAGTCAATGACCTTCTTTCCATCATAAAATCAGAAGTGCGGATGTTCGCTGATGATTGCACAGTGTTTAGCACCATTCACAACTCCTCAGATACTGAAGCAGTCCATGTCCAAATGCATCAAGACCTCGTCAATATCCAGGCTTGGGCTGACAAGGCAAGTAACATTTGTGCCACACAAGTGCCAGGCAATGACCATCTCCAGCAAGAGAGAATCTAACCATTGCCCCTTGACATTCAATGGCATTATCATGTTGAATCTCCCACAATCAACATCCAGGGGGGTTACCATTGAACAGAAACTGCACTGGACTAACCATATAAATACTGTGGCTATAAGAATAGGTCAGAGGCTAGGAATCATACGGCAAGTAACTCACCTCTTGACTCCCCAAAGCCTGTCTACCACCCACAAGGCACAAGTCAGGAGCGTGATGAAATACTCCCCACTTGTCTGGATGAGTGCAGCTCCCACAACACTCAAGAAGCTGGACACCATCCAGGACAAAGCAATCCGCTTGATTATCACCACATCTGCAAACATTCACTCCCTCCACCACCGACGCACAGTGGCAGCAGTATGTACCATCTACAAGAAGCACTGCAGGAATTCACCAAGGCTCCTTAGACAGCACCTTCCATGACTACTACTATCTGGAAGGGCAGGGGCAGCAGATAGATGGAAACACTTGGAAGTTTCCCTCCAAGTTCATCCTAACTTGGAAATATATCGATGTTCCTTCACTGTCGCTGGGTCAAAATCCTGGAACTCCCTTCCTCACAGCACCATGGCTGTACCTACACCACATGGACTGTAGCTCACTGGCACCTTCTCAAGGGCAACTAGGGATGGGCATTAAATGCTGGCCCAGCCCATGATACCCACATCCCCTGAATGAATAAAAAGAAAAATTAAATGTAAGCAGACCATATTTGTGAGGTATCACTTGAATAAATGCTAGACAACACGAGGAGCAAGTTGTGAGCAGCATCTTTCCATCTTTATTTTCATTCTGAAATGGAACATATTTTGAAGTGTACTACAGATGGTTGGAACACTTCACCTGAAGCGCCTTAAAAACAGGACAATCCACTTGGAGATACAACGGCTGCACTCAGCACATGGTTCCGTAAAAGGAATATTACTGCAAACATGCTTGAAGAATTTGTAAAACATAACCCAAACTTGGGAACTACCCACACTGACAATAGTTATGATGTGTTCAGGACAGAAGGAGACCGTTCAGCTATCACACCTGTACTGGCTCTCTGAAAGAACCATACACTTAGCCCCATATTTGTGTAAACTGCTAAACTTCCATTTGAAAATATTTATCCACTTCCCTCTTGAATGCTTTTATTGTGAAAAGTTGGGGCTTTTTTCATTAGAACCAGATTTTAGTGAGATAAGATAGAAATGTTTAAAATTATGAAAGGGTGGGAGAGAGCAGATAGAAGTAGGTGCTTCCAGTAGGACTGGAATCTGGAAGTAGGGGCTGGAGATGTAAGATTAAATCAAGAGATTTAGAAAAAAAAATGGCAGGAGAAAGCTCTTATTTTTCCCCATTGCTTTTTCTGTGGCAACACCTCAGCCAATCAGAATGGACTTGCCAACCAATCATCACCCTTTTCTCCTGTAACATAAACTGTTGTGATCATTTGAAATTTAGCATTCCAGCATTTTTCCTGAAGAGAGCAAGATGGAAAGTTTGGGAAGCGTGTCACAATTTTCAGCAATAATCAAGAAACCACTTCGCACAAAAATTTCTAAGTCTGTGGAATTCAACTCCAGGGTGAGTGGTTAAGCCCGAATCTGTGCCAACGTTCAATGTCGAAAGATGGATGATGGAAAAAGAGGATGAAGGCACATGACAATAGGCTGAGTAAGTTTGGTTCAAATTATTTGCTCACATGTCAGGTTAGCATTAAAACAGACCAATTGAGCTGAATCACCTTTTTCTTTGCTGTAAATTCTGTAACAAGTGGCACCACTAATGGCTCCTCAGACAGAAGCCTATACTGTGTTACTGCCTCTGTAATGGGAAAGAACTGATGACACAAAACTTGGTGGGAATGTGAGTTGTGAGGAGGATGCAAAGAGGCTTCAAGGAGATTTAGACAGACTAGGCAAGTGGGCAAGAATATGGCAGATGGAATGTAATATGGAATATAATTTGGAAAAATGGGAAGTTATCCACTTTGGTAGGAAAAAAAAGATATGCAGAGTATTTCTTAAATGGGGAGAGATTGGGAAATGTTGATGTCCAAAGGGACCTGGTGTTCTTGTTTGTAAGTCACTTAAGGCTAACATGCAGGTGCAACAAGCAGTTAGGAAGGCAAATGGTATGTTAGTCTTGATTGCAAGGGGATTTGAGTATAGGAGTAAGGAAGCCTTGCTGTAGTTGTATAGAGCCTTGGTAAGACAACGCCTGGAGTATTGTGTGCAGTTTTGGTTTTCTTACCTAAAGAAGGACATACTAGTCTTAAAGGGAGTGCAACAAAAGTTCACCAGACTAATCCCTGAGATAGTGAAATTGTCCTATGAGGTGAGATTGAGTAGATTGGGCCTGTATTCTCTAGAATTTCGAAGAATGAGAGGTGATTTTATTGAAGTGTACAAAATTCTTAAAAGGCTTGACATGGTGGATGCAGGAAGGATGTTTCCCTTGGTTGAGGGGTGTCTAGAACCCAGGGACACAGTTTCAGAATAGGTGATCAGCCATCTAAGACCAAGATAAGGAGGAATTTCTTCAGTCAGAGGGTGGAAAATCTTTGGAATTCTTTACCCCAGAGGGCTTTGGAGGCCCAGTTATTGAGTATGTTCAAAGCAGAGGTTGATAGATTTCTAGATATCAACGGCATCAAGGGATATGGTAATAGTGTGGGAAGATGGCATTGAGGACATCACTTCAGGAGTTCCTCAGAGTAGTATCCTTGGCCCAACCATCTTCAGCTGCTTCCTCAATGACATCCTTTCCATCATAATGTCAGAAGCGGGGATGTTCCCTGATGATTACACAAAGTTCAGCACTATTTATAACTTCTCAGATACTGAAGCAGTCCATGTCTAAATGCAACAAGACCTGGACAATGGCTTGGGTCTGACAAGTGGCAAATAACATTTGCACTACACAAGTGCCAGGCAATGACCATCTCCAACAAGAGGGAAGCTAACAATCGTCCCTTGTCATACAATGGCATTACCATCACTGAATCTCCTACTACCAATATTCTGGGGTTACCATTGACCAGAAACTGAATTGGACTAGCCATATAAATACTGTGGTTTCAAGAGGAGGCCAGAGACTAGGAATCCTGTTGTGAGTAACTCATCTTCTGACTCTCCAAAGCCTGTCCACCATCTACTGGCACAAGTCAGGAGTGTAATGGAATGCTCTCCACTTGCCTGGATGAATGCAGCTCCCATAACATGCAAGAAGATTGACACCATCCAGGGAAAGCAGCCCGCTTGATTGGCACCCCATCCACAAACATTCACTCCCTCCACTACCGACACACTGTTTGCAGCAGTGTGTACCATCTACGAGATGCACTGCAGGAATTCACCAAGGCTCCTTAGACAGCACCTTCCAAACCCATGACTGCTACCATCTAGTAGGATGAGGGCAGCAGACAATACCAACTGGAAACACCACCACTTGGAAGATCCCCTCCAAACCATTGGGTCAAAGTCCTGGAACTCTCTCCCTAACAGCACTGTGGGTATACCCTTACCTCATGAATAGCAGCAGTTCAATAAGGCAGCTCACCACCACCTTCTCAAAGGCAATTAGGGATGGGCAATAAATGCTGGCTTAGCCAGTGATGTCCACATCCCATGAATGAATAAGAGAAAGGTAAAAGATCAGCCATGATCTAGCTAAATGGCGGAGCAGGCTCAATGGACCATATGGCCTACTGCTGCCCCTATGTTCCTCTGTTTCTAAATCAGAGTCTTTTAACTGGAATAGAGATGGTGCTTGAGGCTTACAGAGGACCTTACAATGGTTGATAATTATGCAAGAGGGGGAAAGAGGAAATGACACAGAGAAGGAAGGAATGAGTGAGAAAGAGTGATCCAGAGCATTGGAGGAGGAACTGAAAAAATCCAAGAAAGAGGGAATGAGAAAAAGGGCTGGAGGAAATGAGAAAAGAGCATGAGGCAGATATTACATATCTGAGTCTGCCATCACTGCTTTTCTGGTTTGTGTGGTGTCGGTCTCCCCTGTAAGCAGTCTTAATGTCCTTCTTGAAGGTTGATCCATACAACCAATGTTGACTTGTATAACAATATAACTCAGGGGTATAACTACAGCATTCCTTTGCAACCTAGACTTGATTCCTGGGTCTTTTGCATGTGCATGGCAGATAAAGTGCGGAAAAAAGGAAAGTGAGAAAATTAAATGTGCTTGAGTGCACACAATCCGGGTTTTAAGAAACTACTTGTAAAATTAGCAAATCAAAAGTCAAGTGGATGCACTGGGTTTCAAAGTTGCTTGTAGTAGGTGTCACATAGGAATCTACAAATGCAGATAATGTCCATGTACTTCAGTTAGGGTGTGGGGAGCCTCCTCGGGAAAGATGGACTATGCAACTCCTCACCCTCTCTGTACATTGGCTTGGTGCATTGTTGGATCTTCTCATGTATATCCCCCATCTCCATGCCCACCAACCCACCAACCCCCCCACCCCCACCGTCCCCGCACACCCCCCCCCCCCCCCCCCCCCCCCCCCCCCCGCCGCACCCCCCTCAGCCCCACCCTCAACCCCACTCCCATTTCTTACACTGTTGCTCTCATGAGCAGTGTATCTGTATCCAGGTCTAACTTCTGCCACACTTTCCCTTGAGTATGCAAGAGACATGAAAGATTTTCAACTCCAGACCTCCTGTCTGATTGGAGACATCTTGCGCTTTAACCAGGAAATAGTAAGTGACCCTGAACAGAACATGGACTAAAAGTTATGTCAGCCCTGGACAACAACATAAATAAAATGGTTAAGGTTGATATGATCTGAAACTCAACTCCACCAATGACTAATGTCCAGCTATGTAAATTTAAAAAGGCCAATTTCGAGGGCATGAGGGAATGCCTTGAACAAATTGACTGAGCATATCCATAGTAACACATCAGCCGTGGAATAATGGAATAAATGTAATGCTGTACCTCTAAGCATGCTGGAAAAATATGTACTTTGGTATAATAAGTGTTGACTAAATAAATATGAACCTAAATGAGTCATCAAAAGAGTGCAATAAGAAGAAAACGAAAATCTCTGTAATGTCTATAATGAGATAGTTGGAGAGGTACCAGTAGCAGGAATGCATGAAGCTTCAGTTGAAAGAGCACAGTAGACCACCGAAAATTCTAACAATGAGCTGCAGACACTAAACATAAAAGCAAGATCTTTTCCAGTACAATAACACCAGGAGGGCTTTTGTAGGAAATGAGCTGATGGTAGCAATGTACAAGGCAACAATTCACTGTTGTCTGGCTCTGATTGATGCCTGTACATCATTTGTGCTTGCACGCTGTAAACTGACTAACATATGCATGGAAAAGCAGAGTTACTACTACTTAAGAGAAAACAAATGTACTACTGATAGAGTAGCTTCTATTGATCTGGAGTCTCTGAGACAAACATCTTCTGTGTGACATTTGTTGTGGCTTTACATGGTGATAATGACATAATTACAAACATAAAGCTACACAGTAAGGCAATATTTTAACGTGCAGTGAAAGTGCACCCGTTAAATTTTTTTCATTCTTTCATGGCTTTGGATATTGCTGGCAAGGCCAGCATTTGTCATGTATCTCTAATTGACCTTGAAAAGGTGATGGTGAGGTGCACTCTTGTATCACCACGGTTCCTGTGGTGTAGTTGCACCCACAGTGCTGTTGGTAAGGGAATTCCAGGATTTTGACCCAGTGACAGGGAAGGAATGGTGATAGAGTTACAAGTCAGGATGGTGTACGGAATTATGTCGCCATTCCTTCACTGTGGCCCAATGAAAATCCTGGAAGTCCCTTCCTGAAATAACTGTGAATGAACTGCATGGACTGCAGCAGTTCAGGATGTGAATAAAAACACAGTCCAAAATAACACTGGGCTATGCAGTTGATGTAGTTCTTAGATTCGAGCCCTGGTCTACGCTGAGTCCACTGATCTCAACTGAGAAAGCAGTTGGGGTCCAAAGTTGTTCTGAGCTAAAGTTGCTAAAGAAAGGGGAAAATCATCCTTGGTCCTTGCCCTTGATTATTGTCTGCTGACCCATGCTGGGAAGTGCATGTGCTGACCTGATGTGTCAGGACAGAACAGAGCTCAGTTATAAAGCCCTCCCCAAGGTAGCTGACACTGATTTAATGGGCTCTCACTTTTAGAATGGCCACTTAAAGCAGAGAGCTGTGAATTCATGGACAAGCATGCAGGGTACTTAGGAATAGAACAAAGGCAATAGTAAATGGAAGTTTCATTGCACAGTGTGCCATACCAGATGCCGCAGGCTCTGAGGGAAATCTTCACAATAAGGCAGAGCAGTGCCACATCCTTATTTCACCAAATTGGACTTTGAAATATAAATAGAAATTTCTGTCTTTACTTTCATCTGCACTGAAACCCATATAATGGGACTCCCCCAGCAATGGGCACCACAAAAAACAAATACTTCCTGATAGTCCCAAATAGCTTACATCATAAACAATACAAACACGATACTCAGAATCCATAGACACTCACAAATTACAACTGTTGACAGCCTTCAATATACCGCACCTTTTTACACATTAAAACATGGGACGCAGCCTGATGTTACCTTTTCAAATGTTCAAAGTACTTAAGCATTTATTCCCCCCTCCAATCCCTGCCATGCCTATTGCTCCTGTCTGTCCCTGGAATTATACTCCTGAGCTGTTACCCCTATTGCTCCCAGGTTTTGAATACCACCCCCATCCCTGCCTATAATTCACACTGTTCCAAAAGACAGCTGATGATCATTTTTCTGCCTCACATAAGCAAGGAGATTAGAGAAACACCTTAAACAAAGTCTGTCAATAGATTTAGGAAATTGCTTCGATAAACACACCAAGTGCAATCTGTTCCATCTGCAGTGCTTTCTAATAGAATGTCACTATTGTACATTGTTCTTCAACTTCACACAGTTAAGTCATTGTCATTTAAAAAGTATGAGACTGGTCCCTAGGGTTTGAATCAATTTGGGTCAGGCACCCAGGGGGCTGGAGCCCATTTAAGACAGAGATGAAGATTTTTTTTTCTCCCAGAGGGTTGTGAGACTTGGAACTCTCTTCCTCAAAATGTAGTTGAGGCAGAGTCTTTGAATATTTTTAAGGCAGAGCTAGATAGATTCTTGGTAAGCAAAGGGGCGAAAGGTTATCAGGGATAGACAGGAATGTGGAGTTGAGGTTAAAATTAGAATTGAACGACAGAGTGGGCTTGAGGGGCTGAGTGGCCTACTTCTGTCCATATGTTTGTATTTTACAGGGGGGCATACTGCTCACGTCTAACTTAAATGTTGGTTAGAAACCTAGCAACAAAGAAAATGTCTGCCCTGCAGCAATGACACACTGCAGGTGGCAACAGCAAGGAAAGTATGGAACTTCTGCCCTTTGCTGGGAGGAAGCCCCGCCCTTGAGAGCCTCCAGCCAGTCTGATTGGCCGACAGATCGTACAGTCCTTGCAGTGTCCACTACTGAGCTCTAATGCTGCCAGGACTGCAAGAAGGGCAAGGACAAAGGCTCCAATGGATCCCAGCCTCAGGTAAGTCAGCGATATTGGGTGGGGAGGGGTCGGGTACCTTTGGTGGGGGAGGTACGAGAGGGGTGGGGGTGTGGGTTTTGCATTGCAGCTGGGGAGGAAGGGAGGGGGTACTATCTTCAGGGCATGCCCCTGATGTGTTAAGGGCAACCCCCAAAGATTGCACCCCCTGCCCTTCCTTCCCGTCCTTTTAAAAACTTTTTTGAAAAAACAGGCTGCCCATTCCTGTCTGCCTGCCCACACCAACTGTGTTATTGCATGGGCAGCATAATATTGGGATTATTTGGCTTATAATCAAGCTCAATTGACACTCATTATTTATTTACACTTGGTGGGTAGGCTTCCGACCCTCCCCACCCCCGTATTATGGAGAACAGCTTGAGGGTGGCTGAGAAGGTGGTAGGCTAGCCACCCCTTGTAGTTATGTATATGCCCCCACCCCCTCTGACAGCACACCTGGCGGGGGCCATAAAATCCAGCCCAGAGGCTGGCTAATACCCATGAAATCATACTCCAGCAGAGTTTTGTTGCCTTTAGCAGGACAAAGGGACTTACCAAGTTACTAAAGAAAACAAAGGCCAATTTCATGTTGGGATCCAGCAACAATGTAATGTTGATGGGAGAAGGTACCAGCACCCTTCTATCTACATAAATACCTGGAAAAACTCAGCAGGGGTCCCTTCTATCTACAAATGCTTAGATTCATGGATGCTACGAGTGGTGTTGCAGTGAACCCCTATGCTAACTGTGCATTGTGGAGCAGCAATAGTGGGGAAAGAGGAGCTGTCCCTGCTGTCCATCAGGGTATGAATCCTCTCTGTAGGAGGTGAATGGTTTTGGAGCTTCTCCTCCTCCTCCACTGCAACTTCAGCTTGACAGAAGCTTCATTTACACATGTAGATGGGTTTTCCAATCAAGTCATGGCGGAGAGAGAAAAGTCTGAGGAAAATTTACCTCTACAGTTGAAGCAGTCTAATTCTGAGGAAGGTGACCTGGGTAATACCTTATGTCAAAGGGCTACAGACTATATACCAAAGAAAGAGAGGGTTCTTTTCACATATTCAAAAGCAGTGTGACAGTCTAAGAGGCTTCGGGGGACTGGCGTACTAAAAATGATATATTAACTGGTAGATTCCAGTTGCCTCATACAGCCTTAGGATGGTCAGCAGCTTCCTGGCTTTTTTTTACTTCAGTGCATAATTTTGCATATAAATAAATTGAATTCATGACTTAGCCTGTGTAAAGTTATCTAGTAGTGTAACTGTCCCTTATCTGATGTTCTAAGAGAAAATGTGAAATCCTATATAATCTGGAGTAAGGAATTAACTGGTGCTGGACTGCACAAACTCAAATATGGCAAGAATAAAGATACTGGATGCAATTCTTTCTTTATAGCTTGCCCTTCCATCCAAGCTCCCTTATAGGATATAGTGGAACAATCTCTATATCACACCCTGCAGAAATAATAATTTTTTTCCACTATTTGCCTTTCCACTGGCATAAAGAAACTATTAACAAGGTATGCTTTTCCCTTTTTTTTTCTATTAATTGCATTTCAGCTGTTCACTGACAGTAGCATACTGAGTTTGATTATGAAATTTATCAACAAGTCATTTACATGGAGGAAAGATGCAGAAAAAACCCATTAAACTGTAAAGCTGGGCTTGATCTGACTCCATAGGAGCAACAAAAGATTCACAATCTGTTCTTATGCAAAAGAGTGCAACAAATTAAAACAAAATTATTCTCATCTTTATAAAGCAATGTCAGTAAATGAAACCATTCAGATTAAGTTTTACAAGTTTAGGGCTTCTGTAGATATCAGTCAGTCACTCCCTTAGGTGCTCTGATCTTCTAATGAAAGTTAACTCCTGCTATCTCGTGTTTGCAGTACCCAGGAGAGTAACAATGAAAATTGCTTGTGATGGGGTGTGGATTGCTGTGTCCTATGCATGTACGTTATTTCAATGTTCCCATAGGTGGATTGAGAAAACACAGGGTGCAGTGAGGCTCAGTTTGAATCACAAGCTATTTGACAGAAGGTTAATGACATGGAACAATGGCAGTCACTGGATACAATCAATACATTTCTGTCTCATATCGTCACAAAAATAAAGAGCATACTTAACCCAGTCCACACTAGAGAGTTATCTAATGCAATTAAAAGAGCAATCTCTACCTTATCCTACTAGGCAGGAATGCTGTTTGCTCTTTTCACAGCCTGCTGTTGCTCATTGCCCAAGTGGCTGCGTTATCATTCATATAAATGGCTCCAACAGGGTCCACAGTGATATCGAAAGGTGAAATCGCAGCATGAAGTGTCATTCTGTTAACCAATGGCAAAAGAATTGTCCATTGTTTGGGTTCATGAGAGAAGCAACTTCTTATTTTGCATTGTGACTGCTACTTGGCTGCCTACACATCTAAATCTCAATGTGGGACCATCTTGGAAAGATAACTCTATTTTCGGTAAAGTTGTCCTAAAAGCAGAGCTTGTATTCAAATCCTTTCCATACAAACATGGCTGATAATTATGAGCCATCACATCGAGACTCTACAAACTGAAATATCTTTTGCTGTACAGACGATATGTTAGGTATCCTCCTTTTTTCTCTTTCCAAAACATACTTTATTCATAAAACTTGTATGAATTTTATACAAAATATAACTGTTCAAATAACAGTTTGAATTCTACATTACATAAGGTGCAATACACATCAGTTTCTTCCAATACAATGCATGAGGATATGATCACTATATTTGCCACTACAGGTTACATTTACAATGTATGTCATACATTCTCTGGTGCATACAGCTCAAGGGATTTTACACAGTTCCCAGCCTCTCTGTGTACTATGGTGGGAGGCCCTTAAAGCGTACCTTTCCCCGGTTAGGTTTCCTCTGGTGCTGAAGACGTTGACTCTTTGCTAAACTATAATTCCACATATTTCAGGTGAACCCCTGTACCTAACCTGAGTAGAGTTCTTCGCTGTGAGCCAGAACAATGATTTCTTCAGTCCCCAGGCAGCTGCTCCCTGCCACCTGATCATCTGCTTTACCTGCCCTGTGCTCAGTGCTGCTTCCTGTCACTTTCAGTAGAAATAAGATTGTATGACACCCCTTGAGTTAAGATCCTCCAGACCTCCAGCTGCTGAGGTTGGAATGGTTAGCAGCCTGCCTCACTCCTACCACCCTGTCAAAATGTTAAATCTTTGATGCAGTCCGTTTGAACCCACACTTCTATATCCATTTTCTCTTTGCATTGCACAATCTTCTAAAAATAAATAATTCCCACATTCCTATGCCATATATATTGACATGTCTCAAACAATTTCCCACACAAATCCTTTGAAGTGCAGTGATTATCATGTAGGCAATAGAAGAGGTCTCTTTTTATTTATGGTTACTTCAGTTCCTCTCTGTTATTACAGTAATAATCTCATTAGGATTCTTAAGTCCTTCAACCAGCAGTTTTAGCTCTCAGATGACAAGCATGCAAAAACTTAGCACACAGTCCCTACAGCAAAAGATGTGTCAGTTCATGTAACTTCCAGGGCTGCAAATTTGTTCAGGTTGGGGAATTACTATTCGCAATGTGCCCATGCCCCTTCCTATTGGAACAGGTAAACCCTATGCTGCCTCCTCATTTGAATGATTCATGCTGCTGCCTGGCTGCCCACTCAACAGTGGGCATAACAGCTTGTGAGCCTGGCATTTGTTGCAGCTAGCCTCCAGCTCTCAAAGGCAGCCTGTCCCTCTTAAAGGGAAAGGGAAGCTGTACTCAATGGGAGGACACTGCTGCTGACTGTCACAGTACAATTAGAGAGAAGGGAAATGAAGCACCAGAGCAGAAAAAAAAGATTTCCCAATTCATGGATTTGGTGCTGGAGGCCTTAGTCATGGAGGGTGACAGGAGGAGTATGTCATGTTTCTGTAGGTGTGTGAGGGTTCCTTGGAGGCCAGGAGGCCTTCAAGGAACACTCTCCAAAAAGAATGGGAACAAATGCACAAGAAGGTGAACTTCTGGAGCCTGGACCAGAAGTCCTGTCAGCAGAGCTGGAAGAAGTTTAATGATCTCATGTGGGTGGTTAAGGTCAGTGAATTAATCTACAAAGACTCCCTCCTACCCACACATACCACCTCCATGCCTCAGGCTATTTAGCTATCACCGGCACATCATCCCAACATAGTGCAACACACTCACTGGGCTGAATCACCCCAGATTTGCAGTAAGTGTGGCAAAAGTGGAAAATAGGATGTTTTCCTGCCGGCCGCAATGGCAGCTTTTCACGCTGTCCCATTCCTGGTGTGTCCCGTCTCATTAATAATTCATTCCCGGGAAACACGCCAGGTCGCTGGCAGGGCAGCGTCAGATTCACCCGCCCCATCGTCACCTCAGGCCTTCAGTAAACTGGGCACTGTATTTAAAGGCTGCCCCTGCACAGAGCTAATACTCTTCAAGGGATAGGAAGCTGCTGGGAACTGCTGGCTGCCAAAGGGAGGAAACATGCTGCCCCCAGATTTAGTGACACCTCCCTCAAGTACCTACTGGACGCAGTGGAGAGCTGCCGTGAAGTCCTCCAACTCCACTCTGGGTGAAGACCAGCAAGCAAGGTCACCAATCCAGCATGGGAGGTGGTGGCAGTGGTGGTCAGCACCAACACCCTGAAAAAGAGGACAGCCACCCAGTTCCGAAAGAGGGATGAATGATCTCCTCTGTTCCACCAGGGTAAGTCACTCCTCATCACTCTCAACTCACAATTGTCACAAACCCATCACAGAGTCGCAGGGATCTCATTCACTGCCAGTTCAAGGGACATCACCATTCACTCTCTCACACGCACCTTCATCTGCTCTGCAGATCACCCTGTCCTCGGTACCACTCACCATCCACACACATGCCTGGCTTCCTTGTTATCTGGCCTGGCAGGTGTCCTGCTTACACTCTCTCCATCTGTATTCATGCAGGACAAACTGGCACAATAAAAAAGGGACAGGTGGCAGATTGGTGGAAGAATGCCTGACATTGAGGTCCTCACAGACATTGAAAACAGAGCCATCCAGCTGGACTACAACAATCTGGACCATTCCTGTGCTGACGGTGAGGTCGGCAGTGCTCAACCAAGTGTGGATCCAATGGTGCAACATCCATTAGACACCCTTGCTGTGAGTGATTTCCCCTGTTCTGCAGTCCCCTGCCATGCACTAATTATCTCTCCTTGCTTTTGCAGGCACATCTTGGAAGCAGTCGAGGGGGTCCATGAGCCAGTTCCTCGAGACAAGCCCTGAAGAAACCTCGGAAGAAGACTCTGATGACACCCTAATTGAAGACCCATCACAGCGCTCACCCACACTCTCCACCAATGGAGAGACAAGCACCTCGGTGGGACCTCGCTCTAGAGTAACCTCAGGGTCACAATCTGGTGAGCACATTGCACTATCTGATCCACAGCATGTGGCAGCAGGGACTCCCCAGGCATCCGGCTCTCGGAGGACTGCTGGAGACCAGAAATTTGCTGAGTCCGTGTAAGATGAAGAGCCTCTGGATTCAGTCATGTCTCAGCTGCTGCAGCTGCAAAGGCAAGCTCGGGAACATCAGGAAGGGATGTCCGCTGCACTCCTCAGATTGCAAGGCTCGATGGGGGAGTCCATCTGCTTTCAGGCTGAGGTGATAGTGCCGGCATGCCATTGCACTGAGGTCAACACTGGCAGGATGGCAGCTGCCATGGAGACCTTGGTCCAGGACATCGGTGCTGCACTGCTGCATGGGCTGAACTCCATCACTGACACCATAGTTGGCTTCCAACAATGTAAACACAAGAGGGGTGCGGAGCAGCTCGATTTCACTCCAGCTACACCTTCTTCTCAAGCAGTCAGCCAGGGGCCCTTGGGCACCTATAGAGAGGAGGATCAGCAGGTGCACCCCCCGGGGCCATCCACCCAGGTGACTCTCGGACTGTCCGGCCCATCCAAATCTCCTCTTCCTGTAACCCCAGCAAATCCAGCTCTACAGGCTGAGGAGGGTGCCATTGACACACAGCAGGGCACTGAAAGCAGGCTGGGGCCCTCCAGGTCTCAGCCCTCCAGAGGACACCTGCCAAAGTCATCATAGACAGGGCATCGCAGTCAGCAGGCTGTCTTCACCTCAGCTGTGGATGTCTGGGGAGCACCAAGACATAGTGGCAGTGTTAGGAATGTTAAGAAGATGTAGTTGCACAGCCTGGCATGAGCATTAATCACTTGTACAATATGTTGTAAAAACACTCCCAGGAATGTCTTGTAGCTTGTTCTGATGAGCTATGTCATGTCACTCAGATATAAAACCTTGGTCCCTGCACAAGATAAAGGCAAGTGTCTCAGTCCAGGCCTCTTCCCTCTGCTTTGCGCAACCTTCCCAGCACACAGCCTTCACTGTCACTGGGCACATCAGTCATGCCTGCCCCTTGATGGTGCTTGTCATTGCTGCCAGAATGTCATGGGCCAGCAGAACAGAGTTCCATCATTCTCTCTGTGTGCTCTCAGCAACTTTGAGTTGTGGCTGGCCCCCATCTCATCAGCATCTGTGTCTGGTGACGGTGTGGTTCTGAAGAGTTCAGCTCATGAAGGATGCCATTGGATTAGGAGAAGTTAAAGTTTCTTCACTGCATCTCCATGATATGACCCTGTTCACAGAGTGCAAAGCGATCTGCCATCAGCCAGACAGGAGTTAGACATTCACATAAAATATGTCAGGATATATGGAGTGTCCTCACTGCATGTCATCATCATCCTCCTGGAATGTAGGAACTATGGGCATCCTCAGCATCTCCATGACAGGAGCCTTATCACAGAGCGTAAGTGCACTGCCATCAGCAGATAGGAGTTAAACGCTCACAGATGCAACATGAGGATCTATCGTGTCTCCTTACTGCATGTCATCATCATCCTCCATGAACCTATGAAGGCCTCCCGAGCTTGCCTGCCTTGTCTGGCCAGCACAATGATGTCATCACCGTCATCCTCGCCTTTGAGGATCTCATCACCCTCATCCCCATTGACGTCCTCCTTATTGGAGGAAGTGTGCAATTCCTCCACCTCCTCCTCAGCCAGCAACTCCCCGCATTGCAGCACCAGGTTGTAAAGGCGCAGCAGGCATCAGCGATGTGTGACACCCTCTGTGGACTGTACTGCAGGGCTCTACCAAACCGGTCCAAGCACTGGGATGTCATTTTCTTCACCAAATGTCATTTGCTTCACCAAAGTACAAGTTGCAGCATGAGCCTCATTGTACATTCTTCCTGCTGAAGTCTGAGGCCACAGCATCAGGGTCTCATCCGCCACATCCTCCGTGGGTAGCACTTGTCTCCAAGGAGCCAACCCTGCAGCCTCCTTGGATCCTGGAAGACGTCAGGGATCTGAGACCGACAGAGAATGTAGGGTTGGTGTACTCTCCCTGGGAACCATGCACAGACCTGCAGGATGCATTTGTAGTGGTCACACACCAGCTGAACATTCAATGAGCGGAAGCCATTGCGGTTGACATTGTTGGCTCCTTGTTGTCACAGAGATCTAAGCACCACGTGAATACAGTCGATGGCACCCTGCACCTGTGGGAAACCTGAGACCTGTGCAAATCCCAGCGCTTTTGCTTCCTGGCTTTCCTGACCCCGGGCAAAATGCACAAAGTTGTGTGTCTTCATGAATATGATATCCGTGACCTCAAGGATGCACTTGTGTGTAGAAGTTTGCACAATTCTACAGAGGTCACCTGTGGAGCCCCGAAAGGAGCCATTGTTGTAAAAATTGAGCACCACCTTTCATTTTCACGGCCAGTGGCAGTGGATGCCTGCCATGTCCCCGTGGCACCAAACCGTGCAGCAGCTGGCAGATGTGGCTGACCGGTTCCCTGGACATGCGCAGTCTTCGGCGACACTGGTTCTTGGTCATCTGCATGAATGGCAAGCATTGTGTCTAGACCCTGGATCTAGCTAGGCACCGACCTGTGCAGGCTCGCTGTGGCTCTTCAGTGGCTTTTGCAAGTGCCCCAACTGCCCCTTCTTGAGGTGCTGGCGCAGGACCCCATCCAGGCACCTCCGTCACTCTCTTCTCCTTCATCTCTGCTCCCTGAATGCCATGAGGCATACAGTTAGGTCACCAGGATCCATGCTCCTGATGTACTCATCCTGCAGGACGAAAAAGAGAGATGCGTGGGTTAGCATGGGTGTCCTAAGAACCTCTCTTGGTTAAGTCTGAAGGCCCCATACAGCATTCCGGAGAGTACTGGCCACCACTTGGATGGCCAGAGTTTAGTGTGCTACATGGCTGCCCAAAACTCCACCCTCCTCTGCCCCACTCCACCTGATCAACTGGCAGCAGCTTTGCCCATTGGATTGCATGCTGTGCTCTCAGCTCAGGCGCAGGCATTCTCCTAACTTGCACTGCAAGGCTGCGCTGTTAGCTTGAACCATGGGGGAGACTGGTCCAAACTGGGATGATGACATTGCAAGGGGCCGTGAGTACCTCCAGCAGTGACTGCTCCATGGCCAGCAATGTGCCCCGTCGTTCAACTGTTCTGCAGTCCACTAAAATGCTCATTAGTCTGCAGTCTGGGCCCGAGGGTTAAAAAGTTCAGGAGTATTTGGTGGCAGTTTTATGCCTCTGCCTTGCTTGACTGGGCAGATAAGCTAGAGGCCCGACTCAATGAGGCTGTGCCTGAACTGTCTCAGCTATGGTGGAATGGTCACTTTATATAAGGTTTTCCTAATATGTAACCATTCCCCTTCCTCTGCACAACTACCCCACACCCCCACATTTGCTTGTGCACTACCATCAGATCATGCTGAGCTGCTCCCCCCAACTTGCATCAGACTGTGCTGCCTTGCTGCCCCAACAGCAGTGCAGCCCTTGCCCCAACACCACACTGCCAGCCAGCCAGGACAAAGCGACTTGCCTGTGCCCTCACCTGAATGAGCGACGCCTCTTCCTTGAAGTTGAATTGACAACTCTTGCGAGTGCTGCGCAACATTAGTGCGCACTCACCTCCGAGTTCCCCTCGAAGTTCAGCTCACCAGGAGCACACCTTTTAAATAATGTTATGAAACACGTCAGTTATGATGCCTGGATGATCCAGCATGAGGGGATGATTCCAGTGAGCAAGGCTTACAATTATATGCAGATGTGTTAAAAAGATGTGTCCGACATGCAATGGCGGGAAAGGCGGTCCGCCATTGATGGGTGCAGCAGATGATCGCAAGCTAGATTCGCAACATCATGAAACTGATTTTTGGGCTTCTCGCCGTATTGTCCACTCACGTCCTCCATGACACCCATCACCAATGGGCTTGGAAAATTCCAGCTACTGACTTTCTGCCCTCTGTCCTGCAGGACAAACTTGCCCACAGTTGGAAGGAAAAAGTCAAATCAGTAGGGTACCAACACAGCTTCATTGCTTGAGCCTGACCGAGGAGGTGATGCTGTGCATCACGAGGCTGGGTGCAACAGAGCCCAGACCATCCTGCATCATCAAAAGCATTCAGAATGATGGTGTGTTACTCCTTCTGCCCTTTCTCAACTCTCACTTCACGCTCATTCTGCTATCTGGTAAGATGTGCAAGCTGTATATGGTGTGTGTTCATATACTTCCAGCTTTACACCCCATCTCCTCCTCCTTCCACCCAACCCACCCCTTCAGATTTAATGTTTATGCATACCAGGGGACAATTGAAGAGGAAGGAGGGGGGGAGAAGGGGTGGGGGGGACTCTCCACAGAAGGCCCTATCCAACATGGATATTCTGAGGGTTCTTCTCATAACTCAATCGAGGTCAGAAACAATGTCTGAGGTGACTCGCCCATGTGAAGTCATTAGACTTCTTATACTCCCTTGGGAACAGACTCCGGGAATTCACACCCCTGGACACGTCCTCTCATTCCCTTTGAAGGGTGGCCCTTGAGGGCTTCTGGCTCTATCCCTTTGCAGAAAAATGGGGCCAGATTTTTGGGTCCCACCAGGGGCAGAAATGGAGGTGGACAGGCCCTGAAGAAAGTTGTGCCAATCGATGTGTGATGTTCTTGATGTCGCTTCCAACACTGGCCATTTTTGTAGATGAGGGTTTGGGGTCACCAGACTTACATAGCCCACATGGCAAATAGCCAAAGATGCTCTCTAAGGGCCTAATTAAGGCCAGTTAAGGACGCCTATAGAAATTTTTCAATTGGCCCCTAGCTTCCCTCACTGGCAGGGCCAGTTAGATGACTGGAGATGGGCACCTGGTTGCAGGCTGGGAGCAGACCTAGAGATCCTTCCTGTCTGCTCTGTGCGAGACCAGCCACAGGCCAGCCTGTAGATGGATTCCCCCCAGTAGTGGTTACCTAGCTGATGTATCTATGTTTTACTTAAAGATTGAAAAATGTTGCAGAGAATAGATTGTATTTTTTATCTTTTCCTAGGAACTGTTATTGCTTTTATTGATGGTCTCGGTAGCTGCAAGTTGTATGTCCGGTTCTTTAATAAGCCTCTATGTAATTTAAAACTTATATTGTCTCTCGTAGTCTTCTGTTTCACTAACTCATGAACCACATCTCTGTGCACTCTTTGGTGAAGAAGTACATTACTGGGGAGAGGCTCCTGGACCCTTACAATATTTGGGATATTATAATCTGGCTGCAACTTGCTAAAAACCCATCTGGAAGAAGGTAATATTCTTGTTTAGTTCCTTTCCTTTGGGGAGAGTTAGATCAGACCTTCAGACCCATTCAGTGTCATTAGAATTTGGCTACCTTAAACACAAGTTGCGAAGGAACATTTGATCCAAGATAATCCTAAAGGAGCTAGGATTATAATCTACCACATCCAGAACTCAATCCATGAATTGTGGAGCCCTCTGAATGCCTGAATGGTGCTCCATTTCCCTGGGATCCAGAAAGAAAAAAACAGTAAAAACTGGGAAAGAAGAATACTGGTCCGAACTGGTCTAGTATATCTTAAAATGGGACACCAATAAAATTGAGAAATCAGAGTACTGGTCCGAACTGTTTTTTCCTTCTGGGCTGCACCTTGAGAGAATTCAACTGAGGAGGATGCATGAAGTTTTTGTGCTGATTGCCTCACTGGGAATAGGCATATCACACGGGCTTAACACTGCACCCAAAATGGGTGCAAATAAATGTTAAGACTCATTGTTGCTGCCAAAATACTGCTCTTTTTTCCCTCCTCAGCGCCATTTTGTTCATAATTAAACACATTCACTCTTTCTCTTGCTAGTCCAGGTTTTCAAACTCTGCCTGTCATTTGCTATTTTACAGCATCTATTACTGTGCTTCTTTTCCTCCTCTTCATTTGTGCATGGCACCTTTTATCCAAACACTGTGTTCCTTGGATACTCTAAAAGCAGCTGCTTACAGATACCCAAAAGCTGCAGAGAGGGGACACTCTGTGGAGAGAAAGGAGTGGGATGACACTCGCCATAAAGGCTCTGTCCAATATGGATTAAGCTGCCCCAGGCGTCAGGTGTAAGTAATAAACCTTCATACCAGTGCACAGCACATAGTTGTAGAATATGGAAATATTAACTTGAAGAATGAGCATTTGCTCTTATGTTGCCAAATATTTGGATGACTTTATTTTACTTCAAAAGCAGACATTACCCTCTAATTGTGAGCTACACAGAGCAGTGAGAGGTAGCTATTCCACTTCACTTAACTGGGCTAATGATATAGGCAGGAACTTTAATACAATAAGTGTTTTGTACCACATAATTTCTTGGGCCACTGTAATATAAAACTTATTACCATTTATTAAATCATCAAAATGAATCAAGAAGTGGTTAGTTTAAGCTATTCTATTTTTAGCCTTTGGCAATTCTATTTTTTGAAATGATGTTATTGTGAATACAAAGACTTTGAGCAGAGCCCCATTACAATAGTCAGATCTAGAGAAAGGCATAGCTGATCTTCTAGGAAATGTTGTGCTTGGATCAGGATTTCAACAGACTGCTAATTATAAAAAAAATCCAAAACAAAATTACTTGTATCCAGCCCAATGACTCACATTACAACTTAATCTATATTAATGCTAGCCCTGCTGAATTGAAAGGAATTCTTTTTATGTTCTGTCCAGCTCTTTCCCTGCTGAAGTTTAGTTTTATTTATTCACCCTCAGGATGTGGATGTCACTAGCTAGGTCAACATTTATTGGCCATATCTAATTGCCCTTGAGATACAGGGTGCTGACTCTTTGCTGTTCTATTATTCAATTTATTTCAGGCAACCTCCTGTACCTAGTCAGAGTGTACGTTTGTCACATGTGAATTCCTCCAGATTCCGGCAGTGTCCTTCTGTCGCTCGATATTCTCCACCACCTACAATTTGGTTAACTGTTGCTTTTCACTAGTTTCAGGGGGAAGTCAGACCAGGCCTATGCAGGGGTGGTTGTTGTGCTCTCTTATGGTTTGCTGCCATCATAGATGTTGAGGGTCTCAATATGTTGAGGGATTTGTCTCTGTGTTACGTATGCTAAGCAAGATATTGAGACTGATTAGGGTTCTAAAAAAAAGTTTTCAAAACAATGTTAGTTTTATTTTATAACATCAAAAACTGCATAAAACACATTCCAAAACAAAGTTTCATAACTGATAAAACTAACAGGTATCCGCTGAAACATGAAAGCTTAAAAATCATTCACTGACTACTGACAAAGCCAAAACTTCAACACAGCTGCCAGTCACCATGTATTGCTGTTCTCCAGCTGGGGGCTTCACTTGGATCTTGCCCTCATCTTCCTCTGCATGCGCTTCAATCTGCACATCCGTTTCTTCCTCCACTTCGCCCTCGTGGTCTCAAAGCCAAGCTGCTCCCACTAGTTGAACACAATTACATAAAGTTTATTACTAGCAACAACTATATACAGCTGTGCACAGGCCTTGATCTAGCCTGGGTCCTAACTGTTACATAGACTGATTACTTGACTATATGCCTGACTCATAAGGAATACATGAAGTCTTACTGATACGGAATCACAGACAGTAGTGAACATTTGCAGTAGAGATCACAGGCAACAGTGAACACCTAAACATGGAGGCTGTACCTTTCACCCTCCAGCCTTACACATGGTGATATCGGGGTGATGTCACTATGCAGCAGTTTAAAGTACGCCTCTGTCTGCATTGGCATACATTCAAAAGCACAACAGTGGCCCCAGGAGTAAAGTCCATCAACTCCACTCTGCGGAGGTCAGGGTGATTTGCTGTTCCCCTCACTCCCGCCTTCTACAATATGGCTGCCAAACTGAGTTTGCACTGTAACTTTAGACTGAACTATGGAGTGTAACGAGCATCAGGACTTATTCTAATCCATTGATAAATTCTTGAAGTGTGTTTAACACATCCATCTTTTGACATATTGTGTCTCTTTTGTGATCACAGGTGAAAGATACTGAAAATACAATGAGAGCTTTATTAATAAATTGAGGCATATTAACTGAGGTTGGAGGGAGTTAGGATTAGCTTCTGGGAAGCATGGGTCATCCTTTGTAAGAAAAAGCTAATGCCACTTGTCTAAAAGCCCCATAAGCTGCAAGAAAGAGTCTTTGACAATACACATTGATGAGGCAAACATACAAAAGGACAATTGTACAGTCCTTGGCTTCTGAAACAAACTACACCAATTACCAGCAGCAGCTTAGCAGAAAGAGTGGAATGTGTTGCACATGACACGATGACCTGGATCTTTCGAGGAACAGCAATCATCATTGGATTGCCACTCGGCTCAAAATTTCCTGCACCCCAATGCTACGCCACATTTCTTGCAGGGTCTTCTGGGCCCAGCTTTACCAGAAATGCAGAATGGGGCGTCCCTCTGAGAACTCCACTGGATTGCAGTCCAGTAGTGTCCCCTTTTTATGGCATTGGCTGCTGTATGGTAAGTTTGAAGGTCCAGTTTCAACGTTGCTGAATGGGTGAATGTTTGTGAATGGGTAACGTGGCAGGTGGGTAGGGTGGTAGGTGGGTAGGGTGAGTAGGCGGTAGAGGAACTGATGGGTGAGGTGGTAGGTGGGTAGGGTCGCAGGTTGTTGAGTTAGTAGCTGATCTGGGGGTAGTCATTTCAGGTTGGGAAGGGTAGCCTGGTTGGGGTGGCTAGTCAAGTTGGGTCGGGCGGGGGGGGGTGCGGGGTGTTCGTAGTCGACTGGTAGAGGGCAATCTGGTCTGATCTGGGAGAGTAGTCAGATGGTTGGGGGTGAGGGTAGCCTTTTTGGGAGAGGTAGTTGTGTAAGGGTGGAGGTAGGTGAGGATTCAGTGGTATTCAGGAGGTCAGGGAAGATATTCAAGGGGTGGGAGTAGTCAGGGGGTCATGGCGGTGATGTATGGTGGGGAGGATAGTCGGGATTGGGGGGTGGACGGGGGGATTGGTATGTAATCTGGGGGTTGGGGGTAGTGGGTGGTCGGGGAGGTGGTTGGTGGTCTTAGGGGGTAGTCGGGGTGGGGGAGGGGTCAAAGGTGAATTAGGGGGCCAGTGTGAATGATTAGGAGTGTCATTTCAGGAGTCACCATGAGTTAGAATAGGTTTTAATCAGTCTAATATTTTCTGGGTAACTATCCAGGTAATTAAATCAACATTGTCCAAATTCTCTGACTCTAACCCAGAGTCGGAGACATTTGCGGAGGGTCCTGTGGAGCAGGGCAATTGCCCACCTGAAATCCAAGCTTCCCGGCCAATTACCACAGGGGTCAGC
Organism: Carcharodon carcharias; assembly: GCF_017639515.1. Taxonomy (NCBI): domain Eukaryota; kingdom Metazoa; phylum Chordata; class Chondrichthyes; order Lamniformes; family Lamnidae; genus Carcharodon; species Carcharodon carcharias. The sequence continues at coordinate 67,769,094 of NC_054480.1, read as the reverse complement.
ACATCAGTACTTCCACAGTGTCGGATGTGCATCTTATGTTGTACAACCACACTCTGATGACCTGGACATTGGAAGATTTGGGCCAATATTACCGTTGATAGCAGTGTTTACATGCCGTCTAAAGACAAACTGCAAAAAGGGCAGCCGCAGGAACTGGATGCGGATGATATGCAGGCAGACCAGACCGAGCCCATGTAGCACAGTACTGTTACTCATCAACAATTTATTCCACTGAAGCCTCCAGTTGATGGTGACCATTTGAAGCTTTTTTTTTAACTAAAGCATTCACACTTGCTTGTGTGTGAGAAACATTTTGTCACTTAGATATTTATGTGGAGAGAACTCTGCCGGATGCAGTGCCTAGCAGTGTGGAAGCTAATGGCCATTTTTGTATCAAGCTATGTTGTTTTGATGCTGTAACAGTATCTGGTATTCTGGGGAATTCAGTGTCCAGTTTCTGCTGTGAGCTCCACCAAATTCTGCGGCAGGAATACAGATTATGTCTGTTTTTTAAGTTCATTCATAGAATATGGGGGTTTGCTGGCAAGGCCTACTTGTAATGTTCATCCTTAATTGCCCCTTGAGAAAGTGGTGGTGAGCCACCTTTAAGCGCTGCAGTCCATGTGGCAAAGGTACACCCACTGTTTGGAAGGGGGTTTCAGGATTTTAACTCTACTAACAGCAGTGATATATTTCTAAATCGGGATAGTGTATGACTTAAGGGGACTTGGAGATGGTGGATTTCCCAAGTGTCTGCTGTGGTTTGTTCATCTAGTTGGTGGAGATCACAAGTTTGGAAGGTGCTGTCGAAGGGGCCTTGGCAAGCTGTAGCAGTGACTCTTGTAGTTGGCAGGCACGGCAGTCACAGTGCACCTGAAGTTAGAAGGAGTGATTGTTTTCTGGATTTCAGCTTGATTATTTTTAAAATACTGTATAAAAGCATTGCTAATCTAGCAGCTTTAGTTTAATAATAGCTGTGTGTTTTGTGCTGTTTAAAAATAGTATATTGTGTCTTTGAGTCCACACGGAATGCATAACCATTTATAATAATGGGTGAGCCCAAATGTATTAGTTGACACCAATGTTCTAAGCCCCATTAATTTACAGTTCCTACTTTTAACACCCTGCCTACTTAACATTTTGGACTTGATTCAAAACTTCTTAAAAGCCACTTGAGATCAATTGGGTTATACAATTCCTAACCATTTTACGCCAAGCATATCAATCATGAGTAGAAAATTGGTGTCAATGCCATTTGTACTTTATAGTCAATGAAGCACTTTAGACATGTACCATTGCTGCAAAGTAGGAAATGCAGCAGCTGACCTGCACACAGCAGACTGCCAAAACAGCTGTGACCTGATTATCTGCTTTTTTTGAACCAATATTGGTCCTCTTAGAAATAGTGCCACAGGATTTCTTACATCCACCTGAGGGAGCAAATGAGCCTTCAGCTCATCCGATAGGCTTCGCCTCATTACTGCACTGAAATATTAATGGCAATTTTTTTCCTTAAGTCTTTGGAATGGAATTTGAACCCATGACTTTCTTACTCAGAGGCAAGAGTGTTACCAACTGAGCCACTGCATGTAGCCAAGATCTGATCTGACTGTGACTGATGATTCACTTTAGCCTGTTGATAATTACTGCTTATCCTTACACACCAAGACTTTTCATATGGATTACAAAACAAGGGGTAGCAGACATTGGAGGATGTACCCAGAATACGAACCTCACTTGGGGAAAAAGAACATTACAAGGTGCATCTTTACCCCATCCACTGAAATCAGCAAATATAAGAAGCAGAGACCCACCACGCTGGTATAAATCGTTTCCATATGAATGGAGAGAAGTTGATCCGATTAAATTAAGCAAGGATCCCCATTAAGAACCGTGAAAAATACCGATCCATAATGTAGGGAGATTCAAGGAAAATGTAATTTCTTTGAGCAATACAAGCTGGTGACATGGAGAGTCTTGGCTATGCCTGGCCAGAAACTGCTTAGAACTACAACTGAATGAAGAAATAAATTGAAGTGTGAAAAGTACAGACTAGGAACAGAGATAATGGAGTGACATAACAACATGAAAGAAATAAATGCTTGATGACAGGAAGATACGTAAGAAAGTATGTTGAAAAGAGGACGCAAAGAGGCTACAAAGGGATATAGATAGGTTAAGTGAGTGGGCAAAGGTCTGGAAAATGGAGTATAACATGGGTGTTGGGGGTGGTGGTGTGTGTCAGTTTCACCTCTGACTTCTGAGCAGTTCGAATCACTCCCACTCCCTGGGTTCTAGACCTTGGACTTATTTGGGGGTTGTGACAAAGTGCAGCAGACAACTGGTTTTGGTGCAAGAAAAAAACTGAGTTTATTGAAGTCACAAATGAACAAATAACATTAGGATTACACTGATATTATATAGACTTACAAAGTACACTTAGTTAAGAATGGGGAACACATGGCATAATGAGAGAAAATCATGCTACTAATCCCCTTACCCTTGTCCCACCCCCAAAAACTAACTAAATTGAACTAGGAGAGGTCAGGGATCATGCTCACCAACCCAGGGTTCCTTGACAGTTTGAAATCCAGCCAGATAAGCCGGTTGCAGTTTTGGGGTATGCGCTTTGTGTCCTCTGGGATCTGCCGTCCCCACGTGGTCCTGGTCTGTGGAATCTGCAAAGGTTCTTCAGTTGGGTGGAAGGCGCGGTTGTGGGTGATGATCTTTGTGGAGGGCTGCGGTTGCGACCTTGTTGTCTTCGGTTGAGCCTGCCACCCCGTGCCCCTCGCCATGATGTTGCCTGCGGGCCTGCAAACCTCCAGATCTTCTTGCTTACACTCTGTTTCAACCATTTCAAAACTGCCCACCCTCCTGCTAGCTGGTTTGTCTCTCCCTCCTTCGTAACTGACTGGGCCAGTTATACTGTTTTATGAATTTCTTATCAGAATCCAAATCAAGGTTAGTTCTTTGTTTGATTTTGGTGGGCTTCCCCTGCTGATTGTTGTCTTGTTGTTTTTAATGGGCTCGCATGATGTTTATCATTGTCTTCCTGCCCCCATAACTAGTTTTGAACTGAAAGCCATTATATGTCTGGAGTATTGATGGGTTCGCATAATTGCATTGATTGTGCCTTCCTGCCTTAGTGGTTGGTAGCGATTATTTATGCAAGATTTTGACGGGCTTTAGTTTTGAGTAACATGAAGTCTTTCTCTGGTTTGATTGCTTTAAAGGGAAGAATGAGTGTTCGGTCTCCTCTCGTTGTCTAGTCTCAGGCAAAAAAACACACTGCACTCAACAAGCCCAGGCAAATCCAGTTCCAGGCCTTCATGGGCCTAGCCCCCTGTCTGCAGGGTTTTATACTTAACTCCGCAGTTTAAAAGTCCAAATATCATATCTTTTTTGATGATATGAAAATGGAAATTTTGAGAACCCTTCAGGGCAAATATGAAATTGTCTATTTTGGCAGGTGGAATAAAAATGAAACATATTATCTAAAGGGTAAGAGATTGTAGAGCTCTGAGATTCAGAGGGTTCTGGTGTCCAAGTGCATTACTATGCAGGTACAGCAGGCAATTAGAAAGCTAATAGAATGTTATTGTTTATTGCAAGGGGAATCGAATACAAAAGTAAGGTGAGACCACATCTGGAGTACTGTGTAAAGTACTGGTCTCCTTATTTAAGGAATGATGTAAGTGCACTGGAAGCAGTCCAGAGAAGGTTTACTAGATTAATGCCAAGAATGGGTGGGTTGTCTTATGATGAACGGTTGGACAGGTTAGGCTTGTATCCACTGGAGTTGAGAAGAGTAAGAGACGAGTTGATTGAAACCTTTAAGATCCTGACGGACCTTGACAGGATGGATGTTTCTCGTTGTGGAAGAGTTTAGAACTAGGGTCACTGTTTAATAATAACGGGTTATTATTTAAGACAGAGATGAGGAGAAATTTTGCTTTCAGAGGGTTGTGAGTGTTTGGAACCCTCTTCCTCAAAAGGTGGTGGAAGCAGAGGTCGGAATTTTCCTTATCAGGTGGCGTACTCGGAAAATATGGCGTGACTTGCTTCATGACAGTGTGAAGCCAGGTCGCGACCGTCCACTCAGCCTGCCGACAGCAGTTCATGTTTCCCACCATCGGTCGGCGGGAGCTAATCACAATACATCAACATATATTTAAAAGGCCATCCTCTTGGAACCCCACCGTATTGTCCATCCACGTCGGCGGGAAAGCACGCCGATGTGTTTCACAACAGCACACAGTCGACGTGCACTTGGCGGCCTTCACTTTGGGGGAACAGAGGTGAGTGAGTAGTAGCATTCTCCACAGCTCACCTGTTATTTAGAGCCTTCAGAGGCACCGGGGGTGGGGGAAATTGATGCCTAGCTCCAGAGCTGACTGCTAGGGGCGTGGGGGGGGCGTGTCCAGGAACAAGTGCTGGCTGGCCTTAGAGGTGACCGTTGGCTTGTCAGTGGGGTGGGGGGCCAAATGCTGCCCTGGCGCTGCGTCCCAAGCACAGGCAATCGAGATGGGGGTCAGGGGAAGGGAGGGAAGTGACCATGCATTAAGGACACCTGTATAAACTGACCATGTCTCTGCAACTGAGACAGGTCAGCCGCAACTACAGTGATATGATTGGGGTTGGTCTCCTAGCCTGCCCACTCATGCAAGCAATGCAGAGTCACCAAAGGGCGATCAAGTGCTCCATACCTTACCCCTGCTCCCATCGCCACCCCCCCACCCACTCCAGCACAGACTTCAAGTCCGCCATCACTTTATTGGACCGTGGAGCAGTTGGACTCACACGTTGTACAATGTCCTCACCAATACTGGCCATGTAGCAGTCACTGCTGGAGGTGTTCATAGCCCCTTGCAATTTCAGCATCCTGGTCTGGACCAGTGTCCTCCATGGCGCAGGTTTACTGGGCAGCCATGCAGCACACTCATCTCTGGCCTTCCGAGGGGTGACCAGCACTCTCCGGGAAGCATTAAGGGGTGGCTGTACAGGTCCAGAAAAGGTGCTAAGTACAGCCATGATAACCACGTTTCTCTCTTTTTCATGCTGCAGGAGGACCACATCAGGATCATGGGTCCTGGTGACCTAGCTGTATGTCTGATGGCCGACAGAGACAACAAATGACAGAGGAGAGAGAGCAACTGAGACTTCTGGCTGCACAAAGGCAGAAGCAGCAACCTCATGAAGAAGGGGCAGCAAGGGGCTCCCGCACACGCTGCCCAGGAGCGACAGTGAGCTGTGGCTGGTCAGCGCCTAGCGACATCCACGGTCTATAAACACTGCCTGCCATTCCTGCAGATGTCTGAGAACCAGTGTCACCGATGACTGTGCATGTCTAGAGACTTGGTGGCTCACATCTGCCACTTACTTCAGGACTTGGTGCCAAGGGGACATGGAGGGCATCCACTGCCAGTGGCTGTGAAAGTGCCCATGGTGCTCAATTTCTATGCCAGTGGCTCCTTTCAGGGCTCCACAGGTGACCTCTGTGGGATTTCACAATCCGCCACCCACAAATGCATCCATGAGGTCACGGATGCCATCTTCTCCATGGCACACAACTTTGTGCATTTCACCCGGGACCGGGACAGCCAGGATGTAAGGGCCATTGGATTCACCCTGATCTCGGGATTCCCACAGGTGCAGGGTGTGATTGACTGCACTCATGTAGTGCTCAGGTCTCCATTGCTACACTTGGTGGACTTCAGCAGCCGCAAGGGCTTCCACTCACTGAATGTGCAGCTGGTATGCGACCACTAGAAATGCATCCTGCAGGTGTGCGCACGGTTTCCAGGGAGTGTGCACGATGCCTACATCCTGAGTCGCTCACAGATCCCTGGAGTCTTCCAGGGTCCACAGAAGCTGCAGGGTTGGCTCTTGGGAGACAAGGGCTACTCACAGAGGCCGTGGCTGATGACACCCATGCAACGGCCTCAGACTGCAGCAGAGCGGCGCTGTAATGAGGCTCATGCAACTGGAGCCCTGCAATACAATCTGCAGAGGGTGTCACGCATCATCATCATCTGCTGCGCCCTTTACAACCTGGCACTGCAATGGAGAGAGGAGCTGGCTGAGGATGAGATGGGAGAGCTGGTGGTCTCCTCCGATGAAAAGGATGCCAACAGGGATGAGGGTGAGGGGGTCCTCAGTAGTGATGATGATGGGGATGAAGCTCTCTCACTGGCTAAACGAGGCAGGTGCTCATAGATGCCAGATTTGTGGGGGATGATGACGATATACAGTGAGGTGCCCCCATAGATCCTCACGTTGAATGTATGAACGTTTGACTCCAGTCTGGCTTATGGCAGTGCAAATACACTTTGTGAGAATGCTCATGTCATGGAGATGCAGCAGAGGCCCTAATAGTCACTTGATTGTAGGAGAATGATGACAACATGCAGTGAGGACACTCCATAGATCTTCACATAGCCTCTGACAAAGCCTGACTCCTGTCTGGCCGAGGGCAGCTTACTTACGCTCCATGATTAGGGACATCTCAGGGATGCAGCGATGAAACTTTAGACACATCTGATGCTGTGTCCGCCTTCAGCACCTCAGCCCTTCAGGAGCTGGTGCACAGCATCATTGGTTGCAGGTGCTGGTGTGATGGGGGCCAGCCCCACCTTAAAGGTGCTGAGAGCACACAGAGAGAATGAGAAAACTCTGTGGCGCCTGTCTACTACATTCTGGCAGCAATGACCAGCACTGCCGAGGTGCAGGCATCAATAATGTTTCCAGGGAATGTGAGGCTGGACCATCACTGTGGTCTGAAGGCCACACAGAGAACAGGGAAGAGGCCCTGGACTGAGACACCTGCCTTTATCTTATGTAGAAAGGTTTCACATCAGAGAGACAAGAACACTGCTCATCAGAACAAGGAGCCACAGGCAGGGAGACATTCTTAGAAGTTTATTGACAATAGTGAACAGTTTGTACAAGGGATCAACATCCATGGCCGGGCTGTGCAAATACTCTTACCTAACTTTCCTAACCCTGCCGCTATGTCTTGGTGCTCCCTGGACATCCACAACAGAGGTGGAGGCAGCCTGCTGTCTGTGACGCCCTGTCTGTGATGATTTTGGAGGGCGTCCTCTGGAGGGCCGAGACTTGGAGGGCCCCGGCCTGCTTTCAGGATCCTGCTGTGTGGCAGTGACACCCTCCTCGGCCTGTGGAACTGGAGCTGTGGAGGTCACAGGAAGACGGGATTTGGATGGGCCGGTCAATCCCCAGAGCGTGCACCTGCTGATCCTCCTCCCTATGGGTGCCCAAGGGCCCCTAGCTGACTCCGCGAGCAGAAGGGATAGCTGGAGTGAGATCGAGCTGCCCAGCACTCCTCTTATGCACACTGTTGGAGGCCAACTGTGGCATCAATGATGGAGTTAAGCCCACGCAGTAGTGCAAGAGTGACGTCCTGGACCAAGGCCTCCATGGTGGCCGCCATCCTACCAGTGTTGACCTCAGTCCGTTGCAATGCCGGTGCTATCACCTCAGCCTGAAGATGGACGGACTCCTCCATCGTGCCTTGCAACCTGAGGAGTTCTGCCCTCCAGCAGTCCTCCCAGTGCTGGGGACCTGGGAAGTTCCTGCTTCCGCCTGCTGTGGATCAGAAAGTGCAATCTGCCCATCAGATTGTGATCCCAAGGCCTCTCTAAAGCTAGGTCCCACTGAGGTGTGTGCCTCTGCATTGGTGGAAGGTGTGAGTGAGCGCTGTGATGGGACGTCAGGGAGGATGCCTTCAGATTCCTCTTCAGAGGTTTCTTCAGAGCTTGTTTGGAGGCCCTGGTTCATGGACTCTGTCGGCTGTTTGGCAGATGTACCTGCGAAAACAAGGGAAGACAATTAGTGTATGGTAGTGGCCTGTGAAACAGGACACATCACTCACAGCATGGTTGTCTGATGGATGTTGCACTGCTGGATCCTCACTTGGTAGAGCAGCGCTGACCTCACCGTCAGCACAGGGCCGGTCCCGGTCATCGCCGGCCAGCTGGATGGCTCTGTTTTCAATTTCTGACAGAACTTTGATCTCTGGCATCTTTCCATGTGCCTGCGACCTTTCCCTCCTGCTGTTTGCCAGTTTGTCCTGCATGGATAGAGATGGGGAGAGTGTATCAGGACGCAGGGGCAAGATAAGTATGTCTGGCCTGTGTAGGTGGTGAGCGGTCCCATGGACAGGATGAGGACAATGACAGTGTATGTGAAAAAGTGAATGGTGATGTCCCTTGCACTGGCAGTGAGTGAGGGCCCTGTGAATGTGTGATAGGTTTGTGAGTGTGTGCATTGGGAGTGGTGAAAACAGTGACTTATCCTGGTGGAACGGAAGAGGTTATTCATCCTTTGGCTGTCCTCCTCTGCAAGGCATTTGCATTGACCACCGCTGCCACCACCTCCCAAGCTGGGTTGGTGACATTGCTGCCCATCTTGCAGCCAGAGCGGGGGTAGAGCACATCCCGGTGGGCCTCCATGGCACCCAGCAGTCGCTCGAGGGACCTGTCATTGAAGCAGGGGGTGGGGTGGTGGTGGGGGGGGGGTGGGTGGTGCTACAGTCTCTTTTCCTTTGCTGTCCATGTCTTCTGGGCAGCAGTGGTGAGCTGCTGGCGATCAATGCCTTGCTGGCAGCTGCCTTTTAAAGATGGCACTGGCATGATGCAACAGCGGGTTGATGGCAGGCGGGCGAATGAGAGCCAGCTCGCCATGGAAACGACATGTTTCATGGGAGTGAATAAATAATGAGGCAGGTTTGGGATGAAACTGCCTGAAAACCCATCATTTTTGTCGGCGGTTAGACTCTATTTTACTTGCCCTATACCACACTTAGTGCAATTCTGGGAAAATTCTGCCCAGAGTCTTTGAATATTTTTAAGGCAGAGTTAAATAGATTCTTGATAAGGAAAGGGGTGAAAGGTTATCAGGGATTGTTGGGAATGTGGAATTGAGGTTACAGTTGGATTAGCCATGATTTTATTGAATGGCGGAGCAGGCTCAATGGGCCAAGTGGACTACTCCTGACCCTAATTTGTATGTTAAGAGACTTAACCTCTCCATTCAAGTGCTTTAAATGACAACACATGCTGAACACTGCTTCAGAAACAGGAGTGGCCTTGGAAATGGTTTCAAAATCCTCTGACAGATTGGAGCCAGGCAATTACTCACCACAATGGAAGCAAGTTTATCATGAACATTGGTTTTCAACATTAAACCTGACTGGGAGGTTTATAATTTATGCTGGAGTTCCAACATCAGCACAGCCCATTGTAGCATGTGTTTCTTTTCAGATTTCCCTAATCTCCTCATCTCTATTGGTTATCTCGACCTATCATAGGCCCACTATCCAGCTCTACTTGTCCCACCTGCCCCCTTAAACCAGCTTATATTTCACCTCTCTTCTATTTTTACTTAGTTCTGTTGAAGGGTCATTCAGACTCAAAACGTTAACTGTGTTCCTCTCCACAGATGCTGTCAGACCTGCTGAGTTTTTCCAGGTATTTTTGTTTTTGTTTTGGACTCTTCATCTCTGCTGTTCCATCAGGTGGCATGTCTCAGAGAGCGAGAAGGGAAGAAACAGAGGGTGGATCAGCATTGTATACACTACCAGCCTGCTGGCTTCAGAAAGGACAATTAACAGTAGCCTGGGAGCTGCTTTGGCTGATCACCCTTTCATTGGAAGAAAGGATTGTGGAGTAAAATCCAAAGAGGAGGACGAAAATTTTTTTAAAAAACACTTATGGCCACTGGAGATAAGGGAAGGTAAAAGTTGTCTTTATCTCTTCCATTGCTGTATTTTCCTGCACTGAAATATTCACTGTGATCTCTTGGAATTATGGACTGGCAGGATTGCAATTAACACTACATCATAAGTGATTTGTTTATCTTTAAGCATTTTTTCCACTAAGTTTATTAAATTACAAGTACCTGCCCCATGATCTTTTAGGTAGAGATTTGTGATTATTTCACCTATGGTTTCTAGGTGGTACCAAAATCTCTGTTGTAAGAATTGCATCTTTAAGGTAGAATTAGCAGGTATGTTATTGTGATTGCCTGACAGAAGATTGTTTCCTTTCTCTCTCCTCGAGAAAACCAATTTGTGGCAGACGACAGCGTAAACATAGATAACAGCCAAGGAGAATGGTGCTCTCTGGAGCCTCATGTCGAGGTCAACCTTCCATGCTGACATTCCTAAGTCAATAGGATAGAGTTTTTCACCCTCTTAGCGAGGTATGTGTCTGGCAGGAGTTAACAAATGGCACCCAGCATGAGATAAGCTGAAAGATAATGCTGAGGCAAGTTCTGGATAGTGGGAGGGGGGTGGTGGGGGGGGAGGTGGTGTTGGGGGGGTGTTTGTGAGGGGACATGTAGTGGTTTACCTTGGGTACCTGCCCTTTAGTGATTGGTCAGATGGGTTCAAGCCACCAGTCCCTTGAAATAATTGGGTGTTCAGAAGGGAAACCTGCTGCCTTCTTCAGATGAAGGAAGAGCAGAGAAGTGTGAGAAAGATGGGAGGTGGAGGGTGGGGGAATAGTTTCCTAACACTAGCAGAATGGTACCACACTACCAACTGCAGAGATCAACATTCACTCTGCATCATCCATCACTCTGTCCTCTGGGACTGGTAAACCATCCTCACCTGTCACAGGCCTATCTTTTTTTATCTTGTTAGTTTACGTATCATTTTTAAACTGTTGCCTCTTAATAAAATAATTAATAACTGCTTTAAAATTATTTATGAGCTCAACCTTCTTTTTGGGTAATCTGTGACCCCTGAACATAAATCTTACAGTGTTGAATCAGTTCCTGACCACCAAAGGGAGAAAATAAGCTAAAAGCCTTTCTGTCTGCTCAACTAAGTGTGAATATCCCATGACAGTATTGACAGACAATCACTATTCACCTGGTGTCCCGGCCATTAGTCATCCCCCAACCAATATTGCCAAAAACATTGATTTTCAGGTCATTCAATGAGTTGTTGCTTATGGGACTTTGCTGTGGGCAAACTTTCTGCCGTGTGTTATAATCTTGAGTGCACTTGAAAGGTGTTTCATCGGATGGGAGACACTTTGAGAGATCCTGAGGATGTGACAGGGTTATATATAAATACAGTTTCTATTCCATTTGTGTCAAACAGCTCATGGACTGCATTACATTTATGGTGTGCGTTACTTTAAATGGCATGTCTTCAATCAATTTCGCATTTGGTGAACTGGATCTGAAAATGAAATTCGTATGAATGATCTTCCCAACATGCAAATGGGCAATTTGAAAATTAAGCCAAATAACCCTGCATCCCTTCTGTCCCCACACATCCTCCCCCAATCACCAGTCTAAATTTACACCACATTATGTATGGTACATTTTGTATAATGTACAATGGGCAGAAGAGGTAAAAAAAAGTATGAAAATTTCCTATAATGTATTTGTTTAATAACATGGTAGATATTTATATAGAGGGATTTATTAAGTTAGGAAAACTGCTTAGTTTTGCAGGATTGAGTAGAAATCCCATTGTATTCACAAACCTAGAGTGCTATAATCTTTAAGGGAAAACCCTCTGCACTTTTTGGGTCCAAAATGAATACAACTGCTTACATATTAAAATCATTTTTGGGAGAGAGAAAAAGCAGCCTGATGTTCAAATGCTTGCACAGTTGAAATTTTGTAGAAAGTGACAGGGGTATGGAACATGGGTCAATGGCTTAATTCAGAAATTCAGGAGACATGAGATAAATCAGCGAACACTTTAATGATATTATTTGACACTTTAGATTACATTACAACATTACAACATTACAATGACTCCTTTTCAGGATTACTGGTTACAGGACCAGTATGAATCAAACTAACTAACTGCTCCACTAATGTTCAACTTTTGCAAAAAGGTGAGGGCAAGGCATCAAACTAAGATAAAACAAATTCAATGTTAAGACAAGCTTCATGGTACAATGTTGGCTATGTTGGACCAATAATCCAGAGAATGTTTGTACAAATCCCAATATGACAGTTTGATCATTTTGAATTCTGTTCTAAAAGAAATGGTAGTGGTAAAATTCGCCATCAATCAGCTCTAAAAACTAAAATGATTGATAGGGTGGAATTTGATGCCCTCCCCCACTGTGAGTTTGGTGGTGGCGGGAGAATTTAATCAGATGGGTTCCCTTCTGCTTTGCTGTGTCTGCCCCAATTAAGTGCACTGCGGGAAGACCCATGAGTGGCCATCCTGCCCCACCACCAATTGAGGCCCTTAAGTGGGCAATTAATGGCCATGTAAGGCCTCATCCAGCCCGCTTGTATTCACTCAGTGGGATGAGGTTTCCAAAAGCAAATAAAACTAAAATAAAAATTTTAAAATGTACTTAATAACATGTCCTAGCTCATGTAGCAGAGTAACATGAGGGGACATGCTTCATAATATTTTATGTGCCTTTATTTATTTTTCTGAAAAGTCTTCATCTCCCTGAGGCAGCTCTGTGCCTTAGGGAGATTTGCAAGCACACACTCGCCCACATACGTGAAGTTCACGCTCGCACTTCCTCCCCGCCTGCACAGGGAGCGCTGAGCGCTGCCGTTCGAGTTTCATGCTGAGCAGGCCTTAATTGGCCCACCAGCGTGAAATCGCAGTCTGGCCCCGATCGCGGGCGGCAGTTGGCTTCCCGACTGCCTCTGCCGAGCCCACCCAACAAGGGCTAAATTCTGCCCATGGTGAATAGTCTTAGATCATGTTACATGGTATGAGATGACCCTCGACATTTGGCTAGACCGCAACAGTGTCGAAGTATTGGAGAGTGTTGAGAGCACAACAAACTGACTGCACAGAAAAGCTTTGACGACAGAGTGCAGGAATAGTACTCGAACAAAGAGCTGGTAAGCAGATGGATTCTTTGTGGTGAGATCGCAGCACATAGCCTGTCAGTTCAGTGAGTGGGAAAGCACATCAAGAAGACCAGCACCGGGTTCGCTCAGTCAGGAAAGGTGAGTGACCACGGTGTGGGCTGGATCAATAGTGGGTGAAGGAAAGTTAAACAAAAAGCAAACAAAAAAGACTCATAAAAATCTGATCAAAGAAGGATGAGCTTGTAATGAGCGGAGCTTCAGGAAAAAAAAATGGCTATGGCAAAACTCATCCAGGTACTAAAGAGGAAGGAAGGTTGAAGGAACATTATCAGAACATGCACAAAATTGCCCGATTTCAACAATTGCAGCTGGCCTACTCTCCAAATTCAAAATTTTTAAATAGCATACAGAGATATGGGACAGAATTTCACCCATGTCGGGTGGGCTTGAGGGGGGCGGGCAGGAGGTGGTCAGGATGCCAACTGCCTCCCGTGGTCGGAGCTGGAAGGCAATTTCACGCTAGGTGGGCCAATTAAGTCCCGCCCAGTGTGAAATGCGAGCAGCACCGCTCAGCGCTGCCTGTGCGGGCAGTGGGGCGGGGGATGCGGAAGCACTCGCAAGCTGGGCAAGTTCGATTTTCGCGCATGCATGCGAGTGAGCGCTGCATAATCTCCCTGAGGTACAGAGCTGCCTCAGGGAGATGAAGAGATATGGAAAACAATAATTTTAAAAATAAAAATGTAATGAAACATGACCCCTCAGCAGGGGCATGTTATTAATGAAAAATTAAAGTTTTCACTTTACTTTTATTTGCTTTGGAAACCTTATCTCCCCCGTGGATGAGGTTTCCAAAAAAGTGCAAAGGCCACTTGGCCTTTTCGCCTGCCCACCAACCATAAGTTTGGATTGGCAGCAAAAAGTTTCTTTTCATTAACTTTTCAAGGGCCTTAACAGGTGCTTTAATTGCCAATGGGCGCGCTGCCGACTCCGGTGCGCACCCGCCGACTGAAATATAGCGCAAGTGCGCAATGACGTCGGTATTCTCAGCCAACATCATTGCGCATCATTTCATACTCGGTCAGGTTGAGCCCAACCCCTGCCCGCCGAGCTAAATATTTTACCCATGGTTTCTTGACTCAGATGTGTCTGCACCAGAAAAGTAAGTCATAAAAATTTGGCTAGCAATTGGGAATGAATTGGGAACAGGCTGAATATGTCACGATTAACAGCAAAAGTGCTAGAGGACATCCTTTAGCCAGGGAGGTGATGGTGTAGTGGTAATGTCACTAGACTGGTAATACAAAGACCCAGGGTAATGCTCTGGGGTCCTGGGTTCAAATCCTGCCATGGCAGATGGTGAAATTTGAATTCAATAAAAATTTGAATGATTATAAAGCAATTGTTGTGAAAACCCATCTGTTTACTGATGCTTTTTCAGGAGGGAAATCAGTCGTCCTTACCTGGCCTGGCATACATATGACTCTAGACCCACAGCAACGTGGTTGACTCTTGAAATGGCCTAGCGAACTGTTCAGTTGTAACAAACCACTACAAAGTCACAAAAAAGGAATGCCAGCCAGCATTGTCCTGAGAAACAACAACAGCAATCCCAGCTGTGTTGACCCTGCAAAGTCCTCCTTACTAACATCTGGGGCTAGTGGAAGAGCTGTCTCACAGACTAGTCAAGCAACAGCCTGACATAGTCATCCTCACGGAATCATATCTTGCTGATAATGCCCCAGATACCACCATCACCGTCCCTGGGTATGTCCTGTCCCACCGGCAGGCGGAGCTAGCAAGGTGGTGGCACAGTTGTATACAGTCAGGAGGGAGTTGCCCTGGGAGTTCTCAACATCAACTCTGGACCCCATGAAGTCTCAGCAGGCCAAACATAGGCAAGGAAACCTTCTGCTGATGAATCAGTGCTCCTCCATGTTGAACGCAACGTGAGGAAAGCACTGAGGGTAGAAAGCATGCAGAATGTACTCTGGGTGGGGGACTTCAATGTCCATCATCAAGTGTGGCTTGGTAGTACCACTACTGGCTGAGTCCTAAAGGATGTAGCTACTAGGCTGGACCTGCGGCAGGTGGTGAGGGAACCAACAAGAGGGAAAAACACACTTGACCTCATCCTTACCAACCTGCCTGCCGCAGATGCATCTGTCCATGACAGTATCAGTAGGAATGATCACCACACAGTCGTTTTGGAGATGAAGTCCTGCCTTCACATTGAGGATAACCTCCATCATGGTATGGGGCACTACCGCCGTGCTAAATGGGATAGATTCGAACAGATCTAGCAACTCAAGACTGGGCATCCATGGGGCGCTGTGGACCATCAGCCGCAGCTGGGTTGTACTCGAACACAATCTGTAACCTCATGGCCTGGCATTTCCCCACTCTACCATCACCATCAAGCCAGGGCATCAACCCTGGTTCAATGAAAAATGCAGGAGGGCATGCCAGGAGCAGCACCAGGTACACTTAAGGATGAGATGTCAACCTGGTGAAGCTACAAGACAGGACTACTTGTGTGCCAAAAGTGCTAGACAGAGCTAAGCGATCCCACAACCAACGGATCAGATCTAAGCTCTGCAGTCTTGCCACATCCAGTCATGAATGGTGGTGGACAATTAAACAACTCACTGGAGGAGGAGGCTACACAAATATCCCCATCCTCAATGATGGCTGAAGGCACTGGATACTGCAAAGGCAATGGGGCCTGACAATATTCCGGCTATAGTACTGAAGACTTGTGCTCCAGAACTTGCCACACCCCTAGCCGAGCTGTTCCAGTACATCTACAACACTGGCATGTACCCAGCTATATGGAAGATTACCCAGGTATGTCCAGCACACAAAAAGCAAGACAAGTCCAACCCGGCCAATTACCGCCGAATCAGTCTACTCTCCATCATCAGTAAAGTTTTGGAAGGGGTCATCAACAGTGCTATCAAGCGGCACTTGCTTAGCAATAACCTGCTCACTGATGCCCAGTTTGGGTTCTGCCAGGGCCATTCAGCTCCTGACCTCATTACAGCCTTAGTTCTAACATGGACAAAAGAGCTGAACTGCTGAGCTGAGGTGAGAGTGACTGTCCTTGACATCGAGGCCACATTTGACCAAGTGTAGCATCAAGCAGCCCTAGCAAAACTGGAGTCAATGGGAATCAGGGGGAAAACTCTCTCCTGGTTGGAGTCATACCAAACACAAAAGAAGATGGTTGTAGTTGTTGGAGGTCAGTCATCTCAGCTCCCAGACATCACTGCAGGAGTTCCTCAGGGTAATGTCCTCAGCCCAATCATCTTCAGCTGGTTTATCAATGACCTTCCTTCTGTCATAAAGTCAGATGTGGGGATGTCCGCTGATGATTGCACAATGCTCAGCACCATTCATGATTCCTCAAATACTGAAGCAGTCCATGTCCAAATGCTGCAAGACCTGGACTATATCCACGCTTGGGCTGACAAGTGGCAAGTAACATTTGGACAATGGCCATCTTCAATAAGAATGAATCCAACCATCGCCCCTTGATGTTCAATGGCATTACAATCACTGAATCCCCCACTATCAACATTCTGGGGATTACAATTGGCCAGAAACTGAACTTCACTAGCCATTTAAACACTTTGGCTAAAAAAGCAGGTCAGAGGCTAGGAATCGTGCAATGAGTAACTCATCTCCTGACTCCCCAAAGCCTGTGCTCCATCTACAAGACATAAGTCAGGGGTGTGAAGGAATACTCCCCACTTGCCTGGATGAGTGAAGCTTCAACACCACTCAAACATTCACTCCCTCCACCATCGCGCACAGTAGCAGCAGTGTGTACCACCTACCAGATGCACTGCAGGAATTCACCAAGGCTCCTTAGGCAGCACCTTCCAAACCCATGACAACTACCATCTAGGAGGACAAGGGCAGCAGGTAGATTGGAGCACTACCATCTGGAAGTTCCCCTCCAAGCCACTCACCAACCTGACTTGGAAATATATTGCCATTCCTTCACTGTCACTGGGTCAAAATCCTGGAACTCCCTTTCTAACAGCATTGTGGGTGTACTTACACCACATGGAATGCAGTGGTTCAAAAATACAGCTCATCACCACCTTCTCAAGAGCAACTAGGGATGGGCAATAAATGCTGGCCCAACCAGCAAAGCCCACATCCCGTGAATGAAAAAAAAGATATGGATTACATTGGTAAATTAGTTTGGAATCAGGTTAAACTTTCATATTCATCAATGAAAGTTCATGTCATTTCGAAAACAGAATCCTTAGACCACCTCATCAGCAGCTGCAGAGGAAAGCATACATACTGTGATTTTTCAGACACGGAACCAGCAGACAGAGTTGTTGAGTTGGTGATTGCATCAACTCCCATGGAAGCATTCCAGAAAGATCAGCTAGACAAGCCCAAAATGTATAACATTAAAGAGCTACTCAAGGATGGGCATAAGTACAAAACAATCCTCGCAGGTCGACAATGCTTACAGTTTCTTAAGCAAAATCTCAAATGTTGACACACTTAATGGAATACCTAAACTTAGCAAGACATATAGGAGGTGTGGCCTTCTGCATGCTCCAACGAAATGCCCAGCTTTACATCAATTCTATAAGGCATGTGGTAGAAAGGGCCATTGGCAGCTGAAGTTCACTAGAGCAAAGACTGATGTAGCTATAAAGAGCCGTGCACTGATCCAAACAGACTGTATACAACAGAAACCTTCGTACAATAAGAGTGACCATCTGTAATCCCATTAGAAACATATAAAAGAGGTGACTGACAAACCAGAAAATGACACTGACGGGCAGCTTTAAGGCCAGAATTTTACATCCCTCGGGTGGACGTGCCCCCTACCCAAATGGGCGTAAAACCATGCGAGATTACTGGAGCGAGCATCTCGACCTCATCGTGCACTTGCGCAATATTTCGCTGGACGGATGCATGAAAAAGTCAGATGAGCGCCCACCAACAATTAAGCAAGCAATTAAACTCATTAACAGCACAATTGTAAGCTATTATTATTATGGTGAGACAAAGGGTGGTGAACACGTTTCACATTACTAATCTATGGTAAACAGATACTGCCACAACATCCGAAGTGTTTGCCATCACCCACTGCTTCACCCATTGCCTCACCATTGCTGACAGTGTCTTCAGCTCCTCATTCTGGAATTTCCCCTCCCTAAATTTATTTGGCTTTCTGTCTCCCTCTAGTCCAGTAAGGTGTTTCTTAAAACCCACCTCTTTGATTAAGCTTTAAACCATACTGTCCTAGTATATCCTTCTTTGGCTTTGCCTTGATTTGTTTTTCTTTGTGGTTCCCTGAATATTGCAGATTTGAAATGCAACAGCTTTGGATGATGTTCTATGTTAGAGGTTCTATGTAATTGCAAGTTATTGCTGTAATCACTGTCATTCCCACTTTGCTCCAATGCTAAAAATGTCACATTGAAGTAGTCTTTTCCAATCCTATTCACTTGCTGTAGAATCACAAACAGCACAACAGAGGACAAGGACATAGGACCTTCTTCCCTCTACAGGCATAAGCTTCATATCAGAATATCCATCCTGATCCCATTCCCAGCTACTAAATCATTACATTCCAGCAAGGAAGTGTATTTTTTTGGATTGACAACATTAGGAAACAATATGGATGTCTTTTGGGCAGCTATAAGGCCAGAATTTTACATCTCTCGGGCGGACGTGCCCCCTACCCAAATGGGCGTAAAACCACGCGAAATGACTGGAGCGAGCATCTCGACCTCATCGCGCACTTGCACAATATTTCGCTGGACGGATGCATGAAAAAATCAGATGAGCGCCCAGCAACAATTAAGCAGGCAATTAAACTCATTAACAGCACAATTGTAGTGATTAATTTTCATGGTCCGTCCAGCATTACAGTTGGCGGATGGGCCAATCGGCTAGGCGGCCTTTACATTTTTGATGAAACCTCTTCCAAGGGCGGGATGAAACCTCCGTTAGGATTTAAAATAAAAAGAAATATCTGGGGACAGCATTTTTATGAGGTCTACTTTCTGGTACTTGATTATGCTGCTTGGGCATTTTTTTGCAGCATTTTTGCACCTTCTCTTATTATTTGGAGGTCTGCATCTCCCTGAGACAGCTGTCTGCCTTCAGGGAGCTCAGTGGAAGCTCTCACCAACACCCACCATGACATCGGCACCCGCCCTGTTCCCACCCCCACTGGCAGTGCTGAGCCTTTTACTGGGCGCGTTTCACACTGGCTGGCTGTTAATTGGCCAGCCAGCATGAAATCGTGGTCTGAGGTGGATTGCGGTTGGGGGATGATCATGGTTGGGGGACGGTTTCCTGTGCATGCCCAATGAGTGCAGAATTCAGGCCTAAGTTACCAGAATATGTAGTTACCGCAATTAATCAAAACCTATTCAAAATACCTTTGGGCAGATAGTTCTGGTCCACATATTTTTTGGTGATTCCTGCAGAATTTGTCCTAATAAGGAGAGATTGAAGTAATTTCTTTCACTAAAGGGTCAATAAGTTACATTAATTACAGATTTGTACACGTTCTTCCAATTGTACAATTTGTTAAATTGTGAATAGAGAGCTTAGCCTCATTCTTGTCATTATTTTCCGACGATGTTAAGAAACTCAAATTGTCTTTTCAGCAAATTCATATCTACGAAGTTAGGTTCAGAGATAAATACCAGCAAAGTTTCAGCCACTTCTACTTTATTTTATTAGTATTTCTCTTCTGAACCTTCTCAAATTAATCAATTAAGTACTGTGTCTGCTCTAGTATTTCTGTATGACAATCATCGATGTTTTTCTGTCAACACTTGCAATTGTTGACAAGAGATATGTGATAATGAAGTATACAAATTAGTTTAATCTTTTCTCAAGTTTTACATAATTTTGATCCCACAGATTAGACAAGCGAATCATAAAAGCTGCACTTCCAATTATTGTCTGTAAGGGGAACAAAATTATTCATTTATTTATTTGTTTATTAACCTGCTGAGGTGAACAAGTAAAGTGATATTTATTTCCCACAAAACATTCAAAAACACATTCTCCACTGAGCTGATCTTTTACAGACTTTTCTCCAAATCATTTCGGTGGAGATGTCCATGCTTCCCCTCACTTCCGCACACAGCAATCTTCCTCCTATCCAAATGAGACTTCTAAATCATTGGCTCGAATCTTGCTGGAGCAGGGCATCTTGTGGCATATGTCATTAGTTGAACCTTTTCCTGAACCCTTCAGCTTGAAAATATTTGTCCTGCAAGTTACTGGAAGTAGGAGTTGATGGTCACACAGCAAGGGTACGGGGGCATTCAGGAGCTTGGTTAACGGCTGGGCCTAAGGCTGTACGTCTTCCATCAATGAGATTTAAGGACTGGTGTAAGGATAATTTAGAGTGGGCCCATTAGAGGCAAATCAGTTACAGATAGCGAAAAGCTGACCAGAGGTTAAGTGCCTCCCAGAAGTCGGCTCCTAGAGGCTAGATGACACACGTTGCTGGCCAAAGCCTGGGG
Organism: Carcharodon carcharias; assembly: GCF_017639515.1. NCBI lineage: Eukaryota > Metazoa > Chordata > Chondrichthyes > Lamniformes > Lamnidae > Carcharodon > Carcharodon carcharias. Next base: position 67,748,740 of record NC_054480.1, on the reverse strand, counting down.
GTAGATCAAACAGTTCAGTATGACAGATGTATGAATATATATAGATAGCAATAAACTATTGAGCCAAAATTAGATTTGGAGAGAGATAATGCAAACAGAAATGAAACGGAAGAAAACAAATTAAATGTTTTATATATTTTAAATCGCCAAGAAGAATTTATGTCATGCATAAGGTGCAGGGATTTAAAAAGTTACCTTTCTAGACTGAAGAGTTTGGTTTTCATTACTTTAATAATTACCATGCTGTTAACCAGGTCCTTAAGCTGTTAAATATGAGCTCAAACTTTCTGCAGTGACTTTAATCTGAGTTTAATGCACAAATCCAACAAGTTTGTAAAATTAATGAGGAGATTGAGGGTAAGCTGCCATTGGTGTAAAGCAGGTCATGGTCTACCTCTCCTTCACCTGAACCTACTGGTGCATTAATAATGGTGAACAATATATACCCTCTATATATTACACCTATATATTTCCAACAAGATCTTGGTCTTCCTGTAGCAACACTACAGGGAATCTGCCAATAGTAAGTAAATTCAGCCTTAGCATTGCTGGCAAGGTTGGCAATTACTGTCCATCCCTAGTTTTCATGAGAAGATGGTGGAGAGCCTTCTTTGAATTCCTTATAGCAGTTTGGCCTCCCAATGTCTCTAATCTCCTCTAGTCCTACAATACACTATATGCACTCTTCCAATTCTGGCCTTTTGGCATCCCTATCTTGCTTGGTCTGTTTACATTTGAGAATTAGGGATTTCACCGTGCAAATCATTTGTTCAGCTAGATCTAGAGTAACGCAGAGAAGAAGTAGTGTGATCTATACTCCACTTCTCAGGCATTATGACGATGATAATGCAGTCAGTGCCATGGAAATGAAAGAGGTCAGATGTGATTTTGGACCAAGGATGGGTAGGAAATTCATGTGGAATCAGTGGTTCTTGCTGCTGACTTCACATATGCTCTTGACCTACCTCATACTGCTTGATGATGGCTTCAATGTCATTGCTCATACCCGGCCAACAGACTGTCTCTCTTGCGAGTTTTCTCATCTGATTTATGCCCATTTGTGAGTGATGAAGTTTTTGAAGAATATCAGGTCACAGAGATTCCAGTTATAATGACCTGCCTCCCTTATAAATGACTTCTCATCATAAGCTCCTCTGGCCCAATTTTTATGATTTAATTTTGTTTGACTCCCTTGTTCGTTATCAGTCCAGTCCACACCATGATCAGTCACCTCTCCAGACTGAGCTAACCCGATGCTGGTCCTCTTGACTCACTGTCCCATTCACAGAACTAATACAGTAGTGCTGCAATCTCACCGTGAGGGATCTGTGCGCTTACCCAGCTCATCCTGGTAAGGCCAAAATAGTCTCATGTGCTCATGGACACGCTGAATCAAATCAGGCCATCCTTCAATGATGGTTTTCCACAGTTCCTGTAGTGAGGAATCTTTCGCTTTTTCTTCTTGTAACTGTTGGCATTTGCATTGTGAACAATGCACCAGATCAGTTGATGGACTTGCAACCTCCTGCAAGTATAACATTGCAGCTCCCTTGAAATTGCCAATTCTGTGGAAAACATTCTGAAAATGTTAATGTTACATCATGAACTAAGGTGATAGGAATAGCTTCTGAGGTTGATCCGTATTATAAAGTCTGACTAATTCCATGAATTGTCCCGAGTGAGGTTACAGTTACAGCATGTTAGTGGGCCTGTGATCGTTGGGCCTTTAGTTTACAAGATATTGAACATCTGTGGCACCCAGGAGGATTCATTGTACTTGCACTCCAGGACTATGGAATTAGTGAACTGTTGTATGATGAAAGTTGCGTAGTAGGTTTTGCCATGGCCTTCCATAATTGTGGAATTCACCGATGTAGTACATTGGCACTTACCTCATGTCAATCTTGACCAATAACGAATAGTTGCAAACTTTTTTGTGACAGTTCATTTGAATCTTGACAAACACTTCAGATGTTGCGAAGGTATCTATGTTTTTCATGAGATTGATGGTGTGAAACGTGTTCACCACTCTTCGTCTCGTCATGTCCATCACAGTCATTTTCTGATTTGCCAGTCACCCCATGTACATGTTTCTGACGGGATACAAGATGGTCATTCTTATTGTGTCGATGTACCTGTTGTGTACCTTAGTGGATCAGTGCATGGTTCTTTGTAGCTGCATGAGCCTTTGCTCTAATATTCTGCAGCTGCCAAGGCCCTTTCTGCCATATGCCTTTCAGGATTGATGGAATTCAGGGCATTTCCTTAGTGCATACAAAAGACCACACCTTCCACATGTCTTGCTGGGTTTGTGTGTTTTAGCAAGTGCATCAATAATTCAGGTAGTACTTGGGACCAGTAAGCTTCGTTGATCTGTGAGGATCTCTTAGTACTTATGTCCATCTTTGAGTAGCTCTTTTATGCTATATAGTTTGGGTTTGCCTAGCAGATCTTCCATGGGAATGGATGTGATCACCAACTCAACTATTCTGTCTGCTAGCTCTGCGTTTGAAAAATCACAGTACGTACCTGTTTCTCTGCACCTGCTGATGAGGTGGTCTACGAATGAATAAACCATAACTCTGTATGCTGTCTAAAAACTCTGAATTCAGACAGTAGGTCAGATGCATCAAAATTCAGACTGGGGAAATTTGAGGACATTTTTAACAATATCCCTTTGACCTTCCTTCTCCTGTAGTACCTGAGCTGAGTGTTGCTGTAGTTGCTTTTGTGGACTTTTCCGATGCTCTGCTCACTATAATTAAAAACTCATCTGGCCTGATTTTTATGATTTTTTTTGTTTGGCTCCTTCACTCGTTATCAATCCAGCCCACACCCTGATCAGTCGCCTCTCCTGACTGAGCTAACCCGATGCTGGTCCTCTTGACTCGCTGTCCCACTCACGGAACTGATAGACTAGTGCTGCAATCTCACCGTGAGGGATCTGTGCGCTTACCAGCTCTTTACTTAGAAGTATAGAAAATAAGAGCGGGAGAAGGTCATATGGCCCTTGGAGCCTGCTCCACCATTCAATATGATCATGGCTGACCCTCTATCTCAGCATCATACTTTCGCATTCTCCCCATACCCCTTAATGCCTTTAAAGTTGAGAAATCTATCCTAAAATCTTTCTTAAATATATTTAGTGACTTGGCCTCCACAGCCTTCTGTAGTAGAGAATTTCACAGGTTCACCACCCTCTGAGTGAAGATATTTCTCCTCATCTCAGTCCTAAATGGCCTACCCCATATATTGAAGCTGTGAGCCTTTGTTCTAGGATCCCGCACCGCAACCCCCACCCCCCCCAGCCAGAGGAAACATCATCCCTGCATCCAGTCTGTCCAGCCCTATCAGGATTTTATACATTTCAATGAGATCCCCTCTCATTTCTCTAAACTCCAGTGAATACAGGCCTAATCAACCCAATCTCTACTCATACAACAGTCCTGCCATCCCAGAAATCAGTCTGTTGAACCTTCACTGCAATCCCTCTATGGCAAGTATATCCTTTCTTAGGTAAGGAGACCTAAACTCCTACTAATGTTTTCTGGCCCTTGTTACTTTTTAGCTCCACCCAGACTGATTCTACATCTAGGTTCCCTGAGCCAATGTTCTCTCTCACTATTGCATTGATTTCATCCTCAACTAACAAAGCCACCCCACCTCCATTTCCTTTTAGCTGGTCCTTTCTAAATATTGAGAACCCTTGGATATTCAGTTTCTAGCCTTGATCACCCTGCAGCCATGTCTCCATAATCACAATTATATCAAACCCATTTACACCAGTCATATCATAATGTTTACATTTTGAGAACTGCTTCAGCACTGTGACTTCAAAGCTTTTCTGGGCAGTCACCTCACTGTGATTTCAACACTCTCCAATGCTGCAGCTTCATTTGGGTCTGACCAGAATGCCAACCATCATCTCATGCTATGTAGCATGATCAAAACCATTCATCACCTCTATTAAATCTTGCTGCCAGGCTAAGTACCATATCATTTGGAAGGAACCACTGCTGAAACCATGTTGTGTTCTTTAATGAAGTTAAGGCAACAATCACTCATAAGGGATTGCGGGTTCATTTATTGATACTAGGTACATGAGAACAGATATACATGGGTATAAAGCTTGAAGACACCAGCAGCAGAACTCTCTGTGTGTTCTCTGCTCAAAGTAAAAGTGAAACTAAAATTGGATTGCATGACACACTTCCTTTTTAGTGATGTCATGCACCTATCCCTTAAAGGCATATTACAACAGTGGGGAAGCCCCATTCCCTTCCTGCCACAAACCTTTGCTTCCAACAGAAGTTGGATTTTAATTATGTCACCAGGAGCGATCTGCATGCTTAGAGAAAGATGCCACACAGCTTTCGGCTAGGTATCCTCCCTACCTGCTCAGAAGGGCAAGATAAAATCAGAGTAAACAGGAAAAGAGCAGGTCCTCAATAGGTAATTGCTACAAGCCATTTTAACCACAAGTCTGCTTGTTTGTCACCAGACAGGCAGAGTTAAAATGGCCCCACAAATAGTGAACTGAAAAAATCTGCTCATTTATTGTGTGTCGGTCTTCAGGTATCAGCACTGTCATGATTCTTAGTTTCCTCATGTAGAATTGGCAACATAGCAATGCTAACATTGGGGCAAAATAATATCGCTTTACTTCCAATGGCTCCATCAAGGAAATTCAAAAAACCTGCTGACAATACCATCAAGATCCACCCATGAATATTAGTCACTTCAGTGTGAAACTGAAGTGGAGCAAGACTCCAGTAAAGTGTAAAGCCAAGAAAATTGCTTCAGTTTTTTTTAAAAGAATATTTCACTAAAAATCAAGGTTTCTGTGATAATTAACTTGAGATTGCATCAGCTGACATCTTATAAAAACCTGTACTACATTGCTCCAGATAAACATCTAGCTGTATTTTGATTTTGCTTTATGTCATTTTCTAGTTTACAATATTTTAATATTTAAAAGCAACAGATCACATGCCTACCCTGTCCACTAGTTCAGCTGTGGCTGAGTATGAAGTCAACAACAACTTATATTTGTATAGGACCTTTAAAGTAAAGAAATGTCCCTAGGCACTTCGGTGGAGCGCTATAAAACTAAGTATACTGCACAAGGAAAACCACACAGATAAGGAATGTCCCAGGTTTGCATCCTAATCCATCCTGAGTTAGCTGATTTCAGTCAGGAAAGTGATCTGGTCACCACAAATGAACCTCTGCCTATCTAGGCTGAGAAGGGAGAAAATAATCCAGGGCTCTCATTACAGATCACAATTCAAAGACCTCTGCATTCTTGTATACTTCAAGAGACAGCAGGATCAACCTTGGCTGTGATGCCCCTCACAGTGTGACAGCTCACCAATGTTAACTGCCTCAGATGTGAAGAAGAGTCACTTAATTGAGATGTCAAATGTTAATTGTATCAATTGATGTTAAATACACACAGGTGGAGGGCACTGTTGGGATCATCTTTGAGCACATATGAAGACCATTAACTAGCACATGTAGTGTGGAGTCAGGAGATATATACCTGTAACATTTCGCTCTGTGAATAAATCTATTCCAAGTAAAGACTGGCTCTGGTTTCTTCCTTCACTAACTGACTATCAGGAGTATAACATCAGTGTGGATTTGATATCGAAGAAATTGTTATCCAGCTGGAGTCAGCATTGTCAGGAGATGGGAGGAAAAGTAACAAAGCAATGAACCACCTCATATTTGCTTCCTGAATAAAAATGGAAAAGAAGATGCTCGGTAGCAACAATAAATATGAAAAAGTCTTTTCCATGTTTCCCATACAACATAATCAGAAGAAATTTGAACTATGTTTGGAAAATTAACAAAGCAACACAGAGCTCTCAAATATTTATCTTCCACATGTTCAGAATAGTAAACATGGTAAGATAAAACTAAAAGTAGGCCATATTTGACAATATCATCCTTAGTTGCAGGTTTGAATGGGAGCAGTCTGCCCATGATCTGCACCAGATATTAATAGAGGGAATCAGTGTACCAAGCCATCTGACAGCAATTTATACTGCAGCACCCTTGTCCAGCCATCAGGTGCAGACACCAAAAATGATACAGGTCTGGTTTGGTGCAGTGTTGTTCAGGTGCAAAATGGAGGGAGAATTGCCACTCAGATTTTGTCTGTATTGCATTCAATTTTTTAGATGCCAGTTCAGAGCAGGACAAAGGAAAATATACCCTAATATCTATTGCTCTGCCAGTACTAGGGGGGCTGTAACTGGGTTTAACAGTTGTGGATTATTAAATAATACATCTTTCGGCTTACTGTGACCAATGCTAGTGATAAATGTCTATGATTAGTGATTGACTGATGAGGTCAGGTTGCCCTTTCTGAAGTCTCCGCCCCTTAACCCCAAGTTTGATCCTAGCATTGATGGGTAAAAGTTTCTCAGTTTATCTGCTAAATTGGGCTATTCTGACTGTGGCGACAAAGCTTTGGAATACAATAAAACTTGAATGAGGAGAAAATATGGCAACTGAAAGTATTTACATGGGAGAAAACACCCAGAAAGAATTTACTTGAGGTATTCACAAGCCTGAAAGGCACCGATTGCCTTGCCCCTAATGACAATGACAGAGAGCACACACAGACAGTTCTGCTGCTGGTATCTTCAATCTTTATACCCATGTATATCTGTTCTCATGTGCTTAATCTCAATAAATGAACCCATTATGTGTTTACCCAATCCCTTAGGAGTGATTTGTGCCTTTATATCACGACACCCAACAGTCCACCCTAACTGGAAGAGGAGCTGGGAACACTATAACCCCAAAAATATTTCTTAAAACTTTCTTTTTATTTTTGTAACCTTCCTTGTGAAGCCTAGAGGGGCAGGAATGTTCCCCAGATCCCTACAAGCTAAATGTAGCTTTCCCCTGTCCCAGCCTTCCTGTAGCACCAACACCATTTCCCAATCTCACAAAGGTCCAACCAACCATTTTCGAGTAGGGTACATGGCTGGGAATTTAGGGAGCCTCTGGGAGCCTGGTGGGAGGTCGGGGAGAAGATATAAAATCAGATGGGATGGCAGGGGCTAGAATTCCCATTGCCTTCCCACACTACCACTGGTGTTTTACTAGCACCAGGGTAAATGGTGGATGTCCCACCGGCCCCTAGGCCAACTGAGGCCCTTAAGTGGCCAATTAAGGGCCACATAAAGGTCCCTTTCCGCCACTGCTGGTATTTCATCAGCAGCGGGTGGACACGTTGCAGGTAAACTCTGTCGGCCCCCTTGCACACTTGTGGGGGACCCACCTGATCAGGCCCCTGTGGCTCCTGGAGGGCCCTCAGCAGCAAGGACTGCACTTGCTGCAAGACTCCCTCTCACCCTCATGACCAACCTCCCAACACTCGCCAGGTTTTTGGCAATTGCCTCTTGACGTTCAGCATTATGGTCCCTCATTGGCCAATCAATACTTCATACTGGTTTCAGGTGGGGTCCTGATAGGGCTTCACAAGGTTGAGATTGAACAGAGTGCGGGGGGTGAAGGTGCTCTATTTTGCCACTCACATTTCCCCCACTTCATACATGGGTTCCTCCTGTTAAATTGAGAGATTGGGATTGCACCATGGAACATGATTAAACCCAGGGACTATTAGAATCCTAGACACATTCCTAAAATAAGGATAATGAATCCACCTTTTAGAACTAGGAACAATGAGCAAAGACAAATAAACACATAGCCACTCTCATTATGAGGATCATGTCTATCGGGAGAAAGTTAGGTCGTTCTGAATGACAATTAATCTCCAAAACACCTGTTATGGGCTACTCCTAATATCTGCCCGGTTTGGTATCCATAAGGCCTAAAAAGGCACTGCACATTAGCACAGTCAGTATTTGACTGCTGTTGGCAGAGTAAAATATCTTGCAATTAGAAGTGAAGTCATTGTTCTGTCGCCTTGAATTATTAGTGTTCGTTAAGATAGGTCTCAGTTTGCTGCTGTTTAGCCAGACCCATAAAAGATCATTTTATGAATTTATTCAGTGAACGAGAAGCCTTGCCACCAGCAGAATATTTCGAAATTCTGTCCGCAAGTTGCTCTCATTACCAACTATTTAAATTAATGATCGGAAAATTGTACACAACACGAGCCCAAATTACCAATATGTGTTGTCACTGGGCAGCACAATCTTAAATCTAAGTTACCACGAACAGCACTATGGGAGGCCTTTTAATGTTAATGAAAAATAAAAATGAAGGGGCTGCCTGCAGTGCGGAGTAGGAAAATTAACACTATAGCGTCCATAAAATCTATACCAACATGCAGCTTCAGAGGTGTTATGGGTTTCACTGTTTCTGTCAGGCAGGAACATAGGCATCTTCTCTGAAAATCATGGCACTAGGCTTGCTGTTCTGTTCCCATTCCAACTCCATATGAAACCCCTGCAATTTTGGTACGGTTCTTAAGAAGGTTGTCAAAAGCAACTGCCTGTTTGCCTCAGAATGCCATGTATATAAGGATGCTATGATGCACCTGGGGTTCCAATGCAACTTCCAGGTACCTAAAGGTGGATCAAGTGTACACACACCTAGACATAAAATGCCCTAACTAGTGGTCTTTAATGGGACCACTGCAGACCGTTGAACCCTCCTCCTAGCCTCACAAAAAATGCACTGGTCCATGGTATTGGACCTCCCTTACACTTGTGCCCCCTCACCCAATATAGTTTCCTCCTTCCCTTTTACCTTCAATACCTGGTCTGGCTGTGCAACAAAGCAGTCAGATTTCCCATTCACCCACCATTCACCCCAACCCGCCCCCTGATGATCAAGCTGCTTATGAACATTAGTTCAGTGGCCACTATCTCGCCTATACCATGAGGCCAACCATTAAAATGGCTCATGCCTCTCACCAAGGACATCGGGTGGTCTGGACAATTTCTCCCTCACTGCCTGCCTGGAATTTACTGAAAGTTGGAATTGGCCTCTTTGTACAAAGCCAGGGGGTGTTTACAACGACAATTTGCATTTATATAGCACCTTTAACACAATAAAATGTTCCGAGGTGTTTCCTGAGACACATAATGTTGTAGATTTCAAAGTGTTTCATAAAGTAGGAAAGAGAGTAAGTGAGGAAGAGGGGTTCATGGAGGGAACTCCAGAGTTTAGACCCTTGGCAGTCAGAAGCGCACTTGGCAATGGTGGTGCGATTAAAATCAGTAAAAATTGATGCATTTTTATGGTTAACATTTGTGCTCTTCTAAATAGACAGGAAGGCCTGAATTTTCACAGGGTCAAACTGGCACCAGAGTGCTGATTCCGGAAGTCAGCGCTAACGAGCAGGCACATTTAAAATAATTGGCAAAAGAAGCAAAAGTAATATGAGAGTAAAAAACCTTTTCACAAAGTGAGAGGAGAGTGCAAAAGGAGGATCCTGTGACAGGCAGTCAGCAGCGTCTAGCACCTAACATCACAGGAGAAACATAAGTTCATTGGTTGGTGAGAGACTGCTGTTCAGGAATGTCATCAAGTAGCTGAGAATCAGAAAAATACATCCTTTTTAAAAGAAGGGGCTACTTACATTTAAGTAAGAAACACAAGCAATAGAGAAATGAAGTTAAGTAGAGGCCAGGTAAAATAAAATTGCATGAGTAAACCAAAGTAAAATAAAGTTAATGCAACAGAAGTAAATTTAAGCCACGGCAGGACAGCTCGGTCGTGTGAAATGTGTGTCTTGTAATATGTGAGAATTTGTGGATGTTACCAGAGTCCTAGATGACCACATGTACAGGAAGTGTCACCAGCTGCAGAACCTTGAGCTCTGGGTTTCGGAGTTCAAGCAGTGGCTGGACTCACTGTGGTGCATCCGCGAATCTGAGAGCTACATGGATAGCATGTTCAGAGAGGTGGTCACACCGCAACTTAGAAGACTGGAGGCAGAAAGGGAATGGGTGACCGCCAGGTATTCCAAGAGAACCAGGCAGGTTGTGCGGGTATCCCCTGGGGTTCTGCTCACCAATCAGTTTTCCGTTTTGGATACCAGTTGGTTCCTCAGAGGAGTGCAGTCAGAGCCAGGTTTGTGACACCACAGGTGGCTCAGCTGTACAAGAGAGGAGGAAGAAGAGGGAAAGAGCAGTAGTGATAGGGGATTCGTTAGTTAGGGGAACAGACAGGCATTTCTGTAGCTGTAGACATAGCTCCAAGATGGTATGTTGCCTCCCTGGTGCCAGGGTCAAGGATGTCATGGACCGGCTGCAGGACATTTTTCTGGGGGATGGTGACCAGCCATAGGTCATGGTCCATGTTGATAAAAATGACTTACGTAGGAAAGGAGGTTGAGATCCTGAAAGCAGACTTTAGGGAGCTAGGAAGGAAATTGAAAAGCAGGACCTCTGAAGCAGTAATCTTAGGAACACCCCCAGTCCCACATGTGAGCGAGAATAGAAATAGGAGAATTGAACAATTAAACACGTGGCTGAAAAGTTGGTGTAGGAGGAAGGGCATCAGATTTCTGTGGCATTGGGACCAGTTCTGGGGAAGGTGGGATCTGTACAAGCCAGAGAGCCTACACCTGAACGGGACTGGGACGCATATTCTTGCAGGGAGATTTGCTTGTGCTGTTGGCGGGGGGCCGGTTTAAACTAGATTGGCAGGGGTATGAGAACCTGAGGGCAAATTCAGTGCAGGGATTAGGAGATGGAGAATTAACGAATGACTCTGAAAGACAGAAGCAGCACAGGTTAAAAAGTATACAGCACATGAATTTGGCAGCATTAAAAGATATATATGTAAATGCAAGGAGCATAGTAAATAAAGCCAATGAGCTGAGGGCACAGATAGACACATGGCAGCAATGTATCATCGCCATAACGGAAACTTGGCTTAAGGGGGGGCAAAAATGGCAGCTCAACATCCCTGGATATGGAGTTTTCAGGAAAGATAAGGAGGGGGATAAAAAAGGTGGGGGTGTAGCATTATTGGTTAAATAATCAATTACAATTATGTGAGGAGGGATGATATACTAAATGAAGTACCAAATGAGGCCATAAGGGTTGAACTCAGAAATAAAAATGTGGCAGCCACACTGCTAGGAGTGTACTATAAACCCGCTAAATAGTGGAAGGGAGTTAGAAGAACAAATATATAGACAGGTCTCTGAGTGCAAAATCAATAGGGCAGGGATCATTGGGGACTTCAACCACCCTAATATCAATTGGGATATGAACAGTGTGAAGGGCACAGAGGGCACAAAATTCGTGAACCGCATTCAAGAGAACTCTTTTAGCCAGCACATAGCAAGCCCAATGAGAGGGGGTGCAATTCTAGATTTAGTCTGAGGAAGAAGCTGAGCAAGCGGATAAAGGAGCAGTGGGGGACCATTTTGGAGATAGTGACCATAATATATATAGATTTAGTATCATTATGGAAAAGGACAAAAATAGAATAGGGGTAAAAGTTCTAAATTGGAGGAAGACAAATTTTACAAAGTTGAGAGGGGAATGAGCAAAAGGGGACTGGATACAGCTACCAGAAGGGAAAACTGTGTCAAATCAGTGGGAGGCATTCAAAGGTGACATTCTATTGGCACAGGATGGACATGTCCCCCCAAAGAAAAAGGGTGGTACTGCCAAATCTAGAGTCCCCTGGTTATCCAGAAGCATACAGGCCAGGATAAAGCAGAAAAAGAAAGCTTAACACAGTCACAAAAGGCTTAATACTGTAGAAATCCTAGAGGAGTATAGAAAGTACAGGGATGAAGCAAAAATGGAAATCAGCAAAGCAAAGAGAGGGTATGAAAAAATATTGGCAGGTAAAATCAAAGAAAATCCTAAGACATTTTACAAGTACATTAAAAGCAAAATAATAACTAAGGAAATGATTGGGCATTTCAGAGATGTACATGCTAACTTGTGGTGTGACGCAGAAGATGTGGGCAGGGTTCTCAATGAGTACTTTGTCTCTGTATTCACTAAGGAGAGGGATGATGCAGACATTTTAATTAAAGAGAAGGAATGTGAAATATTAGATGCAATAAGCATAGTGAGGAAAGAAGTACTGGAGGGACTGGCATCCTTTAAGGTGGATAAATCACCAGAGCCAGATAGATTGTATCCCAGGCTGTTGAAGGAATCCAGGGGGGAAATGATGGTTTATCTGAGGATCATTTTCCAATCCTTACTAGATACAGGCGAGGTCCAAGAGGATTGGAGGTCTGCAAACATTGTACCAATATTTAAAAAGAGTGCAAGGGATAGGCCAGAAAATTAAGGACTGGTCAGTCTGACTTCGGTGGTAGTCAAATTATTGGGAACAATCCTGAGAGACAGGATAAACTGTCACTTAGAAAGGCACGGATTGATCAGGGACAGCCAGCACTGTTTTGTCAGGGGAAGATCATGACTTACTAACTTAATGGATTTTTTTGAGGAAGTAATGAGGATTAATGAGGGTGGTGCAGTGGATGTTGTCTACCTGGATTTCAGTAAGGCATTTGACAAGGTTCCTGTCATGAAGATATTAATGTATATAATGTTATTGGAAATTACTTTTAAATTGGACTTGTAGTAGGGTCTGTGTCTATGGGTGTGAGTGTGTGTGTCTTAATTGGATTAAAGCCAGCTAGTCTGGGCACTTTGATGAATAGTAGTTTTGAGTTGTTAAACAGTAAGGAAGTTAAAGTTATGATAAAGAGTAAATTTGCATTTTTGAATAAACCATTCAAAGACCGGGGGTGAAATCTTGCACCTAGCTAGAAGACACCAAGCAATATGTTTATATTACTAATAAAATTGGTACTATGAAAGGGGTTTTATTGTTAGAAGAGGTGGAGTTCAAAGGGCCTGGTGATACAATGAGAATTTACATTCAAAGGGAAGGCTAGTTTTGTGTGTAGTCAGAGGCATGCTGCCCGTAAGCCTACAACTGTGAGAAGGAACCAAATTGAAAGGAACTTCATTTTGAATTCATAAGATAAAATGTGTTTTGCCTGGTGTCTAAATCTATGGGTTATTGTTGCCCAGGGAAGGTTACTTGGAAGTGATTAATTTGGGGATTTGTTTAAAAGTTATTATGGTAGTAATTTGTGGACATGTGTATGTGTTTAAATTTGTTGTTAAATTAATAAATGTTTAATTTAATTTATATAAAAAACCTTTTGAGGCTTGGTAGGTTTTATTCCTGAATTCAGAGCTGCATCTCAAACATGCCAATTGAAAATATAGGTTATGACAGTTGTTTAAAGTTTCTCTCTGGGATTTTAAATAACTCATCCTTTACAAACTGCTGTGTCATAACAGTCCCACATGACAGACTGGGTAGAAGAGTGAGATCTCATGGGATACAGGAAAAGGTGGCAGGATGGATCCAAAATTGACTCACTGACAGGAAACAAAGGGTAATGGTCAATGGATGGTTTTGTGAATGGAAAATGGTTTCCAGTGGTCTTACACAAGGTTCAGTGTTGTGCCCTTGCTGTTTTTTTTGTATATGTTAATGATTTAGACTTAAGTGTGGGAGGCATGATTGGGAAATTTGCAGTTGACACAAAAGTTGGCCGTGTAGTTGTTAGTGAAGAGGATAACTGTCGACTCCAGAATGATATCAATAGTTTGGTCGAGTGGGCAGAGAAGTAGAAAATGTAATTCAATCCAGAAAAGTGTGAGGTAATGCATTTGGGAAGGTCAAACCTAGCAAGGGAATCCTCAATAAATGGGAAGTTATTGAGAGGGGTTGTGGAAGTGAGAGACATTGGAATGCATGTCCACAGGTCCTTGAAGGTGGCAGGACAGGTGGACAAGGTGGTAAAGAAAGCATATGGATTGCTGTCCTTTATTGGGTGAGTTATTGGATACAAAAGCAGGGGTATAATGATGAAACTGTAGAAAACACTGCATAAGCCACAGCTGGAATTTTTGTGTATAGTTTTGGTCATCCCATTACTAGAAGGGCATAATTGCTCTGGAGAGAGTACAGAGAAGATTTACAAGAATGTTGCCAGGGTTTGAAAAACACAGCTATGAGGAGAGATTGGATAGGCTAGGGTTGTTTTCCTTAGAACAGAGGTTAATTGAGGTTATGAGGGGCCTAGAGAGGGTAGATAGGAAAGGTTTCTTTCCCATAGCTGAGGGATCGATTACCATTGGACATAGATTTAAGGTAATTAGTAGAAGGATTAGAGGGGACATGAGGGAAAACAATTTTCACCCATGGGGCACTTGGAATTCACTGCCTAAGTTGATGATTGAGGCTGAAATGCTCAACTCATTTACAAGGTACCTTAATCTGCACATGAAGTGCTGTAACCTGCAAGGCTACGAACCAGGTGCTGGAAAGTGGGATTAAAATGAGCGGCCAGTTTATCTTTTTCTTTTTGACTGGCAGACACGATGGACTGAATGGTCTCTTTCTGCACTGTAACATTTCTATGGTTCTATGGTTGGTGTCTGGAATACACTCCCTGGAAGTGTGGTGGGGACAGGCTCAATCAAGGGTTTCAGGAGGGAATTAGATGATTATTTGAAAAGAAACAATCTGCAGTGTTCAGGGAGAAGGCAGGCGAATGGGACTAGGTGAGGTGCAAACATGATGGGCCGAATGGCTTCCTTTTGTGCCATAACAATTCTGTGATTCTGGGGAGTGAGGAGGGGGTGGGGAGGTACAGGGGAACAGGGTGGGTTGTAGTTTGCACATCCATGGTTCACAGAGGTGGCTATACATTGAAAAGTGCAGCTGCCTTCAAACAGATCCACTTTAAATTAGTGGGATGTCCAAAACACAACTTTGAAAAAAAGATTGAAAGCTGCTGGAGTAATTTGGAGTGGTGCAGTAAACCTTTGGACAGGTTCAAGTACCCCTTTGGGGTACTTTGGGAAAGGTAAGCAGCCATTTGGGAAAGCAAGAATAGACATGAATGTACATAGAAGGTGGATAAGCTCAGTGAAACTGTCAAGCTTTGAGATATTTAAATTTCCTGAATATGAAAAAAATCAATTCTTGCAATTTTATTCTGTTGACGTAAGCCTGAGGGTTATCATAGGATTAATGTTGCATGACTGATGCTACAACCCTTCATCATTACAGTGGGGTGTCTATCAGTTCACAGTTTGATTGACAGCTCCAAGTGTTATAAAGTCTTTGATATGGGAATATGAATTCAAATGTGTGTTTTCATAGGGGATTAAGTACTTGAGAATGAACAGACTGATTAAGAGGGATTATGTAGTTGACGGAATTTAAATGTGGTGGATAGGTTATTATCAATGAATTTTTTTTTTAAATAGTGAAGCCATCAATAGACATTTGGAACTTTATTTCATCTCACGGTGGCCCCTGAGGTCTATAGTGAATGCTGGATGAATTGGCATGGAAAGTGTAAGGGAAAAGGGTGCAGGGTGGAGGAGCATGGATTGGCATGGATTGGCATGAGTTGGCACCAAGTTGGCATAGAGGTATAAAGGGCCATGGGGATTGGGTGGAAACATTGTTTGGCAAAGTGGGCATTAAGAGTCATGGGGGATAGTGGGGGCAAGAATTGGCATGAGTTGGCATGGTTGGGGCATGGGGACCATGTGGAAGGGGAGTGAGTGGGTGTGAAATGGGAGGGCTAGAGGATGTTTTTTGTTTTATTCTTCATTTTACAAGCCCTGGAGCACTGAGGTGGGCCTTTAGACAGTCGGTTTCTGCAGCCCATGTCGCTGCCATCAAATTGTTTCCAGGGATGGTGGGTCCAACTCCAGTTGGCTCCCAGCAACACTCCTTCCCTGTCCCCCACTGCCCCCCTTCGCCAACACCCCTACCCAAAACAAAAATTATGACATCTGGGGCACTTTCTCCAGAGTCAGGTTTGCAGAGTTGGGAATTTTCCTAACATTGCATTCCAGTTCGAGAGTGAAAATTTGGTCACAAGGTCTTTCAGATTAGCACAGAAAATCAAACTCATTGACTTTATTTTATTTAGTTCAATTTAAATTTGCTTTATTTCCACAATGCTATCCATGTCTATTTATCCGCCTGTCAGTCTTGTTGAACTATAATGTTGGGGGTAATAGATTATCACTGAATTAAGGATTGGTTAACAAACAGAAAGTAGGAACAAACAGGACATTATTACAATGGCAGGGTGTACCTGATAGAGTGCTGAAAGGATCAGCACTTGGGCCTCAGCTCGAACAATCTCTTTAAATGTCTAAGGCGAGGAGACTGAGTGAAATATATCCATGTTTGCTGACAATGCAAAGATATGCAGGAAAGTAAGCTGTGAAGCAGACATAAAGAGGATGCAAAGGGATAAAGACAATTTTAGTGAGAGCTGTTTAAGGAGCCAGATGGAGTATAATGTGGAAAGTGTGAAACATCCAGTTTGTCGAATAAAACTGAGAAGTCAAATATTTTTTAAAAGGTGAGTAGCTAGTAAATATTGAGATTCAGAGGGATCTGCATGCCCTTGTATATGAATCTCAGAAGGTTAACATTGTTACGAGATCCAAATTTATGTCGTTGTCGGGCAGAGGCTGGGAACTACAAATTCCAGCATGCCTTGGGAGTTCCAGCACATGCGCAGGTGAGGAGTGGACCCAGTCACAGGCCAAGTTGCCTCTGTAAGATGTAACAGTTCAAAACCCTAATCATGTGACTGAGGATCAGGTCTCCTTAATTGGAGAAGAATCCCAGACAGTGCACAGGGAGAGGGGATAGGGACAGGCCCCAGTTAAAGAGAAAGAACAAGGGAAGGAGTCATTGGGTGGAAGCGACCACTGGCAGGAAGCATCAGGAAGAGGAACAAAGAAGGGACTCCAAGTAGTAAAAGAGTGCTTCAGTTGGCAGACTTTATATAGTGAGGGCTTGGGAGAAGCCCTGAAGAATGAAGGAGGCAGCACAAGGTTGGTGACTCTATGCTGCAGGCTGTTGGGGCAAAGGTACCTAGAGGAATGAAGTCACAGGAGATAAAATTGAACCCCTGCAAGGTGGGCAGCCATTGAGGTCACCTGAGTAGGAGTGACATTTGGAGAGAATTCTTAGGTTAGATCTTCAAAGGTAAAGACCGGAATGCCTCATGAGACAGACAGAGGTTCAATGAGATTGGTTGACTCACTGTATTTGCTGATGTCTGGGTGGGTTGCTGACAAATCGGTGGTTCTGCCATGGTCACATCTGCTATTTATTGTGCCGTGTGGGGTGACTGACCATACCTTGCTTGTTAATTCATATGTACCTCATGTTAATTCTGAATGTTAGAGTACAAGTTAGATATCATAAATTGTTTTACTTTTCGACTTTGTATAGTAACATTTATGTTTGTTCACAAACTGCGGAATCTTGTGTCTTTATTCTCTTAGCAAGTGTCTTGAATCTCAAAGTTTGTTGACTTTAAACAAAATATTATTGTTACCTAACCAGATCACACAAAAAACTTGGGGGCCTGATCCAGAATCATAATAACATGCAAATACAGCAAACAATTATGAAGGTAAATGGTAAGTTAGCCTTCATTGCAAGGGGTAGGAGTATATGAGTATAGAAGACTTGCTACACCTGGAGTACTGTGCATAGTTTTGATCTCCTTACCTAGAAAGGATATACTTGCCTTACAGGGAGAGGAACAAATCTTCTCTAAGTTGATTCCTGGAATGAGAGGGCTGTCCTATGAGAAGAGATTAAGTAGAAGAGGCCTACATTCTCTGGAGTTTAGAGGGTTGAGATGTGCTGTCATTGAAAAGTATACATTTCTTAGAAGTTTTGACAGGGTAGAAGCTAAGCAGCTTTTCCCCTGACTAGAGAGTCTAAAACTAGGTGTCATAGTCTCAGGATAAGGGGATGGCCATTTAGGACTGAGATTAGAGCAAACCTCTCACACACAGGGTTGTGAATCTTTGGAATTCTCTACCCTAGAGGGCTGTAGATGTTCCATTGTTGCCTCTATTCAAGAGTGAGATCTATAGATTTTTGGGCACGAGGAGAATCAAGGAATACAAGGATACTGTGGGAAGGCGGAATTGAGATAGAAAATTAGCCATTAATTTTTGAAGTGGTGGATCAGACTTGAGGGTTCATTGTTGTAAGGGTGGCCAAGTTGTTGCTATTGATGATAGAGTTGATCTTCAGACACTTCTTGGGCGGAAACATTAAGTTTATTTATAATGTACTCTGCAGCAACTACATGTATGCTTTCAACTCCAACTCTATCTCTGCACTGACTGCTAAGGTAGCCCACAGTACTCTCCTATTGGTTACTACAGATCATGTTATCTTCCTTAACAAGTTTAATTCTTAAAGGTACATTACACACTAAATAAAACCATAATTACTACAGGTGTATGGCCCCCTTTTTTTCTTATATTCCTTATTGGGCTGAGTGGATCTATGCTCCTGCAAATACTGCTCTTCAGCTGGATTCTGATTTCTGGGAGGCACTTAACCCCTGCTCAGCAGCTTTCCTGAAGGGTCAAGATAAAAGATTGGGAATGTAGGCTCCAAGACACAATGTAACACCAACCTACTGGAACATGGTGCTATGTTCTGGTAGCAGGAAATGGTATTGGAATGAACCTTACTTTTTTTTTCTGTGCCTACTGAATATTGGCTTTCTCAAAATAATGATAACTCTGCATTGAAGCAGTAGGATTTAGCCTAAAACATTAAAGACGGTATTGGATGGTTTTTTAGTTGCAAAATGCTGAGGTGCAACTTTTATACATTTATTTGTTTAAAATTATAACTTATATGTAAAGTATCTTAGTAAAAATCATAGAGTGGAGGGAGGTCAAAGGCATGCCATAAAACACAAAGCCCATAGAAGGCACATTCTCATATCGATACATCTAGAATCAGACGTGGAAGGAATTTTGAAGCCATGAAATAATTCCTTTACCTGAAAGAGAAGAGAAGAAAGTAACCTCCTTATTCTGGACTTGCAGAAGTTAGAAAATCTATTCACTTGTTTTTTTAACATGCACAACTGGTGGATGTATTGGGTGAAAATGGTTCTCCTTATTTACACTGTGATTAACACACCTCAATTAAAAGCGGAAGTTTCTTCTTACTTCCTCTTTGGGCCATGGAAACTCAATCATTGAGCATGTTCAAGACAGAAATTGATAGATTTCTGAAACTAATGACATCAATGGATCTGGCAATAGTGGAGAAAAATGGTGTAGAGCTAGATGATCTGTTTGAATGGTGAAGCAGGCTTGATGGTTCGAATAGTCTACTCCTGTTCCTATGTTCCTATATTTAGAATGGGTGTCCAGAATTAGCACTTACTACTATTAACAATTTAGCATTTTCAGAATATAAATTTGGGATGAGAGAAAAAGAAAGAATTTGGATTAACATTGCGCCTGTCAGAACCTCAGGACATCCCAAGTCACTTGACAGCCAATAAAATATGCTTGAAGCGTAGTCAATGTTGTAATGTAGGGAAAAGTGGCAATTTTCACATACAGCAATAATAATGGCCAGATCATTGGTTTCAATGAGAGAAGGAATTATTTAAAGCTGTCTTTGGCCCAGAAAAACCAGCTGCTCACAATCTGAGCCAGTAGCCAAAGTCTTATCTGGAACTACCCAAATCAACTGACCAGTTTCCTCTGGATGGATGTTCCTGTCTGCAACAACAACAGAGGCCTTTAGACTGTTCCAGGAAGATGGGGGAGGTGATGAGAAGGGGTGAGCACTGGCCGATAGCAATCTTTAGCAGAGCTATCCAGACAGGACTTTGTTTTATTTTCTGGTTCTCCTGGCTCCACATTGGAAAGAAAGAAAGACTGGCATTTATGTAGTGCTTTACATGACCTTAGGACATCCCAAAGTGCTTCACAGCCAACGAAGCACATCTGAAATGTTTCTACTTGCGATGTAGGAAACTGAGCAGTCAGTTTGCAATCAGGATTGTTATGATCCTTGGTCAGACCCTGGGATGCTGGGGGAGGTTGGGTTAGGGACCAATATTGTTTTGTTTAAAGTAGTTAAAGGTTGGGATTCAAGACACCTGCATTTCTTATAAAGCCATAAGATCTGACAGGTTTTGAACAAACAAATACAAAATTAACTACAAGATCAGAAAAGTAAAAGAATTTACAATATATATCATACTCGAGCATTTAGTGCAAGTATGAGGTACATGCGAATTAACAGATGAACTGTGTTCGAACACACCACACTACAGAGTAAATGACAGACGCAGCAAAGACAGATTCAATGGATTTCTGAAGAAACTACCCAGACTACCTGCAATGGTGGCTTATCATGCCATATCGTCCCAACCTTCCGCATTAATTATGCATTCTTGGGAAACACGATGTTTCCATGGTGGGCAGGCTCATATTCACCTGCCACACCATCACCCTGCTGCTTCATCACACTAGATGCCATATTCAAAGTGCAGCCATACGCACACCTCTCAGTAGGCATCCAGCCCACTACTGCTGCACAGAAGACATGGCCCTGAAAGGCAAGAGGATTGCAGCCCGCAGGTTCAATGATGCATCCCTTGAGCACCTTTTGGGTGCAGTGGAGGGTCGCCGTGATGTCCTGTACCCCAGCTCTGCCTGTAGGATGGGCAGCAAAATCACTAATCTGGCTTAGGAGGTGGTGGCAGTGGTGCTCAGAGCCAATGCCCTCCAAAACACGGCAGCGACCCAATGCCACGAGAGGATGAATGATCTCCTCCATTCCACCAGGGTAAGTCACTCTTTTCGTCACTCTCAACTCACACAGTCACAAAGCCATCTCACATTCACAGTGCCCTCACTCACTGTATTCAAGGGATATCACCATTCACTCTCACACACACCTTCATTGTCCTCATCCCATACATGGGACCACTCACCACCCACACAGGCCAGGCATACATCATCTGACTGGTAGGCATCCTGCCTACACTCTCTCCACCCCTATTCAGGACAAGCTGGCAAACAACAAGAGGGAGAGGTTGCAGCCTGATGGAGGAATGCCTGAAATCAAGGTCCTCATGGACTTTGAAAATAGAGCCAACCAGCTGGCCGGCGAGGATCTGGACTGACCCTGTGCTGACGGTGAGGTTGGCGCAGGTCTACCAAGTGACGATCCAGCAGTGCAACATCCATCAGACAACCATTCTGTGAGTGATGTGTCCTGTTTCAATGACATGCACTAATTATCTCTCCTTGCTTTCACAGACACATGTAGGAAACTGTCAAGAGAGTCCATGACTCAGGGCCTTCAATCAAGCCCCAAGGGAAGCTCAGAAGAGGAATCCACTGAAATCCTCCCTGAAGACCCATCACAGCACTCACCCACACCCTCCACCAGAGCAGATACACACATCTCAGTGAGACCTTGCTTTATGATAGCCTCGGGATCACAATCTGGTGAGCACATCACACTGCCTGATCTACAGCAGGCGGAGGCAGGGACTTCCCAGGTCCCCAGCACTCAGAGGACTGCTGGAGGCCAGAACGTTGCTGAGTCCGAGTCAGATAATGAGCCTCTGGACTCGGTCATACCTCAGTTGCTGAAGCTGCAAAGGCAAGCTCAGGAACATCAGGAAGGGATGTCCGCTGCACTCCTCAGATTGCAAGGCATGATGGACGATCCCACTTGTCTTCAGGCTGAGGTGATAGTGCCAGCATTGCAACACACTGAGGTCAACACTGTTGCCCGCCATGGAGACCTTGGTCCAGGATGTCACTCCTGCACTGCTGCATGGGCTGAACTCCATCGCTGACGCAATAGTTGGCCTGCAACTGTGTGTATGCGAGAGGGGTGCTGGGCAGCCCAATCTCACTCCAGCTACCCCTTCTCCTTTAGGAGTCAGCAACGCCCTTTGTGCACTCAAAGGGAGGAGGATCTGCAGGTGCACACTCTGGGGCCATCCACCCAGGTGACTCCGAGAGTCTCCGGCCCATCTGACTCCCCTCTTCCTGTGACCTCCATTGCTCTAGCTCTACAGGCCAAGGAGGGTGCCACTGCCATACAGCAGAGCCAGAAAATCAGGCTGGGGCCCTCCAGGTCACAGCCCTCCAGAAGACACCCACTAAGGTCATCATAGGCAGGACATTGCAGTGAGCAGGCTGCCTCCACCTCCGCTGTGGATGTCCTTGAAGCACAAAGACGTCGTGGCAGGATTAGGAAAGTTAAGGAGAATTAGCTGAACAGCCTGGGCATAGATGTTAATCACTTGTACATAATGTTCACTATTGTCAATGAACTCCCAAGAATGCCTCCCTGCCTGTGGCTCCTTGTTCTGATGAGCAGTGTTCTTATCACTCAGATGTGAAACCTTTCTGCACAAGATAAAGGCAGGTGTGTCAGTGCAGGGTGTCTTCCCTGTGCTTTTTGCAGACTTCAGACCACAGTAATGGTCCGGCCTCACACTCCCTGGAAACATTGCTGATGCCTGCACCTCGGCAGTACTTGTCATTGCTGCCAGAATGTCATGGGCAGGCATCACAGAGTTCTCTCATTTTCTCCGTGTGCTCTGAGCACCTTTAAGGTGGGGCTGGCCCCCATCATACCAGCATCTGCGACCAATAACACTGTGCTCCTGAAGGGCTCAGGTGCTGAAAGTGGACAAAGGATCAGATGCTTTAAAAGTTCATGGCTGTGTCTCTATGATATAACCCTGATCACAGAGCACAAGTGGACTGCCCTCACCC
This sequence comes from Carcharodon carcharias, assembly GCF_017639515.1. Classification (NCBI taxonomy): domain Eukaryota; kingdom Metazoa; phylum Chordata; class Chondrichthyes; order Lamniformes; family Lamnidae; genus Carcharodon; species Carcharodon carcharias. The sequence continues at coordinate 67,726,121 of NC_054480.1, read as the reverse complement.
AGACAGAAGTCAGACATTCTCAGATGCTATGTGAAGATCTATGGAGTGTCCTCACTGCATGTCATCATCCTCCTGCGATTGAGTGACTATTAGAGCCTCCACTGTATCTCCATGACAGGAACATTATCACAGAAGTTATGTGCATTGCCATAAGTCAGACTGGAGTCAAACGTTCACAACTCCGAGGTGAGGATCTATGGTGTTTCCTCACAGCATGTCGTCATCATCCTCCACAAATCAAGCAGTTATGAGGGCCTACCGAGTGCACCTGCCTTGTCTGGCCAGTGCAAGGGCCTCATCGCCGTCATTGTCACCTTCGAGGATCTCCTCACCCTCATCCGCTAGCATCCTCCTCATTGGAGGAGACCACCAGCTCCTGCATCTCCTCCTCAGCCAGCTCCCCTCCAGGGAGCACCAGGTTGTAAAGGACGCAGCAGAAGCCAATGATGCGATGTGTGTACTATATTGCAGGGCTCCACCAGGCCAGTCCAGACAACAGAACCTCATTTTTTGGATCCCGACGGTTTGCTCCACCAAGTTGCGAGTTGCAGCATGAATCTCGTTATATCTTTGCTCTGCTGCTGTCTGAGGTCACTGCATGGGTGTCAGCAGCCACATCCTCTGTGGGTAGCTCTTGTCCCCTGCAGCTTCTGTGGACCCTGGAAGATGTCAGAGATCCGTGATTGACTGAGAATGTAGGAGTCATGCACACTCCCTGGAAACCGTGCGCAGACCTGCAGGATGCACTTGTGGTGGTTGCACACCAGCGGTTGACATAGTTGATTGTGTGTTGCGATGGAGATCTGAGCGCCACTTGAGTGCAGTCAATTGCACCCTGAACCTGTGGAAACCCGAGATCTTGGCAAATCCAGAGCTCTTGCATCCTGGCTCTCTTTGTCCTGGGTGAAATGCACAAAGTTATGTGCCCTCGCAAAGATGGCACCCATGACCTCATGGATGATATGGCTTGTGATATCCCACACAGGTCACCTGCGGAGCCCTGAAAGGAGGCACTAGAGTAAAAATTGAGCACCGTGGTCACTTTCACAACCACTGACAGTGGGTGACCTCCATGTCCCCTTGGCGCCAAGTTCTGCAGTAGCTGGCAGATATGACCGACCAGTTCCCTAGACATGCACAGTCTTCAGTGACACTGGTTCTTGGTCATCTTTTTCAATCAATTAGTGACAAACACAATGAGAGGAGATGCAATTCTAGACCTAGTCTTGGGGAACGAAGAAGGGCAAGTGGGTGAAGTGGCAGTTGGTGACCATATCGGGGACAGTGATCACGATTCAGTTAGATTTAGCATTACCATGGAAAAGGGCAGAGATAAGGCAGGAGTAAAAGTCTTGAACTTGGGGAAGGCAAACTTTGCAGAAATAAGAAGGGACTTGGCTGAAGTGGACTGGACAGCACTGCTGGGGGATAAAACAATGGAAAACCAGTGGGAAGCACTAAAAAAACGAGATCCTAATTGTACAAAGTAGACATGTTCCCTACAAAAATAAGAGTGGTACTGCCAAATCTAGACCTCCCTGGTTGTCTAGAGGAATACAGGGAAAGATCAAGCAGAAAAAGAAAGCGTACAATAAGCACAAAAAACTAAACACTGCAGATAACGTAGACAAATATAGGAAGTGCAGGGATGAAGTAAAAAGGGAAATAAGGAAATTAAAGAGGGGGCATGACAAAAGATTAGCAAGTAAAGTTAAAGATAACCCAAAGATGTTTTACCAATACATTTATGCTAAAAGGTTAGTTAAGGAAAAAGTGGGACCTATCAGAGATGAAGATGGAAACTTGTGTGTAGATTCAGAGGCTGCAGGAAGGGTTTTAAATGAATATTTTGTCTCCGTGTTTACAAAGGAAAGGGAGGATATAGATATAGTAGCCCAGGAGGAACACTGCGAGATATTGGACGGGATAGTCATAAAGAAAGAGAAAGTACTCGAAGAGTTGAAATCCTTGAAAGTTGATAAGTCACCAAGGCCAGATGGATTGTTTCCAAGTCAGGGAGGAGATAGCAGATGCTTTGAGGAAGATTTTCCAATCTTTACTAGATACAGGGGAGGTACCGGAGGACTGGAGAAATGCAAGCATAGTTCCATTGTTTAAAAAGGGACCAAAGGAAACATCAAACAATTATAGGCCAGTTAGTCTTACATCAGTGGTGAGCAAATTAGTAGAATCAATCCTGAGAGATAGGATTAACTGTCATATGAAAAGGCATGAACTAGTCAGGGATGTTCAGCATGGATTTGTTAAAGGAAGGTCTTGCCTCACAAATTGGATTGAATTCTTTTAGGAAGTGACAAGAAGGGTTGATGAAGGTAGTGCAGTGGATGTTATGCAAATGGATTTTAGCAAGGCATTTGACAAGGTCCCACATGGCAGATTGGTCAGGAAAGTAAAAGCCCATGGGATTCAGGGTAATGTGGCAAACTGGATAAAAGGTTGGCTTTGTAACAGGAAACAAAGGGTAATGGTTGATGGATGTCCTTGCGAATGGAAAGTTGTCACAAGTGGTGTTCCACAGGGCTCGGTGTTGGGTCCTTGCTGTTTGTGTTATATATTAACGACTTGGATGTGAACGTGGGGGGCACAATTGGGAAATTTGCAGATGACACAAAGATTGGCCGAGTAGTGGGTAGTGTAGAGGATAGCCATAATCTCCAAAACGATATAGATGGGTTGGTGGAGTGGACAGTAAAGTGGCAGATGGATTTTAACCTAAAGAAGTGTGAGGTCATATATTTAGGAGGCCAAACAGCTATAGGGATTACACAATAAATGGAAATATACTAAGAGGGGTAGATGAAGCGAGAGATCTTGGCGTACAAGTACACAGGTCCCTGAAGGCAGCAGTTCAAGTAGACAAGGTTGAAAAGAAGGCATATGGAATGTTCTCCTTCATTGGCAGAGGTATAGAATATAAAAGTAAGGATATAATGTTGGAATTGTATAAAATGCTGGTGAGGCCACAACTGGAGTATTTTGTGCAGTTCTGGTCACCACATTACAGGAAGGACATAATAACACTGGAGAGAGTGCAGAGGAGGTTTACAATAATGTTGTCAGGGTTAGAAAAGTGTAGCTACAAGGAGAGATTGAATAGGTTGGGGTTATTTTCCTCAGAACAAAGAAGACTGAGAGGTGACTTGATTGAGGTGTACAAAATTATAAGGGGAATTGATAGAGTGGACAGGATAAAATTGTTTCCCTTGGTGGAAAATTCTAGAACCAAAGGACATAGATTCAAGATAAATGGCAGAAGGTGTAGGGGGGACTTGAGGAAGAACTTTGTTATGCAGAGGGTAGTGGGTGTTTGGAATTCACTGCCCAAGTTGGTGGTAGAGTAGAGGCAGAAACACTAAATTATTTTAAAAAAGTACCTGCATCTGCACCTTAAGTACTGTAAGCTGCAGGGCTATGGGCCGGGTGCAGGAAGGTGGGATTAGAAAGGGCACCTGGGTGTCCTCGGGCTAGCATGGCCTGAATGGCCTCCTTCTGCACTGTAACTTTTCTATGGTTCTATCTGCAGGAATGAAAATTGGTGTCTATAGACCTTGGATCTAGCTAGGTGCCAACTAGCGACGGCTCGCTAAGGCTCTTTGGTGGCGTGTGCAGGAGCCCCAGCTGCCCCATCTTCCTGAGGGTGCTTCGCTCCCCTCTGCATAGCCAGGCACCTTAGTAGCTCTCTTCTCTGTTGTCTTCACTCTCTGTATGCCACAAAGCATACAGCTAGTTCACCAGGCTCCATGATCCTGATGTATTCCTCCTGCAGGATGAATTAGACGTGTGGGTTAGCTTGAGTGTACTAAGAATTTGTCTTGTTTAAGTCTGAAGGCCCCTTATCCTATCCCAGAGGGTGCTGGCTACCACTTGGATGGCCAGAGTTTTAGTGCGCTGCATAGCTGCCTGAGACTCCACCCACCTCCACCCCACTCCACCTGACCAAAGTGCAATAGCTTTGCCCATTGGATTGCATTCTGTGCTCTCAGCTCAGGCACAGGTATTCTCCTAACCCGCACTGCACTGTTAGCTTGAACCATGGGGAAGACTGGTCCAAACTAGGATGATGACTTTGCAAAGAGCTGTGAGCACCTCCAGCAGTGACTGCTCCATGGCCAGCTTTAGCAAGGAAATTGTACAATGTGCTCAGTTGTCAACTGTCCTGCAGTCCACTAAAATGCTCATTAGTTTGCAGTTGGTGCTTTAGCACTTGGTGGCACATTGATGCCTCAGCATAAGCTAGAGACCTGACTCCACACATGTCAATGTGGCTGCGCCTGAACTGCCTCAGCTGCAAAGGAATGGTCACTTGTTACAAGGTTTCTCTAATGTGTGGCCGCTTCCCTCACTCCCACCCTGCACATGCTTGTGCGCTACCTTCAACCACAGGGCAGGCCTTGCCCCTTCTCCCCTGAAGTTGTTTCAACCACAGTGCAACTCTTGTCTCCACCCCTCCAAACTGCCTCAGCCTTGAAGCCCAACAGGTGGACCTCGTGAGCACTGTGCAACATTACTGTGCACTCACCTCCAAGTTCCCCTCAAAGTGCAGCCTGCCAAGTGCACACCTTTAAATGACATGTGAAACACGTCAGCATGCAATCACATCGATGTGGGTGGACAATCTAGCAGTGCGCTGGGGGGTAATTCCAGCAGGCTAGCCTTATAACGATATGCAGATGCATTACAATGAGGTTCCCAATGTCTGATGGTAGGAAATGCGGCCCACCATCGACAGGCTGAATGCACGATCGCAAACTGGTTTCACAACATTGTGAAACTGCTTTTGGGCCTTCTCGCCATATTGCTCATGCCACTGAGTATGCCCAAAGCCAGCGGGCATGGATGATTCCGCCCTTTGTCTTTCTCGTGAGGGTTTCCAATCTCTACCTTCGAAGATCCTGCCTTGAAATTCTCCACAAAAGTTGCTCCCACTTGGAGGGATTTAACAATGGCCCACCTCACAGGGTTTCAATCTCGCCTTCCAAGGTTCTTTCTCCCTGGATTCCTGCATACCCTCACACAGCTTACAAACAGACTTTCAGATCCATAGCCATGTCAAGCAGAACACCACTGCTCCAAATGCTCCAAAGTGATACCTTTGCCCCAGTGGCCCACTATACAGAGTCAGTCTGCTAACTGCAGCTCAGTTAATTCGGAGCCTATTTCTTTTCTCCCTTCTATTAACTTACTTCACAAGGCCTGTTCCTGACCCTGTGTCTGTGACACTTCTTGGCTAGCAAACTACCTCAAACTGACTCCCTGAAGAAGAGTTATTCATTGACCCTTAGATTGTTCTGGAAGTTGATCAAAACCCTCCAAGAGGGTCCTACTCATGTTACTAGGCAGGGACCAGCATTGGAACAGCATTGGAACATCCTACATTTTAAATGTTACAATGCCCATCAACTGTGAATTTAGCACACAGGAACATAATGAATTAAAATCATAACAACATGGTCTCACAAACAGCAATGTGTTAGTGAGCCAATAATTTGCTTTCATGATATTAGTTGATGGATAAGTATTAACTAGGATACTGGGGAGCAGTTCCTTGCTCTTCTTTAAAATAGTCCCATGGAATCTTTTACCTGAGAGAATGGAAAAAATGTCTCAGTTTCACATCTCACACCGAAAGATGGCATCTCCAACAGTGTCGCACTACCTTAATCAGGCACTGGAGATGTTCTGCTGAAGGCACAAGAGTGGAATTTGAACTCATAATCTTCTGTCTCAGACATGAGAGTACTACCTACTGAGCCACAACTAACACCAAAGTAAACCAAAAAAGGAAAATAACAAATGTACCTTTCTGTTGATGGCCTTCAGAGGTCCCTTTCAGACCCAAAAAGATGAAACCAGAAAAAAGGCCCAGTACATGCTTTGCTCATTTTCTGACAATTTTAGAGAGTAGGGGCTAGGGATGTGGGGGTGGGGGGAGGAGGGCGGGGGGGAGGATGGAAGGTGGAATGGTTCTTGCCAAGAGCTCAATACCTGCTTAAGGTCGCTGTTGTGGCAACCTGGATATCATTAAGCCAATATGTTGTCAGGCATAGTTTGAGGATACTTGGAGCATAGGAAACAATCCTGTGAAATTAGATCTTACCCCATTTTACTGCTGAGTAATGAAATAACCAACGTGTTATGATGTGGTAATGATGTGTACCAGGTGGACAAAATCCACAAGGGAAACTTGGCCAAACTATCACAATGGTTTTGCAATTTGTATTTATTATGAGAAGATGTGTGCACCAAATTCAGAAGTAATGAGTTTGCCAAGACCTTTAGACATTTTAAAAATTAAATTAAAATGTTTATTAACAAAATAAAAGATTTCAAGCACATACATAAGACTACAATTACTTAATACTATAACAAATCCTAAAATTCCTAATTTACCAATCTCTTAGTTAAACACCCTCTTTAAGGAAACAGTCCAAAATAGATTTTAGATTTTAAAAAAACCAGCAAGTTAACACAGTACTCACTTGACAGTGGAATTCCAAATGGCTTTCTCTAACTAGTTACGGAACACAACCATCTTATGTACAAATGGCTGGAGACTTATTCAAGGCTGTTTCATATACTCCTGTTAGTTCTTACATGGTCCCCAACATAGCTTTTCATTCCCCTTTATTCATGTTTCTCTCTCTTTAATATGTAAGTTTCATTGTTCTACAAATCTTTGGAACTGTACCTTTCTCATAAAATAAAAACTTTCATGTTACCAATATTGTCAGTGACCTTTGGGGAAAATAAACACACTGCTTAACCTTCCTTATCTAGCTTGCTATAAGTGTACTAACATTCCTTTGAAATCCAAACATTTCTTTGAAATCCAAACAATCCCTTCACTTATCTAAAATGCAAATTCCCTGCACAACTTACATGCTAAGACAGCATCCATGTTTACCCACTAACATGTCAAGAACATTTCTACACCTAGCTTCTTTTGATAATTTCAAGTTTGAAGTTTACCTGAGTCCAAATGTGATTAAATCACACAGACATAACCATTTACATTCACACCCACAAACCTACTTTACAATAAACCAGGACAACATTTAGAAAATTATTATTCTTTCATAACAAATGCCAGTTTCTCCCCTGATGATTTTGGTTAATGGATAGATGTTGACCAGGATATCAGCTGAAGTCTCCTGCTATTTCCCTCAAGTGACAACATCTAAGGATGTGGCAGCAGGTTCCACATGTTCCACATCACTATCAGTTGTCTTGACCCTTCCATTGGCTTCGAGTTGTCAGACTGCTTGTCTCACATCCAGTCATGCAGGAGAGGCAATTTCTCCCATTAAAAATTGGAAAGACTTGTTTGGCATCCGCCACAAACTTTGTACATTTGCCACTGGTACCATCCTATCCTTGGCCACTCTTATGGATTGATGTCAACTTTGCACAATCCTGTGGGACCCTATCTGAGTCTCTGATCCAATAACCTTACCACCAGACATATTATCTACTTCCACTTATAGAGCTCTGTCCCTGTCTTTCCCTGCCTCAGCCTGTCAGCTGCCGAATATCTCATTCATGCCTTTGTTACCTTCAGGATCGACCATTCTAATGATCTGAGTTGCCTCGCATCCTTCATCCTCAGTTAAATTAATCCCATACAAATCTCTGGTGCATGTAATCTATTCTGCATTGAACTCCGTTTACCCAGCATGCCTTACTGACATATGTTGACTCCCAATTCCCAATGGTTCCAAAAATCTCATCATTCTCTCTTTTCACTTTAACAATGGTAGCTGCACCCTCAGCCATCTAGGCCCTAATCTCTGGAATTGCTTTGCTAAATGGCTCCAACTCTCTGTCCTTTTTTATGGCTCTCCTTAAAATCTAGCTCTTTACCATGCACCTCATATCTCCTTCTTCAGCTTGATGCCCATTTTTATTTGATTATACTTCTGTGGAGAGCCTTGGAACTTTATTCCATGTTAATTGTGAAGTATAAGTGCATTTTGCTGTCATTGCTGTTGTTCTCCAAATGATGCCATGGGATCACTTACATCCACTTGCAAGAGCAGACATGGTCACTGTTTAATGTATTATCTGAAAGACAAATAAGAATGAATCCAAGAATAGAAGCGGTACCTGAGAAATATAATAATAAAAAGCTGTAAATATGGTTCCTAAGGGAGGATTAATATTCCAGACTTTTGCTGGAATACTTCAGGGAGTTGGAGAGGGATCTCATAGAGCATTATCTTTTTTCAGGGTTACTTGTCATTATTAATTTCCTTAGAAGATTGGACATGATTCAATGAATTATACAAGACCTGTGGAAGGAATGGTCTTTTCTTGTTATGCACTTTTTGTTCCCATTATGTTAATAGGTTTTATTCTTCTACAAATGACACGATGGGACTACTTACATCCACTTGAGAGAGCAGACATGACTTCAGTTTAATGTCTCATCCAATGTCTCATTGTCCTCCAGACTTATTTTGAGAATGTGGTTGAACTGCTGCAATCCTTGTGGCAATGTTGGACTCACATTCGTGTCATGTGGAGAGCTAAGGACCTTCACCAAGCAACATGAGGAAAAACTAATATATGTCAAAGTCAGGTAGGGAACTGGAAGGTGATAGCATTCCCACAACATTACAGCTCTTGTTCTTTTGGCTAACAGAGGTCATAGCAGAACATGGTACTATCAAAGTAATCTTGGTACGTTCTTGCAGTGCATCCTCCAGAATGTACATACTCATACATAGTTTTAGAGCACTGTTGATGGAAGTGTCAGATATTAATTCAATAGTAGTGGCATGGATCAAGCAAACTGTTCTGTCCTGGAGGTATCAAGTGGATGAATGATTAATTTTTCTGGAGATTTGCAGATGATGAAGATACTTTAAGGAGGCCAAGAGGTGAGACACTTGTCACAGAGTACCCAACCTTTGTCTTATGCTTGTGGTCACTGTGTTGATAAGGCTGGTCCTGTTAAGTTTCTGATTAATGGTAACCTCCAAAATATTGATAGTAGGAACTCAGCATTGGTGGCGCCCATTGAAGGTCATGTAGAAATGGTTTATTATTCTCTTGGCCCAGATAATTCATGAACTGGCACTTATTATACCTGCAACTTGTCAACCTAAATCTACAGCCTGTTGTAGGCTGGCATGGAAGAGTTGTGATTGGAGATGAACGGTGCATAATCATAGAAGGAAGACCACCAACATAGGAGATGAAAATGGCTGGGCTCATGACTCCTCTCTGAAAACCTCCAGTAGTGATGTGCTGGAGCTCTAATGAATGGTCTCTGATAACCATAACAAAATAGTGGGAAGAATTTTCCCCCCATCAGGGGGGAAGTGCAGGAGTGGGCGCAGGCAGGCGCACCTCCAATCGGCGCCCCGGATTGGGGGCACACTGCCATTTTACGTGGGCGGGCCAATTAAGGCTATGTGCTCCCTGTACGGGTGGGGTGGGGGGGGATTCCCTCAGCTATCTCCCTGAGGCTAAGTGCTACCTCAAGGAGGTCGGCTCCGAATTTAAAAATGTTAAATAGACAAAAACAACATTTCCTTGACATGTCCCCTCATGTGACACTGAGTTGGGGCATGTCTATCACTTTTAGTGAAACCTTTATTAAATATTTAAAAACCCTCATGAAACCTTATCCTGCCCGTGAATGAGGTTTCATGCTTTTTCTTAAGCCCACCAGGCTCCTGGCCTGCCTGCCAACATTAAGGTTGGACGGGCAGATCCATTATTTATTTTAAATACTTTTCAAATGGCCTCAATAGGTTGTTGACAGGTCGGTGGGCACACAGCTGATTCGGCTGCGCCCCTGCCGACCTGAAAATGGAAATGATGCGGGATGACATTGGGAATTCCGTCCGATGTCATCCCACGTCATTTTACGTGTTGGCGAGCAGGCCCTTCCCCCTCTCGCTGACCTAGAGATCCTGCCCAATATGTTTTCAAACAATCAATAATTTATTCCAAGAACAAAGGAGGGTTCTTATAGGGAGAACGCCTCTGGTTAATTTACTATCTGCCTTTCATTAAGCACCAGTCACTAGTCCAAGATACTCAAATAAATAGGGCAGAAAGCAATGGTCTGGTCTCCCTCTACTATTTCCTGACAATGTTTCTCAGGTGCATAAATATCCCAAGGAACTAGCAATAGACTTTAGTGAGACTCCTCTCAGATCAAAGACTTTGAGGAGGCTGAATACTGTTCCAAAGATCAATAAGAATTGTTTCAGAAACAAAGTGTGGGGTTTTCCAGCCCCATCACGGTAGGTTGGGGCTGGAAAGTGCAGGGAACCATTCAAACGTTCATTCACTTACGACTAGAAGATCCTGCCAGAGTGATGGGGCTGGAAAATTCTGGCCATGGGAATATAGAAAGCTTTATGGCACAGAAAGAAGCTATTCAGTCCATTGTATCCATGCTGACCAACAAAGAGCTATTCACTCTAATCCCACATTCCAGCTCTTGGTCCATAGCATTGTAGGCTATGGCGCCATATGTGTGTGCCGAAACCCTTTTTAAATGTGATGAGTGTCTCTGCCTCTATCACACTTAGGTAATGAGTTCCAGGCCCCCATCCCCTACTATACTTTGGGTGAGAAACTTGCTTCTCAACTTCCATTTAATCCTTCTACCAATTACTTTAGATTTATCCCCCATACCAGTTATTGACCTCTTTGCTAATATAAATAGTTCCTTCCTCTCCACTTTATATAGGCCCCTCATAATTTTATATACCTCAATTCAATCTCCCCTTAGCCTTCTCTGTTCCAAAGGGAACAACTCCCGCCTATCCAATCTTTACTCATGGCAAAACATGGACTCTGGGGTGGTCAGGAGAGGTGAGGAGGCCAATGTGAATGGGGGTGGGATTTTCAGGAAGCTAGGGAACATGCATGTTCACCTGGACATTCACTGTATGGTAACGCTGTGGAAGTTGAAGGTGATTCTGGGGGGAGGTGGGTCGACTGTGATGGACAAAAGGGCATGGATGACTTATCAAAAACTTAATGGCCTGATACTTTGGTTCGGCGAGCGGAGCAGGGCTGCTCACTGAGGCGTAAAATGACGCAGGGGTGACGTCGGGTGGGCATCCAGACATCACCGCGCGTCATTTAGATTTTCAGTTCAGTGGGCGCGCAACCGAGTTGGCTGTGCGCCCGCCAAACTGTCAAAGGCCTATTAAGGTCATTTAAAAAGGCAATTAAGCAATTACCTGAGTTGCCCGTCCAGCCTTAAGGTTGGTGGGCAGGTGAAGAGCCCAGGTGGCCTTCTCATTTTTCATGGAACCTCATCCATGGGCGGGGTGAGGTTTCATGAATGATTTTAAATTTTCACACAAATTTTAATTAAAATCTCAGCTCATGTGGCAGTGTTGCATGAGGAGACATGTCACAAAAATTATTAACTTTATTAACCTTTTAAAACTTAAACCTTATCTCCCTGAGGCACCTCTTTACCTCAGGGAGATTTCTGCGCTCTTTCACATGCATGAGCAAAAGAGCGCACTCCGGACTCAGGCAACCCACGCCACCGCCCACACAGGGAGCGCTCAGCGCTTCCAGATGTGCGTCACGCTGGATGGGCCTTAATTGGCTCGCCCACGTGAAATGGAGGTGCGGACCCAATCAGGCGCCTTTCGGGTCTGTGCCCACCCCCGCACAACCCCCTCGGACTGGGGGGGGGGGGTTGGGTATTCTACCCAATGACTACCATGTCATGCAAATCGAATGTGAATGGAGCCTTGAGTGAGATGCGCACAGATGCTGCATGGGAGTGCAATCAGTGGTTGGGCAAATTTAGTCACCAAACATTTGGTCCCTTTCTCCAAGTCATTCATACTGATTATAAATGGTGGAGGACCCAGCATTGATCCCAGTGGCACTCTACTCGTTCCAGCCTGCCAACCTGAAAAAGACCCATTTATCCCTAGCTCCCTGTTAGCTAACAAATTCTTTATTCATGCTAATACGTTATCCCTATACTGTGTGCTCTTGTCTTGTGTACTATCGAATGCTTTTGGAAATTCAAGCGCACAATATCTTCAGGTTCCCCTTCATCCACCTGGCTTGTCACTTCCTCAAATATGTCTAATAAATTAGTTAAATACAATTTCCCTTTCAAAAAGCCATGCTGACTCTGCCTGATCATATTATGACTAAGTATCCTGCTATAGCCTCCTTAATAATTAATTCTAACAATTTCCCTGTGACAGATATTAAGCTAACTGAGCTATGGTTCCCTGTTTTCAGTCTCTTTTCTTGAATAAAGCTGTTACTTTTGCTATTTTCCACTCTGCTGGGACCCTTGCAGAATCTAAGGAATTTTAGAAGACCATAACCAACACATCTACTATCTCAGCGGCCACTTCTTTTAAGACCCTAGCATGCAGGCCATGTGGGGCTTGTCAGCCTTCAGGTCTAGTTGCTTTCCCAGCACCTTTTCCCTGGTGATGTTGTTTGTTTTATGTTCCCCCCTCCCTTCACCTCTTGACTTTCAAGTATCTTTGAGAAGATTTCTAAGTCATCTATAATGAAGACAGACACAAAAAAACTGTTCCACATCTTGACCATTTCCTTTTTCCCTTTTTAAACAATGGTACAACATTAACAGTTTTGTTTTGGGCTTTGGGATATTTTGCTGAGCAAAAGCAGCAGCCATCAGGCACCAAGGTTAGTAGTGAGCAGTCCTGAGGCTGCAAGCCTCCCTCGCTTGTGTAAGGCTCTGCATGAGAGTGCTCCTATGCTATGCATGTGACCATGTGATGTTAAGCACGAAATTCAGCCTCAGGCCACTTGGGATGGATCATGCGCAATCTGACCATATGGAGCCTGTCCAATGTTGATGCATAGGGCAACCAAAAAAAATTAGCTCCTACATTCTTGTAGCTATGCAGGAATGAAAAGAGAGAGCTCAATCCAATCAGCAATTCAAGTTAGCTGCTGCTCTTTCATTGGCATATGCAATTTATTCAGTCCAAAGGTGTTAGACAATGGGGACTATTCTTACTGAATAAAAAGGTATTAGTTCACAATGAGGAATTCCATGGGCTACAGGAAAGGATCTGTCTCTAATGTCAGGATTAAGAGTGCGTAAATTGGGAGATTTCGTTGCCAATCACACAGCAATGAGTCCTGCAATGTTTGAAGAGTTATCAAAATCACAAGGTCTGAATAGGATTTCATATGGAAGAGATAATACAGAACAGTGTTTTCAAACAATCTGTCTAAGAAGTCTTTAACTGCTTTGAAATGTCTCTCGGGAATTCCATGTAGCTCAAGGTGGATTCAAAGTACTTATGATTCAGAGATCTACCAATCAAAATAACAGTGTTAATCAGGCTTGGCATTAGTGAGAAATCCCTGCATCCACCTTTTATTGCCTGCCTAGGCAATCATAAATGTTCAGTCACAACTGACAAAATATGGGTCCCTATCTGGACAAAATTAAGTTCTCATGTAGATAAAGTGTCAAATGCCCATAGTACAGAATCAGCTCTTAGATCTCTGCCTGTATTATATTTGTCCTTAAGAATATTTTTTAAAATGTTTTCTTGAGGTGGTTTGAACTATTAGTACCTTCAGGGCTACCAAGGGGTGTCATGACATTGCAACCTAGCACAGAAATCAACACCAATAGCCATAGCTGTGCACTCCAAGCTCTCTTGGAAAGAGCTTGACAGTACAGGCAGAAGCCCCTTCTTTATACTTTTACTGGAGGCAGCATTATACTGAGAGATTGATAGAGAAACCCCTTCTCTTCTGGGGAACAGTGGTCACTGTGGATCAATTTTATCAATCAGCTGACACAACTGTTCCTCATCACCAATTGCCTTCTGTTCTAGATCAAAGGAGCAACAGTTTCTCGTCCCATTCCCCTGACAAAAATGTGAGTGCCTCCTCTCATGCCTTCAATTACTGTGTGGACATTCAGATTCATGATGTGCATTGCCCTCAGGGTATCTACACCTTGGCTTTCTCCGTGAGCTGAGCAACTGGGCACCATGAGAAGCAGTGTCAGCAGTGCATGAGCTTTAGGAAGATTGACATTTTCATTGAAATTAAGAAGTGTTTTCACTGCCAGCTTCCAGATTCTGCTGCCCAGGATGTGTGAAGGAATTGCAGATTATTGGTAAAATGCTAATTGGTGGTGACAAACCCCAATTAGAACAGCCAGAGAAAATTCTCCTTCTTCACTGTGGCTTTGATAATAAACATTACTAGTTCATGTAATATCGTAATCCATCCCCACCTATAACCTGACTTAAATGGTCACGTGATGATGCCATAGTCCTTGAGTAAACAGATAGAGTACACTGGTGGATGAGGATCATTATCTTTAATCCCTTTAGATCAATGCAAACTTGCTGGGACAAGTTACACTATATCTTGATGATTACTTTCATTCCATGATTACTGTTCTTCTCTCGAAGCACTGGTTTTGTGTTTATCACAACATGAGCCTTCTTCTTAGGAAGTCAAGCTGATGAGATATCTCAGTACACTCATTCATTGATTGAATTCCTCCTACCCAAATCTGAGATCAACAGAGGCCTGGATTGACAATCTGGAGATATGAATTCAAATCCCCTCATGGCAGCTGTGAAATTTAAATTAAGTTAATTAAATAAAAATGGAATTAAAGCAGCTAGTATCAGTGATGGTGAAACTGCAGGATAGTTGGAAAAACCCACCCGGTTCACTAATGTCCTTTAGGGAGGGAAATATGCCATCCTTACCTAGTCAGGCCTACATATGACTCCAGACCCTTAACTGCCCTCTGAAATGGCTTAGCAAGCCACTCAATTGTAGAGGGATGGGCAATAAATGCTGGCCATGCCTGTGATGGCCACATCCCATGAACAAATAAAAAAAGTGAGTCTCCACAAATTGGGACCAGAACTGTGAACCAGTGAAGGATCTCATTGCGAATCTTTGCAACAAGGTGACCATGAAAATACAAATCTGCTGGTGGAGATTGTTAAGCAGAATCCCAGCTGTATTTTCAACCCCAGAATCCCTATATTCATAGCAACATCCAGAACATGGCACAGAAAGTGGGTATTGAAAAAGTACCCTGAATCTTTCTTGTTAAGAGAGAATGCCTGGAATTAACTTGAGCAGTTCTTCCTCCAGTCTGCAGGGAGGTGACTTATCCTATAGAGCCATTGGAATGTTCAGTGTGCATGAATTTGTCCCAAGCCAAATATTGAACAGCCCATTATGGACACTAAGACAAAAACAAAAAACTGCGGATGCTGGAAATCCAAAACAAAAACAGAATTACCTGGAAAAACTCAGCAGGTCTGGCAGCATCGGAGGAGAAGAAAAGAGTTGACGTTTTGAGTCCTCATGACCCTTTAACAGAACTGCGTAATATTAGGAGAGGGGTGAAATATAAGCTGGTTTAAGGTGGGGGGTGGGGTGGGGGGGGTAGTGGGGGGAGAGAAGTGGGTGTTTGTGGTTGTAGGGACAAGCAAGCAGTGATAGGAGCAGATAATCAAAAGATGTCACAGATAAAAGAACAAAGAGGTTTTGAAGGTGGTGATATTACCTAAACGAATGTGCTAATTAAGAATGGATGGCAGGACACACAAGGTACAGCTCTAGTGGGGGTGGGGTGGAAAGACTAACAGGGCATAAAAGGTACAGATTTAAAAATAATGGAAATAGGTGCGAAAAGAAAAATCTATATAAATTATTGGAAAAAACAAAAGGAAGGGGGAAGAAACGGAAAGGGGTGGGGATGGAGGAGGGAGTTCAAGATCTAAAGTTGTTGAATTCAATATTCAGTCCAGAAGGCTGTAAAGTGCCTGGTCGGAAGATGAGGTGCTGTTCCTCCAGTTTGCCTTGGGCTTCACTGGAACAATGCAGCAAGCCAAGGACAGACATGTGGGCAAGAGAGCAGTGTGGAGTGTTAAAATGGCAAGTGACAGGGAGGTTTGGGTCTTTCTTGCGGACAGACCGCAGGTGTTCTGCACTGTGATCCCAGTGGAGGAATGATCTTGTAATCAACTTAAACCCTGGGTCTTATTCCACATTTTTTAGATCTTCTTGCAAAAACCACCCAGTGTTGAGATAAATGCAGACTTCATCTTGACCTGTTTTATTTCAATTACAACTGGCATAATGGTACCTCGGATATATTCCAGCAAAGTCAACATACCATATACATTCCTAGTGGCCATTTTTGTCAAGGTCTTCACTATGTAGCCACATGCTCAATGCCTTTGCTTCAAATCCTCCATTTGCCAGCTTGACAACTTCATTAATAAACCTGAAAGTCTTTGCAAGCAGGAGGTTATACACAGCTTCCAGGATTTTATTACATGTTCCTGTTAATTTAGTCAAACACAGTGTAGCTAACAACATAACCTTCTGTGCTAGCCTTTGACTAATTTGGACAAGAGCACCCTTGACAATTATCATCATGTCCTTCTGTACTATAACACTCTGTGCAGCTGCTGTATTGCCCAGTGAGACAGATTGTTACAACAGGCCATTAACACTGGGCCGTAACTGCTGTGTTCTCCAACGCAGGAATGAGGGGGTACGCCACTCGGAACTTCACAGGTAAGATTTGCATGGTAATTACCCAGAAGTGCAAATTTCTCCTGCACAATTGCCCTGTGCTGGAAACCATATGAAAATGTGATTTAAATGGTAAACTTTGGATGGTTCCAACTGGGTTACATCAACAGTTACCCAGAAAAAGTTTGAAGGATTAAAGCTTCTTCTAACTTCTGGGTAACTATTGTACAGACCCAGGCCAAACCCCCATGGGACTCCCCCCACACCTCCGACCCCCAAGGGGTCTCTCCCCACCCTCTGACTAACCCACCCCAAGGGATATTCCAAACTCCTGAAACCCCCCAGGGGTCTTCCCCCAACCTCCGACTACTCCCCTCAATGGATTCCCTTCACTCGCCTGGGTCTCCTGCCCACCACCCGCATCCCAACCCACCAGCCCCCCAACTTGACACGACCCAAGGCCAAACCGCCTCCTCCCCCACCCAGGCCTGGCCGGACATGATTGGACACCCTCTCCCCCCCACCCAAGCCGGGCCAGAACTCCCACCATCGACCTACCAGCCCCCAACCTTGACTAGACTCAATCCCCCACCCTGTCCGAGCCCAACTCAACTGGACTGAACCCGGCCCCCATCCCAGCTCCCATCCCGGCCCGACCCAACATTCGACCCCATTCCCCCTGGCAAGTCTGACCCAATCTGATCTGACTCCCATAGGTGCCACCTGACCCAATCCCACTGGCACAATCTGACCCCCCTCAACAACACTTCCCCT
Source organism: Carcharodon carcharias (assembly GCF_017639515.1). Classification (NCBI taxonomy): domain Eukaryota; kingdom Metazoa; phylum Chordata; class Chondrichthyes; order Lamniformes; family Lamnidae; genus Carcharodon; species Carcharodon carcharias. Next base: position 67,708,805 of record NC_054480.1, on the reverse strand, counting down.
AACACCCCCCACCCCCGGTCCCTCCCTGAGGCCCAATTCTCCCACTCTCCCACCCAAGGCCCTACCCCACCCCTGACCTCCAATCCCAGCCCCACTCCCCAAAGCCTATCCACTTACCTTAAACACTTACCTTCTCCCTGGCCTGTCAAGGACCTTTAAATTTCAATGACATCTTTCACTTACCTGGTTTATGGCAGCTAGCGCTGTAAAAAAGGGGGTGTGTCTTCCTTCATTTAGATGAAGCGGGACTTTAGTGCTGGGTCCCAGGAGCACACTGCACTGCCTGAATCTAGCCCAGCCTGAATTAGAAGGCGGGGCGTGATAGGATTGGAAGGAAAATCACATAAGTAATTGGGCACGGAGTGGCAATCCGACGCTGATTGCCACTCTGAGGAAGTTATGGCCCACTGCACCTTAAAATTCTAGAAATGCCCGAAATTCATCACTTCAGTTTCACACAGTGTATGACTGCACTTTCACCAATGATGTGTCCTCTTAGGGTCGAAACTGTGAACTGTCTTATAAACTCAGTGCAGCTCTGTCATTGGACTGTGAGTTCTAATCACTGTTCTTCAATCTAAAGAGGTTAAGCCACAGACCTGAGGTATATTGATTAGGCAAAAGCTGATCAAAGATTGTAATTCATAATGGATCCTACATTTGCTTGCTCTAAACTTGAACACAACAGTCACACAGCCTTATAATGAACTTTCACCAAAATAGGTAGAGCTTGGATGCACTTTTTGTACAATCCCTCCAAAACTGTGATTCCATGTGACTCAATGTCAATATTAAAAGCATTATCTTAGAATCATATAATTGTATAGCACACAAGGAGGCCATTTTGCCTGCTATGCTGGTACTGGCTCTGTGAGAAATTACTCAATTGGTGCCATACCTCTGCTCTTTCCACATAGCCTTGCAAATAAGATTATAAGACCATAGACATAGGAGCAGAAATTAGGCCAATCTTTCCTTTCTGAATGTATATTTAGTTTCCTTTTGAAAATTATGATTTAATCTTCTTAAACCATCCATTCAAGAAGAGCATCCCAGATTACAAGTCGTTGCTGGCAATAATTTCTCCCCATTGCCCCTCTGGTTCTTTAGCCAATTATCTTCAAGCTGTCTTCTCAGGTTACCAACCCTTCTGTCATTGGAAATTTCTTCTTATCTACTCTAATAAGAATATTTAAATCTCCCCTTTGAAGATGAGCAGAATGCTCATATGAGAGGGAGGACACCCTGAGATTTACTTAGAAGAACTGTTCATCAACCTTGCAAGATTTTTAAAAACTTTACATAACTTTAGTACCTTTAAGGGTTGGATTTCACTAGATGAGTACCAAGAGCTTTGTGCTCCATTGGAGGAGGACTTTCAGCACACACCAGAATACATATCATCCTACTGTCACATTCAAAGCCACATCAAAGCCAATTCTGTCCAGGCAGGCCCATCTAACCTGACTCTGCTGGAAAATTTAGTACCATTGCCTACGTGCCTACTTCATCATGCAATACCACCACCAGCTGAAAAGCAAATCTTACAACACTTCACTATGCCTAAGGAGTTACTAATTGGAACTGAGGAGAGAATTCTTTTGTTCTGGAGAAAAAGTTTAAATATTTTCTTCAATGGAAATAAAGATCAAGTTTTAAAACATACAGCATGTAGGGCTCTTTTCCATGTTGGAGGAGCCCAACACAATGACACAACCAGGGTAGGGGCCTTGATGAATTGTCACTACATCTCTAGACTTCCGACATGAAGTTTGAGATAAAAGACAGTTGCCATTTTTGACTCCAAGGGGTAAATTGCACAGAGGACGGCTGACTTCTGTCACAGTATTAGAGATGGGGGTTAACGTCAGGCGGTTGGGTAACCCTGATATGAAGAATATTTAACAGTTTTTAAAAGTTTACCAAGGTGTCAGCTGAACAGTTATAGAAGGTCTGGGCATGTCCATCTGGCGGTTTTGCTTTTTAAGTCTCGGCCAGCATGGTCAGTGGTGGTGACTATGTTACCCTAGTCAATGAACAGAGAAGTTCCCCAACTAAAGTGCAATACCAGTCCTTGATTTCCCTAAAACCTCCTCCTCTAAGTGATTTTCTACATGGAAAAATATTGATTCATCAGTTTGATGGGAGTGCTTGGCGATCAACAGGTTTCCTTGGGGCAGAATTTTACATCCTATGGCGAGCATGCGCCCAACTCGATCGGGTGTAAAATTGCATGCGGTGACTTTGGGCAAGCATCTCAAGGTCATCATGTGTCGTGCGATATGTCGGTCGGCAGGCACGAGCAGGTGCCGAAGGCGTGCCCTCCATTAATTAAGAGGCCAGTTAACGCCATTAAAAGCCAATTTGCGGCAATTTTTTGTTGCCCGTACGATTTCGCGCTCGTCGCATGGGAAAAATGGGCAGGTGGACAGCCCACAATTTCACAAGCCTCGCCCAAGGGAGGGATAAAAAGGGTCAGCAGCATTGCCAGTGTGAGTAGTGAGGAGTTTGGTAGATAGTTTACTGCTGGTTGCTTATTGGTATATGGAGGCTTCATCTCTGTTCGGGGCTTCATTGTTAGCATTTCCAGGCTTCATTTCAGGACTCATTGGTGCCTCCAAGGACCCTGGAGAATTCAGACCATGTGGACCCTTCCAGGTGTCGGACAGCCTTCTGTTACCCTGGTAATGGGGATTGTACTCTCCGCTGGAGGCACCTCCTCTGAGGAGGAAGGGAGGGCCAGAAGGAAGAAGGGGGCCAGGTGTCCCAATGCAGCTTCCCGGGAGCGCCCTGTGGGACAAGAGGAGCAGGCACAGGGGGTGCAGGGCCAGCTGGAAACCAAGGTGTAAGGGGCTACAGAAGACACCACTATCCTGCTGCCAGGGTTTACAGGCAGTGATGCAGCTACTTCAGTATGCCCGAGATGCAACACTGAATGAGACTCTGCCTCTCAAGGGAGACTGTGACCTCCATTCTTCAGATGATTGGGCCTGAGATCACCTCTTACTGCGTGGGTGGACAACACATGCCAATGGCTTTGAAGGTCACAGTGGCCCTCAACTTCTATGCCTCCAGCTCTTTCCACTCTGTTCAGTGGGGGATCTATGTCGAGTCTCCCAATCAGCTGTCTACATGTTGTGTCAAGCTGGTGACAGAAGCTCTGTTCAGATAGATAATGACATTTATTCATTCCTGTACGGGGGAGGCCAGCCAGGCAGAGCGAGCCAGAGGGTTTGCAGTGATTGCTGGATTCCCCAGGGTACGTCCAGGGTGTAATCAACTGTACACATGTGGCCATCAAGGCGCTAACGGGTCAGCCGTGTGCCTTTGTCAATAGGAAGGGATTCCACTCCATGAACGTGCAGATAGTGTGTGACCACAGGATGCAGATTCTGCAAGTCTGTGCAAGGAACTCTGGCAGCTCCTATGATGATTATATCCTGAGACACTTCCATGTGCCGAGGTTATTCAGTGTTCCAACCCAATTGGATGGATGGCTGCTGGATGACAAGGGCTATCCCTTGAAAAGATGCCTTATGAGGCCTCTTTGCCACCCAAGAACAGAGACAGCAGCGTTATAACAGGAGACATGCCTCCATAAGGGCAGTGATAGAGAGAGCCATCGGTCTTCTCAAGATGTGCTTCCGATGATTGGATCATTCAGGGGGAGCGCTGCAATACCCCCTGGAGCGGGTGTCACTGGTCATGGTTGCATGCTGCGCTCTGCACAATCTGGCACTGGCAAGGTGGGGGGGACCCATTGGAGGAAGAGGATCTTTATGCAGCTCCAGAAGTCACAGATGATGAATCCAGGAGTGAGTCTCAAGAGGAGCATGGTGAGGAGAATGCTGAGAGTACAGACTGACCTCTGTAACCTCCAGGGAGGCAGGGACACCAGAGACACCTTGATCCAACAATCCTTCAGCTAGGCTGCCAAATAAGCACCACTAACTCATGCCAGGGCTGCCACTTCCATCCCAAATGTCTGAAATGGTTCTTTCCTTAGACCCCAATGTCCACTAAATGCTTGTGCAATAAAACTTCGATCCATCCATGTCAAGCATTACATACTGGCGTACCCTGCACCACATTAAATAAAAAAAGTGAAAAATGCTCAGGCCATTATGACAAAAGTGCATTTGCCTCATGTTGACAGTCAAAACAAATTAACAGAACCTTCTCTGGTCTTCAAACCAAGGCCAGTTAAAATAAACAAAACATTGCACAACAGGAGATAACCCATGATCAGTCCCTCTTGTGCTCATGGTGCCTTAAACTTATATTTGTGAGTGCTGTCTTGGTGCTCCCCCATCGTTGGCACCGACATTGGAGGCAGCCTGCTGACTCTGTTGTCTTGTTGGCCTTAATGACCTGGGCTGATGTCCCCTGGCCAGTTGAGCCTGTGCTGGCTCTAGTTTTTATTTAAAGTACATAAATAATTTAACTTTTTTGCTGTATTTAACTTAAAGTAAGGTTTTTTTTCAATTAGAGGCATGGCAGGGCAGCTCAGTCTCGTGTTATGTACCACCTGCAACATGTGGGAAGCCCTAGATGCTCCTTGTGCTCTGACAGACCACGTGGGAGGGAGCAGCAAGTTCCATGGCTGGCAACTCCCCAGTCATCGCAGCCTCATCAAATGCCACAGTCACTGGCAGAGGTATGGAGGAGCTGCTGCAGTCACCCAGAATGCCCTTAGAGGAGCCTGCAGAGATGAAGGCAGCTCATGTGCCAGAGTGAGGTTGCTCTGGGCCTCCCTGTTCACCATTGATGGACAGGCACCTGGCTAGGATACTGATTGCCTCATCCATCTCCCACGCTGACACTGACCACCTGTGTGAGGGCTGGTCCAAGTGCAACCCCAGGAACCCCTTATTCTGTCCCTGGAGCAGCCTCTCCATGGGAATTGCCACTCTCTCATTGAAGGAAGTAGTGCATTCGGCATAAAGTTCAATGCAGTGCTTATGCACTACGTGGACTCCTACATAATGGAGACTATGGCACGCATACCCCCCTGGGTCTCCAACAGATCCTTCTGCACATCTCACTGGACATATAGCATCTGCCGCCTAACGGGCAATTTCAGAGGCTCATCATCTGCCTTCGACCTAGCATCGTCCTGGTCTCCAGCAATCCTCCGACTGCCAGCACCCTGAGCACTCTTTGCCTCCACCTGCACCTCAAGCGAGTGTGAAGTGCTTTTACCACTGTGCCCTGACATTCTAACCGCCGATTTAACACCCACCAAGGTGCTGGTATCTGTGCTGGTGCCTGGTTCAGTCAGCAGATGTGACGCAGGTGCACGTGGAGCTTTTCAGTCATCTGGCGTCAGGGGTGGGTCTTCGGTCCAGCGATTAAGTGCGTGGTGGCAAACCTAAGGAGAAAACAAGGACATGTTATTAGTTTAAGTCATCACACTGTCACTGTGTGTGCCAGGCACCCTGGTGAGACAATGGAAATCTACATCATGGTGCCATTTTCTTTCAATGATCAATGGGTGCTCCAGGTTTGAGGCTCCCATCAGTGAAGAGACTATACTAGGGTGTTTGCACCCTCCAAAACTCTCACCTCTGTACACTGCACTCTTACCTTTGTCTGACACCCCAGCCTTTCAGTGGCCGGTTGACCAAGGTGCATGGTGCCTCTCCAAATCCAAGGCTTCCTGCTCGAATCTGGATAGGATTAGGAGGTTTGGGGGGGCCTCTGCCTGTCCGTGAACTTTCAGTGTTGTTATTGGCCATCTTCTCCTGAAAGGACAGAGGAGCATGGATTAGCCAACTCTCTACCTGCAACGCCATTGCAGCCTGGCCAACCCCACCTGAGGAGCACCTTGCAGGGCACATCCGAGTCGTGGCCCTCAAACTGCAAGGCACTCAGTCCAAGCAGCCAGGGCTAACCCCCTGGCCAGCTCTGGCATCATTGACAGTTGGCACTCAGGCTCTAACACTCCTGAGCTCCACATGGGGATGACCAGCCTCTTAACACTTCAACACACTGATCCATGCCAACATGGTACTCACCCCTCCTGAGTGTAGCAGGTCATTAAGCCTCTTGCAGCACTGGACCCAGGTGCGCTGCACCACATCATGGCTGCTGACCAGCGCTGGCGCCTCCTCCTGAGCTCTTTTTGTGAGGTGCGGTGGCCTCTTCCATCCATCCCTGAAAATAACAAGAGTGACATCACAAGACAGCATGAGAGAGCGGCGGAGAGATCAGAACCAGCGCGAGTACGGGGAAGCTTAACAAAGTGATGTCAGTACAAAGGTGAGACCTGATTGGTGAGTAGTGGGTAAGCGTTTTTCTCTAGACTTTTTTCTCCAGTTTTGCTCCAGTTTAAAATAGATTAAGTTAAGAAAAGGTTCTAGTTTTTATTTAAAGTAGATAAATAATTTAACTTTTTTGATGTATTTAACTTAAAGTAAGGTTTTTTTTCAATTAGAGGCATGGCAGGGCAGCTCAGTCTCGTGTTATGTACCGCCTGCAACATATGGGAAGCCCAAGATGCTCCTTGTGCTCTGACAGACCATGTGTGCAGGAAGTGCCACCAGCTGCAGCTACTTGAGCTCCGAGTTTCGGAGCTTGAGCGGCAGCTGGAGGCACTGAGGTGCATCCGCGAGGCTGAGAGTTTCGTGGATAGCACATTTTTAGACGTGGTCACCCCACAGCTTATGGGAATGCAGACAGAGAGGGAATGGGTGACCATCATTCAGATGAAAGGTGCCAGGCAGGTAGTCAGGAAATCCCCAGGGTGCATCTCGCTCAAGAACCATTTTTCTGTGTTGGAAAACAATGAGAATGACGGTTCCCCTGGGGAGTGCAGCCACTCTTAGGGCACTGTGAGTGGCTCAGCTGCACAGTGGGGGGGAGGAAAAAGAAGGGAAGAGCAATAGTGGTAGGACACTCAATAGGAGAACAGACAGGTGTTTCTGTGGCTGTAGATGTGACTCCAGAATGGTATGTTGCCTCCCTGGTGCCAGGGTCAAGAATGTCACTGAATGGCTATAGGGCATTCTAAAGCGGGAGGGCAAACAAATAGAGATCTTGTTACATATTGGTACCAATGACATCGGTAGAAAGATGGATGAGGTCCTTCAAGCAGAATTTAGGAAGCTAAGAAACAGATTAAAAAACAGGACTTCAATCTCTGGATTATTTCCGGTGCCACGCGCTAGTGAATATAGAAATAGGAGGTTAGTTCAGATGAATGCATGGCTGGAGAGATGGTTCAGGAGGAAGGGCTTTAGATTTCTGGGACATTGGGACCATTTCTGGGGGCAGTGGGACCCGTGCAAGGTGGATGGGATGCACCTGAACCAGAATGGGACCAATATCCTTGCAGGGAGGTTTGCTAGTGCAGTTGGGGAGGGTTTAAACTAACTTAACAGGAGGGGTGGGATCCTGAAAGGAGGTTCAGCAGGGGGAGATGCACAGCCAAAATGAGAAGAGAGAGCAATTGAGTCTGGAAGGCTTAGAAATTATAGGCCAGTTCAGGCACAAGGGAGTTTGGCAAGGTTGGAAGGTATTTATTTTAATGCAAGGAGTCTGACGAATAAGGCAAGTGAGCTGAGGGCATAAATTAACACATGGAAGTATGATGTTGTTGCTGTCACAGAGACATGGTTGAGAGAGGTGCATGATTAGCAGCTCAATATTCCAGGATATAGGGTCTTCAGGAGAGACAGAAGGAGTTAAAAGAGGAGGGGGTATCGCAATATTGATCAAGGAGTCAATTACAGCAGTAAGGAGGGATGACAGCTTAGAAGGCTTCTCAAATGAAGCCATACGGATAGAACTGATAAACAGAAAAGGAGCAATCACATTGCTGGGAATGTACTATAGGCCCCCAAACAGTCAGAGTGAAATAGATGAGCAGATATGTAGGCAAATTTCAGAGAAGTATAAAAATAATAGGGTAGTAATAGTGGGGGATTTCAACTTCCCCAACATTAACTGGGTTAGTCATAGTGTGATATGCTTAGAGGGAGCGGAATTCTTAAGATCCATCCAGGAGAGCTTTTTGAGCAATATGTAGAAGGTCCTATAAGAGAGGGGGTGGCTCTGGACTTAATTTTAGGGAATGAAGCTGGGCAAGTGGCAGAGGTATCAGTGGGGAAGCATTTTCAGATAGTGATCATAACTCCGTTAGATTAAAGGTTGTTATGGAAAAGGACAAGGATGGGCCAGAAAAATTGGGAGAAGGCCGATTTTAATAAGATCAGGTATGATTTGGCCAGAGTGGACTGGGAGCAGCTACTTTTAGATAAACCTGCATCAGAGCAGTGGGACTCATTCAAGAAGGAAATAGGGAGAGTACAGGGCCAACATATTTCAGATCAACAAATCCAGGGAACCCTGGATGTCGAGGGTTATACAGGATTGGATAAAGAGAAAAAGGGAGGCTTATGGCAGATGCTGGGGGCTCAAAACAGTGGAAGCTCTAGAGGAGTATAGAATGCGTGGGGGGGGGGGGGAACTTAAAAAGGAACCTAGGAGAGCAAAAAGGGGGCATGAAAATACATTGGCAGGTAAAATAAAGGAAAATCCAAAATTATTTTACAGGTACATTGAGAGTAAGAGGATAACTAGGGAAAAAGTAGAGCCCATTAAGGACCATAGTGGTAATTTGTGTGTGGAGCCGGAAAACATAGGTAGGGTTCTAAATGAATACTTTGTGTCAGTGTTCACAAGTGAGAGGGATGACGTGGGTATGGAAATCAGGCAGAAGGACTGTGATATAATTAAAGAAATTAGCATAGAAAGGGGGGAGGTTCTAAGTGGCCTGGCAGGCTTAAAAGTAGATAAAACTGCAAGCCTGGATGAAATGTATCCCAGGCTGCTGAGCAAGGCAAGGGAGGAGATAGCGAGGCACTGGCAATAATTTTCAATGCCTCTCTGGCTACAGGAGAGGTGCCAGAGGACTGGAGGACAGCAAATGTGGTACTGTTATTCAAGGAGTGAGGAAGGGGTAAACCAGGGAGCTACAGGCCAGTCAGTCTAACCTCAGCGGTGAAGAAAATATTGGAAGAAATTCTGAGGGACAGAATTAATGTACACTTGGAGAGGCAGGGATTAATCAAGGACAGTCAGCATGGTTTTGTTAAGGGGAGGTCATGTCTGACCAGTTTGATTAAATTTTTTGAAGAGGTGACCAGGTGTGTAGATGAAGACAATGCATTTGACTTGGACTTCAGCAAGGCTTTTGATAAGGTCCCACATGAGAGACTGATAATGAAGGTAAAAGCCGATGGGATCCAAGGCAATTTGGCAAATTGGATCCAGAATTGGCTGAGTGGCAGGAAGCAGAGGGTGATGATCAAGGGGTGTTTTTTGTGATTGGATACCTGTGTCCAGTGGGGTTCCATAGGGATCGGTGCTGGGTCCCTTGCTGTTTGTGGTATATATAAATGATTTAGACTTGAATGTAGGAGGGTTAATCAGTAAGTTCGTGGATGACACAAAATATGGTGGGGTGGTAAATAGTGAGGAGGATAGCCTTAGATTACAGGAGGACATAGATGGGCTGGTCAGATGGGCTGATCAGTGGCAAATGGAATTTAATCCAGATAAGAGTGAGGTGATACACTTGGGCAGTACAAACAAGACACGGGGATATATGATGAATGGTAAGACCCTGGGAAGTACCGAGGGTCAGAAGGACCTTGATGTGCATGTACACCGGTCCCTTACGGTAGCGGGACAGGGAGGTGATACTTGCCTTTATTAGCCGAGGCTTGAATATAAGAGCAGGGAGGTTATGCTAGAACTGTATAAAACGCTGGTGAGGCCACAGATAGAGTATTGCGTGCAGTTTTGGAATCCACATTATAGTGTGGAACTGATTGCACTAGAGAGAGTGCAGAGGAGATTTACCAGGATGTTGCCTGGGCTGATCAGTTTTAGTTATGAGGAGAGATTGGATAGACTGGGGTTATTTTCCGTGGAGCAGAGTAGATTGAGGCGGGGAGGGGCATGATTGAGGTGGTATAAAATTATGAAGGGCAATAGATAGGGTAGAAAGGAAGGAACTTTTCCCCTTGGTGAAGGAATCAATAACCAGGGGACATAGATTTAAGGTAATGGGCTGGAGGTTCAGTGGGGATGTGAGGAAGAATTTTTTCACCCAGATGGCAGTTGGAATCTGAAACTCACTGCCTGAATGGGTAGGAGCAGAAACCCTCATAAAATTTCAGAAGTATTTGGATGAGCACTTGTGATGCCATGGCAGACAAGACTATGGGCCTAGTGCTGGAAAATGGGATTAGAATAGTTAGGTACTTGTTTGACCGGCACAGATTCGATGGACTGAAGGGCATTTTTCTGTGCTATAGACCTCTTTGACTCTATGACTATCGCAAGGGTGTCCCTCCTGGCAGCCACCTCCTCCAGGAGGATCGCGAGGCACTCATCAGAAAAGCAGGGGGGCCGAGTGCCCACCTGACCTGCCCTCCCACCTGGTGTCTGCAGGTGTATTTGAATCCATAATCTTTACTCTCCTGCTGACCCCACTGAAGGTGTCTTCCTCGCCGGCAGCATTCCAGGGCCTGATTGTGCCTGTTTTAAACTGGCTGCCGGGTCACCTTTGGACCCAAAGGCTGACAGGCCCCCTGCCCCAGCTGTCCCTTCATAACCATTGGGAACCGCCATTCATGCTTGGTGGGCTTTAACTGGCTGGCCAGTGTGAAATCGCAGTCTGGGGCCTATCACAGGCCGCAGGCCATTTCCCACCCGCTCCCAGGCCCACCAATCGCGCATGCCCGCCAAGGGTAAAAGTCAGGCCTTGCTGTTGTTTGCTCTGGAACAATGAAATTCACGGGATTTCGAATCAGTATTCAGAACTCCCAGGCTCACTCTCATTTGTTGATCCCTGTTGCTCTGACCCTGGTGATTTAGCCTTGCTTTTGGGACAAGATGAACTCTGTGATAGAGGAGTTTTAGATATTACGTGATGGATATAATACTATGAATATGGCCACCAAGCTGTTACTTTGCTCAGAGAATAATGAGGACTTTTCAGCATCAAGTAGGCTGAGATTTACCAAGACAATAGGTGGAATCATCCCACATTTGCACTAAGTGTGATAGTGGGCGGTGAAAATGATGTTGTACCTGCCAGCTGCAATGGCAGCTTCTCACGCTGTATCGTCCCAAACCTGCTGCATTAATTGTGCATTCTGGGAATCACACTGTTGTGATGGCGGACAGGCTCTCATTCACCCGCTACTCCATCAACTCTCCGCTTCATCACACTGGGCACCATATTTACAGTGCAGCCGTGCACACACCTCTCAGTGATTTCAGCCCAATGCTGTGCTGCACAGAAGACAGGATGGCTCCAAAAGGCAAAAAGACTCCAGACCCCTGGTTTGGTGATGCATCCCTCAAGCACCTTTTGGATGCCATAGAGGCCTGCCATGATGTCCTCTACCCCTGCTCTGGCTGCAAGATTCACAGCTGCATCATCAGTCCAGCATGGGAGGCACAGGCAGCAGTGGTCAATGCCAATGCCCTGCAAAAGAGGACAGCCACCCAGTGCCGCTACAGGATGAATGGCCTCATCCATTGTGCCAGGGTAGCTCATTCTCCTCATCATTCTCAACTCACATACTAACAAACCCATTACCCATCCACAGGGATCTCACACCTCAAGGGACAACACCGCTAACTCTCACACACACCCTCACATCTCCATCAGGCTCATATCCTCTCGAGCTTGCGTCCTCATCCCATCCATGGCTCTGCTCACCACACAAACATTCCACGCAGTGCCATGTGTCCTGCTCACACTCTCTCCATCTGTTTTCATACAGAAGAAGTTGGCTCACAACAGCCAGGAGAGGTCCCAGACTGGGTGTGGAGTGGCCCACATTAGGCCCCTCAATCATTTTGAGGAACGTGCCATTGTACTGACTGGTGAGAACGTGGACCATGCCTGTGGTGACGGTGAGGTCGGCAGCAAACACCCACGTGAGGATCCTATGCCACTTCATCCCTCTCTCAACATAACTGTGAGTGCTCTCTCTCCTGTTTTTAATTTTGCTGTCATGCACTAATTATCTCTACTTTCTTTCACAGGGAGGTCTGCAAAGCGATCAACACCCTCAACCAGACAGTCCCTCAGCTCCATCCACATCCTCACCTCCATCCAAGAGGACACCTCCTCCATTGGAAATAAGCAGCCTGAAAGATCTGTCACAGTGCTTAGCCGCACTGTCCACCAGCAGAGAGACACAAACCTCAGTGGGACCTAGATCTAGAGCAGGCTTGGGTTCACAATTTGGTAGTCACCACACGGACACGTGTCCGCAACAGGAGGAGACAGGTGCAACCGAGCTCCCCAGCCCTGGAAGGACTGCTGGGGAAGAGGCATTTGTGAGGTCTGAGTCAGATGATGAGCCTCTGGATTAGGCCTTCCAACTCATTGTGAAGAGTCAGGAGAAAGTGGGGGAACATCATGCGGAGCTGTTGGAAGTCCTCAACAGAGTGGCACATGAGTCGGAGGTGTGCGTCCGCCTGTTCTCTGATGAAGTCGTGCCCGTGTGGATGTATGGAGCTCTCTGTGAGGAGGATTGCGGATGCCATGGAGACCCTGGTCCAGCAGAACATGGAGGTGTTGCAGACATGCACTGCATTGCGGGAGGCATGCGTGAGTTCCTCCAGTGGCAACATGAGAGGAAACGAGGCAACTCAACATCCTCCCAGGTACTCCTTCCCCTCAAGGAGTCAGGCCGGGGTCCCCGGGCACTTGAAGGGAGAAGGAGCGGCAGCTGAACATCCCTGGGTCATCCACTCAGGAATTCACAGAGGCTGTCGTCTATGTCCAAATCCCTTTGGCCTGTGACTTCTCATCCTCTTCCTCTGTCACCACAAAGGGAGCAGCTGGCCCACAAGACCTCGGTTCTCCAGAGGACTCATGCCAAAGTCATCAGAAATAATAGGGCCAACCATTGCACAGTTGGACTCCACTCTTGCTGTAGATGTCAGGGCAGCACCTGGAAGTGTTAGGCTTCAAAACGTTAAGAAATTCTGATCACAGTTGGTTGCATGGGTGAACACATTTTGTCACTTTACAATCTGAAAATATATTTACTTTCAACAAGTAATGTGTAATTGCATCTTTCAGCTTCATTTACAGACTTCACAAGTTCTCCCACTGCATCACAACCCCACCCAGACAACCCACGAGGGATTCAGGAGGGAGAAATGTGTGTTTGTGTGTGTGTGTGTGTGTGTGTTTGTGGCAGGGCCTTTCAAAGCCTCATGCAAGCACTCTCCCATGCATACGGATCCTTCCTCAATCATAATCATCTCAAAGTCCTGAGCATTTTCAATACTGCCTGCTGGGGTTCTCTTTCAGTTGTCCATCTGAGCTGTCCTGCGTCTCCGCCCACCTACTGATCACACTCCCATTCAGCACCTGAGCTCGTCCTACACGACTCTCATTTCACTTTCGATTTAGCCAGCATGGTAGTAATAGTTTTTCTTTCACTCCCCCATTGTTTCCCCTCTCCCAGTCACCCATTCCCTTTCCCTATCACTGTTGACCATCCTTGGCTTCAGCTTCCACCTCCCCTCTGTGACCTACCAGCCACAACCCTTTTCTTTTGAGGATGTCCAGGTGAGTGTGCATGTTTCCTTCCTTCCCAAAAATCCCACCCCATTCACATTAACCTCCCCAACCTGCTCCTTCCCATCCCCAGTGTTTGCCCCTGAATCTTCACCAACCACATTCGCTGTCCCTTCTACCAGTACTGTCAAACCCTCACGTTCCCATCTTACTGCCTCACTCTGCATCGGTCATTCTCACCATTCCCTCATACCACACCCACCCTCAGCTTGCTCCCCAGGAGATAGTCATGGGCTCATTAGAGCCCTCCCTCGCACATTCACTTGGTCATCCCCCAACTCCGGACCACCACCCCCCCCGCCCCGCCCGCCCAATCTTGGAACCCTATACCTTCCTCCAGGCCCCTTCCCTCCCCTTGGAAGCCTTTCCACCCCTGGAGTCTCCCATCCCGCCTTAGTCCCTTCACCTTCCTGACGGACTCCCGCCCACTTTGTCCTTTCCCCTTTCGGACTGCTTCCTCCAGCCTTACTTTTTCCTCCAGCCTTACTCTTTCCCACTTCCTGACTCTTTCAGGCGTCCTTACTTCTTCCTCTGTACTTGCTTCTTCTCCAGCTTTATTCCATCCCCCTTCCCGACTCCTTCCTCCACCCTTTCTTCTTCTTCGACTCTTACTCCCTCCCCTCTCCGCACTCCTTCCTCCTGCTGGACTCCTTCCCCTCTCCTCACTCCTTCCCCCCCGAACTCCTTCCCTTACACCTTCCACTTCCTCTCACAGCTATCTCCCCAGTTGCCATCTTCTCCCCTTTACTCCTCCTCTCCATTGTCCCTGCCCCCTCTCAACCGTGCCCCCGACACCTTCATTTCCACCTCCCAACCTCACCCCCTCAACACCTTCAATCCCCCCTCCCAACCTTACCTCCTAGTATCTTCATTCCCCCCTCCCCACCTCACCACCCAATATCTTCATTCCCCCCGTCCCCCCATCCCAAACTGAGCCCCCGACACCTTTGTTCCCCCCTCCCAACCTCAAATCCCCGACACCTTTCTTCCCCCTCCCAACTTCACCCCTCTTCCAATACCTCTTCCTCTCCCAGTTGACACTGGGCCTTCCTCTCCCACCCCCTCAGTACGTCATCCTCTCCCAAACACAGGTGGACCTTCCTCTCCACCCCCTCGACCATCATTTGTTATGAGCAGACCCTCAATGGTGACTTTCCACCTTCTGTGAGCTGCTTCACAGCACAGCCATGTCCATGAGAATCCACCGAGCATGCCATAGACGTTCCTCCAGGGTCCCGTTGCTGTTGGGGTCCAGAATCTTCTGCTCCTCGGATGTCCACAACATGAGCAAGGACCTGATGATAAGTCCCCGACTTCTGCGTGTCACACTTGTCAAGAGGTGTTCTGCACCGGCATATTTTCCTGCCAACGTGGGTGGGTGATCCAACGGCGGGGGAATGATTCTAGTGGGTTGGCCTTATAATGATATGCAGATGTATTACAATGAATCTCCCAACATCCAATGGCGGGAAATGTGGCCCACTATCGATAGGCTGAGCGGACAATTGCAAACTAGTTTCACGATGTCCTGAAACTGATCTTTGGCCTTCTCGCCATATTGTCCGCTCACACCGCCGGAACAACCAAAGCCAGTGGGCGCAGAAAATTCTGCCCAAGTTCCTGATCCACTGCTTGAGTTGTTGCTGACAGTTTTGAAACTTGGTAGCGAGAGTACATAAAGAGTCAAGCATGTCGTGTGAAGCTGGAGCCAAATTAGGCATCAGATAATCTACATCAGAGCATGTAAATCAATCACAATATACTGATGAAACATCTAACGGGCCTGAGGGGAGAAATGCTGCAAAGCTTACAAACACAAAAGAGACAACTCTGAGGTCAGTGCCACATTTTGATGCCTTTGAATATTTGGCCTTGGAGGATTTTCAGCTTGTTCTATATTAAAAAGACTCAGCTATGTTAAATTCAGCTGGCACGGTGCTAGATCCATACAGCACACAAGCTATAAGTTTCTTCACAAACTTCTTGGGATGTGAATTAGATTTCCTGCCAAGTTGGCGTACATCAGTTTAAGACTGATGTTTATTAAAATGCACCTGTAAGATTCTGAAAGTTAGGAAGGTCCCATTCATTTGATCCCATAGCTGTCAAGGGACCCCAGATATAAGAGAGCAGTAACAGGTTTGATTAGCAGCTCAACTTGCCCATCTCTGACATGGAGAACTGAGGGAAGGACTGCCTGACAAGTTTCACCACGATGTCAGAAATATATTGAGAAAGCAGATGTACGTGGAGAGGTTGATCTTCCCAACAGCAGAGTCAGCTAGCTTCAGTGACTTGCTAGTCTAGAAATCTATGTGATATTGGGTAGAGTCACACACTATTATTTTCTACTTTATGAGGATGGCAAGGACAAACCCTTATTCTTTTTTTGTATGATCGTTACATGAGAGGCATGCTTGTGTAATGTGAACAGGCTGATGAATTTCACAGAGCATTCAAACATGAAAAGAAGATTTCAAAGGTTGGGGCTCAGAGGTAGAGAGAGAATTTCCCTTCTACTAATTAGTTTGATTGGAGGATGTGGAAAATTATTTTGCTGGATGCTTTGCTCTAGATCCAAGACAGTGACCAATTCTAAAAAAAAGAGCATTAGTTGCTGGGAAACTTTTATCAAAGGCAAGCCATACAATGCCAATTTCAAAAGAGTAGTTTGGGTTCATATTTCTTGTAAGATTCAAGCACATGCCCATCCGAGCAAGTCCATTAAATACATATCAGGCAGATAAAGTGGTGGCCTGTTCAATCATGTTGGCTCCACTTTCTTAAAGTGGAATCTAAACTGGACACTGCAGGTGGAACAGCTGCCCCTAAGCTGCAACTCATGTATACAAATCAATCAATGATGTTACTATTGTCCAAAATTTCCCTGAGACTTGTACGATTGCAATGACAAGCCAATGTCTTAGTATTAATTTTATATGGAAATATATGAATTAGGAACAGGAGTAGGCAACTTGGCCCCTTGAGCCTGCTCCTCCATTCAATACATTCATGGCTGATCTGATTGTAACCTTAACCCCACATTCTTGCCTAACCCTGATAACCTTTCAATCCCTTGTTAATCAAGAATCTATCCTTTGCCTTAAAAATATTCAAAGACTCTGCTTCCACCGTCTTTTGAGGAAGAGAGTTCCAAAGACTCCAGACCCTGTGAGAGAAAAAATGTTTCCTCATCTCAGCCTTAAATGAGTGACCCCTTATTTTTAAACAGTGACCCCTAGTTCTAGATTCTCCCACAAGAAGAAACAACCTCTCCACATCCACCCTGTCAAGACCCCTCAGGATTGTAAAGGTTTCAATCAAGTCGCCTCTTACTCTTGTAAACTCCAGTGGATACAAGCCTAGCCTGTCCAACCTTTCCTCATAAGACAACCCACCCATTCTTGGTATTAGTCTAGTTAACCTTCTCTGCACTGCTTCTAACATATTTACATCTTTCCTTAAATAAGGAGACTAGTACTGTACATAATGCTTCAGATGTGGTCTTACCAATGCCCTGTACAGCTGAAGCATAACCTCCCTACCTTTGTAATCAATTCCCCTCACAATAAATGATAATATTCTATTAGTTTTCCTAATTACCTGCTGTACATGAATACTAACCTTTTGTGATTTGTGATCCGTGATTCCTGATTCATGGGGAGGTGGTGGCGTTGTGGCATTGTCACTGGACTGGCAATACAGAGACCCAGGGTAATCCTCCGGGGATCCATGTTTGAGTCGCACCATGGCAGATGGTGGAATTTGAATTTGGAACTCAAAGTCTAATGATGACCATAAACCCATTGTCAATTGTTATAAAAATGATGTCCGATTAACTAATATCCTTTAGGGAAGGAAATCTGCTGGTCTGTGACTCGAGATCCACAATAATGTGATTGACTCTTAAATGCCTTCTGAGCTTCAGTAAATGCTGGCCTAGCCAGTGATGCCCACATCCTGTGAATGAATCACAAAAAAGCACTAGGGCACCCAGACCTCTCTGAATCTCAGAGCTCTGCAATCCCTCACCATTTCGATAATAAGCTTCTGTTTTAAACCAGCAGATTGCCGCCATGTTGTGGTACCGACTGGTCACTTTGACCCCTCCCCTGGATTTTGTCACGGAAATCCAGAGAATTCTCATTGATTTCTTCTGGGACAAAAGGCCCCACTGGGTCACTGCTGAGGTTCTGAATCTCCCGCTTAGGGAGAGCAGTCAGGTGCTGGTGTGCTTACCCACCCAGGTGGCAACTTTCCACCTTCAGGCTCTCCAGTGATACCTTTATGTCAAGTCCCCTCCAGGATGGTGTGCCCTGGCAGCATATTTCGTCTGCCAGGTGCACAGCCTGAATTATGAAGTGTTTGTAGACTGGAGGGGCCATCTTTTACCTGATCAAGGTCTGGAACATGGTCGCCTTATGACGCAGCTCTCCGCCGTCAGGAATAGCAGCTAATGTCAGAGAGCCGCTGTTCAGGAATCCACCCCCCAATCAGTTTCAGTGGCTGGCAGAGAGGAGGGCTGTGGCTGCTGGGATGACTAGGATTGAGAATGTAGGTGTACCTAGACCATATGAACTGCAACAGCTCAAGAAGATGCTCACCACCACCTTCTCAAGGGCAATTGGGGATGGGCAGAAACTGCTAGCTTAACCAGAAATGCCCACAACCCATCAAAAAAAGAAACAAAATGGGGCTGAATTTTTGCTTGTCAGGAGCGCCTGATCGGCAGGCCCAGAAGTGGCCATAATTTCTGCTTCCAGCCATGATTGAACACTGGATGCGATTTCATGCTGGCTGCCCAATTAAGGGCCAACCAGCGCAAAATGCGTTCGGACACTGAGGCCATGGGATTGCCTCCTGAGAAATGTGTGGTAAGCGGTGGAGACCTTGCCCTGAGACCGAAGCAGTGCCTTGGCTACCTAGCTGAAGGTGGTTTGAATCAAGGCCTCCCTGGTGTCCTTTCCTCCCTGAAGATTTCTTAAGTCTGCTTCCACATTTTCACCCTGTGCCTCACGGGCTCCTCATCAGATCCATCAGTAGAGTATTCATCTGAGGCTTGTGGAGCTCCCTCGCTATCCTCATCCTCCATTGAGTGGAAGCCCATTCTGTTCACAAAGGCACGTGGCTGTTCCACATGATGGTCACATGAGTGCAGTCTATGTCACCCTGGATCCAGGGAACCCAACAATTGTTGCAAAGCCTCTAGCTCGCTCAGCCTGGCTGGCTTCGTCTATTCAATAATGAATAAATGTCATGAACCATCTAACCAGCTGAATGGGACACTCCACCCAGATCCTCCATGACCCCTGGAAAGATATGGATTCAAAAAATTGAAGGCTACTGTGACCCTCAGAGCCACTGACATTGGGTGCCCACCCAAACAGTTGGAGCTGGTCACTGGCCAAATCATCTGGCATATGGATGTGTGTCCCTAGAGAGGCGAAGCCTCCTGTGGCACTGGACCTCAGACATGCTGAGGTAGCTGGATAGCTGCCTGTAGACTCTGCCGTGCCTTCTGCCATGCTCTCCCTGCTGGGCCTGCAACCACTGTGCCTACGCCTTTCCTCCCACAGATCGCACTCTAGGATGCTACCTGTGCACACCTGACCTCCTCTTCCTCTGCCCCTCTCTTCATCCTCAGAGGAAGTCCCACCAGTGGAGTACAGTGGAGTGCTGAAATACAGATGGCACTGCCCCATGCACTGAAGGCTGCACTTGGCCAGTTGACAAAACAAGTTGCCCTCAAAACAAAGCAAATACTTCAGCAGAAACCACATGATAGAGTATGAAATCTCAGCATAAAGAGAAAACTCTCACCCGATCTCCTAACAACTCACATAGCCAATGCTCCAGCCCCCTTTTATCCTGCCCTTGGATGAGAAATGAGAAAAAAATGGATTGGCCACCTGCCTGTGTTGTCCGTGTGGCCAACGCTGAATCGCGCAGGCAACGTAAAATTTGGATCATTTGAGTTGTTAATGGGCGTAATCGCCTGTCTGATTGTTGACGGGCACGCTTCTGACTCCCGCGTACGTCTGCTGACCATAATGTTGTGAGTGAGCGCAAAGACTAGTCACACGATTTCAGGTCGGGGGCACAGCCACTCATTCAACGTATAATTCTGGCCATAATTTATTGAGGTCTGTTGTGCCATCAACTACCAAGAAATTAATTACCGCAGCCCCTCCTTCATTAAAATCAATGGTGGTGGAGAGGTTCCTGAATTAATACTACATTTATTGCCGCTGATGCTCAGAATGAAAAGTAATGGAACTGGTGACCTCCTGGTGACCTGGCACCAGCCTGATTAATGGATTTAAAGGATCAATCAGCAATTCAATCCACTATTTTTTAAATAAGTCCCCAGGAAATGACTTTGGTTACCTGCTAGGCGACTTCTAAGCATTTCTTTATCTTGGTAAATTAATCACCGTGTTATTGTGTTATAATTTAATTAATGCATTTAAAATGTGGCTTATGGCTGTAACATTGCAAATCTTGCAAGAGTTTGGCCTGGTCTGTTTTTAGAACTGAAGGGATCACCAGTTGATTGAAACAAAATGGGTTTAGATTTCAATAAAAACAGAAAATGCAACAGTGAAGAGAGAAACAGCGTTAATATTTCAGTCAATGATATTTCATCTGATTTTTCATTTTAATTGGTAGTTCCACTTCTAATTGATCCATTTGCCCTGTGAGCTAAATAGGAGGACTCCCTTCAATCTGCTTCTGGGGCTGAATTATTGCCCTGACAAACATGCAAAAGCATTCTTAATAACACCACTGCACAGTAGTAGATGACCAGCAACCATGTACCTAGGAAGTTCACGTGGATTTGCATGACTGAGCTGAATCATAATTCACAAAAATGGACGGAAACTTGTCAAAAGTTAAAATGCAAAAGAAATCTGAAAGAGGAAACCGAATAATTTGAACCCTCCGACTTTTGGTTTTGGAAGCGGCATGAGAGATGGACAACCAATCTGCTTATGGGGGCCGAATTGATGCCTTACATCTTACAATGAGGCTTCCTGCCTTCATTTTATAAATCATACTACTTTTAACTTACATTAGCCAGGTTTTCCAGGCCACAGGATACCTGGCAGGTGACAGGGGGCTAGAAGAGCTCAAACCATGAGATTAAATTCTTTACAGCACTGCTTATGGGCCAGTCAAAGCAAGAGTGTTTCCTCCAGGACCAGCAAGCTATCTTGTAAACCAGCACCCCACCCCCACCCAATGTGTGATCTGTCTGCTCCCCCTCTGACCAATATTTGTTTCCCCCAAAAACCATCAGACACCCTGACTGCATCATATTACTTTGAATACTATCTGCTTTCCCCCAACCAGTAGCTAGGCCCGTCGATTGGATTCGCTGACCTCCATCATGCACTCACCCAATCAGTATCTGCTCCACAACTGTAAACCCCTTCCCCAAGATCTCTAACACTCCCCTCTGTTCTGAAACTTCCTGAACTCCTGGGCTGTGGCCTTGTGAAGCAGGCTTTCTGCCTGATAGGTCTCAAGCCTGCTGCCTGCGTACAGCATATGGAGGAATTGGAGGCCTGAGGTTTACTCTTGGCGGGCACGTGCGATCGGCAGGCCCACGACCAGTCGGGAAATGGGCCATCGCCTGCAATTGGCCCCCAACTGTGATTTCACACTGGCTAGCCAATTAAGGCCCACCAAATGTGAATCACGTCTTCCCAATGGTCAGGAAGGGCAGGGGCGGAGGCTTGTCAGCCGTCCAGTCCAATGGTGACCTGGCGGGCGGTTTTAAAACAGCACAGGCAGCTCCTTGAAGGCCACCAGGGAGGAACATATTTGCAGAGTTCTGAAGACCGAAGTTATGGCCTCAAATGGGGCTGGAGACACCAGGGGGGAGGGCAGGTTGGGTGGGGATTCGCTCCCCCACGCCCCCCTCCGCCCCGATTTTCGGACAAGTGCCTCGCGGTCCTCCTGAAGGAGGTGACTGCCAGGAGGGACACCCTAGTCCCCAGAGATGGAAGGATGAGGCCACCGTACCTGACAAAAAGAGCTTGGGAGGAGGTGGCAGCCCAGGGCAGCAACCATGACATTATGCAGCGCACGTGGGTGCAGAGCCACAAAAGGTTTAATGACTTGCTGCGCTCAGCAAGGGTGAGTACCGTGTTGACATGGATCAGTGTGTTGAAGTAGTAAGGTGTGACCATCCCTCCCGTGGAGCTCAAGGGGTCAGGGTCTGAGACTCAACTGTCAATGACACCGGAGCTGGCCAAGGGGGTGAGCCCTGGCTGCCTTGCAGCTCGAGGGCCATGACTCGGATGTGCCCTGCAAGTTGGTCTTCAAGTGGGATTGGTCAGGCTGCAATGGCGCTGCAGGTAGAGAGTGGACTGATCAATGCTCCTCTGTCCTTCAGGAGAAGATGACCCATAACAACATTGAGAGGTTTTCGACAGGCGGAGACCCCCCAAACCTCCTAATCCTAGCCAGATTCTAGGGGGACACCTTTGAGATAGAGAGGTAGCACGCACCTCAGTCAACCTGCCGCGGAGAGGCTGGGGTGTCAGACGAAGGTAAGAGTGCAGTGCACAGAGGTGAGAGTTTCGGATGGTGCAAACATTCTTGTGCAGCCTCATCATTGATGGGAGCCTCAAAACTGCTTTCCTCATTGATCATTGAAAGATGATGGCACCATGATGCAGATCTCCATTGTCTCACCAGGGTGCCTGGCATGCACAGAGACAGTGTGATGACATTAACTAATAACATGTTGTTGTTCTCCCTTAGATTCACCAATACGCACTCAATCGCAGGACTCCTGATGCCAGATGACCACGAGTCTCTACATGCACCTGCATCACACCCGTTCCCTGAACCAGGCACCAGCACTGATACTAGAACTTTGGAGAGTGTTAGACCTTTGGCTAGAATGTTAGAGCACAGCAGTGAGGGTACTTCACATGCGCTTGAGGTGCAAGCGGAGGCAGAGGGTTCCCAGGGCGCCAGCAGTCGGAGGGCTGCTGGAGACCAGGACGATGCTCAGTTGAAGGCAGATGATGAGCCTCTAGAGTCATCCATTAGGTGGCAGATGCTGGATGTCCAGCGGGATTTGAGGGAGAATCTGGCGGAGGCCCAGGAGGGTATGTGTGTCATGGCCTCTATTGTGGAGGAGTCCATACAGAGCACAAGCACTGCGGTGACCCTCATGGCCGAGTGCACTGCCTCCTCCATTGGGAAAGTGGTAACTCTCAGGGAGAGGCTGCTTCAGGGACAGAATGAGGGGTTCCTGGGGTTACGTTCAGAACTGTAAGCCCTCACAAGACAATGGCCTCAGGTGATCAGTGTCAATGTGGGAGATGGATGAGTATCCCACCAGGTGCCCGTCCATCAGTGGAGAGCAGGGAGGTCCACATGAGCTGCTTGTCATCTCTGTGGGCTCCTCTTGGGTTGCTCTGGGTGATGGCAGCAGTTCTTCTGCCCCTCTGCCAGTGGCCATGGCATCTGATGAGGCAGTGATGACTGGGGAGGTGCCAGCCATGGCACTGGCCACTCCCTCCCATGCGGAGCCAGCACAGGCTCCACTGGCCAGAGGACAACTGCCAAGGTCATTAAGTCCAACAAGACAGCAGAGTCAGCAGGTTGCCTCCAATGCTGGTGCCGGCGATGGGGGAGAACCAAGACTTAGCACTCGCAAATTTAAGTTTAAGGCATGATGAGAACACGAGGGACTGGTGACGGGTGATCATCTGTTGTGTAATGTTTTGTTATGTTTAGTAGTCTGGGAATGAAGACCAGAGAAGGTTATGTTAGTTTGTTTTGATTGTCAAATAGAGATAGATTTTGTTTGTGTCATAATGGCCTGAGTATGCTTCGCCTTTTAATTTTTTGGTGCAGGGTATGCCAGTATGTAATGCTAGATGTGAATGGCTCAAAACTTTATTGCACAGGAACTGAGTGGACTTTGGGTTCAAATGAAGGTGTCATTTCACACATCTGGGATGGAGGTGGCAGCCCTGGCATGAGGTGGAAGGAGATCTTTGGCAGCCTAGCTGAAGGAGCGTTGGGTCAAGGCGTCCCCAGTTATCCTGCCTCTCTGAAGATACGGAGTTCTGCCTCCACACCCTCAGCGTTTTCCTCACCATGCTCCTCTTCTGATTCACTCCTGGACTTATCCTCTGTGGCCTGTGGAGCTGCTTCAAGATCCTCTCCCTCCAGTGGATCCCCCCTTGTCAGTGCCAGATTGTGGATAGCGCAGCTTGCAACCACTATCAGTGATCCCAGTTCTGGGGGGTACTGTAGTGCACCCCGTGTACAGTCCAGGCATCAGAAGCACATTTTCAGAAGACCTATGGTCCTCTCTATCACCGCCGTTGTGGAGGCATGACTCCCATTGTAACACTTCTCTGCCTCTGTCCTTGCATGGCAGAGCCACATTTTCAATGGATAGCCCTCGTCAACCAGCAGTCATCCATCCAGTCGGGCTGGAGCACTGAAGAGCCTCAGCAACTGGGAGTGTCTCAGGATATAAGGGTCATGGGAGCTGCCAGGGTAACTTGCACAGACTTGCAGAATCTGCATCCTGTGATCACACACTATCTGCATGTTCATGGAGTGGAAGCCTTTCCTGTTGACGAAGGCGTCGGGCTCCTGCTGACGCCTTGATGGCCATATGTATATAGTCGATTGCACCCTGGATGCGGGGTAAGCCAGCAATCGCTGAAAACCCTCTGGCTCTCTCGCTCAGCCTGGCTGGCCTCATCCGTACGGAAATGAATAAATGTCATTACCCACCTGAACAGATCTTCTGTCACCAGCTTGACACAACAATGGACAGCTGATTAGGAGACTCCACACAGATCCCCCACTGACCTCTGGAAAGAGCCGGAGGCATAGAAGTTGAGGGCGACTGTGACCTTCAGAGCCACTGGCATGGGGTGTCCACCCACACAGTCGGAGCTGATCTCAGGCCCAATCATCTGAGAAATGGAGGTCGCTGTCTCCCTAAAGAGGCGGAGCCTCCTTCAACATTGCACCTCAGACATATTGAGGTAGCTGTATCACCGCCTATAAACCCTGGCAGCAGGAAAGTGGCATCTTCTGCAGCCCCTTCCACCTTGGACTACCTGCTGGCCTTGCGCACCTTGTGCCTGTGCCTCTCCTCCCACAGGTCCCTCCCCTGGAAGCTGGCCTCCTATCTTTCTCCTCAGAGGAGGTGCATCCAGAGGAGACTATAATCCTCATTACCATGGTCACATAAGGCTGTTGAAGGCTGTCTGATAGCTGGAAAGATCCACACAGTCAAAATCCTCCAGGGGCCTTGGAGACACCAATGAGTCCTGAAATGAAGCTCAGAACAGAGATGAAGCTGCCATGTTCGAAGAAGCAACCAGCAGCAAACTATCTCCTAAACTCCTCACTACTCACACAGGCAATGCTGCTGACCCTTTCTAACCTGCCCTTGGATGAGGTTTTGCAAAAATGTGGGCTGCCCGCCTGCCAGTTTTACCCATGCGACAAGCATAGAATCACATGGGTAATGTAAAATCTGGTCCAACTGGGTTTTTAATAGCCTTAATTGGCCCCTTAATTGATAATGGGCACGGTTCCGACACTTGCGCATGCCCGCTGACCTGAAGTTTGCGGAATGGAAGCTGCAGCCCTGGCATGAGGTAGAAGCAGATCTTTGGCAGCCTAGCTGAAGAAGTGTTGGATCATGGTGTCCCTGATGTCCCAACCTCCCTGCAGGATACAGAAGTCTGCTTCCACGCCCTCAGCGTTCTCCTCACTATGCTCCTTTTCTGACTCACCACTATATTCATCCTCTGTGGCCTGTGGAGCTGCCTCAAGATCCTCTTCCTCCTGTGGGCCCCTCCTTTGCCAGCGCCAGATTGTGGAGAGCGCAGCATGCAACCACAATCAGTGACCCTCGCTCTGGGGGGGTATTGTAATACACCCCCTGAACAGCCCAGGCATCGGGAGCACATCTTCAGAAGACCTCTGGTCCTCTCTATCACTGCCCTTGTGGAGATATGACTCATATTGTAACACTTCTCTGCCTCTGTTCTTGGGTGGTGGAGCCACCTTTTCAATGGATAACCGTTTGTTGGGACGCTCACCCGACGCATTCTTGCACTATTTTACGCTCAATCGGGTCAGGCACACAACCGCCCATGAGGTGTAAAATTCTGCCCAAAGTTTAAAGCAGCCCTGCAGTTACAGACTACAGGCCTTTCAGGAAAATGGCCCCAACCAAAAAAACAAGCCCGCCTTAACCATTGCCCTCCATCTCTTGGCACAGAACTTGCTTCCAGACTAAAATCAGCCTATTATTATCTTGTTAACATATTGGATGTTGTCTTACTGTTGAGAGATAAGGTAAACTTGGCAATACTGGATTGGCTGTCCATCATATTCTTTGCCAGATTTTCTGTTCTCTTTGGAGCTCAGCCATTTTACAACATTGACTGAAGGTAAAATCACCCCAATTGTAACTACTTAGAAAGCTGGCTGAAATTGTGCATTTCTATTGTATGTTTCTACATTTTTATACTTTCTTTAGGCAGTAAATCAATCACAGGTGAAAAATTCACCTTGTCATTGTGCCAAGCAACAGAACTCTGACATTGCTTCAAATGGACCATAGTCCCAAAGCTCATTTTTTGGAAAAAACCTGCATACTTCAGTAAAGTGTAATGTGTAGCCCACTTATGCGCTCCTTACAGACAATAATATTTCCTAAATTGCATTATGTTATCATATAATGCTTAGTAGTTTTAATAATATATAAGCAGCTCATTGGTAATTCCCCCAGAAACCTGGAATTATAACTTTCCAGTTGCATAAAAAGGTACCTATATGTGTTATTTAACATTTTAGCTTTTTAATGGTTCCAAATTAAAGAAAGAAAAATTATGTTAAAATCTCATCCAGGACAGGATATGTCCTTTGAAGGAACAAAAAGAAAGACCTTTCATTTATATCGTGTCATCATGTCATCGGATGCTGCACAGACAATGAAATTATTTTTAAAGTGTAGTAACTGCTGTAGTGTAGAAAATGCAGCTGCGAATTTGCACACAGCAAGATGCCAGAGATAGCAATAAGATAAATTAATCCAATCACAGTTTCCTAGCCACTGACTCCATTGCTCTCCCTGGCAAATGTCTGATGCTGAACCAGGCTGTGACCTTAATGTTGTAGTTGACCTCACAATGAACTTTCACCACACATCAGTAGCATCACCAAGATAGACCACTTTCATCTTCATAATATTGCCTGACTTTACCCCATGCCTTAGCTCATCCATGCCTTTGTTACCTCTAGGTGTGATGATTCCAATACTTTCCCATAAATGTGAGCTCATTCAAAACTCTGCTGACCTTATCACCACTTATACCAAGCTTTGTTCACCCATCGTACCTGTGCTCGCTGATCTACATTGGCACCTGTGATTTTCAAACTCTCATTCTTGTTTTCAAATCCATATTGCCACGTTCCTCCATATATCTTTACCCTCCCGAAGTCCTATAACCCTCCAAGATTGTCATGCTCTTCCAATTCTGGCCTCTTATGCATCCCCAGTCATGCCTTCAGCTGCCTTGGCCCTAAACTCTGAAATTCCCTTCCTAAACCTCATACCCTATGCAGTAAAGTGGAGTAACATGTACCTTTAGGAGAATACAAGTGGGTGAACTATGTTACAGTACTGACCAATCAATGTACAGCACGGTCTACTGGTTAACTGTAAGCCTAGAGCTGGAGGTGGCTGTGGGAGCACGCAAGGATTTAGTGCTCTGCCTCTGTTGCGATAAACAATCAGTTTGTTCTTATGTCAGTCTCTCTCTGTTATTGAAAGCGAGCATCAACTAACACGTGTGTATGAAGGCATACAATTCAGTTCACGCGACTAGTGAGCTCATAGCCAAGGCATAAAACTGGCAAAATTGTAAGCCCCCTGAGTGAGAAGCCATAAGATGGGTGAGCAAAACATTACAAAGAGAACTTGTGCTTTGTTGTAAAATAGACGGCAATCAGAGCAGAAAGCGATGCTGCAGTTTTAAATTTTAGAAAAGAGACAAGAAAAAACACAGAATTGCGCTCACCGGGATCCCTTCAACACTCGAAAAGAACGCAAAACATAGCACAGAAAAGCCGAGAGCTGCAGAAATGGAGTTGAGAGGAAACGGTGACTGCTCTTAAAGCGGCAATACATTTAAAAAGGTGCATGCAAGAAAAATGGCTATGGGCAGAAAATTATAAGAGACCCCAGAGAGAGACCAACTCTGCAAAAGGCAAAACACGAATCGATCAACAGCAGTCAAAAGAGCCATGGTAACTAAACACCAGAATTTGTCATTAACAGGGAAGCCCATCGGAAGAACAGTCCCCTTGCAGTCAATCACGATGCCGCAGTTTGGGCGGTGCCAATCCGTTCAACCTCATTTCAGATGAATGGCCTCAGTAAGTCAAATGCCTAGCAATCTTTTTTTACCACTAATGACATCACCGGGGAGGAGAAGAAGAGGGCGATTCTTTTGTCCACCTGCGGGAGCAAAATGTATGGGCTGATCCACAGCCTCACATCACCTAACACCCCTGACTTGAAGACTTTTGACGAGTTAATAAAAATTGTACAAAACCACCTAAGACCAAAGCCCTCAGCCACTATGCAGTGCTTCAAGTTCAATTCAAGGAATAGACTTCCAGAGGAGATATTAGCTGACTATGTTGCAGTTTTAAAGGCATTAACTGAACATTCGAATTTGGAACACCATTAGTGATATGCTGAGAGACCGGCTGATATGCGGGATTGGAGATAATGCTATTCAAAGGCTAGCTAATCTAGACTTCAGTAAGGCATTAGAATTAGCCACAGCCATGGAGAGTGCTGTTAGAAATTCAGAAGTTATAACAGATACACAAAATGGGCTCTTCATCTGGTAGGGCGGAACAAACCATCAACAAAAGGTGCGAAAACGTTGGACCCCACAGAAAGGTGGGAAACGCCCCCTATGTACAGATCAGTAAAAAACAGCACTACCACAGTGGAAACCAACAAAATGAATGAGAGAAATGCATCCAGGCGATCGACAATTCAAACAAATTGACTGCTATTTCTGCCACCACTATGGTCACATAACATGATACTGCAGAAATAGGCTGAGGCAGCATTTTAAAGACAAAGGGAGAAATCATGAAATATGTCTCATGGAAGAACTAGAAGAAATAGAATCAGACATCCATTCATTATATAACCTGAAAGTGGGTAGAACTGAGCTGATCCAAGTAGTCATTATAGTCAATGGACAGCCGTTGATACTGAAGTTGATTTTGAAGCGTCAATGTCTGTCATTGGAGAACATACATTCAGATACTTGAATAAAGGAACCCATCCTTTAAGATTGGAAGTATTGGGCACTGAGAACATACACGGTTGAAGAAGTAAGACTCAAAGGGCTATGTCAAGTCTCAGTCATTTATGGAGATCAATCTGAAAAGTTGCTCTTGATAGTGGTAGCTGGAGGGGGCCCCAGCTTAATAGGCCTCAATTGTCTCAAAAAGATTCAATTGAAATGGGCCGAAATTTTTCAAGTTACCACGAAAGGCTTCCAGGAATTATTGCCGAAGTATGCTTCCGTTTTCAACGACAAGTTAGGAAGGATTTGCGGGCTACAGGCCAGAATCCATATAGATCCAAATGCAACTCCCAGATTTATAACAGCCAGACCAGTTCCTCATGCTCTATGGGACAAGGTTGAAACCGAACTGAACAGACTGGAAAAATTGGGCATCCTACAACCAGTGCAATTTTCTGAGTGAGCGGCACCCATCGTACCTGTACTGAAGTTGGACAAAACCTTGCGTGTATGTGGTGACTATAAGCTAACTGTCAATAAAGTGGCCAAGTTGATAGACACCTGATACCCAAAAATGAGGAATCGTATTTGAAGTTGGCAGGAGGCATCACATATTCGAAATTAGACATGAGCCATGCCTTCCAGCAGGTACAGTTTGAAAAAGACTCCAGGGAACTTGTCACCATTAATACACACTGAGGATTGTATCAATACACACGCTTACCCTTTGGGGTCTCCTTGGCTTGTGCTATTTTCCACAAAATGATGGAAAACTTGCTCCAAGGATTGCCCCATGTTATAGTTTACTTGGATGATGTATTGGTCACAGGATTAACTAATAATGAACACTTAGCAAAACTAGAAGAGGTGCTCAAATGTTTCGCACAAGCTGGGGGCACATTTAAGACGAGAGTAGTGTTTGTTCCAATCTAAGGAGGTAGTTTACTTGGGCCACTAGGTTGATGCGCAGAGCCTGCATCCTGTGGAAGAAAAGGTCCAGGCCATTCGCGAGACATCTTCTTGAGAAATACCACAGATCTTAAGACTTTCTTAGGCATGGTAAACTACTATGGACGAATCATTCCATATCTCTCAACTGTGCTGGTCCCGTTGTCTGGCCTGCTTAAGAAGAACCAAAAATGGAGTTGGCAAGCCCTGCACCAGGATGTCTTCCTGAAAGTGAAGCGATTGTTCAGATCATGGGCCTTGTTGGTCCACTTTGACCCCAAGAAGGAATTCATTTTAACATGTGATACGTCCCCTTATGGAATAGGGGCTGTCCTTTCACATGGACGGTGGATGGCTCCAAACGACCCATTGGTTATACATCTCGCACACTCCGGGTCGCAGAGCAATGATACTCCCAAATTGAAAAAGAGGCCTTATCTATTGTGTTCAGCATCCGGAAGTTTCATCAATATCTACACGGTCGCCGTTTCTATATTATAATTGACCATAAGCTCCTGCTGGGATTATTTGGAGAATATAAAGCGATATCACCTATCGCATCAGCTCGCATCCAGAGATGGATAATGTTAGCCGCCTATGTATACGCTTTTGTTCAGCTTTCAAGAACTCAAATCTCACATGCCGATGCACTTAGCTGCCTTCCCCTGCCAGCTAATAACAGGGGGCTCTGATTCCACAGGAATTGGGCTTAATGCTAAATTTTCTGGATTCCTCCCCGTTCAGACCAGACAAATCCTCAAGTGGACAAGCCACAACACACTATTGTCTAACGCCCAGGAGCAGGTCTTGAGTGGTTGGTCAGGTGGATCTAAATCTGAGGAGAGGAAGCCCTGTTCCGATCACAGATATGAACTTTCCTGCCAGGATGGCATATTACTTTGGGTGGCAAGGGTTATTGGGCCCCTGAGGGGTGAAGGCCATTATTAGCTGAGCTACATAGCGCTCACCTGGGCATTAGCAGAATGAAGATGCGTGCACACAGCTATTTGTGGTGGCCATGATATCTTGGATATAGAAACCCTGGTCAAAAACTGTCCTCAATGCCAGCAAGTGCAAAAGATCCCCCTCTAAGCTCCATTGCACCCATGAGAATGGCGGAAGCGGCCAGGGACGCGCCTCCACGTCAATTACGTGGGACCCTTCTTGGGCGCAATGTTCCTTTTACTGATTGACTCCCATTCCAAATGAATGGATGTCTATGAAGTTGGGTCACCCACATCGACTGCCACCATAGACCATTTGCAGCAGAGTTTTGCTATGCATGGGTTGCCGGAGGTCCTCGTGTCCAACAACAGAACAGGTTTTAACATGGGGGAGTTCCACAGGTTCACAACCCTTAATGGCATTACCCATATCAAAATCTCACCCTTTGGCCGAACATTGAACAGCATGAGCGGGCAGTCCAAACCTTTAAATCTGGGATGAAAAATATACAAGGGGATTCCATAAGCACAAGGTTGTCCTGGTTCTTGTTCGCATACCTGACCATGCCACACACAATGAATGGCATTGTCCCGGTGGAACTACTAATGAAGAGACGTCTCCGCAACTGCCTGACCCTTATCCTGCCAAATTTAAAGGGGAGGGTGGAGAAAAGCCAAGAGGCATGATGGTCATGGTCACGAAAGAACTTTCACAGTGGGAGATGTGGTCCTCGCGAAGAACTTTGGAGCTGAGTCCAACTGGCTGTTAGGCAAGGTGAATGCAGCACCTGGACTCCTGTCCTATAAGGTATCAGTAAATGGCCGAGTAATTAGATGGCACATGGATCATCTCCACAAAAGAACGCCAGTCCCTCAAGAAAAAATGCAGTCTTTATCTACACTTGAGTCTGTTCCGCATGTAGAGGACAGGTCACATGATTTGGAAGCACCTGTGGAGCCTGTGGGACCCGAGGGGGTGGGGGAGACAAACCTGCCAATTCCCACAAGGGAACCTAGTAGACAACTGTCCCCTGATAAGGAGGTCTCCGAAAAACCAGCCAACGTTGTGAACTGCAACACTCAGCACATCCAAGAAAGCCTCCTGAGAGACTTGATTTGTAACTAGTTATTAGTGTAAATAGTTCACATGTTATTAAGTTTGTCAACTGTATTTTTTAGGTAAAGAGGGAGGGATGTGGTAAAGTGGAGTACCATGCACCTTTAAGAGAATGTAAGTGGACTAACCATGTGACGGTACTGGCCAATCAATGTATAGCTCGGGCCACTAGTGAACTAGAGCTGAAGATGCTTGTAGGGGCAAGCAAGGATTCTGCCTTCTGTTGCAATCGCAGTTTGTTCTTATGTCAGTCTGTCTCCATTATTGATAGTAAGAATCAAAAAACAAGTATATATGAATGCATGCCGTTCGAGCTTACTCAACTAGTGAACTGATAGACTCAAGATATAAAGCCTCTCTACACCTCTTTTTCTCTTGAAGGCACTTCCAGCAATTTTTGTTTTTGTTTCAGATTTCCAGAATCTGCTTTTATCTCATTAAAATATGTTTGACCAAGCTTTTGGTCATGTGTCTTAATATTTCCTTATGTGGCCTGGTGTTAAATTTGTTTAATGATGCTCCTGTGAAACACCTTCATACTTTTTAACTACTTGAAAGACACTATATAAATGAAAGTTGTTGTTGTTTTCAGTGATGTTGGTTGAGGGATGAATATTGACCAGAACACCAGAGAGAATTCCCCTAATCTTCTTCAAATAATAGGACATTTTACTTTTACCTGAGAGGACTGATGGGGTCATTGGAGTGTCTCTATTCTTTACAAATATAATCTAAAGAGAGGCTGGTTTGTCCACATGTACAGATCAGCGCTCTGTGCAGTCATCTGTAAATTAATTTTTCTGCCACACCATACTTGGGTTTATGCTCTAAAAGACAGTACTGATGGCAATTGGTGACTTGCATTGTAAACCTCTTCCTAATATAAGCCACATCCACCCTATGACCTTTAACTTTGCCTTGGTGGACTCCCAAAGCAATTAATGATTTTTAGTTTGCACCTTGTCCCATTTCTGAGAGCTTGGGGAGGTGGCATGCACCCTCGCAGTGACACTTTATCAGAAATGCTATTACCTGGCATTCATGGAGTTGAGTCTGCTCAAATCATCTGCTTCTTCAGCACCACACCATCTACTTTTGAGTCTAGTCAGTTGAAGCAGGTTCTTCTGTCATGTTGCTGTTTCTGCACAATTTTGTCTTTCCACTTTGTTGTTTTATCATTGCAGCTGCTACAATTCATGCTGTTAAGGCATTGTAGAAAATCTGAATCACTGGCAAGGCAGAATTGGGTAGACTTAGTTTGTTAGCTTGAATTTCATCTTTATAACTCTCTGGATAAAACCTGAAAAATTTTAAGGAAGAGTATTTCAGTATGAATGAAATTTGAAAGAAGGAACTTGCATTTAATAAATATCTTTTATTACCTCAGGATGCCCCAAGTACTTTACAACCAATGTGTTACATTTAAAATGTAGTCATCATTATAATATAGGGAGCACGGCAGCTAATTTGCACCCAGCGAGGCCCACTACAGGATAACAACCAGATGCTCTGTTTTAATGGTGTTACTTGAGGAGTAAATATTGGCCAGACTTTTTTTTTATTCCTTCGGGGGATGTAGGCATCATTGGCAAGGCCAGCATTTGTTGCCCATCCCTAATTGCCATTGAACTGAGTGGCTTCCCTAGGACATTTCAGAGGACAGTTAAGAGTCAACCACACTGCTGTGGATCTGGGGCTGGGTTTTACATGTCCCCACTGACGTGTTTTTGGCAGGCAGGTATGTAAAATAGCATGGCAGGCAATTTAACCTGCCCGCAGCACATTGTGGCAGCAGGATGGGCTGGCATGGAGCAAGTTAACTCCAAGCTGACTTTGCTTCCAGTGGAGGAGCTCCCCTATAATATGCAGCCCTTGGAGTCACATGTAGGTCAGATGATGTAAGGACAACAGAGTTCCTTCTCTAAAAGACAGTACTGAACCAGACGGGTTTTTTTCGATAATCAATGGTAGTTTCATGATCACCATTATTGAGATTATCTTTATATTCCAGATTTATTAATCAAATTCAAATCTACCAGCTGCTGTGGTGGGATATGAACTCATGTCTCTAAAGCATTAGTCTGGGCCTCTGGATTACCATTACACCACCATCCCCCCTAACTACCAGAGAGATCTCCCCATTCTTCTTTGAAATAGGGCTATGAGGTCTATTAGGTCCATCTGAGATGGCAGACAGGTCCTCAGTTTAACATCTCAACCCAAAGCCACCACCTCTTGACAGCACAGCACTCTCACAGTACTGCACTGGAATGTCAGCCTAGATTCAATGCTCATGTTGCTGCTTCTTTTTTTGCTTTAGTTGTGTCAGCATCACAGACCAATATTCGTATTTAGCCAACATTTATTTGAGTAGCGCTAGTTAAACCAGCTATGATGTGTTGAGATAGAAGTCCTGATAATAAAAACTTCTAATTAGAAATAATCTAAAGATGGGTCTTGAAGATTCCTTGTGAAGGGATAATCCTAGAAAGATTGTTGATACACTGTTTTGGAAACAAATGGCCTTTCTAGTTTGCGTGAATGACTACTTCATGTTTTGTCATTGCCAGAGGGCACCAGGCACTTGTTTCTGTCAATTCCCACCAATACTTTCTGTATTTCATAGAACATGGTCATGCTATTTCTCTCCATCCTTTGCTGTAGTGATTCCCATTCCAACAGCCTGCCAGCACTTAGGTCAGTTACCACTGAGCTACAGACGACACCAGAATAAAGATTTTAAAAAGTAAGGCTACTAACACTGAGAAAGAAAAAAGTAGTAAGTTAAAGCCTTTGTTTTGGTGACTCAGATTATAAACATCACCATAGCTGAAGTTAAATTAATTACATTTGGCTCGAAATTGAGATCAAAATTTGAAGTGTTGTTGAATGCTGACGACTATTTTAATGGATGCAGTAACATTTTTATTTTAAATACAGGGCTGGAAAACACATTGTGGAACATCAGAAGTGGGACAGAAGATCAACTACTGTGTCTAGAAACCTCAAATCACTAGATGTGTCTTTATATGGAACTAATAGAATTTAATGAAAATGTCAACACAGTCATTTTTTTAAAATAAAATCAATCACACACTATAGAGAAGCAGTCTTCAGGCACAAGTTCAAAACAGTAATCAGCCTATTTTAATGAATGCAGTAGACTAAGTGAAGGTTCTAGCACCATGGATAGGATGTATTGATGTATCAGTCTAAAGCTTTCTTTCTGCTGTGGATTGAACAAACACATTATTGTAGTCTTCTATTTCTATGTGTGTACCATCATGTCTGCAGCCAAGATCAATGACGGTCAAACAAATTTACCTGTATCGATACAATTTTGGATATGTTACATCAATACTAATAGCAAGAACTATGGTATGAAGGACATCCATCAAGATTATGGACTGTCATTTTGGTTTAGTTCACCGTTTTCTCTCTTAGAATTAGAAAGTCAGAATCTCACACCAGTGCTTCATCCAGAAGCTAAGCTACATGCCAGGGCCAGCATCTTACAGCTGGGATGTTAAATCAAGGCCCCTGTGCCCAAGAAGGTTCAGGTGATTGTTAAAGATCTTGTAGCACCATTTGAAAAAGAACAGAGTTCTCCAGTCCAATGTTCTGACCTGTTTGGCCATTACTAACAGTAATAGAGAATCCAGAACATAAACTGTGATGTAATGTGTTTACCAAGTTGGAGTCTGTTATCATTTACTGGTAAAAACATCACAGGAAGTGTTCTAACATTGGCTGCATATAACCTCATTATAACCTTGCGATAAATTGTTGCACGTTCGTTGGATCCTCAGGTTTGGTTTTTCATTTTTGTAATGCATCTGGCAATTGTAGCATAGGTAACTCTCCTGGGTTCTAAACATATCACATTGTCAATTTTAACACAACCTGCCAGCTGCTAAAACCAGAGCAGAATGGTCATCCATTCAGCAGTCACCTCTTTCCCACCAGCTGCCATCTTAACCAGCAGGGTTAAGCGTTTCAGGTGGCTAAGTCATCCACCAGAAGCAAGTGTGAGCCTCATGGATTTATGCAAATCAGAATCCTGTCACGTCAATAAGATTTGGGTTACATTTTAACCTGGAACTGAGCGGAGAAGCAGCTGGGCTCTCATTCCCCGGACAACTATCCTTTGTGTAGCTAGGAGGAGCAACTGATCTCCTCCTGGTACCTCTAGGGAAAGTTGTGTATCCTGCCACAGACCTTTACCCTTTCCTGCCATAATACTCTCCAAAAATCTCCTCACAATCATCACTGCATGTTGGATCCTGGTCACCAATTTGTTGGAACTTAGCGATTCAGGTTTCATGCTTGTTTTGACAGAGCTCATCAGCAGACAGTTCTTAGGTGGGACACATTCTGTTTATTTACATAGATACTCAGCAGCTACACTTGTGTGTTTTCAACTCAAACCCTGTCTCCATACTTCTGTTTACTAATTCAGGCTACTGACCACAGAGGTAGCCCATGCTACTCCTCTATTGGTTACATAAGATCATGTGATCTTTCTTTATAACATCCTTCTTAAAAGTATACTACACATTACATAAGGCCATAATTACCACATTCCTCCCCTGTTACTTGGAAACACATTTTACATTTACTCAAAATGGCAAATTATTTACACAGATAAGTAATTTACAAATTCAGTCTTTCTGGGGGTTTCCTTATGCATGTTGAATGTCTCAGCTCTACAGCTTCAGATGCTTTTTCAGGAACCTGCTTTTCTGGAGTTGTCTGAACATCAGGTGCTTCAGCGAGTACCTACAAATCTGTTTCCTCAACTCTTGCTGGTACAACAGACACATCTGACACATCTGTACTAGGTTGAGTTCTCTCAACAGGAAACGTTGACTTGGTTGTGAACAGTGGTGGCATCATTTCTTGGTGATTTGTTTCTGTCCTCCTCAAATGATCCACTTGTCTCTGTATGAGTCGGCCTTTCACCCTCATGTGAAGTATGGAGATAGGGTTTGAGTTGAAAGCATACAAGTGTAGCTGCTGAGTATCTATGTAAATAAACAGAATGTGTTCTACCTAAGAACTGTCTGCTGATCAACTAAGATAGAGGTCCCGTCACTGCACTTATTTCACCTGGTAACCACTTTGGTCCTTCTCCAAAGTTCTTCACAAATACCATATCTCCTACGGTAAACCTCCTGTCACAACTATGCCAGTTGCGCCTATTTTTCTGACTTCCCTGACTCCTTTCCACATTCCCCCATAAATTCAGCATTATTAAGCTCAATCAAATCCTGAGACAGCATTTCATCAATAATTCCACAGGTGTGACAACTATTGTTGTGTTAGGGGTGGTCTTATAATGGAAGAGAAAGCCTGCTGGCTTGGTTAATGTGGAATCTCCAGTTAATTTCTTCATGGCAGGCTTGAATGTTTGGACCGCCCTCTTGCCAGTTCATTTGCGCAACGGTGGTATGGTGAGGTTTTTACTTGAGGCTGATAAACCACTGAAACTCAGCACTCGTAAATGCCATGTCATTATCAGATATGACCACTTCTGGTAGTCTGTGAATGGCAAAAATTTGACATAGCTTCTCAATTGTAGCAGAAGACATTGGTGACTTCATCTCATATATGTCCATCCATTTTGAGTGGGCATCAGCAATGAGCAGAAGCATTGTTCTCATGAAAGGTCCCACATAGTCAATGTGTAATCGTACCCATGGCCTTCCTGACTTCTCCCAAGGGTGTAATGGAGCCGTTGAAGGTAACTTTTGCGATTGTTGACA
Organism: Carcharodon carcharias; assembly: GCF_017639515.1. Lineage (NCBI taxonomy): Eukaryota > Metazoa > Chordata > Chondrichthyes > Lamniformes > Lamnidae > Carcharodon > Carcharodon carcharias. The sequence continues at coordinate 67,671,069 of NC_054480.1, read as the reverse complement.
CTGCACACAATTCTTCACCAAGCTCTCTATTTCTCCATCCATCTCAGGCCACCATAGATAGCTGCGTGCTATGGTCTTCATTTAGCAAATTCCTGATGTGCACTATGTAGTTCAATTAACAATGGCTTTCGTCCTTTTGGATAAACTATCACTTGTGCTCCCCAAAATAAGGTACCATCCTGGCTGGTTATTTCATGTCTCCTGTTAAATAATGGCTTCATTTCATCAGATTGGGCTCTTGAGACCAACCATGAAGCACTTATTTTCATATTTTGGATAAGACTGGGTCTCGACTTGTCCAGTCTCTGATGTGTCTCGCACATACCAGAGATGAATCTAAGAAATTCAACAATAATCTAGTTCTTATAGAACTGGGACATCTCCATCTTTTTCTTGCAAGGACAAATGACTGAGTGCATCAGCATTTGTAATTTGATTTCCAGGCCTATGAACGAAAGTATGCTCATGTGCTACCAGAATCAACGGTATTATTTGTGTTTCTGTATCTTCTTTCGATGGGCTTTCTTCTTCCTGACACTGACTTTATTCTTGGTCTTCTTTTTGACTTCCACATTAGCCAGACTAAGCTCAGATGTAAGCTCGTCTTGACTGAACTCAGTGCTTGAGTTTCCCAGAATTTCATCATTTGCCTGCATCTTGGAAAATTCTGCAACTTCTGTCTCCAAAGCCTCTTTAGCTTTTCATGCAGCTGTTCCATCTCTTTTTTGCATTGGTACACTGCCTACAGGAAAATTAAGGCACTGTTGTGTCCTCTCTGCCAACTCACCCTTCATTTTACTCAGAGAAGTGCAGAACTCTTTCTGTTTCTTCTTATACTTTTCCAGAGGTGCATGCTTAGACAGGAGGGAATCTGGGATCTTTCGGCAGGTTTTCACTTTTCTTTCGGAGGTTGTACACCAAACTCTGTCCCTGAAGGTGGTCTCTCCCAGTTCATATTGCTGTCCTACCATGTTTTTGCTTGACACATCCTGCATTTCTTTAGGTTGTTGAGTCTTTACACACACCTTTTCCAAAACAGGAATGTTTTCAGCTTCCTTTTGGAATCACTGTGACAAATAAAGGTTGATTTCTCTCAGCCACTTTCATCCTAGTGGACTTGGTCCTCTGCCTCTCAATACCAACACTGGTAGTTTTGCTGATTGGCTTCCATAATGGACAGTGACTCTGCTTATGCCTTCGACTTGGATGTCTTCACACATGTAAGTTTTTAATTTGACATCAGTTTCTTCCAAATTTAATTTATATTCGCCATAATTCAGATATTTAAAGGTGTGTTCACCAATTACTGTAGTGGAAGATCCTGTGTCCACTCCCATTCTAAAAGGTTTGCCATTTATCTTCAGTTACATATATTGATTCTTTTGTTCCAACCTTCAACTTAAATAACAAATAAATACCTGAATTTGTTTCTCTCAGCTCTTCTACATTACAGATCTCACGGGGTTTTCTCTTTTGTTTGAAAGTCTGCCTGGTCCTTTCCTTGCACTGTCTCATTAGGTGACCGTTTCGATGACAATAAAAACATTCTATTTTTTTAAACTGCTGATCGTTATAAGGTTGTCTGTTTCCACCTCTGTTGCAATTATTCCTTGTGTTTGCTACTAAGTCATTCCTTTTTATTTGTCTGCTAGCAGTGGCTGTTTCCTGCTTCTCGGCAGATTTTTGCATTTACGGACCCTTTTTGGCTGGAGCTTCCACCCAACATGGAGGACGGCGCCATTTTGCGCTCCCTTTGTGGCTTTTAAATCCCTTACTGCACTTTCCATGGTCAGTGCAGTCTCTAGCGTTTTCTTAAAATCTTAAAATTTGTTTCAGACAGGAATCTCCTCTGAATCATGTCCTCATTCACACCGAATATCATTTTAAGATGTACCAAACTCGCAATGTTCTGTTAACTGTTTCAATCTTGCCACATAACAAGCAACTATCTCCACTGGGACTCTATTTCTTGAGTTAAATTTGAACCATTGCATCGTTACCGAGGGCTTTGGCTGGTAATGACCCTTTACGAGGTCCACCAGTTCATCAAAACGTTTCGATTCTGGGGCACTGGGTGCTGTCAAACTTCGAATCAAGCTGTAGGCTTTACTCCCACACGTAGATAAGAGGATTGCTCCCCTCTTCTAGTCCCCTGCAATGTCACTTGCTTGGAAAAAGAACGCGAGGCATTCAATATAATGAGACCAATTGTTCATGGCTGGATCGAAAGGATCAATTCTTCTGAATTGTGGCATTTTGTGAGAGGATTGCTTCGGAGATTAGGATGGAAATTCTACTTACAATCACCATGCGAGGTACAGCCTGATTTCATTTCTCTTGATTTCTTTTGTTAACTTGTTTTATTCTCGAAGCCAGTTTATTGTATCTTTGCTTTTTCCTCGCCTTTTTCTTGCTTTTTCCTCCTCACCAGTTTTTTGATCCTGGTCACCAGTTTTTTCAGACTTCGTGATCCAGGTTGCACGCTTGTTGTGGGATGGCTGAGTTGGTTCAATAGACAGAGTTGATCAGCAGATAATTCTCAGGTGGAGCACATTCTGTTTATTTACAAAGGTATTCAGCAGCGACACTTGCATGTTTTCAACTCAAACCCTGTCCCCATAAAACTCCTTACTTACTCAGGATACTGAATATAGAGGTGGTCTGCGCTACTCCTCTATTGGTTACATAAGACCCTGTGATCTTCTTTTATAACACCCTTCTTAAAGGTAATCTACACATTATATAAAACCATAATTACCTCAGTGCAATAGCGAGAAGCTGCCCTGTGCGCCCTATCCATCCGCAAATGGTGAGAGGTACAGTGATTGCATTTAAATAAGTACTAACGGTTAAGATTAGCAATTGTTTTCCTCCTGCTGCTGCTGGAATGATATCTCACAGAAAGTTGCTCTGCGCTAATTTCTCCCTTCAACTTTACCTGTTTACACACACATGTGATTATGAAAAAATACACATATATAATCCACAGTGTGTGAATGCTAGATTTTCCACAAAGGTTTATGGGTGTCTGGAATTTGCAGAATGAAATTCTTTACATAACTTTGATCAAATGTGATTTTTCAGTCTGCATATTCTTAATAGAAATTGTGAGCCAAGCACTGAGCAGATTTCTACATAGAAATGTTAATAAACCATCCTGCCACTGTGCTAACACTAACCATATTGAATGCACACTGTCTCATTTTGGTTAGGCAGGCTGTTGCATTGCTTCAAATGTGTTTTATGGTTTTTTTCCCCACAGTGGGTAACTTGGCTATCTGTATGGGTTAGCGGTGAACAGAGTCTGTTCAAGAGTTGTCTCCCTGTGCTAACTATTAGCACAGTTTAGCAGCATCCACTGTGGCTAAAGTGCTTTAACTATAGGAAGATTAGTTAGCATGTTTACTGTTGAAATAATATTCTTGTGGTAAAGGTATTTACTCAATATGCATTCAAGAAATGATACGAGAAGAGAGAAAATCAAAGACAAACAATATTCTGACAAGAACACCAGAATGCAAGATCACAGTGAAGAAGAAAAGATCAAACAGGCAGAAACATTTTGTTACCTAAGAAATATGTTAACATCAGACAGAAAGTGCAATTGAGAAATAAGACAAAGAACTGGAATGGCCAAAGATGCATTTCAAAAAATGAAAAAGATTATGATGAACTCTAAATTAGCCATGAAAACAAAGCTGAGAATTCTGGAATGCTACACCACGCCAATTTTGACATAAGGAAGCGTATGATGGATGATCAATGAAACAATGCAGAGAAGAATTACGGCTGCAGACTTAAGGGGCAGAATTTTTCGCTTGGCGGGTGGGCGGGCATGCGCCTGACCCACTGGAGCATGAAATAACGTGCGATGACGTCGGCTGAGTGTGCCAACGTCAACACGCACTCTTGTGATATTTTGCTTGGTGGGCACGCGATGGAGATGGAGGCACGCCTGACATAAATTAAGAGGCCAGTTAAGGCCCTTGACACACCAACTGTCTCTGACTTTATGTAGCCTGTGCGATTTTTCAGTCAATGCATGTGCAAAACGGGCAGGCTACAGTTATCAAAAGCTCATGCATGGGCAGGATAAGAAGGGTCAGCAGCATTGTCAATGTGAATAGTGAGGAGTTTTGGATTTAACTTGCTGCTGGTTGCTTCTGTGAACTGGACAGCTTCATCTCGCTTCAGAGCTGCATTCTGAGCATTTCTAGTCTTCATTTTAGTGCCCTTTGTTGCTTTCCAGGCCCCCAGAGGATTCAGACTGTGTGGGCCATTCCAGGTATCAGACAGCCTTCCATAAGCCTGTTAATGGGGATTGTGGTCTCTGCTGGAGGCACCTCCCCTGAGGAGGAAGAGAGGGACAGAAGGGACAGGAGGCCTGGTGTCCCCAATGCAGCTTCCTGTGGAGTGACCTGTGGGAGGAGAGGTGCAGGCACAAGGGGCGCAGGGCCAGCAGGAAGTGCAAGGTGGGAGGGGCCTCAGAATATGCCACTATCCTGCTGCCAGGGTTTACAGGAGGTGATGCAGCTACTTCAATATGTCTCCATCTTTCAAGGGAGACCGTGACCTCCATCTGACAGAGGATGGGGCCTGAGATCAACTCCGACTGTGTGGGTGGACACCCCATGCCATAGAACCATAGAAAAGTTAACGCACAGAAGGAGGCCATTCGGCCCATCTTGTCCATGCCAGCCCGAGGACACCCAGGTGCCCTTTTCTAATCCCACCTTCCTGCACCCGGCCCATAGCCCTGCAGTTTACAGCAGTTAAGGTGCAGATCCAGGTACTTTTTAAAAGAGTTTTGAGTTTCTGCCTCTACCACCAACAGCAATTTCAAACACCCACTACCCTCTGCATAAAAAAGTTCTTCCTCATGTACCCCCCTACACCTTCGGCCACTTATCTTGAATCTATGTCCCCTGGTTCTAGAATTCTCCACCAAGGGAAACAATTTTATCCTGTCCACTCTATCTATTCCCTTCATAATTTTGTACACCTCAATCAAGTCACCTCTCAGCCTTCTTTGTTCTAAGGAAAATAACCCCAACCTATCCAATCTCTCCTCATAGCTACATTTTTCTAACCCTGGCAACATTCTTGTAAATCTCCTCTCCACCCCCTCCAGAACTATTACATACTTCCTGTAATGTGGTGACCAGAACTGCATACAATACTCTAGTTGTGGCCTCACCAGTGTTTTATACTGAAGGCCACGGTGGCCCTCAACTTCTATGCCTCTGGATCTTTCCAGGGCTTGGTGGGGGATCTTTATGGAGTCTCACAATCAGCTTTTCACAGTTGCATCAAACTGGTGACAGAAGCTCTGCTCAGGTGTGCATTGACTTTCATTCATTAGTGTATGGACAAGGCCAGCCAGACAGAGTGAGCCAGAGGCTTTGCAGCCATTGCTGGGTTACCCCGCGGCCAGGGTGCAATAGACTGCACACATGTGGCCATCAAGGCACCAGCGGGTGAGCCCGGTGCCTTTGTCAGCAGGAAGGGCTTCCACTTCATGAATGCGCAGATAGTGTGTGACCATAAGGTGCAGATTCTGCAAGTCTGTGCAAGGTACCCAGGCAGGTCCCAAGACGCTTACATCCTGAGACACTCCCAGGTGCCAAGGCTGTTCAGTGCTCCAGCCTGACTGGATGGATGGATGCTGGGTGACAAGGGCTATCCCCTCAAAAGGTGGCTCATGATGCCTCTCTGCGATCCAAGAACAGAGGCCGAGCAGCGGTACAATAATAGCCATGCCTCCAAAGGGCGGTGATAGAGAGAAGCACAGGTCTTCTCAAGATGTGCTTCCGATGCCTAGACTGTTCAGGGGGCACACTGTAATACCCCCCAGAGCGTGGGACACTGTTAATGGTTGCATGCTGCACTCCCACAATCTGGCATTGGCAAGGGGGAATCCAGTGGAGGAAGAAGATATTGATGCAGCTGCAAAGGTGACAAATGATGAGTTCAGTAGTGAGTCCGAGGATAAGCATGGTGAGGAGAACGCTGAGGGTGTGGACACTGACCTACGTAACCTCCAGGGAGGCAGGGACACCTGGGACGCTTTGATCCAACGCTCCTTCAGCGAGACAACCAAATAAGAACCACCACCACACGCCAGGGCTGTAGGCTCCATACTCGATCCCTGACAGGAAGATTTCCTTGGCCAACAACATACCTTCGCAATAAAGTTTCAGGAGACACACGTCCATCATTACGTAATGACCTACTCTGCACCTACAGAAATATTCGATCTATTGTTTCACCTCCACCTTCTAGCCCATTTAGATCCCTTCCCCCCAACCCACCCACACTAGGGCCACCTGCCACTAGCTTGCTTCCCATAATGTCCCCATTAGCACATCCTTTAGATAATATCACCACCATCAACACCCCTTTGTCCTTTTGTCTATGACATCTTTGGCAGTCTCTTCTTGGCCTCCACCTATCACTGGTCCTCTATCCAGCTCCACCTGTCCCACCCCTTTCTACCAGCATATATTTCATCTCATTTCTATATGTCTTAGTTCTGATGAAGGGTCATATGGACTCGAAATGTCAACTGTATCCCTCTCCGCAGATGCTGTCAGACCTGCTGAGTTTTTCCAGGTATTTTTGTTCTTATCACCATTGATAAGTCTGTCTTGTGCTTAAGGTGCTTTACATTTATGTTTGCGGGTGCTATGTCTAGGTGCTCCCCCCTCGCTGGCACCGACATTGGAGACAGCCTGCTCACTCTGCTGTCTTGTTGGCCTTGATGACCTTGGTGGTTGTCCTCTGGCCAGTGGAGCCTGTGCTGGCTCCGCCTAGGAGTGAGTGACCAATGTCACTCCCCAGTTGCCACAGCCTCATCAGATGCCACAGTCAGTGGCAGAAGGGCAGAGGAGCTGCTGCTGTCATCCGGAGTGCCCTGAGGGGAGCCCACAGAGACAACAGGCAGTTTGTACGTAACATGAGGTTGCATTGGACCTCCCTTCTCACCATTGATGGACGGGCACCTAGCTGGGATACTGGGTGCCCAATTCATCTCCCACACTGACGCTGACCTGCTGAGGCCATTGCCGGTTTGTGGGCTTGCAGGTCTGTATGTATCCCCAGACACTCCTGAGTGAGTCCCTGGAGGAGCCTCTCCATAAGAGTCGTCACTCTCTCCATGGAGGAGGCATTGTACTCAGCCATGAGGATCAACGCAGTGGTCATGTTCTGGAGGGACTCCTCCACAATGGACACCATGGCACGCATTTCCTCATGTATCTCCGCCAGATCCTCCCGCACGTCCTGCTGGACTTCCAGCAACTGCTGCCTCAGGGACGACTCCAGAGGCTCATCATCAGCCATTGACTGAGCATCATCCTGGTCTCCAGCAGCCCTGCCAGCGCCCTGGGCACTCTCTGCCTCCGCCTGCACCTCAAGCGAGTGTGAAGTGCCTTCACCAATGTGCACCAAGATACTAGATGGTGATCTTATGCCCGCTGAGGTTCTGGTGTCTGCGCTAGTGCCTGATTCAGAAAGTGGGCCTGACGCAGGCGTGTGCTCAGCATGGTGGTCCTCCAGGATCAGGGGTGGGCCTTCAGGCTCCTCATAGTGAGTGGCTGCTGGTGAGCCTAAAAGGGACAAGAAGGACATGTCATTAGTTTAAGTCATGACACTGTCACTATGCATGCCAGGCATCCTGTGTGACAGATATGCATCATGGTATCCTCGTCTTTTGGTTATCAATGGGGACTCCAGTTCAAGGCTCACACCAATATAAAGACCTCGCTAGAATGGTTGCAATAACTGACATTCTCACCTCAGTAAACTGCACTCTTACCTTCCTCTGGCAACCCAACCTCACCGCGGCTGCTTGACTGAGGTGCACGGTGCCTCTCCAGCTCCAAGGCCTTCTGCTCGTATCGCGTGAGGATGAGGAGGTGTGTGGGTTTCCTGCCAGTCTGAGACCTCTCAATATTGTTATGGGATCTCTTCTCCTGAAAGGGCAGAGAAGCATTGATTAGTCCACTCTCTACCTGCAGTGCCATCACAGCCTGGCCAATCCAACCTAAGGAACACCTTGTAGGGCTCAGCCAATTCGTGACCCTGGAGCCACAAGGCACTCAGTCCAAGCAGACAGGGCTCACACCCTTGGCTAGATCCTGCCTCATTGTCATTTGCCACTCACACTCTAACATCTCTGAGGACCGGGGAGATGGGCAGCTCTTAAATGTCCTGCAAAGTGACCCAAGCCAATCTGATACTCTCACTTCCCGATCGCAGGAGATCTTTGAAATGCTTCCGGCACTGGACCCATGTGCACCTCACCAGGTCGTGGCTGCTGACCTTGGATAACACCTCCTCCCAGGCCTTTTTGGTGAGGTGTAGGGGTCTCCACCTCTCATCTCTGGGGACAAGGGTTTCCCTCCCGGCTGCCACCTCCTCCAGGGGGCTGTGAGGCACTCAGCCGAGAAATGTGGGGCCAGTTGCCCCACCGACTTGCCCACCCGTCTGCCCTGTCCAACCTCAACGGGATCCATGGAGACTTCAGCGTCCTTCCGTGGCAGCCTTCCAGGGGCTGCTTGGGCCAGTTTTTAATCTGCCACCAGGTCGCCATTGGACCTGGTGGGCATCATGCCCCCACCCCCACCCCCGCCCCCGCCCGTCCCTTCTCACAGATTCCCCAGCCACCTTTCATGCTGGGTGGGCCTTAATTGGCCTACCAGCATGAAATTGTAGTGCCCTGCTGATCGCGGGCAGTGGTCGGCTTTGGAACTGCCCCTGCTGAGCCTGCATGCCAAGGGTAAAATTCTGCCCATGGTTTTTGAGGTGAGTAATGAAGATATCTTGGACAAGTCACATCGCCAATGAAGAGGGGCTAACAAAATCTGAGACCAAAAGAACTCTGCTGACAAGATTAAAAAGATATCGTTGGAATTTCTTGGACATGGGATAAGAAGTCGTGATTTAGAAAGTCTGATTCTGATGGGAACGATCAATAGTAAAAAAGATGGAAGTAGACAAAGGACCATCTTTCAAAAGAGCCTCGCATACTGGACGAATGTACTGCCAACGAAGATGATCCACGCCTCCAGAGAAAGATTAACATGGAAGTCTGTGGTCGCCAAGGCCCTCTTAGGGAATGGCACCTGAAGGGAGTGAGATTCTGACAATCAAGATAGCAAAGAGAGATGCAGAGAATAAAACATTGGAGCGAGAAAACAAGAATCAGAAGAAATTAAGAGATGCACAAAATGGGGGTAAAAAGACTTTAAAAAACCTGCATTTAAAAAGAACTTTTCAGAACATTATGATATCCCAAATTGCTTTACATCCGTTGAATTACTTTTGAAGAATGGTCACTGTTGAAATGCAGGAAATATGACAGCCAATTTGAACACAATACACTCTCAAAAATAGCAATGATAGCAGCCACATGACAGCACCAACACCTCCGATTTCCCTTTCAAGTCACACGCTATCCTGATTTGGAACTATATTGCTGTTCCTTCACCGTTACTGGCTCAACATCCTGGAACACTCTCCCTACCTTGATTGTAGGAATAAATTTAACACACAGCCTGCAGCTGTTCAAGAAGGTGATTCACCACCATATTCTCAAGGTCAATTGGGCATGACCAATAAATGTTAGACTTGCCAGAGACACCCACATCCCCTGAATGAAACTTTGAAAAATGTGACAATGAACCGATAGTCCATTTTCACTATTGTGCCTGACCTTCACTGATCAAAATGATTCATTGTGGAAAAGTGAGGTACCCTGTCCTTTTTTGAGAATGCAAATGTACTGATCATGTGCCAGCGCTAATAAGTCACTGTAAAGTGTGGGCAACTGGGAAATGTAAGTTTAGTTCTGGAGGTTTCTGTGTGAGCACATATGATCTGGTGCTTTGCCCTATGTCTCAATAAACTATCACTGTTTATTCTTATATCAGTCTCACCCCGTTATTGATTGTAAGCAGCAATTGAGGAGAACATAGGAAGGCATGCAGTTAGAGTTCAGTTGGCCAACAAACTCAACTACCCAAGACATACAATCTATCCTCAACAAAGTCCTCTTAAGCCACAAATTCATTTTTGAGCTCAAGGTGAATGTCAGCTTGTCTTCTATCACCTTTGCTTCTGTACCTTTTTTTAAATTCATTCACGGGATGTGGGCTTTGCTGGCTGGGCCAGCATTTATTATCTAAAAGAATGTGTGGTGGATTATTTTGTCAATAGACTGAGGTGGATGTATTTCATCCCCTGAGACTGACTCATATTGAGAATAGCTCATTGGTCATGAGTACACATTGGTGCTCACCATAGCTCTCATTTTTACCAATGGAATCTTGGAATTTAAACAAAAGTGGGTCATTATTAATAATACCAAGAAGAAAGTGTTCATGCGGTGTGAAACTAATAGTTGTGGCATCAACATTTAGATTGGTAGTGCTGGGCAATATCTCAACAAGGCCCATTCTCAGGGCTGATTAACAAAAATGCCACTTTGGTAAACTTGATATAAGGTAGCAAAATATTTATGCATTTTAGCATCCTCATTTCAGGACCATTAACAAAGGGGGAAGATGTACATTGAGTGGGGAAAAGTATGAAATTTAAGAAGGTTGAAAGCAGAGTTAAAGAGCTAAGCTTTGAGGAGTTTTTTAAATTGGCAGGGAAAGAGGTGCCAAGTCAAAATAGATCTGTTAGATGGCTCCATAGGGTATCAATAAACACCATCTGATATTGGAGTAGAAGGAACGTGGAACAAGTCTCCAGAGTAGGAGGGATGTAACAGGGAGAACATGGTGCAGGAAAATATTACTCAGAGTGATGCCAAAGTAATCTAAAGATTTGAGCCTTTTACAGAATCATATGTAATGCTTTTGTTACGTTCTGCTAATGCCCCAATGCCACTTGATGTTGGTTAGTAGCTATGCCAATGTTGTGTAGCAGGCAGCAAATTGTTATGGCTCTTGCTAATTTTCCAGGAGCAGCGGGGAGAGAGAGAAGCAGAACATTTTGGAATTACTTGAAGTGTTTCTTCAGCAGCTCGAGGGTTACTTGATTAGGGTTCTGGTCCATCAACAAGAATCGTACAAGTGGATTTTGGCATAGAGCATGCAGAGGCTGCCTAGCCCAAAGTTGAAATAGACAGCTGTGCAAAATTCCTTCCCCATGGGAAAACTGGGTAGTGTTGGATTGGTGAAGAATTTGTGCATCCCGATGATAACTGGGAGCTAACATTGACATTTATAGTGCAAAGTTGGTGGCTACATGTCATCAGGAGCAGTTGGTGGAAATAGAAATCTGTTTAGGAGTTCAAAGAAGCCAGAGATTGTAGGAAACAGTGCCCAGCATGGATTCAGTGCTGGGAAGGTTGGGGCTTGACAGTGTGTGTGTTAGGGAGGTGGTGGGGCGGAGGGTTGGGGGCAGTAGTGAGTGGTTAGGATCTCACTGAAATGCAGCATAGCCACCACCTTCATCCAATATTTGCACAGCTCTCAAAAGGTTAATAATGACACTTTAGTGTTAACATCTATTTTCAGTGGGAATAGCACCAGAATCAGCTGGATACTTGCTTGTTGCATTGCAGCAAGGTAGCAATTCCCGAAGCACCCTTAATCCCCTCAAAACCCATTGGTCAGATGCTGTGATGTACATGAGATTCTCTGGCCCCACCATGGCAGGACCTGCATCCATTGACTTTCGGCGGGACCAGGAGATCCCGGCGGTGGGCGGAGCCAGAAAATCCCAGACGTAAGCAATGGCCATGGTGGCCACATGCTAGCACTGCTATGACATTGCACGATAGACCAAGCCTACTCAATGCTAAATTGTTGAATTTACCCAAGTGAGGAGGACTGAACAACGAGCAAGCGACAAAGTCATGACTGAGTTGAGTATGTTCTTCTTACAAATGCTAAACCTGCTATCTGTGACTCAGTATGAAAAAAATGTAAGATTATGTACATTTTTTCAATCCAGTGCATTGGAGAAAAATATTTATCCCATTTATGTTGTGCTCACATTGTGACAACATCTGCCCATCTTTCTCTCACACCTCTATCCAACTGTCATACCTGATGTCTAGCTATTTTATCCATCTGTCTATCATATGCATTCCTTGTATTTAATACTTGTCTATCTGTTGCATCTGTCTATTTCTCCGTCACATATTTATTGATAAATATTTTTAAGGGATCTATGTGGTACTGAACGCTAGTAGCAACACTTTATAATCTAGATTGATCTCAACACAGGTATCAGAGAAAGACAAGTCTGTCTTTTTGTCTATTAATTACTTGTATAACTACATATCTAAACTATATAGGCAATACACTTTGTGATTTATGTATCTGGGTAACTGCTTTAGAATTAACATTTTTAATAATTACCAAACAGTAAGGTATATTAATCTGTGTTTAATATTTGGTTGATGAAAGTTGTTTTTAGCTTTCCAATTGCACCAGTATGCAGTGGAAACAACTATTTCTTATAATACAGATTATGTGCACCATTTTAATGTTGGGTGTTATTTGGTATCAGACCCAATATCATATATTATTCAACATAATTTTAAAACAAATTAGATTGATTAGGTTGAATTTTCAGCCTGGGTTCGGATATTTGATGTCTAGACTATTCCAGGTCCTGATCCTGTGTCACATCAGCACAATTTTCATGTTCAATTGGCCGGGGTGGGGGAGAAGTGTGGGGTGGAGTGGCGGGGGGGGTTTGGAGGTGGGGTGGGGATCAGTTTGGCATCCAATTAGTGGCACCAGGAGAGGCCTGCAGGTGGGACCTTGTTTCATTGTTCGGTGATTGGTTAAGCCTGGGTGAAAAAGAAATTAAACAGAAGCAAGCTGCTATAAGCATGAGAGAGCAGATATTTTAAAGCTTTTAATAAAATTCCTCCTGCACATATAGAGTAGGAATTTCCCTTCGTTGGGTGGGCAGAGTGGGCGGGCCCAGGAACAGCTGTGAAATGGACCGCCGCCCGCAATCAGGCTCCGACGGTAATTTCATGCTGGCTGGCCAATTAACCGTCAGCCAGCATGAAACACATGCCAAGAGCCTCGGCACTGCTGGGGTGGAGCAGGAGGAGCGCTGAAGTCTGCACCTGTGTGGGGGAGCGTGCACTGAAAGCTCTCTGAAGGCACAGAGCTGCCTCAGGGAGCTGAAGAGTTTTAAAATGAAAAATAAAGATTTCAAAAATAAAGGGAACATGTCCCCACATGTGACTCAGTCACATGAACAGGGGCTTAATAAAAATGACGTTTCAACATTTTTATTTTTAGAATAATTAATATTGGAAACCTCATCCCGCCCATGCATGACGTTCCCTCAAAAGGCCTATTTGCCCACCTGCCCAACCATAAGGTTGGACAGGCAGCAAAAAATAGGATTAAATTAATGGAATAACAGCCTTAATAGGCCTCTTAATTGTTGGTGGGTGCATGCTTGCCCACGGGGCGTAAAATGCTGGTGTGTCATCTCTGCATATTTTTGAGTCATAAAATACAACACTACTCAATGATGTGATGATGCAACTGGACTCAAAAAGCCAACACTAGCATGAGCAGGCATCCATGGGTGACACCAAGGTTCTGGGATGCGTCAAGGCTCTTAACAGGCGCAGTGTTCGACAGGAAAGATATTTTATTCTCAATGTCTGGATGAAGAAATTCACCCAGTGACACAAAGAGGGCCTGGATGGAGGTGGTGATGGAGGTTAGCAGCCGGGCAGTCACCAGAAGGTTTTTGGTCCAGTGCAGAAAAAGATTCAATGACCCAATAAGGTCTGGAAAGGTGAGTGATAAGCAGTGCCCGGGTTACAGGCCTCTAACTCCATGTACATTCACTGAACAGCCCGAGTTCTCCTTAAATCTGTTAGATCAAATGCCCAGTTGCATCACTGAGCGGGCAGCGGCTCTAAACATTTAGGGTACAATTAAAGAGGGGGGCACCACTGAAGAGTGCAACACCTCATGAGAGTGTCATGCTGGAAAAGGTGAGGGAGAGCAGCCTATTTATCAATCTTTCTCTATTCATTCTGGAGGAGGAGAGAGTGCATAACCTGACAGAGTTGTCTCGGACAGATGGTGGACATCGGATCTCCACATTCTGACACCTTCACCGATAAAGAAGTGGCACTGCAAAATTGTGAGGATACCATCACGTCAAGCTATGGACAACTGTGAGACAGGAGATTGTGTAGAGCAGCATCATTTGATAGCTTTATCTTCAAGTGAAGTGCTTGGAGGATATTCTACCCAATGTGTATGGTGTCTATAAAACTGCTATCATATAGGTGGATTAACTCTGCTGAAGAACCTGCTGAGTAATCCAAATTCTCACCTACAACTTCTCATGTCTCCCACAGGGCTAATTGCGGAGGTTTTGAGTGTACCAGTCTTGCCATTGCTGGTCTCCTCATGTGGGTGAGGTGTCCCAGTGTCTGCACTGTCAGGTCATTCCTCCGCACATTCCACCAACACAAATACACTCACCTCATTGGACCTTAGCCAATATTAGAAGAGGGAGCATTGGGTGTGCAGCACATCACAAGTGTGCAGGAGGAGAAGAGTGAGGCAGAGTCAGCTGTGGGTCGTCTCCCCTCTGGGAGAAGAGAGAGTAGATGCAGCTATGCTCCACTGGGCAAAGACGTTGGGCCTTGGGTGTCACAAACAGTAAAGGTCTTCCTGGAGCATCTAAGACAGATGAGTTCCCAAATGTTGGAGCTCTCTGAAGAATTGTAGAGCCATGGTCAATCAACGGAGGAGTCCATGCACGTGCTCTGTCATGGCTCAGGGATTTGAGTGTTTGAGCTCTACCACTGAAGGAATGACCACTGCCCTGGACAGCCATATGTAGCAGCACTGTAAGTGGGTGCAGGAGCAGCTCACTGACAGGCACAGAAAGAGTGAGACTCTCTGTAGTATGAATCGCTCAGTGTCGCTAATCTCGCAGAGATGCTTGGAGTGGATTGCAGATAGTGACCTCATCCAGCATGCAAGGGCACCAAGAAAGGGCTGAGACAGCCAATGAGGCTGATGAGGGGGCCATGCCTCAGGGGGTACATGGGTCATCCCTCACCTCCTTGGCCCCTCCATCAGGAACTATCCGTGCTGCTAGAACCTGTGACAGAAGCTGCCCCTATAGGGTTGCCGTCACAGCAGTCTGTGGAAGGGTCCCCAAGGGCACTTCCACAATGAGGACAGAAGCTGTGGCCATCTCAGTCAGATGCAGAGTCAAGGGAGCAGGCTGTATCATCCTCAGACACAGCGGGAGTACCACATAGGAATAAATGAGAATGCAAGGCAACATTAGTTGCACTTTACGGGTTGCCTGGATGATGTTTTCTCAATTTGTTTGTTCATTAACTTTGTCTTTAATAATAACTTCTTATGCTCCAATCAGACTTGTTTGTTATTGTTGCTATTGTCAAAAGGGACATGAAGATAAGGGGCGGTGGTGGGGGGGGTGGGGGTGGGTGCTGGAATCGGGGAGAATGTTGATGGTGGAGACCTCTTTCTCAATGTCTTTGATGCATTGATGATTATGTGGGTACAATCGATGACCCTTATGGATCTGGGGGAATCCATCGATGGCAGCAAAGTCCAATGCCCTCTATGCCTGCATTGGCCCATCTATCTCAAAATGGATACATTCCCCCACCTCCAAAATAGGGCATCTGGGGCCTGCCTGAATACTTGTTAAGCTACGAATGGCAATATGCCATTTCAGGCTTGCCTTTTTCCACATCCCATCCAAATGAAAATTTAAAACTGCTGCTAAAAAGCTTCTAAAAGAGCTCTTTAACAAGCTCAGTGAATTCCGGCTCCTATCCCGATCCAGCACACTGCCATTTATTTAAAAATCATGGTGTGTTTTGGAGATGTCGGGATCCAATGACTCCATCCAAGAATGTGGTGTGGGATTTTATGGCCCCTCCCACCAGTCAATGAACTTTTGAACGGCTCACGGCATTGTGTCGTGACGGGGGCCTTAAAATTCCACCCACGATTTTTGAATGTGCATCCGCACCCAATCTGACTCCTGCCCATGAATGAAAATCCGGCCCATCATGCCTGCCCTGTTTAATTCTTCTGCCTGAATCCTGTATCCTTCCAGAGGTTAAAACATCCATCAGTGGAACTAAAGCGTATTAATGTTTTTGAAACAAATATACACAAATGAGTTGCAATCACATCAAATAAACTGTACATGGAGTGAATAAATCATGTTTACATTTGGAAATGAAAGGGCAGGTGAGAACAAATGTGGGAATAGGAGTTATCTTTAATATTTCGAGCTCTTTAAGAAAAGATTGCAGAGCAATTAGTTTTTAGATAATCAACCAGCTGAGCTGTTAATTAACCAACTAATCATCACATTCATAGTGAGTGCAGAACTAGGTTGGGAGCTAATTCAGGCTGGGGTAGGGTCATATGTCACAGATTGTTGCTGACTGATGCATTAATTGGTTGCAAAATGGAAAAGGTCTTTTTTCTTCAGTAATTTGCTATGGAGATCAAATAACATCAGGAGGCCCTGAATCCATTTACCACAACATTTTGCATTTATATAGCACTACTGATGAAGAGAAAATAACCCTGCTGATTCAGAGATACAAGGAAACCATGAATACTAAAGGAGATACTAGAAGGTATGTTCACAGTCTTGGCTGAAGGGACACATTTGAAGGACGGTTTTAAAGGAGGAGAGGGAGTTGGAGAGGCCACAGGGTTTAGGGAGAGAATTCCATGCTGTGGTGTCTAGGCAACTGAAAGCATGGCTGCCAATGGTAGCAGAAAGATGAGGATGCACATGAGACCAGAATCAGAGAGGGAGGGAGAGTATGGAGGTGTTGTAAAGCTGGAGGAGGTTATAGAGTTGGGGAGGGATGGAACCTGGTAGAGATTTAAATGACCAAAAGAGAATTTTAAATTTGAGATGTTGGATTGGGAGCAAGTACAGGGCAATGAGTGAACAGGACTTAGGGCAGGATTTTCCTTTCCACCAATGGTGGGACAGGAAATTCCTGCCCTAAGTAAATGGACTGTTGGCTGCTCTCGGTCCTGCCAGTGGCACTCATCATTGTTGGTGGGACAGGAAAATCCAGGCCTTAGTGTGGTTTAGGATTTTGAAAGAACTTAAGTTTATGGAGGGCAGATGATGGGAGGCTGACCAAGAGAGTGTAGGGATAATCAAATCCAGAAGTGCTAAAGGCATTGATGTGGCTTTGAACAGAAGATGGGCCGCCACAGGAGTAAAAGGTGGTGGTTGATATTTTGGAGAGTTCTTTGTGAAGGGGAGAATATGGGGTCAGAATCTTAGCTTGTGGTCAAATCATGATGGGGTTGTGAGTAGTCTGTTTAAATCTGAGACAGTGACCTGGTAGAGCGATGAAATCAGTGGGGGCTGAAAATGACAGCTTTGATCTTAATGTTTAGCTGGAGATGACAGACAAGCTATCTGACTGTACAAACATAGACGAAAGGCCAAGAGGTGTAGTGGAGGAATAAAACTGGCTGCCACAGCATACATGTGGAAATTGACACCATGGGTTAGATTTTATGCTCCCCGCTGGCGGATTTGACAATGGCAGCAGCCACATTCAAATCCAGTGGATGGCCTTCCCATCATCTACCTGCCTGAAATTTTACTGGGTGGGGAGAGTGGGTGGAAACATTGGGTGGCCCTTCTGCCTTTGGGTCAATTGAGACTTATTTGGGCTCTTAGCGACCAGTCAATGGGCTCATTCTGTCACTGGTGGTATTTCACCCGTGGCAGGGATAGGCAGAAGTCTTGCCTTAAAGCAATTAATGCTGCTTGGAGCATTAAATTACTGTGGGGATTAGCTGTCAAGATCATGCTGGGCTTCCCCTGCCACCCACCACCACCCCCACACACCACCCC
The DNA here is from genome assembly GCF_017639515.1 of Carcharodon carcharias. NCBI lineage: Eukaryota > Metazoa > Chordata > Chondrichthyes > Lamniformes > Lamnidae > Carcharodon > Carcharodon carcharias. The sequence continues at coordinate 67,653,165 of NC_054480.1, read as the reverse complement.
CCCTCGCCCCCCCCCCCCCCCACCCCCCCCCCCCCCCCCACCCCCCCCCCCCCCCCCCACCCCCCCGCGCACAACCCTACCTTCCCCCCACCATAAACTTTTTAACTGGGGTGGAGATAGGAAACTTCAGCCCCATGTATGTATTTGAAGTTTCCATGGCACTGCATACAGATGAGGAAGAGGAAGGAACCAAGAATAGACCCTCGAAGAGCTCTGAATGTAATGGTATAAGATTGGGAAGCCATTGTTACAGATGGTGTGATTGGGTAGGCAAGAGTGGAACCATGTGAGGGTAGTCCCACCCATTCTGGATATTTGAGGTACAGTACTGGAACAGGATGATGTGGTTGATTATGTTAAAAGTTGGAGAGAGGAGGAGTGATAATGCACCATGATCACACAGGAAGTCTTGTGTAACTGTGGCTAAGGCCATTTCAGCTCAATATCTACAGGAATATCTGTAGACCGATGCCTAGCATAAGACTAATGGGAGACAGCTGTAAAGTTAATAAATGTAACAAGCCAAAATAGTGCGTTTTAACAACATATTAGCAAGGTAAAGCTTGCTAGTCTGAGCTTCATGTCATCCAGTGTTGCTGAACCCATCACCAGATGTCACAACCCGTATCTAGATTGTTTGTGTGCAAACTTCATATAACTGCAAACTTCTTCTAATGTGGGAGGTAAGACTGGAAACAGTGGAGAGCAATGCAAAGATGTGAAACATACTGGGGGTGTTCTCACAATCAAGTTTAAGTAAGCGGCAGTTGCATCGACTCTGAGTGCAGTGCACAGAAGATGCTGTGTTTCAGAGCTTGTAATCCAGTCAAATGGTTGAGCCAAATCCCATAGTTGGATTAGTGCCTGTAATTCACTGACAGCCATCTGCTCTTTTTTATATTACATGGTGGCTGATGAATTTTTGATTTTTCTTTCGGATATAATTTTTAGTAAAACACAGATAGGTACCTAACAGCCAGTTGATTGTTGCTGTTATATTAAAAAACTCATAGACAAGCTTTTATTTGCACATTTCCACAGCAGGATTTAAGCCATGGAGGAAACTTACACTTGAGCACCATCAGTGTATTTTAGTGATGTGAAGACTGTCCACTTACAAGCTCCTGAATATTTTTTTGATGTAGGGTATCAGTTGTGGTCCAATGGGTGTCACTCTCAACTCTGAGTTATAAGGCCATAGGCTCACATAGGGGCACAGTAGGTCTTTCTGCCCATCAAGCTTGCTCCATCATTCAGTTAGATCATGGCTGACCATCTGCCTCAACGCCACTTTCCCATGCTATACTCATAATCCCTTGATGTCATTGTATCCTGAAATCTATTGATTTCTGTCTTGAACTTGCTCAATGGATGAGCTTCCACAGCCCTCTGTATTAGAGAATTCCAAAAATTCACCACCCTCTGATTGAGGAATAGACTTGTGAGAAAAGTTATTGCTCATGGAATAAAAGGGACAGTAGCAATGTGAATCAAAATTGGCTGAAAAATAGGAAACAGAGGGCAATGGTCAATGGATAATTTTTGGGCTGGAGGAAGGTTTGTAGTGGAGTTCCCCAGGGGTCAGTATTGGGACCCTTGCTTTTCCTGATATATATTAATAGTCTAGATCTTGGTGTGTAGGGGACAATTTCAAAGTTGATATGATGTTTGGGAGTGTTGTAAACTGTGAGGAGGACATTATAGAACTTCAAAAGGAAATAGACAACTTGGTGGAGTGGGCAGATAGATGGCAGATGAAGTTCAATGTGGAAAAGTGTGAGGTGATGCATTTTGGTAGGAAGAATATGAACAGACAACATAAAATAAGGGGTGAAATTTTGCAGGGGGTGCAGGAGCAGAAAAACCTGGGTGTATATATGCATTGATCATTGAAGGGTGGCAGGACAGGTGAAGAGAGAGCAGTTAATAAAGCATATAGTATCCTGGGCGTTATTAATAGGTGCATAGAATACAAGAGCAAGGAGGTTATGCTGAATTTATATAAGACACTTGTTAAACCTCAGCTGGAGAATTGTGTACAGTTCTGGGTGCCACGTTATAGGAAGGATGTGAACACATTGGAGAGAGTGCAGAAGAAGTTTTCAAGAAGGGTTCAAGGGATGAGAAACTTCAGTTATGAAGATAGATTGGAGAGGGTGGGACTGTTTTCCTTGGAGAGAAGAAGGCTAAAAGGAGATTTGATAGAGATGTTCAAAATCATGAGGGGCTGGTCAGAGAGGGAGAAGCTGTTCCCGCTTGTAAAAGGATCAAGAATGAGAGGGCACAGATTTAAAGTGATTTGCAAAAGAAGCAAATGTGAGATGAGAAAAAACTTGTTTTCTCAACATACCATCTGCCTACCTAACTGCTTGCTGAAAAACAACACGAGAGCTTTAGGTCTGGAAGGCACTGCCTGGAAGTGTAGTGGAGGCAGGTTCAATCAAAGCATTCAAGAGGGTATCAGATGAATATTTGAATAGAATTAATGTGCAGGAGTACAGGGAAAAGGCAGGGCAATGGAACTAGGTCATAATGCTCATTTGGAGAGCTGGTGCAGGCACGATGGGCTGAATGGCCTCCTTCTGTTCCATTAAAATTCTGTGATTCTATGAAGAAATTCCTCCTCATCTCAGTCTTCCCCTTATTCTGAGACTGTGCCCTCTGATTCTAGACTCACCAGCCAGGGGAAACATCCTATCTACATCTGACCTGTCACTCCCTGTAAGAATTATGTAAGTTTCAATGAGATCACCTCTCATTCTTCGAAACCCTAGAGTATACAGGCCCAGGTTCTTCAGTTCCTCCTCATAAGACAATCCCCGCCAACCCAGAGATTAGCCTGGTGAACCTCCATTGCACTCCAACTATGGCAAGTATATCCTTCATTAGGTAAGGAGACCAAACCTGTACACAATGCTCTGGGTGTGGTCTTACCATTGCAGCAAGACATCTTTACTCGTAGTTAAATCCCCTCACAATGAGGGTCAACATACCATCTGCCTACCTAATTGCTTGCTGCATCTGCATGTTAGCTTTTAGTGGCTCATGAACAAGGACAGCCAGGTCCCTTTGGACATCAACGCTTCCCAAACTCTCAGTATTTAAAATACTCTGCCTTTCTGTTTTTTCCACCAATGTGAATAACTTCACATGTATTCACATTATATTTCATCTGCCATGTTTTTATCCATTCACTTAGCCTGTCCAAGACTCCTTGAAGCCTCCTTGCATCTACCTCTCAACCAGTTTTGTGTCATCAGCAAATTTGAAAATAATACATTTAGTCCCTACATCCAAATCATTTATATAGATTGTAACAGCTCTGGCCCCAACATTGGTATACCTCTAAAAACAGCCTGCCATCCAGAGAATGACCTGTTCATTCCTACTCTCTGTTTTCTGTCTGTTAACCAATTCTCTAACCATACTAGCATATTACTCTCAAGCCTATGTACTCTAATTTTATTTACGTTGTCACGACTCACTGGGGATAGTGCGCTGTAATATCAAGCCGCACTGTTCCCCGACAAATGTGAAACGTTTGACCAAATCACCAGATTGCCCCAATTCTACCTGACTGTTTAATTTAGGTTAACAGAATATGAGCTCCAGGTTTGTAAACTTAATAAGTAAATAACTGTTTATTGAACAAATTGTCTTTAACTAGTGGCAAAAGAAAGAAATATGAACTGCTAACTTCTAACTCTGTAACTTAAACTCTACACCTTCTTAAACCTCCATACAAAAACACACTTACCCACACACACACACAAGACAGACAAAACCTGGATTTACGAGTGAGATAAAACAGTTCAATAGCACCAATCCGGAGTACGGGATTAGATGGGTTGATTTTGACTGATGCCTTCCAAATTCCTTGCTGTTTGTTGTTGATGACACAAGGTAGTCTTCCAACACTTTCAGTCTGTGGTTCACTGGTTGAAAAATTTGCTTTTCAATGTCTGTACTGGTGAATTTTTCCCCTTTTCCTCTTGACAGGGGTTTTCAGAGAAAGCAGGTTACAGAGATGTGAGGAATAGCCAGCTAGCTACTATGGCAGAATTACTGGAGTCTTACAAACACTGGAGAGAGAGGTTTACGTCTTCCCTCTTTGTAGGCTAAGAGTTGTACTGCCTACACTGTTACCACACAAAGCCCTGGTCACCTGGTCAGGAGCCAATTAAAATGCTGTTGTCAGGCAGTTCCTCTTAGTCCAGAGCTACTTTCCGGCACCATTCTGTTCTTTTATGGCACACTCTGTTCCAGCCTAGCAACATTATAAATATTCCTCATCCTATTCCAGTGAACATGTCTTTCAACTGCAGCCACAGTAGTTTTTAAAACCACAGTCCAATTTTGAAGCCACAGTCCAAGAAAATAAAAATAGGTTCTTTACAACAGTCCAACAGAAATAAAAATATATGTTCTTTATAACTAACCTCCTGTATGGGACCTTTATCAAAAGCCTTCTGAAATCCCAAAAACACCACATCCACTGATTCTCCTTTATCCATGCTACATGTAACACCCTCAAAAACTCCGAGTTTGCCAATGATTTCCCTTTCATAAATCCATGTGGACTCAGAAAATATTGATATGATTGGGCAAAGTGTCTAGTTATCACATCCTTCATAATAGATTCTAATATTTGCCTTACTACAGACATCAACTTAACAGGTCTGCGGTTCTCTGATTTCTTTCTCCCTCCCTTAGAAACATAGAAAATAGGAACAGGGCATTCAGTCCTTCAAGCCTGCTCCATCATTCAATATGATCATGGCTGATCCTCTATCTCAACGCCATACTGCTACCTTCTCCCTATACTCCTTGATGCCTTTGGAGTCCAGAAACCTACTTATTTCTTTCTTAAGTATATTCAGTGACTTGGCCTCCATAGTCTTCTATGATAGAGAATTTCACAGGTTCACCGCCCCCTGAGTGAAGAAGTTTCTCCTCATCTCAGTCCTAATAATCCTGGGACTGAGACCCTTTGTTCTGGACCGCCAGCCAGAGAAAACATCATCCCTGCATCCAGTCTGTCCATCCGTGTCAGAATTTTACATGTTTCAATAAGATCCCCTCTCATCAAAATTCCAGTGGATACAGACCTAGTTGGCCCAACCTCTCCTCATATGACAACCATGCCATCCCAGGAATCAGTTTTCGCTGCATTCCCTCTATGGCAAGTATATCCTTTCTTAGGTAAGGAGACCAAAACTGTACACAATACTCCAGTTGTGGTCTCACCAAGGCCCTGTACTTAAGTCCTCTTGCAATGAAGGCCAACATACTATTTGCCTTCTTTACTGCCTGCTACCCCTGCATGCTTGCTTTCTTAAATAGTGATGTTACATTTGCTACTATTTGATAATGACTGCTGCACAAAAGGATAGTTTGTCTTTCAAATGAGACATTAAACCAAGACTCTGTATACCCACTATTTCAAAGAAGAGCTGTGGAGTCACATATAAGGTAGGCCAGATAGAAGTGGCAGGTTCCTTAGAATGATAATGAACCAGATGGGCTTTACAAGAACGCAGTAAGTTTCATGATTGCTTTTAGATGCCCACTCACCAATTTCAGATTTATTAGTTTCAATTTCACAGCTTGAACTCATGACTCTGTTTTAGTAGCATCACACCATAATGACCAGACTGTCACAGGAAATCACTAACATCAGTCCATGTGTATGCCACACATGAAGAAAAAAGTGTTTGCAAAATTAGGTACGTTCATCACGTTTGGAAACAACAGAATAAAATTTGGGATGTGTGCGCAATGTGGGTGTTTGCCAAGGATAGCATCATAAATGTTACATATGGGGGAAGATTTTCCCCACGTGGGGGGCACGGCGGGTGGGCCCGGGAGTGGCTGTGCAATAGGGCTCCGACTGTGATTTCATGCTGGCTGACCAATTAACGGCTGATAACCTCAGCGCTGCCTGGGTGGGGGTGGGAGGAATGTGAGCGCTGAAATGAGTGCATGTGCCAGGGTGCAGAGCTGCCTCAGGGAGATGAAGATTTTTAACATGAGAAATGAAGATTTTAAAAATAAGGAAAACATGTGACTCTGTCACATGAACAGGGACATGAGAAATATGAGTTTTAAAAATGTTTATATTTCTTTAGTCACTGTCTGAAACCTCATCCCACTCGTGGATGAGGTTTCGTTAAAAATGCAAAGGCCGCCTGGTCTATTCGCCCACCCACCAACCATATGGTTGGATGGGCAGTGAAAAATTCAATTTAATTAATTGTGTAAGGACCTTAACAAGCCTCTTGATTGTCAGCGGGCGCACTGCCGCCTCTCATGTGCACCTGTCGACCAAAAGATTGCGAGAGTGCACGATGATGTCAGGATACTCATCCGACGTCATCACGCACTATTTCTCCCCTATTTGGGTTGGGCATGCATCCTCCAGCAGGACAAAAAATTCTGTCCTTGCAGTCCTGTGTGTTTCAGCCCACATTGATAGCCTTCAAGATTCAAAAGAGATTCCATTCTGATGAGATGCTACTCACCTGTGGGTATTTGTACAAAATCATGTAGGACACTTGCTTTCCTAACAGCTGCCATGATACCTCTATGTTAGCAGTTCTTCAATTGTTTGATCAGGTATAATGAGTGCATGGTTGGTACATTGAAGACCAATGATGCCCACTACAAGCTTGACAGTCACATACACCTGCTGTATCTTTAAGCAATGTTTCAGATTCCCTGGATAGGCCTATGATTTTCTTCCCCTGATAGAGCCCAGAGACAGTGTTAAGTACCTTTGCTGTTTTCCGTGTGCTGTACAGTCTTACTCTGCAACAAGAACCATACATGAAGTAACATTTTTGAACTATACAGCACAGATGGAGGCCAATTGCCCCATTGTGCCTATGCTGGCTCTTGGAAGGAGCTAACCAATTAGTCCAACTTGCTTGGTCTTCCCCCATTGCCCTGCAATTCTCCCACTCCCCACCTTTTCCAATATTTGTATCATTTTCTTTTGAAACTTACTACTGAATTTGCTTCCACTTTTGCATTCATGCAGTGCATTCCAGATCATAACAACTTGCTACAGGAAAACAAATCTTCCATTCTCCCTTGGCTGATTTACCAATTGTCTATTGTATCATGTTGTTGTACAGATATAAACACCAAACACTCATAAGGAATTGTGTAGACACATTGTGGGTTCACTTATTTAAACTAGGTACATGAGAACATATATACTTGGATAGAATGCTTGAAGACATTAGCGGCAGAGATGTGTGTGCACTGCTCAAAAGCAAAAGTGAAACTGAGACTGGATCACGTGGCACACTTACTTTCTAGTAATGTCATGCTGCTATGCCTTAAAAGCGTACTGCAATATGTTGAAGGGTAACACACGTGAAGGATGATGTGGAACATTTGTGGGCACAGCATTTGCCAGATGTTTGGAAATGCTATTGATTATATAGGCTAGCTAAATTGAACCTAAGGTGTTTAAAATTGAGCATCAATTGTAATTATTCTGAGATTTACTAACTGGGTGTGTCCATTTGTGCTACAACACTAGGAGGAGCACTTCCTGCACATGCACAGTGTCATAATGCAGTCTCTGCATTAAACAAGTTGGCTCGACACAAACCAACAATAAAGTTCAAGTTACCCATGTTTAGGTCTGTGAAGTCCTTAAACAATTGCAAGTTCTTGTTTCTAGTCTAGCTATGATTTATCAATGGTTGCTTCTGCAAAACATGCTTCTAATGATTCAGATGAAGATATGTAGTTTCAATATTAATAAATGAAATTCCTAACTTCCAATGAACTCAGACTGTGGAGAATTGATGGTAATATTTTATGCTAAAAACAATAAAAAGTATTTTGAATTAGATATTTAAGAAAAAAATCTAAATTAGAGTTCAAAACAATGATCCTCGGATTAAGAGTCCAACTATCTATCAATAGAGCTACCTGAGCTGGGTGGGAATTTTCTTCACAAAATTTTATCACGCAGTAGAAAATAGCATTAAAAAACTTAAAATGAATCCATTTATTTTGTTTGTTTTCATGATCTGATGTTAAATGTGGGGTGTTTAATTCCTTTGTATAGATGCAGCCATTTCTCTTTCAAGGTCCCTGGGTGCCTTTCTGACCCAAAGTAGAATGGGTGCGGGGCATGAAGTGTCAGTTCACATTCAGTTCCTGATTAAACTACTTCAAAATCAAGCTAATTGCTCAGGAATTAGGCAAAAATGCCATCCTGCCACTGACCGAAAAGGCATCAGCAACAGTTGTGCTTACGCCGACAGCCACAATGTGGGATGAACGCACAAGCACAACTGTTCCTGCTGCCTTTCCACTTGATGGTGGAAGTTACAGGGTTACTAATTAAAGTCACATTTAGGTATAGGTTCAAGACCCCCACTCTAGACACTTGACAATACAATCCCAGCTGTCACTTCAGTGCAGTACCTAGGGAGTGCTGCAATCTCAGAGGTGTAGTCTTTCAGATGAGATTTTAAACCAAGTCTGCCCTCTCAGCTGGATGTAAAAGGCCCTGTGATAATATTTGAAGAAGAGTAGCAGAGTTCTTCCTGTGCCCTTATAACATTTATCCCTCAACTTCTGCAATTGAAACAGATTATCTAGTTGTTGAAAAAAGACTTGCATTTATATAGCACTTTTCACAACCACCAGACATCTAAAGTACTTTACAGCCAATGAAGCACTATTGAGGTGTTGTCACTGTTATAAAGTAGGAAACATGACAGCTAACTTTGCACAGCAAGCTCCCACAAACAGCAATGGGATAATGACCAGATAATTTGTTCTTTTGTGATATTGTTTGAGGGATTGGCCAGGACACGAGGGATAACTCTTCTGCTGTTCTTCAAAATAGAGCCATTGGATCTTTTATATCCATATGAGCAGGAAGATGGGGTCTCCATTTAACACCTCATCCAAAAGATAGCACCTCCAACAGTGCAGCAAACCTTAGCATTGTATTGAAGTGTCAGTCTCAAATGTTGTACTTAAACCCCAAGGTGGAACTTGAAAATCCAGAACCTTGTGAGTCAGAAGCAAGAGTGTCATCAACTTAGCCCCAACTGATGCTCCTTATGTCATTGCTGTCCGTGTGATCTTGATGTGTAAAAATTGGCTGCTGCATTTCTTAACTTTACATTGTGACTACAATTCAAAATCATTTAACTGGCTATTTTAGGGTTGTCAAAAGGTGCTATATAAATGCAAGTTCTTTATCTTTTGCTTCATTATTTGGAGATATCTCCTGCTGTCCGTTTATCCTCAAAATTAGTCCAGGTAATGATATTCCAATCTTTCCATCTATGTGTTGACAACTAGTCTTGTAAAGTCTGCCATCAATCAAGTGGACAGGAAATGTAGCTTAATATTCAAGAACAGAAACGTTTCTCTACGTTGATAAGATTTAGCTGCTTATCAGCTACATCCTGCCTGAAGGAACTAGCAAAGAGTTATGGACACGTCTATGATATAAAAATTAACTGGGAACAATCGCAGGAACTGTTGGCCTCGAGGAACAGTTTTCTGTCAAAATATAAATCTTGATCCCATCAGTGGTTAGCACTGGAATGGTAATGCCTTAACATTACAATTTCCTGGGAATTAAAAGAACCCATCAATTTAATTCATATTCTCCTTAGGAAAGAAACATCATTCCCTCATAACCATGACAGGAATTTCTTTTGTTGCTCTAATATAACCATAATTGAAATGATGTTGGGATGGGTGGACGTTTTGTGTGGGTGCCTAGAGGTCTCTGTTGGGGTGCTGCCTGTTTCTGTTATGGATACATGGTTTTAGCTTGCAAATCCTGTAAAAAGCAGTAAAATTTGCAACTTGGTGAAGATTGTGGAGTAAGAGGAATCTAATAGTTGAAGCTGGGCAGGTTTTGAATAGGTGCAAGAGCAACATGGATAAATGCAAATAGTGTATGCTTACTGTAAGCAAAAATAGGAAATTAATGTACCTCGTGGCTGGGATAGAATTTGTCATTGGAGAAAATCTTGGGTCATGTTAAGTTAATTTGTTTGCGAAGTGTATGAGGTGACAATGAGCAAAATATCCAGGCTGCATATGTGCACCATTGATAGATCATTTGACTTCCAATGTCCAGATGTCATACAATAAAGCTGTACATTTCACTGTTCAGTACCTGGAGAGTGACACACAGTTCTACACAGTAAGGATGGGCCATGAGGACTGAATAGGTAAGCTAGAGCAGTTTGCCCTTGAAAGAAATTGTCTTAAAGGACTTTGTGGAGATATGGAAAGGTAGACACACCAAAGCCGAAACAATATAATTTGACATGGTGAGGCTACCAGACAAGATGACACAGGTTAACGTTCATGAAGGAGAACTATAGGATAAGTACACACACACACACAAACACACGCAATTGTGAAAGTATATTAGCACTTGGGAGTGGACCACTTTTCCACTTTGGCTATCAAACAACAAATGCTGCCAGGTGAGGCAGATCTGGGTTACGTGTAGAACACTGCCCAAAATAATGCACTCAATTCAAAAAGAAACTTGCTCTACTTAAAACCATTTCATATGTTGGAGTTTCTGCTCTGTGAAGTTCATGATTAAAGACTTCATGCAGTTGTAGTCTATTTCTGAGCATGCCTTTTTTTTCTGGAGGCAGTTATTTTAAATGATTAACACGAGAATAAAATCAGCATGCACAGAAATATCATGGTAGAAATTTACTTTGGTCGCTAGTGCAGAACAGACAGTTTGGCTTTGGGCGTCCATGATACTCTCCACCAGATATTCAGTTCCTTTGTGGAACATATAACAGGCAGCCAACGTGATAAAACATATTTAGTGCAGTCACACGAGATAAATCTCTCCCTCCATAGCATCGATACATTTGTCGACCAAAATTCTCTTCTCATAAGTTGTGCACTATTATTTATTTCCACTGCATACTATTCCTGATTTAATCCCATACTGTACAATTTATAGCACTTAGCATACCACATGTTGTCATTTACAGCCCAATATTGTTTGGAATCAGCAGTGTGATTTAGAACTCTGTTCTCCTCTATGTAAAGTATATGTTTGGTTGGGTTTCTGCTGCTGCTAGTTAAATCGTTGATAAGCAAAGGTCAATAGGTTGCCGATTCGTGAATGGGTTACTTTAATTCAGTTTATCGAAGTACTGATCAAAACTGATTGTTCACTTATCAGCATTTAATTCACTATCATATCCCTGATAATTATTACAATAATCCATTCATTAACTTGCTGTTCATCACCTTTCATTCTCTCCATCCAGGTTACAATTGGTTGCTGAGTTAGGACTGAGTTTACTGAAAATAGGTTATTGCTGTTCTAAATGAGTCCGGTGAAAGAAAATAAAGGACTTGGCACCCCTTTGGCAACTGTCCACAAAACATGCTTAAGATAATTGGCAGAAGAACCAAGGGGGAGATGAGAAGAAATTTATTTTATGCTGTGAATTGTTATAATCTAAGGTTGGGAAGCAGATTAATAGTAGCTTTTGAAAATAATGTAGTAGGATACATAGCCACAGAAGAGTGGAGGGAATGGCAATAATTTGATAGCTCTTTCAAAGAGCCACAACTGATACAGAGGACTAAATAGCATTCTTTACCCTGGTCAATAGGTTAGCATGTGGCAATAGATTATTATATCAATTTGAGGTAGATATTTTGATTTCCTGCATCATCCCTTCAAATGTAACTTATCATGAGCTGGTGCCGACTATGACCAATTACTGAATTAAATTGTGCTCTGAAGCAGGGTTTGAAAAACTTTTCTTATACAGATGCCTAAGTGTCTTCCCAACATTTACTCTTAAGTTGCCTTGTTTTTCCTTGTCTCCCCAAAGAAAGTGTCAAGGAAGTGCGGATAATATGTGCAAAATTGAATGCTGAGCTAGCTGGATACCTAATGTAGACAATGGATTTGTCAGACCAATGTGAGTGTGTTGTCAAATAACCCCATCAGGTACAATGGATATTGTTGAGAATATGAGGATAAATCAAAATAGACAAGGGAGCGTTTGTTGAACAGTCCAGCAATCAAAGTATTTCCTGATGATGGGAGGAGTTTTCCATTGTCAGTGCATGGCGCCTAAGGATTGAATTTAGACTTATATAGCACATTTCATGCCCTTAGGAGGTCATAAAGAGCTTTACAGCCAAAGATACTTTTGAAGTGCAGTTGCTGTTAAAGAAAAACAGAGCAGCTAATTGATACATAGCAACATCCTGTAAACATAATGAGTTGAATAACAATATAATCTGCTTTTGATGATATTGATTAAAGAATAAATATTGACCAAGACTTTGTGGATACATCCCAATCTCTACTTTGAGTAGTGACAGGGGCCCTCATATTAATGGGGTGGGTGTAAGGGGGCCCAGTAGTGAGTTAAGAGTCAGAAAATGGCGGGGACGTGGAGACCCTGCTGACCCTAATGGTTGAGTATCATAGTTGTGCTTGGAGGTGGGAGGAGTAAGTAGGGAGAGGGTCCCACAGTTGGGTGACAGACCCTGGAAGCCATTAAGCAGAAGCTTCAGGGGCACAGTTAAGGCTGGTTGTGGAGGGAGGGTGCAAAGGCTTCTTTCTGAGTCCTGAGGAAGCACCCCTGCTTCTCTTTGCCAGCAAGGAGCTGACATGTTGACATCTCCCATCTCTTTAACTCTTTTTCAGCTTCCAGTATTTTATTTCCACTTTGGTGCAGCAGAAGGAGCAGGTAAACCTGTAACCGGTATTATTAGTTTTATCAGTATTGTAAAGTTTACTGGAAGTGCCAAAATCTAATGGGAAGCGTAAGCTTTAATAATTATAATTAATTAATTAGCAATTAATTAATTAACACATATTGCAGATGGCAAGGCAGGTGATGTGCTGCAATTGCAGGATGTGGGAGCTTCTGGATACTGGTGTGATCCAGGGCAAACACATCCGCAGCAAGTGTTTGTGGCTGCAGGAACTTTGGCTCCAAGTTATTGAGCTGGAGGCCAAGCTGTAGACACTGTGACATATCAAGGAGGGGGAAAGTTATCTGGACTCTTTATTCCAGGAGGTGGTCACACCCCTTAGGATGGAGTCTCCAGATTTGGTCAGTGGTCAGGAACAGGAGGGTGTGACTGCAAGTGAGGCAGGTAACGGGACCCAAAGGGCAGGGTTGCAGGAGTCTCTGGCCTTGCAATTGTCCAACAGGTTTGAGGTTTTTTCAGCTTGTTGGGATGAGGGTGGGGGCTTCATGGTGGATGAGCTGACTGGCCATGGCACCATGGTACAGGAAGCCATTCAAACAGGGGTTAGTAGGGGACAGTATATTCAGAGGGATTGACATCATTCTCTGCAGTAAAGAGCATGAGTCCAGATGGATATGTTGCCTGTCCGGTGCCAAGGTTCGGGACATCTGCTTGGGCCTGGAGAGGAACTTGCAGTGGGAGGAGGAGGATCTAGTCATCATGGTCCCTGTTGGTGCCAATGACATAGGCAGGACAATGAAAGCGGTTCTGCATAGTTAGTATGAGGAGCTTGGCACCACATTAAGAAGCAGAACCTTAAAGGTCATAACCTCTGGATTATTACCTGGGCCGCATGCAAATCAGCATAAAACAAATCAGATTAGGGAGGGGAATGCATGGCTCAAAGACTGGTGAGGGAGAAGTGGGTTCCAGTTCATGGGGCACTGGCACCAGTTTTAGGGAAAGTGGGAGATTTTAATCTACATATAGACTGGATAAGTCAGATGGGCAAAGGTAGCCTAGATGAAGAGTTCATAGAATGTTTCTGGGATAGTTTCTTAGAACAGCATGTTCTGGAGCCAACCAGAGAGCAGGCTATACTAGACCTGGTATTGTGCAACAAGATGGGATTAATTAATGAACTCACAGTGAAGGTGGAACTAGGTAGCAGTGACTCTAACATGCTTGAAATTTGCATTAGGTTTGAGGGAGAGAGGAGTAGCTCTGAGACTAGGGTGGAATTTTCCCAGATTTGCACCAAGTGCGATAGTGGCTGGGTAAAATAACATTTTACCTGCTGGCCATGATGGCGGGTTTTCATGCCGTATCATCCTAAACCCACGTTACTTTTGCCGTCATTTTTCTGCCCTCCGTCACTCCGCCGCTGCATCTGCCAGGGTAAGTCACTCTTCTTCTCACTCTCAACTCATGCTCTCAAACTTATCACACATCGACAGGATCCTCACTCACTGTGGGTTCAAGGGACATCACCATTCATTCTTTCACACTTACCGTTATTGTCTTCATCCCATCCATGAAACCACTCACCACCCACACATGCCAGGCATACTTATCATCTGGCCTGGCAGGCATCCTGCTTTCCTTCTCTCCATCTCTATCCATGCATGACAAGCTGGCACACAACAAGAAGGAGAGGTCACAGACTGGTGGCGGAATGCCCAAAATCAAGGCCCTCACGGCCTTTGAAAAAAGAGCCATCCGGATGGTGAGGATCTGGACCAGCCCTGTGCTGACAGTGAGGTCAGTGCTGCTCTACCGAGTGAGGATCCAGCAATGCAACATCCATCAGACAGCCATGCTATGAGTGATGTGTCCTCTTTCACAGGCCACTGCCATGCACTAATTATTGCTCCTTACTTTTGCAGGCACACCTGCCAAACAGCCGACAGAGTCCATGATCCAGGGTCTCCAATCAAGCCCTAAAGAAACTTCTGAAGAGGAATCTGAAGGCACCCTCCCTGAAGTCCCTGTCACAGCGCTCACCCACACCCTCCACCAGCGCAGAGACACACACTTCAGTGGGACCTAGCTTTAGAATATCTTCAGGATCACAATCTGGTGAGCACATTGCACTGTTTGATCCACAGCAGGCAGAGGCAGGTGCCTCCCTGGCGTCCGGCACTTGGAGCACTGCTGGAGACCAGAAAGTTGCTGAGTCCGAGTCAGATGACGAGCCACTAGAGTCAGTCATGCCACAGTTGCTGGAGTTGCAAAGGCAAGCTCAGGAACATCAGGAAGGGAAGTCCGCTGCACTCCTCAGATTGCAAGGCACGATGGAGGAGTCCATCTGCCTTCAGTCTGAGGTGATAGCGCCGGCATGCCAACGCACCGAGGACAACACTGGTAGGATGGTGGCCACCATGAAGAACTTGTTCCAGGACTTCGCTCGTGCACTGCTGTGTGGGCTGATCTCTATTACTAATGTCATAGTTGGTCTCCAACAGTGTGTACCAAGAGGGGTGCCGGGCAGCTTGATCACACTCCAGTTACCCCTGCGCCCCAAGGAGTCAGGCTAGGGCCCCCGGGCGCCAATAGGGAGGGGGGTCAGCAGATGCACATTCCAGGCACATCCATCCAGGTGACTCCGAGTGAGGCTGGCCAGTCCGACTCCCCTTTTCCTGTGATGTCAGCAGCTCCAGCTCCACGGGCCAAGGAGGGTGTCACTGACACTCGGAAGGACGCAGAAAGCAGGATGGGGCCCTCCAAGTCTCAGCCTTCCAGAGGACACCCACCAAGATTATCACTGACAGGGCTTCGTGGACAGCAGGCTGCCTCCACCTCCGCTGTGGATGTCCGGGAGCACCATGACCTCACGGATGCATTTGTGGGGGGAGGCTTGTGATATCCCACAAAGGTCACCTGTGAAACCCTGAACGGAGCCACTGTGTTGAAATTGAGTGCCCTGATCACTTTCACTACCACTGGCAGTGGGTGCCCTCCATGTTCCTGTGGTGCCAAATCCTGCGGTAGCTGGCAGATATGACTGACCAGTTCCCTAGACATGCAGAGTCTTTGGCGACACTGGTTCTTGGTCATCTGCAGGAATGCAAGGCGACGTCTATAGACCCAGGGTGTTGCTAGGCACTGACCAGTGACGGTCCACTGTGGCTCTTGGGCAGCGTGTGCAGAAGCCCCGGTCGCTCCTTTGTCCTGAGGGTGCTGCTCTTCCCTTTGCACAGCCAGGAGCCTCAGTTGCTCTCCTTCATCGTCTTTGTGCTTTATAGGCCATCAGGCACACAGCTCATTCACCAGGTTCCATGATCCTGATGTACTCCTCCTGCAGGATGAAAGAGAGAGACACATGGTTAGCATGGATGTACTAAGAAGCTGCCATGGTTAAGTGTAACGGCCCCTTAACGCTTCCCGGAGAGTGCTGGCCACCACATGGATGGCCAGAGATTAGGCGCTGCATGGCTGCCCTGTTAGGTTGAACCATGGGAGGGACTGGTCCAAACTGGATTGCAAGGGGCCGTGAGCGCCTCCAGCTTTAGCGAGGAGATTGTACAACATGTGCAGTCGTCCAACTGTTCTGTATGAAAATAAACTAAAATGCTGATGAATTTGCAGTCTGTGCCCAGGGTTGGAGGGGTGATGGGGGCTGGAGGGAGGCTCTGAAACATTTTGTGGCACTTTGATGTCTCTGCGTTGCTTGAGTGGGCAGATAAGCTAGGAGCCTGACTCCAATCATATCAACGTGGCTGCGCCTGACCTGTCTCAATTGCAGAGGAACGCTCACTTTATACAAGTTTCCTGAATGTGTTGCCACTTCCCCCACCCACCCGACCCCTCCACCCCGAATGCTTATGCAGAATATTCAATGGCAGGGCGGCCCTTGCCCCCACCCCACCCAGTGCCCCTGAAGCTTGAAGTCCAACAGGCAACCCTGCCAAGTGCTGCGCAGCATTACTCTGAGTTCCCATTAAAGTGCAGGCCACCAAATGCATGTCACTTATGTGCTGTTGTGAAACACGTTGGCATGCTTTCCCACCAATGTGGACGGACAATCCAGTGTTGAGGGGGGAACAGGAGGGCATGATTCCGGCAGGCTGGCCTGATAATGATATGCTGATGTTTTACAATGAGCTCCCTGACATCTTATGGCGGGAAACACGGCCTTCCATTAGTGGGCTGAGCAGAAGATTGCAAGCTGGTTTCCCACAGTCGTAAAACTGATTACGCCATATTGTCCTTTCGTGCCACCAATCAGTCCCGATGCCAACAGGCATGGAAAATTCCACATGTTTTTCAACTTAAATAAGGGTAATTATGAGGGCATGACAGCAGAGCTGGCTAAAGTGAACTGGCAAATTAAGTTAAGGGATAGGCAGTGGCAAACATTTAAGGGGATATTTCAGAATACACAGAATAGATACGAGTAAGAAAATTCCAAGGGACAGACATACCATCTATGGTTAACTTGAAAGGTTAAAGATAGTATCAATCTTAAAGAAAAAGTATATTATTGTGCAAAGATAGCTGGAAGGGCAGAAGATTGAACAGAATGCAAGGAACAGCAATGGATGACTAAAAGATTAATAAGGAGGGAAAAATTAAAAGTGCGAGAAAACACTAGCCAGAAATATAGAAACAGATAGAATGAGTTTCTATATATATTTTAAAAGAAATGAGTTAACAAACTGAACATTGGTCCTATAGAAAGTGAGTCTGGAGAACTGATAATGGAAAAGAAGGAAATGGCAGATGAATTGAACAAGTGTTTTGCATCAGTCTTCGCTATGGAGGATATAAGTAACATCCCAGGAGCAGCTATAAATCAGGGAATGGAATAGAGGGAGGAACTCAGAAAAATTATAATCTCCAGAGAAGCGGTACTGAGTAAATTGTTGGAGCTCTGGGCTAACAAGTGACCGGGTCCTGATGGACTTCATCCTAAGATCTTAAAATAAGTATCTAGTGAGATAGTTGATGCATTGGTTTTAATTTTCCAAAACTCCCTAGATTTGGGGAAGGTCCCATTAGATTGGAAGATAGAAAATGTAACTCCATTAATCAAAAAGGGAGGGACACAGTAAATGGGAAACTACGGGCCAGTTAGCTTAACATCTATCATAGGGAAAATGATAGAAGTTATTATTAAAGGAGCTATAGCAGGGCACTTGGATAAGTTCAGGGTAATCAGGCAGAGTCAACATGGTTTTGTGAAGGGGAAATCATGTTTAACCAACGTTTTGGAGTTCTTTGAGGATGTAACGTGTTGTGGATAAAGGGGAACTGGTGGATGTACTGTACTTAGATTTCCGGAAGGCATTTGATAAATTGTCACATCAAAGGTTATTGCAGAAAATAAAAGCTTATGGTATGGGAGGTGGGGGGTGTGTGGTGGTGGGGGGGGGGGGGGGGGGGGGTGGGGGGAGGGGGGGGTGGTGGGGGGGTGCGGTGGGAGGGTAACATATTGGCATGGATAGAAGATTGGCTGGTTAACAGGAAGCAGATAGTAGACATAAATGGGTCTTTGTTAGGTTGGCAAGGTGTAATGAGTGGTATGCTACAGGGATCAGTGCTGGGACCTCACAGTTTACAATTTATATAAATGACTCGGATGAAGGATTGATGGGATGGTTGCCAAATTTGCTGATGACACAAAGATAGGTAGGAAAGTAATTTGTGAAGAGGACAAAAGGAGGCTACAAAAAGATATAGTTAGGTTAAGTGAGTGGGCAAAGATCTGGCAAATGGAGTATAATGTGGGAAAATGTGAAATTGTCCATTTTGGCAGGAAAAATAAAAGAGAAGCTTATTATCTAAATGGTGAGAGATTGCAGATTTCTGCGATGCAAAGGGATTTGGGTGTCTTATTGCATGAATCACCAAAAGGTTAGTACACAGGTATGGCAAGTAATTAGGAAAGCTAATAAAATGTCATCATTTGTTGCGAGGAGAATTGAATACAAAAATAGAGAGGTCATGCTTCAGCTATACAGAGCATTAGTGAGACCACATCTGGGATTACTGTGTACAGTGTTAGTTGCCTTATTTCAGGGAGGATGTAAATGCTGGAAGCAGTTCAGAGAAGGTTTACAAGACTAATACCTGGAATGCGTGGGTTGTCGTATGAGGAAAGGTGGACAGGATTGGGTTGTATCCGCTAGAGTTTGGAAGAGTAAGAGGTGACTTGATTGAAATGTAAAGGGCAGATTTTCCCTTCTTCAGGCGGGTGCAGTGGGCTGGCCCAGGAGCGGCCATGAAACAGACCGCCGCCTGTGATTGCGCCCTATCTGCAATTTCATGCTGGTTGGCCAATTAACAGCCAGCCAGCATGAAACACGCGCTGAAAACCTCAGCACTGCTGGGGTAGGGGCAGGAGGAACACGAGCACTAAAATCTGTGCATGCGTGGTTGAGCGTGCAAAGTTCCCTGAGGGCACAGAGCTGTCTCAGGGAGCTGAGGAATTTTACAATCAAAAACAAAAATTTTAAAAGTAAGGGAAGCATGTCCCCACATGTGACCCAGTCACATGAACAGGGGTATGTCAAAAATGATGTTTAAACATTCTTATTTTTTAAATTATTGTTGGAAACCTTACCCTATCCCTTGATTAAGTTTCCTAAAAATCAAAAGGCCGATTTGCCCGCCCGCCAACCATAAAGTTGGACGGACAGCGAAAAATACTACTTAACTAATTGATTTAACGGGCTTAATAGCCCTCTTAATTGTTGGCGTGCGCGTTGCCGACTCTCACACATGCCCGCCAACTGAAATATCGTGCGAGTGTGCAATGATGTTGGGATACCTGCCCGACGTCACCGTGTGCTATTTTATGCCCAAACAGGTCAGGTGCGCCACCACCTGTGGGGGGTCAGATTCTGCCCATAAGATCCTGAGGGAACTTGACAGGGTGGATGTGAAGAGGATGTTTCCGCTTGTGGGAGAATCTAGAACTAGGAGTCATGATTTAAAAATAAGTGGTCGCTCATTTAAGACAGAGATGAGGGGAATTTTTTCTCTGAGGGTTGTGAGTCTTTGGAACTCTATTCCTGAAAAGGCAGTGGAAGCAGAGTCTTTGAATATTTTTAAGGCAGAGGTGGATAGATTCTTGGTAAGCAAGGGGGTGATAGGTTATCGGGGGTCCAGGTTTGAGGTTATTATCAGATCAGCCATGACCTTATTAAATGGCACAACAGGCTTGAGGGGCCAAATGGCCTACTGCTGCTCCTTGGTTGTATGTTGTTTGGCACTTCTACCAGCTCACGCCTCCCCTGAAGTATTGTCAAGTTGTGATGGAGTTGGTGCGAGCTGAGCTGCAGAGTGGGCACAGTGAGAATGGTGCCTGTTGCCTTTGCCACTCGCTTAGTTCACGCTGAAGACTGCAGTTGTCGGGTGGAGCTGAAGCTGCCAAGCGAGGCACTGCAGTTATAGGCCCAGGATGAGAATGCAGGTTCAGGGAGGTTCTCTAGATTTTGGAAGAAGGGCTTTCTCTAGCATTGATGGCCTTTCTGAGTTGTGAAGCCTGCTCTCAGATAGCTCATAAAATCATGATTCTGTGACCTGAGGGTACAGCGCGAATGTGGTCTCACGTGACCCAAGTGGGGAGGCCCATGTGACTGTGTTTTTGCGAGGGAGAGTTTGTGGCAGAGTGAAAATGGTGAACATAAAGGCTGGAGCTGGAACGTAAACAAAAGAAATATAAAGTTACTGTCGCTGCTTCAGTTAATTTAAAGGAACCAATTGACCAGCACCAGCCATACCATGCAGAGGGTTGTTACTGAGGGTTCGGATGAAGGATTTTCTGGTGGATCCACATCATCAAGATTGTCGTGAGCAGAGCTGAGGAGGTACTGGAGAAGCATGCCATCTTTGTGAAGACTGTGGCCATGGAAATTGGGTTGATTGGGAGCTGCTGTTGGATGAGAATCAGTGGCTATATCCTTGAAGAAAAGGAGCAGGTATTCTGCCTGATGAAATTAAGAATCTTGAAGGACTTTGTGGCTGAAATTAGTGCTATAAATGCTGAATGGACTGCCTGATAAATCTGAGAACTATCTTTGTTGTATTTGTTATTTAATATGTAATTTATAGTTTGTATTAACTAGAATTTGCATAGTTAATTAATGTTTAATTTACGTTGATTTTGGTCTGATTGTTAAAGTGAAAGTTATACAGAGTAAACTCTTGCCCATTGACATCTTCTATTGAGGTTGTTAAGTAAATTTTGCTTCTTATTGTTTTGTTAGTCTCCACAGGGATCATACCAAAGTTTTAGCAATGCACCAATGATATTGGGCCGCAGCTCTTGAATGTTTGGTAGACCCCGCCTACAATTTGCAGAAGCCCTGTCGATGGCCTTATTGGGCTCATAAAAATGTAGATAATCAATAATGGGATTGGATTGGAGTCAGTTTATCCATTTCCGATATTGTAATACTCTTCCCCGACCCTCTCACGCCTGTTGGGGGTGGGGTAAAATCGAGGCTGCGTGATCTTTTATTCCAAGCCCATATTCACAGACATAGTTCATGGGATTTTCGACAGTGCAGCAATCCCTCAGTCCTGCATTATTAGACACTTCTAAATTTGTGTAATTCATTGGTAAAGGTGTGCTTCAATTGAGCAACCAGCGGCACTCCACCCTCCAAAGCGACATTGGTGAATGCCATAAACGGATAAAGTGCTGTCATCGAGCATACCTGTTACCTGGGGAGCCATCGACCAGCATCATTCAGTCAGAAAACGTGGTGGTGAAAATAGAAGAATCAGATTTAATGAGCTATCTGCTTCTTCTTTTAAAATGTGTACTTGAAATATTCTAATGCGATCAAGTCACTTGACCTTATCTGGGATTTCAGGTCAGGAGGTCAAGTACTAAATTGGCAAGCTACATGGCTACTGTGGGAGAATATTATATGTAGATTCTCACTGAAGCAAAGTTGGCAATCTGAATTCAGAGCTGCCTACAAGCCTGATTTAACCCTTCACATTCATCAGGAGTACTCCTTTATTTTATAATCAAAATAAATATTTCAGCTCTCCTCACATTACTTTGCTAACAGTATCTTTAAAAAAATTGCACTAATGGGCCTAATGATTGAGTCTCGCCAGATCCCTTTCAATAATACCCATCCTCTCTGTGCATCTTTCCAATTCACAGAATTTGTTGCTGTTGGCAACAGAGATCATTTTGCTTTTAATTCTGTCAGCGAAGTTTTTACACTACTGTCTGAGGATTGATCCTCAGCCACTTCTCTAGTAATATATTGCCTATCGGATCATCAAGTTCAAATTGCAGGCATCATGTTCACTTTTCTGAGGCCAGCTGGGTTTCTGATTAAAGACGCAGATCAGACTCCCAATTATGTAATTGAGACCTGACTGCAATCGTAACCCCAGCCCGAACATTAAGGATACTCCATTTTCAACCGGCCATGACATTGCCCAACACTCACACTATTATGGAGGCGTGTCGATGTCAAATATTAAATTTCAATTTCATCTGCTGGACACACATTTGTCAAGCTAGTTCTACCATCTGACGGTTAAAGACTCACAACATTTGCATGCTGCCCAGAGTCGTTTTCCTAATGAAAGGTATAGCTTTTAAAAAATTCAACTGAAAAGATCTGCCCATCCAAAGGTAGACAAGATGCCATTTTGAATTTCATATCCTGTCTTCCCCCCACATCTCCCAACAGGGTAGGTGCCCAGCGAACTGCGGAGCTGGTGCGAGTCACAACTGGAGCCCATTGGGGCAATTAAAGAATGGCAAAAAATGCTGGTCCTTCAGTGACACCCACGTCCCATGAATGAATAAAAAAAAACTTCAGTATTAACTGGCAGTTTTATCACTGCACTTGTCCCAAGAGAAACTGAGCAGCACCCGACCATTGAAGACTCCATTACATTGAACTGTCTTCTGTCCATTGATAGACAATTGAAGTCAATCATGATTACCAGTCTATTTTTTCACTATACTTCCTCTGGTTTTGCTCAGGTAAACCTGTTCATTTGTCCAGGTGGTTTCTCATCGCAGTTTAATGTTCCTCAGAGTTGTTGGGTTGTAAATTCAGAAGCACTACCTTTTGAGCACAGGTCTTGTGTTCCATCAGCTTTCAAACTCTTCCTCAACAATTAAAACTTCCTTGGCCAATTTCTTTTTCAGTGTGTCTCCTCTCAATATTCCAAAAGCTGTCCTATGGAGCTCATGATCATTTTTGGATTCCAGGCCATTGCTGATCATGGATACCTTTTTGTTCATTCTGTCATCTTCACCATTTTCCCTGACCCACCTTTAGGGAGAAAAAAATCAATTTTTACTGTGATCCTAGTGCTGACTGAAGGAGCCCTGCATTATTGGAGGTGCCTTTGACTTGAGCTGCCAAACCAAGATCACACCTGCTTGTTTTGATAATGTTGAAGATCCAGTGGCAGTACTTGAAGAAGAAAGGGGACTCCTCCCTGTGTTTTGGTCAACATTCCTCTCTATTTGTGGGGTCTTGCCCTGTGCACATTGTCTAGCACCCGCATATAACAGTGACTGCACTCATTGGCTTGAAGCACTTTGGGATGTCCTCAGGACCTGATAAGATTTGCTTGTTTATTCTCTCTCTGTTTCTCCATCTCTGTTTTATTATTTTGTTTGGATCTGAAGAACTTCTTGCTAAACCATCAAGGACATATTTCATCAGCATATTTAGGCAGACCATCCACCGTTTAAACATTGTCTCCCTGTTCTACTATGACATGTGCACCTGCCTGTGCAATTAAAGATGCTGTTTCTGATCCATCTTTGTGGGCACGCAGGTTGGTTGCATTCCCCTGAATGAAAAGTCTGAAACAATGAAAAACTACTTAGGCAATATCTTTTAAAAAATAATTTTAAAAAAAGAGAAATATCCTTCTATTTATTTTGTTAAATCCTTTGAGGGACTGTACTTGTTTGGAACTCTAAAATAGCACATTAAAGATAAGTTTAATAACAAAAAGAAATCAAAAAATATAAGGAGGGAAAAAAGAACAAAACTCTCCAATTTCATCTCCCAGATAAGGTAATTCACCATAGCCCACGGGGACTGAAGACAGCTCTATCTGTTAGAGAGAGTCAAGTGGTGGACAATTAAACAAATCACTGGAGCAGGAGGCTCCACAAATATCCCCACCCTCAATGATAGGGTGGGGATATAAACCTCCTGCCGATTACCATGTACTACCCTCTCTCAGCTGATGAATCAGTGCTCTCAATGTTGAACCACTTGGAGGAAGCACCGAGGGTGGCAAGAGCACAGAATGTACTCTGGGTGGGGGGGCCTCAATATCCAAAACAAGAGTGGCTCGGTCACAACACTACTGACCATGCTGGCTGAGTCCTAAAGGACATAGCTGCTAGGCTGGGTCTGGGGCAGGTGATGAGGGAGCCAAGAGGGAAATACATACTTGACCTCATGCTCACCAACTTCCCTGCCGCAGGTGCATTTGTCCATGACAGTATTGGTGGTTAGGGTTAGGGGTTGTCATTGTGGAGACAGCGTCTTGCATTCACATTGAGGATACCCTCCATCATGTTGTGTAGCACTACCACTTTGCTAAATGGAATAAATTTTGAACAAATCTAGCAACTCAACACTGGGCATCCATGAGGCGCTGTGGGCCAACAGCAGCAGCAGAATTGTACTTGAACACAATCTGTAACCTCATGGCCCGACATATCCCCCAATCTACCATTCCTATCAAGTCAAGGGATCAACCCTGGTTCAGTGAACAGTGCAGGAGGGCATGCCAGGAGCAGCACCAGGCATACCTAAAAATGAGGTGTCAACCTGGTGAAGCTATAACACAGAACTACTTGTGGGCCAAACAGCATAAGCAGCAAGTGATAGAAAAGCTAAGCGAACCCACAACCAATGGATCAGATCTAAGCTCTGTAGTCTTGCCACACCCAGTTGTGAGTGGTGGTGGACAATTAAACAAATCACTGGAGCAGGAGGCTCCACAAATATCCCCACCCTCAATGATAGGGGAGCCCAGCACATCAGTGCAAAAGATAAGGCTGAAGCATTTGCCACAATCTTCAGCCAGAAGTGCTGAGTGGATGATCCATCTTGGCCTCTTCCGGAGGTCCCCAGCATCACAGATGCCAGTCTTCAGCCACATGATATCAAGAAATGGCTGAAGGCACTGGACGCTGCAAAGGCTATGGGCCCTGACAATATTCCGGTAATAGTACTGAAGACTTATGCTCCAGAACTTGCCATGCCCCTAGCCAAGCTGTTCCAGTACAGCTACAACACTGGCTGTGGGGAAAATTGCCCAGGTATGTCCTGCACAAAGCAGGACAAGTCCAATCCAGCCAACAACCGCCCCATCAGTCTACTTTCCATCATCAGTAAAGTAATGGAAGAGGTCATCAACCATGCTATCACGTGGCAGTTGCTTAGCAATAACCTGCTCACTGATGCCCAGTTTGGGTTCTGCCAGGGCCTCTCAGCTCCTGACTTCATTACAGTCTTGGTTCAAACATGGACAAAAAAACTGAACTTCAGAGGTGAGATGAGAGTGACTGCCCTTGACATCAAGGCTGCGTTTGACCAAGTGTGGCATCAAGGAACCCTAGCAAACCTAGAGTCAATGGGAATCAGGGGGAAAACTCTTCACTAGTTGAAGTCATATCTAGAAGAAATGAAGATAGTTGTGGTTGTTGGAGGTCAGCCATCTCAGCTCCAGGACATCACTGCAGGAGTTCCTCAGGGTAGTGTCCTCAGCCCAACCATCTTCAGCTGCTTCAACAATGACCTTCCTTCCATCATAAGGTCAGAAGTGGGGATGTTTAATGATGAACAATGTTCAGCTCCATTTGGGACTCCTCAGATACTGAGGCAGTCCATGTCCAAATGCAGCAAGACGTGGACAATATCCAGGCTTGGGCTGTCAAGTGGCAAGTAACATTCGTGCCAGGCAATGACCATCTCCAACAAGAGATAATCTGACCATTACCCCTTGACATTCAATGGCATTACCATCACTGAATCCCCCACTATCTACATCCTGGGCGTTTCCATTGACCAGAAACGGAACTGGACTAGCCACATAACTACTGTGGCTACAAGAGCAGGTCAGAGGCTAGGAATCGTGCAATGAGTAACTCTCCTCCTGACTCCCCAAAGCCTGTCCACCGTCTACAAGGCACAAGTCAAAAGTGTGATGGAATACTCCCCACTTGCCTGGATGAGTGCAGCTCCAACAACATTGAAGAAGTTGGACACTGTCCAGGACACAACAGCCTACTTGATTGGCATTACATCCACAAACATTAAATCTCTGCACCACAAACACACAGCAGTAGCAGTGTGTACCATCTACAAGATGCACTGCAGGAATTCACCAAGGCTCCTTAGGCAGCACCTTCCAAACCCGTGACCACTACTGTCAAGGAGGACAAGGGCAGCAGATAGATGGGAACACCACCACCTGGATGTTCCCCTCCAAGTCACTCACCATCCTGACTTGGAAATATATCACCATTCCTTCACTTTCGCTGGGTCAAAATCCTGGAACTCCCTTCCTAACAGCACTTTGGGGTGTACCTACACCACATGGATTGCCGCGGTTCAAGAAGGCAGCTCACCACCACCTTCTCAAGAGCAAGTAGGGATGGGCAATAAATGCTGGCCCAGTCAGTGAAGCCCACATCCCATATGTGAAAATATGTGAATAAAAAAATGTAGCCTGAGGAGTACCACTCCACATCAAGCATGGGGCAAGACAAGGAGCTGGGCCTCCATAAACTACCACAGTCAGTACTGATCCTGACACTTTGACATCACTCTGCACCAGACCCTAGATATCTAGCTAGCTGAGCTACGCAACCCCACAGTATAATGGCCTGGCACATCCAGTGTTAATATGGAACCTAGTACAGCACTGTACACACAATGATGTAAGAAGGCACATGACCCAGACCCAAGGATTAGTGTGGTGTTGAGCAGAGACAGGCTAAGACCTATAGTCTGTGCCCTTTACTGTATATGTCAATGTGGTAATCTGAGGTGCAATACACCTTTAAGAGAATGTGAGCAGATTAACCATTTGACTGTATTACCCAATAGCAGTGTAGCACAGGTACAATGTTAATCAGCAGTTTAGAATAGGGTCTGGTTGAAGAAGCACACATTGTGTTAGTGCTCTGTTACTTGTGTTAGTAAACAGCATGTGCTTCATCTTACATTGGTCTCTGCGTCTGCAGTATCTTGTTTAGCAACACACTCACCAGTAGATAGGCATGCAATCGTGTTCGCTGAGCAAAGCAACCCAACAAAGGATGAACGTAACAGTGTAACTAGTTCTACTTGTCAATAATGACTTACAGTTATCCTATTGAAGACCACGAAGACTACTTTAAGGCACCCTGTTGTGTAATCAACACCCTCCCAACAACCCCGACCACCTTGCAATATCTCCAGCAACATTCCCCTGTGCAGCTTTTTGCTGACTCTCACAGAATCTTCTGTTCAATTTCTGTAGGGTATACTTCTCTTCTGAGCTCAACCTCGGGGCGTTTTGCCCCTATGCACACTTTAACTGAGTGCCACTCAGTGTTGCTGTTCTTCCCCATCAGGAACATTCACCTGTGTTTTTCTCTGTGTGTGTGTGTGTGTGTGTTTGTGTGAGTGTGCGTGTGTTTGTCTGTGTGTGTGCATGTGTGGGCATGTGTGTTTGTACATGCACACTTGTGTGTGCATGTTTGTGGGTATGTGAGCACGTGTGTGTGTGTGTGAGTGCATGTGTGCACATGTTTGTATGCATGTCTGTGAATGTGCACTTGCATGTGTGCATGTGCGTGTGCGTACATGTGCATGTGTGCACGTGGATGTGTGTGCATACGTGTGCATGCGTGAGTGTGTGTATGTGCAAATGTGTGCGTGCTTCTGTTTGTGTGTGTGTGTATGTGTGCACGCGTGCATGTGCGTGTGTGCATGTATGTGTAGGTGTGTACATGGGTGTGTATGTGTGTGTGTATACGTGCGTGTGCATGCGATGGTGCCCATGCACCTGTGTGCCTACAAGCATGTGTGTGCATGCGTGTGCACGTGAATATGTGTGTGAGTGCGTGCATGTGCATGTGTGCCTATGTGTGACCGTATGTGTGGGTGCATGTGTGTGTGTGTTTGTGTGTGTGCATGAGCATGCGTGTACACACATATGTATGTGTGTGTGTGCGTGTGCGTGTGTGCATGTTTACGTGTATTCTCACTGCACAGCTCATCTCAATTTGCTTCCCTTTTTTCCTTCTCTTAGGTGAACCTTCTCTGGTGGCTCAGTGCACTGTCAGGGCAGCAGGAGTGCTCCCTCCACCTTTACTCCACACTCCTAACTTGCCCTTCAAGATAAAAAAGAGAATTGGAAATTCAGCAAAGACGTGCAAAACAAGAAACAGACAGTCAAAAATAAACACCAAATGGCACAAGCAGTAAATGAAATGCGAGTAGCCTACACAGTACCAAAGATACTGACAGGTATAAAGACAAAGGTAAACAGAAAGAAATGCAAGCTGTGAAATATGCAGACACATAAAGCAACATATAGGGCAGGATTTTTAGTTCAGCGGGCGGCCCCGGCAGGTCGAGCCCAGGAACGGCCGGGAAACGGACCCCTGACCACGATTTCACGCTGGTTGGTGAATTAACGGCCAGTCAGCATGAAAGGCTTGGCGCTGCTGGGATTGGGGCAGGAGGAGTGCGGGTGCTGAAGCCAACGCAAGCATCGGGGTGCGCTCACAGAAAGCTCCTTGAAAGCAGAGGGCTGCTTCAGGGAGCAGAATTTAAATGCCAAAAATAAAGTTTGTAAAAACCGGGGAAAAAAGCCCACACATCAAAATCATATACCCTCAGGATTTTCTGGATGGTGGTGGTGGGGTGGCGTGGGGTTGGGGAGTGGTGGGGTGGGAGGTGGGTGGGGGGCGGTGCAGAGTGGGAACAGGCACGCACGGACCCGATCGTCTCTCACGATCAGGTCTGCGCCTCCATTTTATGCGGGTAGGCCAATTAAGGCCCGTCCAGTGCACTTCACGACTCCCGTGAAGTGGGAGTGGGCGGGCGCACTTAGCCCGCTGGGTCCAATGGCGGCTCGGCGGCCTGTATAAAGGAAGCCCTGGCAGCCTTAGAAAGGCTGCTCGCAATGGCTGGGTGAAGGGCTCTGCAGAGGGGCAATGTAGGTGACACTAGTCCAGAGGGTAGGCCATTGGGGCAGGCCAGAGGGTAGGGCGGGGGGCCAGTGTGCCCCTCGTTTTTCCAATGACTGCCTTGCTGCTCTCCTTGAGGAGGTGGCAGCGTGGCGAGAGGTGCTAGTACCCCTAGACGGGAAGAGGAGGCCCCTCCTACCTGATGAAACGTACCTGGGAGGAGGTGGCTGAAGTGGTGAGCTCCTGCGACGTGGTGCGGTGCACCTGGATCCAGTGTCGCAAGCGCTTCAGTGACCTGTTGTGCTCAGGAAGTGTGGGGACAGTGTTGGAATTGGTCACTTAACCCAGCAGGTTGGCTATCCCCCCTGCTGCCGCTGCCAATTTAATTTTGCAATATGGCTTGACCATTGCTTATTGGAGCAAGGCCGGGAGGAGGAGCAGCAGAGGCCCCATCTCACACCTGAGGGGCCTGAAGTCTCTGACCCACCAGCCTCACACCACAACTGCCAGGCAGGCACCAGCACAGATACTAGCACCTTGGTGGGCGTTAGAACATCGGCTAGTGTCCCAGGGCACAGCAGTGAGGGCACTTCATAGTCGCTGGAGGAGCTGGCAGAGACAGAGAGTGCCCATGGCACCAGCAGTCAGAGGACTGCAGGGGACTAGGCACATGCTCACTTAACATTCAGAACTGCTATGGCTGTTGTAAGAACAATGGTGACCTCACTGCTGGTCATACAAACCTGGGCATGGCACCCCAGCCTCACTGACACTAGTGGACCTGGGTGTATGGTGCCTCTCCAAATCCATGGCCTCCTGCTCAAACTGACTGAGAGTGGCTAACTGCAATTGGCTGCCTCCAGTCCTCACCAGCTCTGCCGCATTATGAGCATTCTTCGCCTGAAAAAGAGAGAAGAGCATTGATTTGTGCAAATTGTACATGGACTCTCTTAGCATCCATATGATGTGCCTCCAGAGTCGTCTGCAATGCAGCAGGAGCAGGAAATGCAGCCGGGTGTGCGGGTGCATCTGGAGTAGATTCACGAGGCTTGGCTTGCTCTCCATGGTGGAGGAGTCTATGCGGATGATCGTCAAAGCAATGAGCCACATGTCCAAGCGCCATGTGTCCGCCATGGAGAAAGTGGCGACTCTCGTGGAGAGGCTCCTCCAGGAGACCCATCAGGGCTTCCTGGGGATGCGCTCTGACCAGCAACCTCAGCTGGTCAGTGCCAGTGTGGGAGATGGTCTGGGCACCAAGTTTTCCAGCTCGGTGCACATCCATCTATGGTGAACAGGGAGGTCCGAAGCGACCTCACGTCGGTGCAGCAGCTGCCTGTTGTCTCTGCAGGCTCCTCTCAGGGCACTCCGGATGAGGGCAGCAGCTTCTCTGCCCCTCTCCCAATGACTGTATGATCCGGTGAGGCTGTGACGACTGGGGAGATGCCAGCTGTGGAACTGGCAGCTCCCTCCCAGGCGGGGCCAACACAGGCTCCAGGGGCCAGAGGGCAACTGCCAAGATCATCAAGGCCAACAGGACAGCAGAGTCAGCAGGCTGTCTCAGATGTCAGCCCCAGTGAGGGGGCAGCACCAAGATGTAGCACCTGGAAACATAAACATAAAGCACCTTAGGCACAGCACGGTTTATCACTGGTGCTTTTGTGTTGGCCCGAGATGAGATCTTTCTGATTTGCTTTTAATTGGAATAACATTGTCATTTTTTTTGGCTTAAGTTTCTTTGCCTGTGATATTAAATTCAGACATGTGACCTTGGCTGAGGGTGCCTCTTTTCTTCTGCATGTGTCTGGTTTCCAAAAATGTTAGGAGTGCTTTGTGGGACATTCAGCTTTATTAACAAGGCCCTTAGTTATTGTTCCTAAACTGGCAGATTTGGCACTTAGGTATTGAGTATGGAGCCAACAGCCCAGGCTTGTCCTGGAAGTCCATCTGTGATGTGCTAGCTGAAGATTTGTTGGATTAAAGCCTCCTGGGTGACCCTGCCTCCCTGCAGTATGCCCGGGTCAGCGTCTACACCCTTAGCATTCCCCTGTGCCTGCTCATCCTTGGGCTCACTGCTGGACTCATCGTGTGCAGCCACAGACACTGTGTCGACGTTTTCATCATCCACTGTGTCCCCCCTTCCAGCGCAAGATTGTGGAGAGCCCAGCATGCAACCACTATCAGCGAGATATGATCTGGGGGTGCTGGAGTGCATTCCCTGGGCGATCCGGGCGTCAGAAGCGCATCTTGAGAAGATTGATGGTTCTCTTCACCACAGCCCTTGTGGAGGCATGGCTCCTATTGTAGCACTCCTCAGCTTCTATTCTTGGATGGTGGAGAGACGTCATGAGCCGCCTTCGGAGGGGATAGCCATTGTCACCCAGCAGCTATCCATCAAGCACTGAAGAGCCCCGGCACCTGGGAGTGTCTGAGGGTGTAGGTGTCATGGGAGCTGCCTGGGTACCTTGCACAGACTTGTAGAATCAGCATCCTGTGGTCACACACTATCTGCATGTTCATGGAGTGGAAGCCCTTCCTGTTGACGAAGGCACCGGGCTTACCTGCTGGTGCCTTGATGGCCACATGTGTGCAGTCTATAGCACCCTGGGCACGGGGGAAGCCAGTAATGGCCACGAAGCCTCTGGCTCGCTCTGTCTGGCTTGCCTGTTCCTAACGGTAATGGATGAAGTTCAATGCACACCTGAACAGATCATTTGTAATCTGCTTGACACAAGTGTGGACAGCTGATTGGGAGACACTGCAGAGATCACCCACCTGGAAAGAGCCAGAGGCATAGAAGTTGAGGGCAGCTGTGACCTTTAGAGCCATTGGCAGGGGGTGTCCACCCACACAGTTCGTGGAGATCTCAGGGCCAATCATCTGATAGATAGAGGTGACTGTCTCCCTTGAGAGACAGAGCCTCCTTCAGCACTGCACCTCAGACATATTGAGGTAGCTGCTTTGCCACCTGTAAACACTGGCAACAGGATAGAGGTGTCTTCTGCGGCCCCTTCCGCCTTTGTCTACCTCTTGGCCCTGCGCCCTATGTGCCTGCGCCGGTCCTCCCAAAGGTGGCTACCCTGGAGGCTGAATGTGCACTCCTAGCCTCCTCCCCATCTAGCCCCTAGCCCTCCCTTCCTCTTCAGAGGAGGTGCCCCCAGTGGACAATTCAGCTCCCATTCCCAGGCTATGGGAAGGTTTCCTGAAACCTGCAGGCCCAAAAATGATTCTTCACTGCAAAGTGCTGACATGAGGGTTAAGAGTCCAGATAAGGTAGCTGCTGTGCGTTTTGAAGTATTGCAGATCACACAGGCAAGTTTCAATAACATTGAAAAATCAATACTTTAGACGGCACACTCATGACCCCAGTGAGCCCTCTTATCCTGCCCGTGAATGAGGTTTATACAAATGTGTCCTACCTGCCTGCCCATTGCACCCATGCGCCAATTCGAAGATTGCACGGGCACCGAAAAATTGGCATTGATTGGTGAGTCAAGGGCCTTAAGTGGCCCATTAATTAATGGCAGGCGCGCAGCGGGTAACATCACTCACCCACACAACGAAACATTGTGATGACGTGCGGTGATGTCGGGATGCTCGCCTGACGTCACCGTGTGTCTTGTTACGTGTGGACATGCGTGGCCCACCCCTGCACGCCAACGGAAAAATTCTGCCCCAGATGAAAATTCTGTGCAAACATTTTTTAAAAAAATTATAACAGAAACCTCATTCTACCCTTGGAGGAGGTTTCCTCAAAAAGGCAAAGGCCCACTGGCCGATTCGCCCGCCCATCAACCATAACATTGGATGAACAGTGATAAACCACAGTGGATTAATACGTTAATGGCCTTAATAGGCCTCTTAATTGTCAGCAGGCGCGCTGCCGGCTCCCACACATGCCTGCTGACCCAAATGTCGCGCAAGTGTGCGATGACGTCGGGACGCTCGCCTGGTGTCATCATGCTCTATTTCGCGCACGAGTGTGTCAGGCACATGCTTGCATGCTAAGCAAAAACTTCTGTCCATAAAACAAATACAGACACAAACCGTTAGCAGATATAAACCCAAGAGTGTGGAAGAGATTGGGCACACACTGCACCTCCTTTAAGATCACTTTTCCTCCTGTAATCACCAGGTTCACCAGGAGCTCCCTGCTCCCTCATGGAGTACCATCATCATTCTTGACCTCTCTGACTGAGGATCCATCTTTGCAGCAGGGTCAAGTAATGGAGGCTGCCCCTGCAAAGATGCTGGAGCAGCAGCCTTTGAAGATGTCCCACTGGCACCTCCATGGCAAGGATGACTGCTGTGGGCACCTCAGCCACAAGCAGAGGCAACTGAACAAGCTGCTTCCACCTCATCCAAGGCCACATGTGGGAAAACCATATAGGAGTGCCTGAGCATGGAGACCATCGTATCAAACAGAGCACAAAGTCCGTCACTGGGATATGCTCTAATTGTCCCTGTCTCCTTCTTTCTTTTGCATTTTTTGAAATGATGACCCTTTCAGCCACTTGTCTGGGACTTCTTTTATTGCTGCCATGACAGGAAGTGGTATGAAGTAGTGAAAGAGACAATGGAAATCTCCACAGCAAGAGCACAGTCTCTGAGCAGATGTGCTTCCTTCATTACAGTAAAGTGATTAGAAGTCTCAGGCTGCATCTTTCATGGATGTATTAGTGCAGGTATCTCAGACTCCGTTCCATACCCCTTAACCTGGGTTAGAGGGACTCAAGTGAAATGCTCCTGAATCAGACGGCGCTTGACATTCATAGCATCCTAATCAGCTCTTTGAACCCTGACTTGCGTCCAGCCATGTCAGACAACAAGGGCACCGCTTCACCTCCTCTTCTCTCATATCCTGATCCTGCTTTTTCCCCCAGTGAACTGTCTCCTTCTAGGGCCTAATCGTCCTCAAGTTCCACACCTCTCTGCAAGGGCCATGTTTTGGAAAACATAGCACACCACTACAATAGCCAAGACCCTTGCTGGAGGCTATTGAAGGCTGTCACCGACCAATCCATGCACCAGGATCACACTTTCAGAAGCCTGATGACCCAGTCAATGGTTGTCCTAGTGAGCAGGTGGCATTGGCTGTGTTGCCTCTGTGTCTATGCTAGGGGCTCCCCTACAGGTGTCAGAGTCATGTTATCATATCCCTTGTTCCCTAGGATCCATTGGGAATTGGAGTGAACATTTGAGGCAGACTGGGCTGAAGGAGGATGAAGGACTCAGTTGCTAGGAAAGCGAGTGCACACATGGAGGAAGCTCTTGTTGTAGCTGCAGATAAGTTGGATGTTGAGGGAGTGGAAATACTTCCTGTTGATGATCTCACTGGCTGGTCGCTGGTGACTTAATGGGCACATGGGTGCAACTGATAATGTCCTCGCCTGGGGGAATCCAGCAATGGTGGTGATACCCAATGCCCTCTGTGCCTGCAAAGCCACATTTATCATGAAATGAGTGGACTGTCCAACTCGGGGAAAAAAAGCATCAGTGATCTGTGAGATGCAGTGGTGTGCAGCCACTTGGAAGATGCCACTAAGGGTCCACAGCTGACCATTGGAATGAGCCTGAAGCAAAGAGGTTCAAGGCCACAGTGACTTTAACAGCCCTGGCAGAGCATGGCAATCTGTGCTGTAAGGTGTGAGGTCCTCGGTGATCAGGTAACATGACAGATAACTCTGTCTTCAGCAGTAGATCCTGTTTTGAGGGTTTGGTCTCCAGTGCCTCCCTGCTCCTCTTTCCTCTCCTATGCCCTCCTGATGCCCAGGATTCCACACTTCTTGCAGAGCACATTGCCCCTCATCGCCACTGGGCCTAAAATCTGAGGGTCATGCCTACTGCTGCCCTTCTAATGGACAGGTGGCCATTCTATTGCAAATTGATAACATTGCTCCCTACTCTTCTTCCCCTGTGCTGTTGGGGGGATTGATGACCCTGTTCAATGCTTGAGCACTGGGTGCCCATTCCCCACCACCTGCCCAGTGCCCTGGGTACCCCTTTTCCACATGCAAAGAACCCCTCTGCCCTGCTGAACCCCTTTTGGAGTCCAGGTAATTCACAGTGACTCCCCACTCTGCACCTGCTTCCTTCACCTCTCCTGCCCCAGACAGCGCTTGTAGCTCATACAGCCCCATGAAAATGTCAACCTCCCCCTTTAACAAGCTCATAATGTGCACCTAAACAACTTTAATTCGCATTATTCAGAAGGTGCATGGGATCGCTGTCCCACCTTACCCTCACCCTCGTGAACATTGCAGGGTCAGGAATGGTTTCTAAACCGACACGCCACCCGGCGCTTGTATTCACAGGCTCCATCTGGCTCCATTCCCCCTCCCCACGGGGTGCCTGAAAATTCATCTCCATATCTCAGTTCAAGTCACTCGATTTTGGAAGAGAGGTGTGGGGTGGAGGGGAGAGAGCGATATCCTTTCATTTAAAATTCTCTCCTTCCTTCCCAGAGGTCGACTCCCCTGAAACTTAATGTAGCAAACAGATC
Organism: Carcharodon carcharias; assembly: GCF_017639515.1. NCBI lineage: Eukaryota > Metazoa > Chordata > Chondrichthyes > Lamniformes > Lamnidae > Carcharodon > Carcharodon carcharias. Next base: position 67,617,763 of record NC_054480.1, on the reverse strand, counting down.
TTCAACTACAGGGAAAAGTTGGCAAAACTAATGCAGAAAACAAAAAAACTTGAAGCATAGAGAAATGTCGCTTAATAACAGGAAGCTGTGAATGTTAATAGGCTGAGTTGCACTATAATGAAGGATGTCCTGGTTGCATTGAAATGAATTCTGCAGAAATTAGCAGTGTCACATGATCAGTCAATTTGAACGAAAAGATAAATGAGATGGAGTCATACACAATGATTGTAATTTATAATCTATGTCTTTGAAGTACGTTATAATTAATTCTCTGAAGGCATTTGTGATTTACCTTTGAAGTAATAGCGTTGCCAGAAAACATTATAAGGAAACATTGAAAGAGGTGGCGTGTAGGGAAGCAATGATGTTTTAAATTAATCGAAGACAGTGATCCTATCAAGGACCTTTTACTAAATTTTGGATACAGGACCAAGATGTAAATTGGATTGTCTGAAAAATCTTGCCTTGTACATAATTTTTTTCCCACTAGGCAATAAGAGAGAAATTTCACTCACTAGTCTACAACATAGATATTACCCTTCTACTGCTAAAATGAAATCAGAGAAAGGATTTTTTTAAGGGTGCAATTATAATGACTGTTTAACACTGGTGTGGAGCCTTCTCTCTTCACACTGAAACAGCAGTTATAATGTAAAATACAGCCTGAATCTGGAGTCAGGATTCAACCCGACACTGGAGGAAAAGAAATTGATTGCTATATTATTCGTAAAGAGTTAGGGCCTACTTGTTGTAAGAATGCACATACGGCGTGCTACCTTTACTGCTGCAGTCAGGTGCCAGGCAGCAATGAATCAGTCCACCAGTCACATGGAGAGCTATAATAAACACACTCGATGAAGCTCCAATAAATTGAGTCTAAAAGTGTGATTATTTCGAACCTCTGGGAGCCAGACAGTCAGATACCTGAGAAGAGGGAATCTTACCTCTGTTTTGCTTTGCAGTTTGGGCTTCGACACCAAGTTTACACTCCATGGAACGGATTTTGACCTTTAACCTCAGCCTCATTTAAATTTGTCAGGTGAGTCACAGGGGCCCAAACAGGTGTCTCGATGCAGCTCACAGGATTGAGACTTCAAGATTGGGCCATGCAGCTTCCAGTTCCTCCTTGTCCCAAAAAAGTCATTTGAAACTTATCTTTGGTAGGCCTCTTCGCTTCTGTCTGTCATCCTGAGTCTGGGTGCTGCAGGCTCCAACCATTTCTAATTCACGCCACAGGACATCAATTTCCACAATAAATGGGGCCTCTGACCTGAGGCAGCCAGACTCTTTGGACACTTGGTGGTATGTCCCTTTCAAAATGGAGCCAGCCATGTCACCATTGCTCACGGTGGTTTGGCCACAGTCCCCATTTTGAAGCTGGTAAGAACAGACAAAGGTGGTACATACAGACAGAGATGGGCTCTTACTTATTTAGCATCATTACAAAGTTTGAACTGCTAAACATGTGCCATAAATACACATTTAACAACATATATGCATATGTTGCCCTCAAAGTTAGGAACAACAATGCTGTGAAATTGAAATTCTCCTCCCTGACTCCACCACCATACTTGTTGTAATGCTACCCAACCTATTAACATCCAGTTGTTTTGTATTAGGTTCTGTTATTTTCCCCAAGTATTTGACAAGCAAGAACAGTAGCAGTAACTTCCAATGGCAACAAGTGTTATAGCTCTTGTGACAGAGCAGATAACAAACAGTCCAAGTAGATAATGCTTACTTATTCAGGGCCTGTGCTTCAAGAATGACAATTACAGCAGTGGGGGAACCTCCCTGTTGACACTTGATTAAATATCCTATATCAGCAACATTTTCTGCCTACAAAGTCCATCTTTCTGTTGTCATATTTTTGTCACACTTACTTGTCCCATTGTAGAATGGGCTTTGTTGATGTGAATTTATCACCATGTAATGACACAATCTCACCACCAGGTGGTGCAGGGAGTAACTCCCTTACAAAGAAAGACTCCTTGATATAGTGCTTTTCAAGACCACTGGCCATTTCGAAGTGCTTTAAATCCAACAAAATACTTCTTAAAAAAATTGTATTCAATGTTGTAATCTAGAAAAACTTTTCTGAACTGCACCAACAGCTTCCTTTCTTCACCAACTATCCTCCTCCACTCACTCCTCATGGACTTGTATATTTAGAATAACATTTTTGTTAGGCAAGGATGTCAAATGTGAGGGAACCAAGCTGGGTAAATAAAGTTAGGTCACAGATCAGCCATTATCTCACTAAATAATGGAACATGCTCGAGGGACTCAATGGCCTACTCTTTCTCTGTTACTTCCTACATTCCATCGAGCAGATTGTTTTCTAATAAGTATAACAGCATTTTAATTACAAGCTTTGAAGCTTTTAATTTACATTTGCGTATTATACCTCTTTTTAGGGTTTGCTGTTCCCAAGTCTTGCTCTTAAATAGCATGGTGCCAACCCGGTTACTCCTTTGGTTCTGATCACCTTATTCTGTTAAACTCAACATCAGGTGACTGTTGCAGCCATATCTGTGAGCACAATTCCTGCCCCCATATCTCATCCTTTAAAGTGATTGCTCCAGGTGTGCACCAAGGTCTCCTCTGGGCCACTTCTGCCCTCCACCCTACCCATCAGCCCTCTCTGGGCCACTGCTGCCGCATGATAAAACTTAAATTCAATGTTCCAAATCTATTTAATTTTGAAGTAGTGTAAATGTTTCAATTTCTTCAAAGATAAGATGGCAATATTTTAAATCAGCCTTTTCAGTTGTGAAATATTGAGCAGAGTTGTGAAATTTTAATATAGCATTGCTTATTTCAACTTTCTACTCCCCTAGTGCTCCCCTCTCCTCTCCACTCCCTTTGACCCTCCTGCTTAAAGGTTTAAACCATCTTCCACATCCTCCTCTTCGAGTCTCTAACCATGCACCACCACCCTCATCCCTCAACCACTATTATTCTCTACCTTTCCCCTTTTCTCCCAGTCTTTAATCCACGTCTGACTTTCCCTCAGCCTCTAACCACACCCATCTCCTCTTTCATCCCCACCCGACTCTACCTAGCTCCGTCCCTCTACCCCAATCTATCTTCCTTCTCTCTTCTCCTCCAGTTACATCCCACTCTAATGACCCCCTTTCAGCTGTGTCCAAAGCCATCAGTTAATATTTCAATAAATTCTTACACCCGTGTATTGATGAAACAATCAGCCCGAGGCACAAGTTCTCACAGTGCAGGTAATAAACTACCTTCATTAATTCTTACGGGTGTAAAAGAAGTTAAATCATTCATAAAGCAAATTTATGAGAATTGCTGGAAAGACAAGACCTGCGAAAGGAAAGATCTGACCAGTGGACCCTGGATTCACAGTTTTCACTAACATTGTAATTCGGAGAATATGTCAAATGTAAATGTACATTCCAAATGCTCTTGATGACAGAATTGCCATCACACAATTGCAATTATGTGTTTCGAGCGCTGTGGTATGATAAATATGACATCACTCCACACACTAGAAAAGAATGTACAGGAGTGGGAAATGAACTATTGTGATCCAGGCAGCTGATCCTAAAGTTCAACTATCTATATCAGTTAACTACCTATATCTTGCTACATTCCTGCGTAACTCTCAAACTATTGCATGCAGTTTTGGTCTCCCTACCTAAGAAAGGATATACTTGCCGTAGAGGGAGTGCAGCGAAGATTCACTAGGCAGAAACCAGGAATGGCAGGACTGTCATATGGGGAGAGATTGGTTGGACTGGGCCTGATTCACTAGAGTTCAGAAGGATGAGAGGGGATCCGATTGAAATGTATAAAATTCTAACAGGGCTAGGCAGACTGGATGCAGGGAGGATGTTCCCCCTGGTTGGGGAGTCTAGAACCAGGGGTCACAATCTTAGCATATGGGGCAGGCCATTTAGGACTGAGATGAGGAAAGATTTCTTCACTCAGAGCGTGGTCAACCTGTAGAATTCTCTACCACAGGAGGCTGTGGAGGCTGGGTCACTGAGTATATTCAAGAAAGAAATTGATAATCTTTTGGATATTAGGGGCATAAAGGAGTAGGGAGAGAAAGCGGGGAAATGGCGTTAAGATAGAGGATCAGCCATGATCATATTGAATGGCAGAGCAGGTTGGAAGGGTTGAATGGCCGACTCCTGCTCCTAGTTTCTATGTATCTATGTAAAATTGCTGATGTTTCCAGTTTTGGTTAGTTCTCTGGGCAGTATACACTGGAAACTTTCTCACTGTGTGTGTGAAGTACTTATATCCAGCTTGTCCATTTATCATCACTCCATCCCATACCCCCCTTCGCTGTCACTCGTAGGGCCATGGCAAACAGTTTCTCTGGATTCATTTTACTCTACCCTTCGGGATCCTGAATATCTTAATAAGGTCCTTTCCCTCTCCTCTTATCCAGCAAAATCAAACTCCTGCTTCTGCAGTCTCTTGTGTTCATTTTTGTACTACATATAACACTCACTCTGCACAAAGCAGTACTGAAATGTGCAAACTTTCAAACAGAGATTTGTTGATCCAACGGGGTTACAGGGGAATCCTAGGGGCCTTTGAGGATATCCAACTTATGTCTGTCTTGGGCCTGAGCATATCTTGTGCCACAAGTGAGTGTCTTGAGAATGCTGTTAAATGACTTACTAGCACATTGCTTCCCCAATATATATAAAAACATGCCTTTTGAAATGATCAGGTTCTTTTAGCTGAGTTTATCTTTTGGAAATTGGGATGTGGATTGCGGCGGGTGTGCCCGTATTCACAAAAAAACCACTATTTTTAAGGGGTCCCTGTGAGTGTGTCATAAATTTCATGAGAACGCTTGGAATGTGTCAAATTTGTATCAGGCAGTCTGGGATGTCTTGTTATTGCAGAAACCTCTTCCCCATTACATCTTTCCTTGGGTAACCATTTTCTTTCAAATTTTCAGGTAAGATTGGTAACGCCTGAGACAGATTATATTACTCTGTGCTTTGGTATCAATATTCAGCTTTAGATTTATTGTTGTGGGCTTATTTCTCACTCTCTTCCTGATCTGAATGGTTGTGTGATTTTTTTTCTATGGGAACTGTTGCATCCAGTTGTATGGTTCCTATGCCTATTGAATTCTCAAATTCATCGTCATCTTCCAGGGTATGGAAGTTTTGGTTTCCTTTCGTTCTCCTTTGACATGTTGCTCTGTCTTTACTCGGCAGGTGATTTTATGTCAGCCTTGAGAGGTGTATTGTTATGACCACAGCTGATGTTAATTGTTGTGAAAACCAAATCCCAGAAGGAAGTTTGGCTTATGGGCCAAACTTGTTTATTGTACTCTGAAAACAAGAAGATGTACTGATCTTGGCTATGATAGGTCCAGTATCACCTTTGAGATTTAAAAAAAAATAAAAGTTTTATTAACAAGGATAAAAGAAAACTTAAGCACACAAGATTACAGTTACACAATGAAGGTTACTCTTACAAAAAATTCCCCCCCAAAAAACTATCTACTTGGTCAAACCCACAAGTAAGCACCTCCAGTCAACACGCCCTTATAGATGTTAACTATAAAAAATCCAATAATATTACACAAGACAAACTGCTTTAGTTCCAATAAAAGCATACAACATGACCTTTATCCTCATCCACTCTGCAGTGAAATTCACCTCAGAATAAAACTGCTTGTTGCAGCCCACGACTTTTCTGGCTTGATTGGATAGTTGATACAAACGGCACCTCCTCTCAGCTCAAAGCTGACAGTTTAGCTCCAGTTATCTCCCACTAAGCTCTCCATAGTAGCTCTAAAATACTTTGTTTAACCTTTCATTTCCAGTCCCATTGTTCTCACACCTCTTTGAAACTAAAATCCTTCCAAATATAAAATCTTTTATATTTCTATCTTGTCTTTGTTTTTGGGTCAATAAAATAGAATATCTCCACTTCCTGTTTACCCATGGAATTTCTGCAAAATGCAAACAAGTTTCTTGATACCTTTGACTCCCCTTTGATATTCAAATAAACTCTCAACTTATCTAAAATGCAAATATTGTATCTAACCTATTTACTTGCATCTCAACTTAACACCTCTTTTCCTTTTCATGTTTTAAACCTCCCAGATAACCAGACTCCTATCAATTGCATGCCCAGCTTAACTAAATCACAAACACACACACAGACACCCAACCTTCTCTATGGAATAACACAATATTCCCCAAAAATATTTAAAAAAAATAACATCCATTCTCACAGTATTCATAAAGAGCTAGGAACGAATTGTTGTGCGGATGTACATCTGGGGTGCCACATTTACAGATGCACTGCAGTCAGGTGCTGAGTAACAATGTACCAATGTAAGAGTTGGCAATGACAATTTACAAATGCCACTGCAGACTTCACTCTGTCCATCACTGCTACCCCTAACACTCCAGAGAAAAAACATGAATACAAGTGCTCTGTACCCAAAAACATCTCTAGGCATCATACGAATATCCTGGCTCTCCTCCAACTCATTGCCACTGCTGACCAAATAGCGCGTTCTTGAATCACAGAACCACTCTGCAGTAATATGATAGGAAATAGAGATAGCTTAAGTAAGTTATATTGGTATTTGTAGGCATTAGGAATAAGTTTTAGCTTTAAAATTTAAGTTTGATTTATATTTCTGTATCTCTATGTTAAGAAAGGTCAAATTGAGCTTCAGTTTCACTTTAAAAAGGTGCCTGCTTTCCTGGTGAAGCTTTTTACAACTGTAAGCTAAGATAAACAAACAAGGATAGCAGAAATGGACTGTTGCCTAGCAACAGGGGGCCAGAGAGGCACGTCCCTCCTACAGACAAACACAGAAAAGCTAGAAGCAGCAGGTTGATTTTGGAAGCTGTTTGAGTACAGTTGGTTTTGAAAGTTGCTGCCAGGAGACTGGAGCAAAGGGGACAGATAGCCAGTCCCAAGCTAAAGAAAATACCTCAAAATCCAAGGGAGTCGAACAAGAAAAAGTCCCAAGCGGACCTTCTGGTCAAAAGAAGGACAGAACCTGGAAAAGGTCCTGTTAATGAAGTTAAGAGTGAGGGGCAGAGAGAAAGGCTCCAAGCTTCAGAGTTAAAGAGACAAAAACTACAGAAAGCAGATTTAAAGGGAGAACAGCTTTCAAGAGGCCTTTTCTTCTTACAAGAGGCAAGATGGTCCCAAGAGACAACTGAGGTCTGTACCTCCTTGCTATGGGCATGTGAAGCAGTGACACTGTTGACGGCTGAGCTGGTGAGAGAGAGTGCATGAAAGACAGCCTGAATGCATGTGATGACCAGGGAAGAGGAACATTGGAAGGAGAGTTCAAAGCCCTGGAGGTGAACCCTCGCGGAAGGTGCCTAAGAGAAAGCATCAATTCGGGAAAAGATTCCAAGGCGAGGTCTTGGAGAGTAGAAATTGGAAATCCTCATGTGAAAGGTGGAGTTCAGTGGGACCGGTTGGCTCACGGTGTGACAAGTGTTTGGTAGGAGTTGAGGAGCGAGCCATAGTATCTGAGGTGGCACCTGTCACTTGGTTTCAGAGTGTGTTGGGTCTGACCACATGGTGCCTATTGGTAAATGGACTGTGTACTTACTGTGGAAATTAAAGTATAAGATAGCTTTTGTAACTTGTGTTATCCTTACAAACTTGTATATATCTGCAAAAGTAGAGTTGTGGGTGACGGAGTATGGTAATATAGTTCATCTTTTCTTGTTGAATAAATGTTTTATTCTTAAAGTTCATCAGCTGACTCCTGTGACTCTGTTCAGTACCTACTCTCCACATATCTAAACAAACAAATTAAAATTAGGATCTATCAAGATGGGTTCCACTTTAGGATCAGACTTGTCCAGGGGTAACCTCAGCTAGGATCATAACAATAATGATATAATTGAATGAAAAATGTACAAGGTACATGGGGGGATTCTGGAAATATTGTATTTATTTCCCATTCCTAATTACCTCTCGGAGATGGCCCTGATAGGTCTTGTTGAAGTCCTGCAGTCGCAATGATGATGGGTGTTCCTTTAGTGATGTTAGGTAAGGAATTTCAGAATTTTCAATACAAGTGACATATGCCTAAATCAGGATGATACAACTTAGAGGGGTCTTGGAGTCGTTGGTGCTTCCTTGATATCAGTGCCTTTTTCAGTGGTAGAATTTACAGTGGAAGTGTAATTGAAGTAAACTTGGTGAGTCTGACAGTGCATACTGCAGCCACAGTGCATGTTGGAGGAAGCAGATATTAAGTCCAGTGCAGGATCGCTTTGTTGTGAATGGCATCAAGTTTGGTGAGAGTTGAGGCAGCTCCACCCATGAGGACGAGTGGTAAATATTCCATCTGGCTCTTCCATTGAATTTAAAGTTCCCAATGCAGGTTTGCCTCATTCCTGGAGATTGTATCATGTGATATTGGATTATATGACATTTAATTACGTGACTTTGTTCAAATTTGCTCACAATTTGTAAATGTTGTTGCATTCGCCTTAGTTATGTGTTTCAGTATCAGCAAGCCTCAAAACTTGACTTGTTCTATAGTGAGATGAAAAACTTAATCTATAGCTCAAAGAAAGAACACAGAACAACAGACTGATTTGAGGATAATGAATGCAAATATAAAACTACTTTAGTGTTGTTCCTACAGCATTTGCTGTAATGAGAAACAGAAAATAAATGTCATTGGTTCAACAAAAGCATCATTGATATAAGTAATTTCTAACTAAAGTTTTCATCCAGTTTTAGAAGTTTTTACAATACAAAGGAAATTATAAAAGTAATAAACAAAACCAGACACAAATCTTTTTGAATTCCTCGACTCCCACGACCCTATGGTGAGACTCAGGGCTGGATTTAATGCAGAGATAAAAACAAAAAAACTGCGGATGCTGGAAATCCAAAACAAAAACAGAATTACCTGGAAAAACTCAGCAGGTCTGGCAGCATCGGCGGAGAAGAAAAGAGTTGACGTTTCAAGTCCTCATGACCCTTCGACAGAACTTGAGTTCGAGTCCAAGAAAGAGTTGAAATATAAGCTGGTTTAAGGTGTGTGTGTGGGGGGCGGAGAGATAGAGAGAGAGAGAGGTGGAGGGGGGGGTGTGGTTGTAGGGACAAACAAGCAGTGATAGAAGCAGATCATCAAAAGATGTCAACGACAATAGTACAATAGAACACATAGGTGTTAAAGTTAAAGTTGGTGATATTATCTAAATGAATGTGCTAATTAAGAATGGATGGTAGGGCACTCAAGGTATAGCTCTAGTGGGGGTGGGGTTTTTTTTAAATTTTTTTTATAATGGAAATAGGTGGGAAAAGGAAAATCTTTATAATTTATTGGAAAAAAAAGGAAGGGGGAAACAGAAAGGTGGTGGGGATGGGGGAGGGAGCTCACGACCTAAAGTTGTTGAATTCAATATTCAGTCCGGAAGGCTGTAAAGTGCCTAGTCGGAAGATGAGGTGTTGTTCCTCCAGTTTGCGTTGGGCTTCACTGGAACAATGCCAAGCAAGCCAAGGACAGACATGTGGGCAAGAGAGCAGGGTGGAGTGTAGCCTGTCGCAGCAGGAAGCATGGCAGCTGGGCCCACTTAATTGCAGGAGAGACCCTGCCTCAGTCTCCTGCTGGCAGCATAACCTCCCCCAATTAAGTTGGAGGGTGGAAGGGGCTGATGTGGAATTGCTGGCCTCATTAATGAACCAGTTGACACTCTTAATCCCTGAACCCACCGCAAATTAACGATGGTTCAGGGATCAAATGGAGGTTGCATGGCTTACTGTGCCCTCAGAAGGATCTTTTGGATTTGCCAGCAGCCTTTCAGTGGTTTAGGTGTTCCGCGGAGTCAGACACTCTACACCTGATTAAGGACCCTTAATGATGAGGGGGAATGCACCAAAAGTCAACACCCTCTGTATACCACCACCACCCACCTTTCAACCCATGACCCCCATCCACCTTGATTCACCCTTGGCTTGGGGGGGCCATGATGGTCCTCGACCTCTCTGGTGGGTGCATTGCCACCAGCAATTACCGCACCCACTGGTGCAAATGGCAACGAGGAGCTGCCAGCCTCTGATTGGCCAGCAGCTTTTGACAGGCGGGATTTCTGCTGTAGGGGGCCTCAATCGGGGAGGTCTGACGTAAGAGTGGCTAATAGACCCTTAATTCCGTCGGACCACCTCCCCCCCAACCCCCACACCCCGCCCATGTAATTGACGGGGTTTCCCCGCTGGGTCTTTGGATGAGATCACCTTTTTGGCCTGACAAAATCCCTCAGTCCTCAGGCAAAAACGCCATAACTCCTGGAAAAAAACTGTTATACAATAGAGCATAATGCAGGCTGATGTGACTCTCCCTCACTCAATTTGTATTCCTCTTTTCCTCCCCCCATTCGTGTTTCTCTCTCACTCCCTTCCTCCTCAGTTTGTATTTCTCTTCCTCTTTATCCCCGGTTGGCATTTCCCTATCCCTCTCTCTCTACCCCAGTTTGTGTTTCTCTTTCTCTCTCTCCCTTCCTCCCCCAATGGTGCTTCCCTCCCTAGTTGCTCTCCCAGAGTTTTCAAGGTGATATCTATTAAGTCTGATAACACTATTCATAAAAGCAGTAAGGAAGTCAGAACAGTTGGGGGAACGGCAGAACTCAGATCATCACAGACTAGGCATCGATGGAAGATGCGCGTTGGGACCCTGTGGGAGTCCTAATATGCAGACTTCCTGGGAATTCACTAGAAAGCCTAACCTTCCGATGGGCAATTCCCTAGATCCCCAGAACTTTCCGCGAAAGCCTTGGACTCTGAGTTGGAGACGGAGACTTAGGACAGTTTTGCACCTCACCCACTGTATCTATCTCACTTATCTGCCACCTCACCCACCTACCTGGGTAGTTAACCAGGAAATGTTAGAAAGATTAAGACCTGGTCTAACATCTGGGTAACTACACAGCTGACTCTCCAATTAACACCCCCCCCCCCCCCATGGCACGATCATCCAACTTGCCCCCAATCAGACCTGACTATCCCCCGACTACCTCCCACACCTGACTATCCTCCAACCTGACCTAACCACCACCCTGACCACCCAACTACCCCCTTGACCCAACTACCCACTCACCCACCTACCACCTCACCCACCTACCACCTCTCCCACCTTACCACTTCGCCCACCTACCACATCTCCCACCTGCCACCTCTCCCACCTTACCACCTCACCCACCTACCACCTCTCCCAACTTACCACCTCACCCACTTTACCACCTCACCCACCTACCACCTCACCCACCTTACCCTCTCACCCACCTTACCATCTCACCTGCCTTACTATCTCAACCACCTTACCACCTCATCCACCTTACCCTCTCACCCACCTTACCATCTCACCCACCTACCACCTCTCCCACCTTACCACCTCAACCACTTTACCACCTCACCCACCTACCACCTCACCCACCTTACCCTCTCACCCACCTTACCACCTCACCCACCTACCACCTCACCCACTTTACAACATCACCCACCAACCACCTCACCTGCCTTACCATCTCACCCACCTTACCACCTCACCCACCTTACCACCTCACCCACCTACCCACTTACCTAACTCATCCACCTACCCATTCAGTCCTTCACCCATCCACTCATCCATTTATGAACCTTCGAATGTTACCACATGGCAGTTAGGTGCTGCAAAAAAGGGGCGTGCCCTGTCTTCCCCTGACGCTACTCCACTTTGACGCATTCCTGGGGATGCTGCACTGCGGATTTCTGGGAAAGCTGAGTTCAGAAGGTCCTGGAATAAATGCGGAGCAGTGTCGGGTCAGGGGAATTTATGAACAAAACAGCTATTGGGCAATCGGTGCCACTGCTCATGAAACGTGGACTATTGTAGTTTGCCGGATACCACAGCAGCCAGGATGCACATACATAAACCGCCAAGAGCAGTATTCAGGGTCCCATTCTGGTAGAATGCAACTCAATGTGGGAAAATTGGAACTGTATGGCTTGTAGATGGTGGAGAGACTTTGAGGTGTCAGGAGGTGAGTCACTTGCAGCAGGAATGAATATCTTCCCTAACCTTGTATTGATCAACAGCATTGATATGACTGGTTCAGTTCAGCTTGCAGTCAATAGTGAATCTTAAAATGTTGATGGTGGAGGATTCAGTAATTTTTATGCCATTGAAGATCATGTAGAAATAGCTAGGCTTTGTTTTGTCAGAATAGTCATTACCTGAATGTCACCTATTAGCTGTCATCTTAAGCCTGGATACTGTCCTGATCATAGCGTCATAGGACAGGAGCTGACAACTCAGCCTCTCAAGTATCTCATTCCATTAATCCTGGCTGATGTATAGCTTACCTCCATCTATTCTTGGTTCTACTTTTGCCTGACAACAATCAATCAATCTCATTTTTGAAATTTCAATTGCCCTAACCTCAGTAGCTTTTAGAGGGCCAGTGTTCCAGATTTCCACCACCCTTTTGTCGGGAAGATAGAATAATTTTCATAATGTTATTGGAATTTATTGTAGAGTAGAATAATAGTGAGGCCTGTGTCTATGTCTGTGTGTGTTTGACTTAACTGAATTAAAGGCAGTTAGTCTGAAGGATTTGATGTATCAGAAGATGAGCTAGGTTTGAAATGTTATGTAGGTCAATATAGGTGTAAAGGGACTATTTGCCTTTTTAAATAAACCAGATTGAATTCAAGGGAGGGGTGAAATGTTTCACCTAGCCAGGAGAAGTTAAGAAACAGGTGTGTTTATTTTTTCCCAAAGATTACTGGTAAAATTGATACTATGAGAGATTATTATTATTGTTAGAGGGGTAAATTCCAAAGGCGTAGTGAAACAATGGGAATTTGCATTCAAAGGGGAAAATATGGACAAAGGAGAGAAGGCTGTGTGCAAGGGAAGGAATTCTAAGATCTAACAGGTGTGGAAAGCCTCCAGCATCTAAGCCTCAAGCTGCTGTCCACAAAGAACTGAAGTTAAGGAAACTCACTTTGAACTTGACTGTTTCAGGATATTGTGTGTTACTTTGCCTGGGTCTTTTAAATCTATGTCTTAATGAAAGTGTAACTAGGGGTTTAGATTAATTATGGGATTTAAGAGTTAACATAGTAGTAATTTGTAGATCTATGTATGTACTTAAAATCAATTCTTCTATTAATAAAGCTTTAATTTAGTTTTGTAAGAAACATGTAAGACTTGGCGGCCTTCTTTCTGCTGAATTCAAAGCCCACATCTCGGAATAAATATATATTGCAAAATATTTGTGGCAGCTGCTTCAATTTTCCCTCTGGGATTTGGGCAGTTTAGCGTTTACCATCGGCTGTGCCATAACACCTTTATATGATGTAGATCACTCCTGAACAGCCTAGAATTTTAAGGTTATACCCCTTTGATCCAGACTCTCCCATGAGATGAAACAGTTTCTCTCTATCCTCCCTATCAAATCCTTTACTAATCTTAAACTGCAAGCCCCCAATTAATCATCCATTAACATTTTATATTCAAGGGAATACTAGCCTAATCTATTTAACTCGTCCTTTTAATTTAATTCTTTCAATCCTGGTATCATTCTGGTGAATCTCAACTGCAACCCCTCAAAGCCAATATATCTTTCCTGAGGAGCAGTACCCAGAGCTGAATTTAGTGCTAACTAAATTCAGTCTAACCAGAGCTTTGTACAGCTGTGACGTAACTTCCAGCGCTTTGTATTCTAGTCCGACTGAGATAAAGCCCAACATTTCTTTGGCTTTATTAATGGATTTTTGTACCTGTCCAGTAGGTTTTGGTGATTTCTGAATATTGACCCCTGAATCCCTACTCATCCACAGTCCTGGCTTCTTGCCATATAGAAAATACTTTGATCTGTCTTTATTAGGTTCTAAGTGGATGAAGTGACACTTCTCCACATTAAACTCCATCTGCCACAGTTTTGCTCACTCATTAACCCTTTATTGCTGCTCTCTGTGTCCTACATTCTAACTAATTTCCCAGCCAAGACAATAGGTTGCCTCCAATTCCATGTGCACATATGTTTGTAAAGAGTCTTTTATGTAGAAGCTTTTTGAATATCTTCTGGAGGACCATATAAATAACATCCACAGACCCTCCCTTTATCTATCACCTTAGTTACAGCCTCAGAACATTGTACTAGATTCTTTAGCCATGACAACCTTTCCAGTTCCATGCTGGCTCTCCCTGATCAGCTCATATTTGTCCAAATGGTCAGTCTCTCTGATCCTAATAACAGATTCAAATAATTTGCCCACAACTGATGTTAGTCTAATAATCCAGGCCCTGCTGTATGCTGATATGGGTGCTCCATTATAGGAAGAGCTGTGGATAGAGCTGACTGCTGTGGAATTGTCAGTGAACGGCCTCACTGCTGGTCTAATGATGGAGCAAAGGCCATGGATGAAGCAGCTGAAGATGGCTGGGTCAAAAATGTTGTCATAAGGATCTCTGGTCCAGTGACCCCCTGGGGCTGATTGTTTCTCAACAATCTTGTCCATCTTCCTGTCTGCCAGATATGACTTCAGACATACTGGAGAGTTTTCCCGCTGCCCCCACCTACTGAACTCTGTTTTGCTACAGGTCGTTGGTGTCATACCTGGTTGAATGTTAATGTCAAGGACAGGTACTCTCATGCATTAATCTCTTGTCCACACCTGTATTAGTTTTGGATTTCAGTGGTTGTGGTGGAACCAAGACTGAGCATCAAGGATAAGTTATTGTTGATGAGGTGCCACTTAATGACACAGTTAATAACTTGTACCACAAGTTGCTTTGGGAAAACAAAAACTTTTGAGTTTTCAGAATTTCAAAGCTGATTACCAAAGTCGATCCAAGCAATTTTTTCATGAAAGTGAAGGGCATAACTAGCTGGAGATTTAAGCAATAAATTTCAATGTTAAGGATAAACATGAAGGACAGGTGGAACTTGCTTCGGAGGCTGTAATTATATGTTGAAATAGGTACCAGGCAAAGATTTTGAAGTGGACGATACATAATAAATGGGGTTCAGAAGCAGCTCGGTGCACCTGTGCTGCCATGATTTGGAATACACTGCCTGAAATACAGATTCAGTAATAACCTTCAAAAGAATATGAAATATACTTGAAAAGACAACACTTGCAAGGCTCTGGTGAAAGGAGGGAGTGATCCTAATTGGATAACTCTTTCAAAGACCCAGCACAGTCATGCTGAGCTGAATACCTCCTTTTGTACTGTAAGATTCTATGATTCTCTGGAAAGAAAAAGGATTGAGGGATATAGTAAGGGAATGAGTAGCTGTGACGGGGACCTCTTGGAAAGTGATCTGCTGCCTTCCTCTGTTGAAATTAATGTTCTTTGAAAGTGTACTAGCGGTAAACATTTATATCATGTATTCTGTTTTATTTCAAAGGATCTGTGAACCTGAATTAATTTTCCTGTTGATGTAGTTGTCTAACTAAGTTGGTATGAATCCAATATTACTGAGACCATAAAGTTAGTTAGAGCTGCTGTTGACTCTCTGCCATAACTGTATCAGAAGTGTGCTGCATCTCATGACAAGCAAAGTTACAGAGATGGACTGGACTGAACTCCAAGGCGATCCTGATGATCTTGTCTCTTCCTGACTCATATCCTTAATCGAGGAATATTTGCCAGCAACATGGTTGTTTTATTAAGAGCCCAAGCCTCCTGTGCAAGATATTGTAGGAACCAAGTCAAACTGGGATTAAAATTTCTAGAAATATAACTATTGGAAATAATTACAAGTATGCTCTGTGAAGAATCTTTGCAATGTAAGCATAAAGTGGTAATTAAATTTCATCCTCCAGGGAAGAAATTAATTAGAATTCAACTGACCGTGGGGCAATAATTTGTAGCTGGGGTTATTAACAGGACATCGATTCTTCTGTTAGCTGATAACCTGAGTGACTGTTTTAGGAGCAGACGGCGAAGTTCCAAGAGGAGATTAATATGTATGGTTAAAATAGTGGACGACTATCAATTGATGAAATTATTCTTAGTTTTTATACTTGTGAAAATTGGCAGTGAAAAATCAGTGCCTGGGGAACCCTCATTTTTAGAATTTCTATAGTTATTCATGATTTATGAGGCTTGTGTCAATGTTAATATTTCCCCATATTTTCTTTCTTTCTTCTTTTCTGCTTTGCTACTTGGGCTTTAGTCCATGGCCCTTTGAATTGATTTGTCAATTTTATAAGCTATTTAACAATACAAGGTTTTGGGTGAGATTTTACTAACCCCAGGAGACAGGCTAGGAGGCAGGTTGAGGCAGTGAGCTGCCGGCAGTTGCATTGTGGATTTCCAATGCAGTCACACTACCAGGGAAGTTTCCCAATGGTGGGAACGGCAGCGACTAGGCTGCCCGCCTAGAGTAGAGGCAGGTGGCCAATTTAGCCAATTAAAGATCCAATTAAGGGACATCTTCCTGGGATACTGGCATTTGGCCAGCAGTGGAGCAGCCCCACATCCTGAGGGGAGCCTGCCAGCTGCATGGAGGCAACCTCCCTATGGCCTCCTGGCAGATGGGCAATAGGCATTGGATTGAGGGCTTCAAGGCCCAAGGAGAGGACCGCCAGTGCTGGAGGAATTTCCCCCTCTGAACACTGGAGCTTGCCTACTAGGCTCCGACAGAAAAATTATTGTCTTTCTCCCCTGCGAATACACCTCAAAATGGAGGCTCCCTCTCACCCTCCTTGCAGCCTTAGCAACGGCCATCTCTCTTTGTGGCTCTGCTGCAACTGCAGAGATGCTGGCCCTCTGGTTGGGCTGGCAGTGTGGAGAGCCAACCCACTGGCTTTAATTAATTAGGCAAATAAGAGGCCTCCGCCAGGAAAATTGCTACTGTGGTCCCACTGCCCACCCATCTGGGCTGGGTATCCGCATACGGTCCCAATGTCAGTACTTACTCCCTACTGAGAAAATCCCAGCCTTATATTCAGACTTTCACTAAGCAGAAGCTTCCTCGGGAGGCGATATACCACTTTTCTCATTCTGTATAGTCCATCAAGGGTTTAAGACAATTCTAAATGAAACCAAATCAATTAAAAGCATCAATTTAAACACATGTTGGTGTTGAATTATATTAACTTAATGACAAATAAACGATTCCAATATTTGAGAGCAGTTATCACATTAGTGTTACATTTGAATTAGACTTTTACTGCTGCTAAGGAATTTAATGTTAAACTACCAGCTAGTCCAAGGTATGTTAAGCTCTCAGGCGCACGTTTCATTTTTAGAGCCTTTAGCTATGGCTGTCAGATTTAGCAGCAATCTCATTACTGTAATACTAACCACACTCTACAAAAGTGAACATTTAAAAGCAAACATTAAAGACTTTGCTTTGTTTATCCCTGCCTTGTACCTGTTCCCTTTTGCCTATTCTCTTTCCTGTATGAATTTTATCCTTACTTTATTTCTAGCAATGGACTTTATTGGTTAGGACACTGATGACGTTTCTCTATCTGAATCTGAATTAAGTCTCTCACATAGGAACATAGGACTTAAGAGCACGAGTAGGTCATTCAGCCATTTGAGCCTGCTCCGCCATTCAATAAGATTGTGGCTGATTTGGTAGTGGTCTCAACTCCACTTTCCAATCTGCTCCACCATAACCCTTGATTCCCTTGTCTATCAAAAATCTAACTCTGCCTTGAATAAATTCAATGACTCAGGCTCCACTGCTCTCTGGGGAACAGAATTCCACAGACTAATGACCCTCTGAGTGCAAAAAAACTCTCCTCATCTCAGTCTTAATAGGGAGACTTCTCATTCTTAAACTACACTACTCCACAAGTGGAAACAACCTCCTAGTACCTACCCTGTCAAGTCCACTCAGGATCTTCCTTATTTCAATAAGATCACCAATATATTTTGTTAATTCATTCATGGGATGTGGGATTTGCTGACTAGGCCTGCATTTATTGTTCATCCCTAATTGCCCTTGAGAAGATGGTGATGAACTGCCTTCTTGAACTGCCGCAGTCCATGTGGTGTGGTCACATCCAAAGTGCTGCTAGGGGCAGAGTTCTGGGCTTTTGATCCAGTAACAGTGAATGAATGGTGATAAACTTCCAAGTCAGGATGGTGAGTGGCTTGGATGGAAACTTCCAGGTGGCGGTGTTCCCATATGTCTGCTGCCCTTGGCCTTCTACATGGTGGCAGTTGTGGGTTTGGAAGGTGCTGTCAAAGGGGCCTTGGTGAATTCCTGCCGTATTTCTTGTAGATGGTACACACTGCTGCTACTGTGCATCGGTGATGGAGGGCACGAATGTTTGTGGAAGGGGTGCCAATCAAGCGGGCTGTTTTATCCTGGATGGTGTCAAGCTTCTTGAGTGTTGATGGAGCTGCACTCATCCGGGCTAGTGGAGAGTATTCCATCACACTCCTGACTTGTGCCTTGCAGATGGTGGGCAGGAGTTGGACAGTCAGGAGGTTAGTTACTTGATGCAGGATTCCTAGCCTCTGACCTGATTTTGTAGCCACAGTATTTATATGGCTAGTCCAGTTCTGTTTCTGGTCAATGGTAACCCAAAAAATGTTAATAGTGGGGCATTCAGCAATGATAATGCCATTGAATGTCAAGGCGATGATGGTTAGATTCTCTCTTGTTGGAGATGGTCATTACCTGGCACTTGTGTGGCACAAATTTTACTTGCAGTTGTGAACCTAAGCCTGTATATTATCCAGGTCTTGCTGCATTTGGGCATCAAATGCTGCAGTATCTGAGGAGACATGAATGGCGCTGAATGCAATCATCAGTAAACAATAAAATGAATGTTTTTCAACATCAATCCCTGGCAATACAGGCTGCTGTCACCCAAGGTGGTATCCCCACTTCTGACCTTATGGAAGGAAGGTCATTGATGAAGCAGCTAAAGATAGTTGGGCGGAGGACACCACCCTGAAGAACTCCTGCAGTGGTGTCCTGGAACTGAGATGATTGACCTCCAACAACCACAATCAACTTCCTTTGTGCTAGGTATGACTCCAGCCAGCAGAGAGATTTCCCCCAATTCCTATTGACACCAATTTTGCTAGGGGTCCTTGGTGCCACACTTGGTCAAATGTTGCCTTGATGTCAAAGGCAGTCACTCTCTCCTCATCTCTGGAGTTCAGCTCTTTTGCCCATGTTTGAACCAATGAGGTCAGGAGCTGAGTGATCCTGGCAGAACCCAAACTGAGCATCAGTGAGCAGATTATTGCTAAGCAAGTGCCTCTTGATAGCACCACTGATGACCCCTTCCATCAATTTACTAATGATCAAGAGTAGACTGATGGGGCGGTAATTGGCCTGGTCAGATTTGTCCTGCTTTTTGTGTACAGGACATACCTGGGCTTTATGCGGAGAGCTGCCAACATTGTAGTTGTACTGGAACAGCTTGGCTAGGGGAGTGGCAAATCCTGGAGCACAAGTCTTCAGTACTATTATCGAATGTTGTCAAGGCACATAGCCTTTGCTGTATCCAGGGCCTTCAGCCGTTCCTTGACATCATTTGGAGTGAATCGAATTCACTGAAGACTGGCATCTGTGATGCTGCTGACCTCCGGGGGATGCCGAGATGGATCATCCTTTCGGCACCTCTGGCTGAAGGGTGTTGCAAATGCTTCAGCCTTATCATTTGCACCAGGCTTAGGCTGACAAGTGCAAGTAACATTCACACCACACAAGTGCCAGGCAAGGACCATCTCCAACAAGAGGGAATCTTACCATCGCCCCCTTGACATTCCTCCATCATTGAACATGGGGATTTTTGTGGAGGCTTTTCCTCCAGTGAGTTGCTTCATTGTCCACTACCATTCATGACTGGATGTGGCAGCACTGCAGAGTTTGGATCTAATCCATTGGTTGTGGATTTGCTTAGCTCTGTTCATCGTATGCTGCTTAAGCTGTTTGGTATGCAAGTAGTCCTAAGTTGTAGCTTCACCAGGCTGACACCTGATTTTTAGGTATGTCTGGTGCTGCTCCAGGCGTGCCCTCCTGCAATCGTCATTGACCTTGGATTGATCCCATGGCTTGATGGGAATGGTAGATTGGGGGATATTCAAGCCTTCAGGTTACAGATTGTGCTCAAGTACAATTCTGCTGCTGCTGATGGCCCACAGTGCCCCATGGAGGCCCAGTCTTGAGTTGTTAGATCTATTCAAAATCTATCCCAATAAGCACGGTGGTAGTGCTACACAACACGACGGAGGGTATCCTCAATGTGAAGACAGCACTTTGCCTCCACAAGGACTGGTCGGTGGTCACTCCTACCGAAACCAACATAGACAGATGCATCTGCAGCAGGCAGATTGATGAGGATGAAGTTAAGTATGTTTTTCTCTCTTGTGGTTCGTTCACTAACTGCTGCAGACTCAGACTAGCAGCTATGTCCTTTGGGATACAGCCAGCTCAGTCAGTAGTGGTACTACCAAGCCACTCTTGGTGATGGACATCGAAGTCCCCCAACCAGAATACATTCTGTGCCCTTGCCACACTCAGTGTTTTCTTCAGGTGGTGTTCAACATGGAGGAGTATTGATTCATCGACTTAGGGGTGTGGGGTGGGTGGGTGGTGGTGGTTTGCGGTACTCGGCAGCTAGCTTCCTTGCCCATGTTTGGCCTGATGACATGAGACTTCATTGGGTCTGGGATCAATGTTGAGGACTCACAGAGCAGCTCCCTCCCGACTGTATATCAATGTTCTGCCATCTCTGCAGGGATGGTGATGTTGGAGTCTGGGACCTTTTCTTTAAGGTATGATTTTGTAAGTATAATTAAGTCAGGTTGTTGCTTGACTAGTCTGTGGGACAGCTCCCCCAATTTTAGTACTAGCCCCCAGATGTTAGTAAGCAGGGCTTTGCAGGGTCAACAGGGCTGAGTTTACTGTTGTCATTTCTGGTGCCTAGGTTGCTGTCAAGTGGTCCATCTCGTTTCATTTCTTAATAGACTTCATTTGATACTACTGAATAGCTTGCTAGGCTTTCAGAGCCAACCACATTGTTATGGGTCTGGGAGTCACATGTGGAGTAGACCAGGTAAGGATGACAGATTTCCACTCCTTAGGGCATTAGTGAAATAGTTGGGCTTTTATGACAATTGACAATGGTTTTCTGGTTATCATTAGACTTTTAATTCCAGATTTCTATTGGCTGGATTTGAACTCATGCCCCTAGCACATTACCCTGGGTCTCTGGATTACTAGTCCAATGACAATACCATTACACCTCTGTCTCCTATGTAGTATAATACAACCGGTATCTCATTGCAGTAAGGTGCTTTCAGTGGAGACACTTAACTGAGGCCTGTTCAGCTGGATGTAAAAGATCCCATTACGTTATCAGAAGAAAAGAAGGAAGTTCTCCCAATTTCATGGTCAACATTCTTTCCTCAACCAAGACCACAAAGCAGATTTAAGTGACCATGTAACTTATTTCCAACTGTTGAACCTTGTTATGTTCGATACCAGTGATTGACGCTCAAAAGCAATTCCTTGGATACAGAGCATGTTGGAATGGTAGAAATGCTATATAAAGGAAAATTAAAGCTATGTAAAAAAAAATGGCTGACATTGCCATACTTCCTGTGCTGCAACTTTGGAGGCGGGTCCATCTGGAAAAAGTAACTTCTTATTGGTTGAATGTATTCCATAGGCTATCCTTAACCAATTGAGAGACAGGTTTGTAAATATTGACATGGTTCTAATTCTAGGAAGGGATCCTACAAAATACATTGTGCAGAAATTCAAATTGGGCAGTAAAGGCAGTATGTGTTTGGCAGCCAGTTATTTGTCCTGTCCTAATAATGGATAATGGATGGTTCTACACTTCCACTGTCATTAAAACATTTTT
The DNA here is from genome assembly GCF_017639515.1 of Carcharodon carcharias. NCBI lineage: Eukaryota > Metazoa > Chordata > Chondrichthyes > Lamniformes > Lamnidae > Carcharodon > Carcharodon carcharias. The sequence goes on along the minus strand of NC_054480.1, from coordinate 67,595,926 downwards.
AAAAAGCTGCAGAAAATGCAAATCTGAAGAAACCCTGCTTAAATGGCAAAGACATTTTTGATTCATTGGCACATTTTTGGCCCAACCTTTTATATAAGTTCTGGAAAAAAAACTAGAAACTGTCTTTGAGATGTTCAGGGCCAGCTTTCAGGCTTCCTGGAAGTAAGTTACCTACAAGGTCAATGTAGTGTCCCCATCTCTTCTAAATCTCTGATGAAATCGGGAAGAATTTCAACAACTTGTTCAATCATACAAAGGTCAGCCAACTCCACTAAATATTGGAAGGTCAAAAGGACAGGTGTGTACTGAAAGCCTATATCAATATAATTGTTAAAAACTTGCTTGTCTTAGGCCTAGCTTTTGTGAACGCATTAAGTTTATTGACCATTAGACCCCCCTGGAAGCAAGTCCTCCCTCTCATAAACCAGGACACAGAGATCCAAAGCACATGCAAGCTTACCTATATATGTGCAGAGTACATCTCTAGCAGGTATTGTGGGAAGTAAATGAATATATTCATCCAGCATGCAAAACAAAAACTGTAGAAGAATAAAGTGCTGCCTATTACACACATTGTCCCATGTATTTTCATCATAGATGAGGAGTTCTGACATTCAGTCATTGGTACCTCCCATGAGGAGCAGCAGCAGGAGAGGTGCTATATATATCAAAAGCCCGGATGACACATTAACCACTTTGTAGGTTGAGGAAATACAGCAGAATTCAAGTAATGCCGTACACAAGCTTTGTGAGAGATGCCAGACCCTCCATCTATCAGCTCAAGCACATTCACCTTGATAGAATCTGCTAGAACAGGGCCAAAAATTAGAAACAGTTAATGCATTCATCTCACAGGGGGATGTTGAATTTTCTCCAACTGAACTGTACTTCTTTAAGTACTGCAGAAGAGTGGGCAGAAGATAGGGGCAGCCAGCTGGCATGGGAGCTGAAGGGCTGGCAGTAAGAGGTGTTTCTAGGACCAGAGCCAAATTAGAACCAATTATCAAATCTAACGTATTATCTTGCCTCAAACCAAAGAAGGACAAGTCATCACCAATGTGCAGCATCTGATAGAGCACAAATATATGAACTCTGTAAGTTTCCCCCTCTAGGTTGATCTTCAGTTTTGCTTTCAATGATCCAAAGCTTCCTATAACTTGTCATGCAGGATTTCTGCTGCTGCAGTATTTGGGCATTCAAAAGAAAAGCGCACGTTGTTCATCGTCTCACTGAAGTTGCAATATAATGGCTGAAAGCTTTCCACGTATCTTTTCTTAGGCTGAAAAAGCTTCCCTCGGACCACATGCGATCTGGACACACTGTCCCTGATTTCTACGGGGATGTGGAGAATGTGGGAGAAGGCAGAAAATGACAGGGAAGCCCAACAAAGCTATGGATGTGGAGGTCTTCCCAAACTTAATGACACAACACCATTAACATCATGATCATTTTACACCTGTCCTTAATCTCCTCACCGTACAAAGCACCAAATCTTATCTTATCGGATGAAGCAGCAATTTACTGGAAAAATTTGGGGTTTAAAGACCCCAAAATCCAACAGCAAAAGACAGGTCACTAGATATTTTATAAATAAAAATAAAACCAGACCTTCGCATGAAGAGATCATAAGTAAATTCAAAAGAAGACATATTGCAGCTATTGAAAAATTGCCCCATATACAATTGGAAAAAATATTACTTTGCAATGAAAAGCATTATTAAAAAATGCTTATCAAGATCACAACAACCTGTTGAAATCAACATCTACATAATATATTAGATGATATTTGCAGATGAATGCGTCATGTGATGACATGATATTGTTCTATCTGCTGTTTTAACTCTGTCATGTTAACCCGTTTAAAATAAACACATTAATATCTGTGAAAATAGATTAGGGAGGAATATGATATGAATATGTAAAGCCCATTTATAGGTAGAACTTGCATTTGGAAAGAATTTGCATTTATATAACACCTTTTAGTGGTCTGAGGATGTCCCAAAGTACATTATAGCTAGGTAAGTACTTTTTGAAGTGTTGTTATTGTAATGTCAGCAACACAGCAGCAAATTTATGCACAGGAAGCTCCCTTAAACAGCACAATATGATGAAGACCAGATAGTCTAGTTGTAATGACATCGGCTGAAGGATACATATTAACCAGGACACTGGGGGATCTCCTGCCACCTTTGAATAATGGCATGAGATATTTTTCTTAGCCACTTGAGAGAGTAGACATGGCCACATTTTAGTGACTCATCAGAAAGACAGCCCTTCAAGTTTCTATAGTGGGATGTGTACCTACAAACTTCTAATATGGAGGCCGTAGTGTTTTGCATTGAACCATATCAAAACCTCAATGGAGGGAAAGGGAGGCATTCAGTTCTGCTTTTGTGTTGCTGATTGTTAATTCATAAAATTATGAATTTTAATGAACCAAGTGACATTTTTGTCACCGAGTGAAAAGGGGAGTAAGAATAGCAGTCAGATACAACTTCTAAATAGTGCACCAACAACTTTGTTTATGCTCGAGCCTCTGAAGAACAACATTTCCTGCACCAGTGCAAAACTCCCAATACTCATGTCAGCCAGTATCTGGATCCTTTGAGTAAACATGCCCCAGTGGTGCTGAATTGTTGGTTATGTGCTATGGACTGAGTACTGGGTTGAAACTAACCCATCTCATTCATTACAAGCAGGCTTTCACTGTATCTATGTTGGTTGATTGTAAATGCAACTTCCAGTGCTGAGTGGACAGTTCAATAATCTGTTGCACTATTTAGTCTCCTATTCCTATAAATGCCAGCAAATTTAGCTCTGCTCTCAAAGCTTTGGAACAACAACTAACTTAAAATGGATGAGAGCATTAAGTGAGAAAAGAACATTTTAACCAGTGAAGTCCATTTGTTCCAACAACAACATACATCCTGCTGCAGCTTGGGCTATACCTAACCCTTGGGGAAGGCCATGCAATCTTCTGACTGAAAACAGATAACCAAACAAAACCTTTGAACATCCATTCTCACATCCTACATTATTCAGTATTGATCAACTATTTTACTTCGCAAGAGAATTCTACTGCCCCAGCATTTTATTCCCCAGAGTATTCATTTGCTTCATCAAGTGCTAATCCTTTCAATCCCTTCCCAAGTAGATATTCAACCAGATATTTTGCTAAAGGTGATTGACACAGCATTAACAGCTTTAGCTGGGGAGTTTATTTTGCCTATCTGCACAGAAGGAGTAGTCATTAGGCGCCAGTGAGTATCCACTGTAGGAATTCTTCACTGGGATTTAAATGACGTGTATTAATAGCATATGCAAATAAGAAGCCCCAAATTATGTTGAGGTTAATCAGGATTCTTTGCAACTATTTGACGTCCAAGAGTTCTGATTGTCTCTTTAGGAATTGACTGCTCAGAGCAATGTTTTACTAATATCTTCACGTTATCAGTAGTGTCATATCCAGAACAGGCATGTAAAATTATGAACTTTCAGTCAACACATCTAAAAATTCAACACAAACAAGCAGTTAAGAAAGCTGCTGTAGATCATGTGACTTTTGGCATTTGGACTACAAACAGTATCAAGTCTCCAGTGAATACCTAATTAAACATGGGCATATGTCAGTGCACTTCACAGCTATTTGTGGAATCCACACATCTCATTGTTTAAGAATGGGCCAACACCTAAAGGCTATAGAGTTTCCAGATTGCCTGTCTCCAAGTTTCACGCTGGACAAAAAGAAAGATTAAAACTCAATGGCCACTATCAACATCCCATTGTATCATGATCGCTCCCTCTATCCAAACTAGATAAGGTGGGCCTCAGAAGTTATGTGATTGAACCTTGTTTCAGGGACTGCGCCCTTATTCCTTAAGACCCAGCAGATCCATCAGAACCATCAATCGTTAACCAGCCTGAGGAGCAGTCTCTGAAACTAAATGTAAATCATCAAGCAGTTGAAGGCCCTAACCTGTTCCAGTTTCAACATTTACCTGAGAACCAATCTCCTAGATATTCAACTATAAGAAACCCCTCAGCCTGCTGTGAACCCTCCACCTTACAAAACACTCACTTTAACTTTAAATCATCAAATACATTCAAAAATCTGTAGGCCTGCCACATGGGAGGTGGGAAGTCATAAATCAGAGACTAAATTAACTGTAATCTGTAAAAGTGCAGCATCTTTACCTATATCCAATCTATGTGTGTGAGCAAGCACCTAAGGCAAAATGTGGGACATTTTGGTAATTTGGGGTAATTGTGTGAGAATAAAGGACCTTCTTTATTTTAAACTCACAAAAGCTTGATGCTGAATTATTTAATTAGGATACACACTCCAAGGGTAAGATAGACACATATCTTTCCATACAAAATGTACTGATTATGGGCTGTAAGAGAGTAAATACATTCTGTTTGTGTCAGTAGCATAACCTGATTGGCTGCCACTCACAAAGATTTCAATTACAATTGTTTATAAAGTAACTTGGATAGTGATGGTGGAGGGTTTGCCAACTGGACCAACTGGAACCAAATATTTTTGATTCCTCTGTAGTAGGGGTGACACAGCTTTGGGATTATGTTGATATTCTTGACTATTCCAAAGCAGTCCTGGTCAGCCTCCAATTTTCTATCTTTTCTATAAATTTGAGGTCATCCAAAACTCTGCTGTCCATGTTCTAATTTGCACCAACTCTCATTCACACCAGCCCTGCACTTGCTGACCTACATTGGCCCTCTAATTGCTTGATATTAAAATTATCATCCTTGTTTTCAAATCCTGCCGTGGCCTTACCCTTACCCATGTTTTGTAAACTCCTCCAACCATACAACCCTCTATCTATGCTTCTTTAATTTTGGCCTGCTGCTCATTCTCAATTTTAATAACTCCACAATTGAAGGCTGTGCCTTCAGCTGCCAAGGCCTTAAGCTCTGGAATTCCCTTTCCAAATCTCTCTGCCTCTTTATATGTGTCTCCTCCTTTAAGTCACTCCTTCCAACCCATCTCTTTATCCAAGCTTTTTATCATCAGCCTTAATATCTCCTTAGGTGGCTTGTGTTAAATTTTGTTTGAAAACGATTTCATGAAGGACTTAGGGATTTTTTTACAACATTAAAGGTGCTATATTAATGCAATTTATTGTTGTTTATGGGATGTGGTCAATAAATGCTGACTAGCCCGCGATGCCCACATCCCGTAAATGAATAATTAAAAAAAAAATTCAGCAGTGTCTCTGGAGCCAATTAAATAATTCTGATTTAGTGCTGAAAAGAGGGACACGGTGCCAAAGCATTCATCTTGCGCTCATTAGGACAAATGCAAGAATGCCAAAGTTCATAAGATAATCAGTTGAGCTTGTAACATGGCTCATGTATACTTGCTAGAAGCGACATAATTTTATATTAGGGACACATTCTCTGCAAACAAAAGGAATATGTTCAAACCTTGCCGCTTTTTTGAATTACCTTGAGCCTAAGGTTCCCTGTTGCTTTCTCCATGGCAAGCCTCGGATAATCAGAATTGACTTGTTGACAAATCAGCACTTCTTTCTCCTATAGTGTCAATTTTTGTGAATGCTTGAAATTTGACATTCTTGCATTTTTTCTAACATGCCCCTACTCATTTTATAGAGTCACACGGGGGGACATGTTTATTAACATTTTAAAAATCTTTATTTTTATTTTTCAAAACTCTTCATCTCCCTGAGGCAGTTCTGTGCCTCAGGACGCTTTTCCTGCACGCAGTTGCGCTCTTGCAACCTCCCCCTCCAACACCCCACCGACACACAGGCAGGGCTGAGTGCTGAAGCATGCTGAAATCGTGGTCTGGCCTTGATCACGAGGGGCAGTTGGCTTGCCAACCACTTCTGTCCACCCCTGCCAAGCCCACCCAACGAGGGAAATTTCCTGGCCATAGCCTCATTGTGCTTTACAAACATTTCTCTCTTCTTAATATGTAAGTTCTATTGTTTCATAAGTCTTTGAAACTGTATCCCTAACATAAACACTTTCATGTTGTCACTATATATTGTCAATACCCGTTGGGAAAAATAAACACACTCCTTAGCTGGCTTGTCTGGCTATTTGTAAACAACCTAAAATCCCTTTGAAATCCAAATCCCCTTTTATCTATCTATAACTGCAAGTTCCCTTCACATCTTACATGCTAAGTCAGCATCCATGTTTATCTACTTAGCATTTTAAAGACACCTCTACACTTTACTTCTTTTGACAACTTGCAGTCTGCTTGGCTACAAAATGTAATTAAATCACACACAGGCAGAAAAACACAACCCCCATAAAACTACTTTACAATAAATCACAATAATGTTATGAAAATTATTATACTTTCATGACACATATTAAAATTAAGTACAAACACCATCTTGACATAGATACATATCGTTGTTCCTTCAACATGACTGGGTTGGTATCCTAGAATTCCTGACTTAATGGGCAGGAATTTCCCTAGGGCAGGCGGGCTGGGTGGGAGCGGGCGGGGTCGGGCACGGAGCCACTCGCTGCCCGCAGTCGGATCCGCACTGCCATTTTACGTGGGCAGGCCAATTAAGGCCCATGCAGCATAATGATACGCGACCGGTAGTGTCGCCCAACTTGCGCAGGCTGGGGGAGGAGGGAGAGTCTGGGCTAGCGCTCTTTCGAGCTGCCTCAGGGAGATTGAATGGATATTAAAACAATTAAATAAATGATTAAAAATGTATTTAAACATGTCCCCTCATGTGACTATGTCACATGAGCCAGGACATGTTTTTAAATTTATGAAAATGTATTTATTTATTTAATAAAAGCTTCAGGAAACCTCATCCCATTCAAGGATGAGGTTTCCTGTAAAACGCGAAGGCCACTTGGGCTTTTTGCCTGCCAGCCAACCTAAAGTTGGACGGGTAGCATTCTCAAGTGGCTTCAATTAATTTCTTAATGGCCTTAATAGGCTGTTTACATTCGTGATGCCCCACATCATCACCCATCATTTTACGCGTTGGTGTATCAGGCCTGCCCCTGCACGCCAATTGAAAAATTCTGCCCAATATGTTGTTGGAGCATCATTGTTGACTGTTACTTGATTCAAGGATGATGTCTACTTGGGATCTTGAGTTTCTACCATGGGTCTTCATGTGACCAAGCTGGCTAATTCTCAACCCACAGATCTTTGGGAACATATGGCAGAAGGTCCCATGAGGTAGTAGGATCTGGAATGCAGGATCTGCTTCCTTTTCTTTCCTTCCCTGCTCCAGCTGATAATTAAGGTGTTGAAACTCAAAGCGTGAAGGACATTCTGAATGATTGTTATCGAGCACCACCCACCCCGGTCATTATGGCTAATGTCACCATGTTTCAAGGAGAGTTTCAGAGTGTCTTTGAAGTATTTTCTTTGTCCTCCTCTGGGGTTTACCATTTAAGAGTTGATATACTATGACAAGGACTGTATTGGTTCAAAAGAATGCCCACAGCCAACTTCTCATGATATCTAGGAAGGGGCAATAAATGTAGTCTTGCCTATCTGCATGACTCAAATCCCCCCAAAAAATATTAAATAAAAATGGGAATATGTCATACAATGTATTCCCTGGTATTTGCACCAAAACAATGTGTTCCTGACAGATAATGTTGCAATTTTTAATTTTAATTTTGCTCCATTAACTGGGGGGGGCCTGTAAGGGACATTTAGCCACCATTTTGTTGACTTTAGTTGCAGACTCGAGAGTTCAATAATCCACTTGACAAGGTGAGCCATGAGAAGGCTGTCATCACCCACCCTAGCCCAGTTACTTTGAACAGGTGCTTGTTATCACCACAAACACCGAGGCTGGTTTTCATCGCAGTCTCAAGGCCGGAGCCGCTTTCAGAAATCTTTCCTCAGCCTATGACATGGAAACATGGACTGGTGCTCAAGCTGTCCCTGTGCCAAACGGCTCCAGCTGCTGTGTATATTTCTGAGCAACAGAGCATGAAGGTCTATATACGAGACAAGGTCAGCACTCCAAGAACACTCAACAATGGTCCCCCAAAGGGCAGTGTCCTGGAACCGACACTCTTTAATGTGTCAGGGCAGGCCCACCACATCATTATGAAAATGTATTTATGCAGATTATGCAGACAATACTGCCTTGACATATCAGGCAAAATCTTTTCAGGATATGGAAGCCATGCTAAATCCTGACCTGTCAAAAATGGCTGAATATTTCTACAAGTGGAGCTGTAACCCAATCAAGTCTGTTGACTCTGCATTCCACCTTGAAAACCTCAAGGCAGACAACACCCGAAATATCACTTTCTGTGGAGAAAAAGTGCGGCATGACCCAACTCCCACTTATCTTCGATTGACCTTGGCCACTCCCTAACCTGCCATCACCACCTCCGAAACACTGCCGAGAACACCTGGACATGAGTGAACATCATTAGTGAGCTCGCTGGCATAAGCTGGGGTGCAAAAATGACCGTCCTTATTTCTGTCATAGCCTGGCCTTCTCAGCATCTGAGTACTGTGCACCTGTGTGGTCATCTCACCAAACTCATTGGCACACAACTTCATTCGGTAGTGAGGTTAACCTCTGAGACTAACTCCAGTTCAGTAGTTACCAATCCTCTCAAATATCACCCCTCCTCCTTTCAACGGGGCACAGAAATACACAGAGAAATAATTTGCTTCAGCAGCAGCTTGCGCCAGTGTGCTATTAGGAGCGATGAAGTCGGCTTGCATTCTCACGTCATCGCGCCAAAATGCGATAATACGGTAGGTGAGAGGATGTAGAAATCGGGATTCCACCACTTTATTCAAATTTAATTTAATTTCTTGGTTAAGCTTGTTAATGTAATTGACTGGAATATTACGTGTCAGGAGCAACAAATCACTTAGAGAGTGTGAATCACGTCAGGTGGGAATCTTGCTTTTTCAAAAGATTGTAAGGGCAGGTTAAAAGTCACCATCTGGGTCCTTAGTTTGACTTCAGCAGTTCAAGCTGCTGTGTCTGCTGCCTGTATTGAAAGCTGTGTTTCCAGGGGACATTTGCTGCTTTGTGGTGTCATTTATCCCGCAGAAAGGTTCATTTAGCCCTTCAGTTGTACCCCAGCCTGTTGGTAGTAAAAACATGGGTACAGTTGTCTCTGTGGGAGACATCCTCCAGTGAGGAGGAGAGGAGGAAGAGGAGGAGGAGGAGGAGGAGATTGAGAGGGACCAGAAGAAGGTCAGATTGTAAGGTTCAGGAGACATTGGTGGTACACAGGGGTGGCAGATCTGCACCAGAGCAAGTAGCTGTGAGGCATATAATGCTGCAGCAACAGAGGTGTCGAAGGACTTATGCTGCCAATTGAGTACATGGGTAGGGAATGAGTTACCTCTAAATGTCAGAGACACAGTGCTGAAGGAGAATCACGCTCTCCAAAGCCACAATGACCTCTCTCTGTGAGATAATCGCAAGCTTCCAACTGTCATAAAGGTGACTGTAGCACTGAATTTCTTTGCCACTGGATCCTATCAGGCTGAATGTGGAGACCTCAGTGGCATAATGCAGCTGCTGCATAGTACTGCATTAGGGTTTTACAGATGCAATATTCCAAAGAGCAGGTCAGTTCATTGCATTTTCAATGGACTGCCGCAGTCAACTTGAAAGAGCCAGAGGCTTTGCTATGATCACAGGTTTCCCCACGATCAATATACTGCACTCACGTCACCATAAAGGCTCCAGCAGGCCAGCCCTGTACACTCATTTACAGGAAGGGCTCATTAAATCTCCAGATGGTCTGTGACCACAATCAATGAATTATGCAGCTATTCGAAGGGTACCCGGGCAGCAGCCACAACTCGTACATTCTCCAGAACTCCCAGGTGCCAGACATGTTCAGTGGACCTGATGCCCTGGTTGGATGGTTGGCTTCTGGGTGTTGAAGAGATGACTCATGACAACAGTGAGGGCTCCTGGAACAGACACGGAGATGAACTATAATGACAGCCGTGCAACCACCAGGGCAATTGTCGAGCAGGCAGTTGGGCTGCTAAATAAGAGATTCAATCCCTGAATCGATCAGGAGGAGCACTGCTATCCAGAGTGTCACTCATGCGCTCTGCATAACCTCACTATTCAGACAGGGGGGTGCCCTGGAAGAAGAGGAGACAACAGATAACGTGTATTCCTCTGATGATGCGGCTGAAGAGGAGGTGACGGAATACTCTAATAGAAAAGTGCAAGGCCCTACACAGAAGCACATGGATGGCTGTGACACAAGGGATGCCTTGATAAGACAGAGGTTCCAATGGGCCAGCAATCCTCGGCCTCAGAGATGCATGCACTGCCTATGTCTCAATGTCATTCTATCTATAAGCTCACTAAGAGAGTCCTGTCAGTGGCAGTCTTGATTTTTGACCAACACTCACTACTGACTAATGAATCTTTTTTCAATAAAATTCCGAAAGGACTTACAGATAAACTGAACCTCTGAATGAGGGATAGCGAATTGAAGATTTATTAACATCTTGGCTATGACACATCTACTGATTATATCTACAAAATGTGCACATGTGACCCGCTTTGTCACTGGTGTGCAGTTTTCTTAATTATTGTCCTTGTGCTCCAGTGCAGTGCTACCCCATTCCGTGCTGCTGCACGGCAGAAAGGCTGCTGACCTGCTTGTCCCTTTGCCCTGGATGACCTTGGCAGGCATCCTCTGTGCGGCCGATGCCCTGAGGGCCCCATCACGTTAGAAGAATGCTACTGAGCCACAGGAGTAGCTTCTGTTGCCATGGCAATCAAGGAGGACTGTGCCAATGGATGGAGGGGTGGAAGAGAGGCTGCCCCCATCAGAAGTGCCCTAAGATGTGCTCCCAGATGGCAGCAGCAGCTGCTGCTCATCCCCTACCATGAGGATGACGAGGTCCTCCCTGTCTTCCTGTGAGGTCCCCGCAGCTGGCTCAGTGTTGAGACAGTTCCCCTCATCAGCCTTTCATTGGCCTTTCAGAGCCTTCATGGAGTGTGCAACATCACAATGTTCAACACCATGAGCAGGATGCAGATTAGGAGATATGACACCTTGCAACCATTAAACACACGTGTATCAAACTCACAATGTTTCCAACAGGATGTTTCCCAATGTAGATGGAAATCCTAAATGGGGCCCAACCCAACATTTCCAAATTCCCTTGGCACTGTGAAATCAGTTGGAATCCGGAGTCCAGAAGTCTTACCCCGGTCATGTTTCAACAGCATAGAAGCCAGGAGGATAAATAGCCCTGTTCTTTTTCCCTCCAGGCTCAAGAGTTTGCACTGCTGGAAAAACTGGTGGAAAGAGGAAACAACAGTCTCGACTAGGCAGCAAGGTTAAGTCACAGAAACCTGAAAGGGAGAGAGGTAGAAACACACAATATGAGGAAGGCAGGTTTTTGATATATTATAGCAATGTGGTTTACTCTTAAAAGCCTTCTGACCTGAACTAGCAAGCCACTCAGTTGCATAGGAATAGGCAATGAATGCTGACCTTGTCAGCGACACCCACATCCCATGAATGAATAAAAAAAAATTCTCTTACTCATGTTATTCACAAATTGTATTACCAGGGTTTATATTACTCAAAGAAAATGAATTTACCTAAGGCACTGGGATATGTAGATTTTGCGAATTACTTTTTAAGATCATTTTTATAATTTAGGTTTTAGAAATTGTTAGGTATTTAAATTACATTGTTGGGAAAAGATTTTATTACTGGAAACTGGAATTGTTACCTCTGTTTATATCAGTGTTAATAATGTTCCAGCGCTATCCCATTTTATGCACTCTCAAGGTCACAAGATAAATATTCATGGCGTAAGCCGTTCAGTCCAATTTATCTCATCTAAACAGATCAAAAGCTACAATCCCCAACATCCGACTCTATCCGACGATTTTCGTTGTCTCCTCTACTCCATCCAGATGTCAGTTTGATACATTGAAAAACTCTGTGGGAGAATGTCCTGACACACACCCTAAATTTTCCCTTTGCCAGTTTGAACCTGTGGCTCCTTGACCTGCTGTTAACAATTTTACATGCTGTAGTGTTCCAAACATGTCATTTCTAGACCAGTTATTATCTTCTGTACCTCAATGAGATACCCTTTCATTGCCTCCTTTTAAGGCTTTAGAAGGCTGAGGGGTGTTCTGATCAAGAGGTATAAAATGATGAAGGCATTCAATCAGTACAAATGAATTATTTCCCCTTATGAGGATGCGGTTAAGAATGAGGTGACGTAATCTTAAAATTAGAATGATCTCAATTAGAAGAAACATTCGGGAACACTCTTTCATGCAAAGGGTCGTCGAAATCTGTAATTTAAATTCCCCAAAAGGCTGTGGATGCTGAGACAATTGGAGCTTTCATGACTGAGATAGACAGATTTCTGTTAGGCAAGGGTTTCAATGAGTTGAGGCAATTTTGAGGTACAGGTCAACTAATAGGCTGAAGGGGTTAAATGACCAACTCGTGTTCCCATCCTTCCTAATATTGAAGAGCATTACACTCTCCATAACTCAGTCCTTTGATTGTTGGGATCAGGCTTGAGATTCTTTGTGCCCTCTCCAAGCCTCAAGAGCTTTCCCTCGTATTCTTGGTGATCAAAACTGGGCCTAGTACAAAAGGTGTAATCTGACCAGAGTACTAACACAGCATCCTTCGCCTTGGACTCTCCTGACTGAGCTACATAGTTTAAGCATTTGTTGACAGCAATTCACTCAGACAGACACCCAATCTGAGAGTCAAAGTTCCTCTGAAGAATTTCCCTTTATCTGACAGCACACCATGGCAGGGTCAGAACCATTATCAATTCATTGTCGACTCCACTTAAATGGGCACTGCTGAAGTTTGTAATATTTTAAAGCCTATGTGTCATGTTCCACTTTCTGCAGCACCAATACCCCTCACCTCAATTCAAACAAAGTTCAGCAAAGAAATTCATCTAAATAAAATGAATATCCTGGAAGACTGACTGATTCTTCAAATCAGATGGTTTGCTTATTAGGGTATCTTCAGACTGTAATTTAATGATGGCATGGCCTTTTTAGGTTCCTGCACACTCCTAATATTGCTGAGATTGCAAGCAGTACTACTATGGGTCATTCAATCAGTTTTGTTGAGAATGAATCTATTAAATGTATAATTTTGTGTACTAAATGCTGGAGCAAGCTGTGCGAACAGCTTTTCATGGAGACAGCAACCCATTTATATCTCAAAGTACACCTCACATACAGCAATCAAGGAGCTTTGAATGCCTCAAGTCTAATAACTGGTATAGGATCAAGCAGAGCAACAGAAGGCCATTCAGCCCATTGAGCCCATACTGACCCTTCAGAAAAGCTATCCTTTTAGCCCCACTCCCCTGAACTTTCTCCATAGCTCCACATATTTCCCCTTTCAAGTATTTATCCAATTCCCTCTGGAAAGTTACTGTTCACTGCTTCTACCACCCTTTTCACTCAGTGGATTACAGGTCATAGCAGTTGACTGCAGTAAAAAACAAATCTCCTATCTCCCCTCTGGTTCCTTAGCCAATCACTTTAAATCTGTATCTTCTGGTAAGCAAGCTGTCAGTGGAAATTGCATCTATCTATTTACTCCATTAATACAGCTCATACCTTTGAACACCTTTATTGAATCCTAACTGAACCTTCTCTGCTCTAAGGACAACAGTCCCAGCTTCTCCAGTTTCTCCACCCAGTTGAAGTTCCTCATCCCCAGTACCATTCAAGTAAAAGCTGGATTGTGACTTTGAAGAGAGTGTTGGGAATTGGGTGAGTGAAGGAATCTTAATCTCTTTATAAAAATCTTTTTTTTTGTATTTAATGGTTTACATCTAACTGAAATTTACTGTTTAACTTGTAAATTTCATCCAGGCTTAAGCAGGAATATAAAAGCTCTCCACTGGAGAGCAGCTGAAGTTGGTTAATTAAGGAAACTAGCCTAAACTGTTTTTTTTTCTGTACCCGGGGCTAAGCTAACTCTTTAGTTTCAGAGCATTTCAATACAGGCCTCTCGGTGCAACTTAGCACTGTAGTGCGGCTTTGAATAGAGTGCTAGGAGTTGGGTGAGTGAGGGAGTTAGGGGAAGGAGGTGCTCCTTTGCTATTTTCTAAATTTTTCACCCTGTAGGAATTGCTTCTTACTTTACTACAGCGGAAGAAGCTAGCTGATTGGTGAGAATCTGGTAAATGGTTAAGGTTTATTCTATTTCTAAGATTCAAAATATTATGCAAACTGGTGGTAAGGTTAATAAAATATATTAAAAAAGGAAAATAATAAATTAATAAAATAAATAAGTAGTTCATTAAAATACAGGCAGGACAGGTGATGTGTAATGTCTACAGCATATGGGGTCTCCTGGACACCAGCGTAATCCAATGCAAACACTTTGCAGTAAGTGCGGCTCGAGGAGCTTTGGCTCAAAGTCATTGAGCTGGAGGCTGAGCTGCAGATACTGTGATGTATCAGGGAGGGAGGAAGTTACCTGGACACTTTGTACTAGGAGGTGGTCACACCCCTCAGGAAACAGCCTTCTGCTTTGGTCAGTGGTCAGGGACAGGAGAGTGTGACTACAAGTGAGGCAGGTAAGGCGGCCCAGAGGGCAGGAGTGCAGGAGCCTCAGCCTTTGTAGTTGCCTGATAGATTTACGGTTCTCTCAGCATTTTTGGATGATGGAGGGTGGATGAGATGAGTGGCCATGGCACCATGGCCATTCAAGTTGGGGGAGTAAAAAGGAATGTCAGGCTAGTAGGGGACAGTATAGTGAGAGGGATTGACACTGTTCTCTGTAGCAAAGAGCAAGAATCCAGAAGCCTGTGTTCCTGCCTGGTGCCAGGGCTTGGGGTATTTGTTCAGGGCTGGAGAGGAATTCGGAGTGGGAGGGGGAGGATCCAGTCATTGTGGTCCATGTAGGTACTAATGACATAGGCAGGAGAAGGAAGGAGGTTCTGCACAGTCAGTAAGAGGAGCTAGGCACAAAATTATGAAGCAGAACTGCAAAGGTAATAACTTTTGGATTATTACCTGAGCCATGTTCAAATTGGCATAGAGCAAAAAAGATTAGTTAAATGAATGCATGACCCAAAGACTGGTGTGATAGAAGTGGGTTCCAGTTTGTGGGGCACTGGAACCAGGACTGGGGAAAGTGGGAGCTGTACCATTGGGATGATCAATACCTGAACCGTGCTGGGACCAGTATTCTAACCGCATAACTGGGGAAGTAGAGAGAATTTTAAACTAAATACTGGGCGCAAGGGATCAACTTTGGGAACATGAGGTAAATCAAAGAGTCGAGACAAGGCAAAAGAGAAAGGTACTAAAATGGGAAATGATAAACAGACCATGACAGGAAGAGAGTACAAATCGTAGAGTAAATCATGACATAAGGCTAGAGGTTACAAAAATAATAAAATGACAAAACTAAAGGCTCTGTATCTGAATGCATGTAGCATTCAAAACAAAACAGATGAACTGATAGCTCAAATAGAAATAAATAAACATGATCTGATAGCTATTACAGAGGCATGGCTGCAGGATGGCATAGATTGGGACCTGAATATTGAAAGATATATGACATTTAGGGAGGACACAAAGCTAGGAAAAAGTAGAGGAGAGCCTCTATTAATTAATGAAGGCATTAGCACAACAGAAAGGGATGACCTAAGTTCAGGCAACCAGGATGTAGAAACAGTTTGGTTGGGATGAGAAATGATAAAGGCCAGAAGTCACTTGTGGGGGTAGTATACAGGCCCCCTAACAGAGTACAAAGGTAGAAATAAAGGGAGCTTGTCAGAAAGGTGCAGCGATAATCATGGAGGTTTTTGATCTACATATGGACTGGAAAAACCAGATGGGCAAATGTAGCCTAGATGAGGAATTCATAGAATATTTTCAGCATAATTTCTTAGAACAGCACATTCTGGAGCCAACCAGAGAGTAGGCTATACTAGACCTAGTTTTGCACAATGAGGTAGGATTAATTAATTACCTCAGAGTAAAGATGCCCCAAGGTAGCAGTGATCATCATATGATTGAATTTTACATTCACTTTGAGGGAGAGAAGAGTGGGTCCAAGGCTAATATTTTAAACTTAAATAAGGGCAATTATGAGGGCATGAAAGCAGAGCTAACGAAAGCGAATGGGCAAATGAGGTTAAGGGATAGGTCAGTAGAGATGCAGTGGCAGACATTTAAAGGGATGTTTCAGAGTGGACATTCCAACAAGAAAGAAAAATCCCAAGGGTAGGACCAACCATCCATGGTTAACTAATAAGTTCAAAATATTATCAAACTTAAAGAAAAAACATATAATTATGCAAGGATGGGTAGCAGGTCAGAAAATTTAACAATATAAACAAAATCAAAGAATAGCTAAAAGATTAATAAGGACGAAAAATTAGAATACAAGAGAAAGCTAGCTAGAAATTTAAAAAAAACAGATGGTAAGGGTTTCTATAGATGTTTCAAAAGGAAAAGAGTTAACAAAGTAAATGTTGGTACTATAGAAAGTGAGTCTGGGGAATTAAGAATGGAAAATAAGGAGATGGCAGATGAATTAAACAGATATTTTGCATCGGCCGTCACTATAGAGAATACAAGTAACATCCCAGAAATTGCTGTAAATCAGGAAATGGGAGGGAGGAACTCAAAAAAAATGACAATCTCCTGAGAAGTGAGTGGTATTAAGAAAATTGTTGGAGCTGCAGGCTGACGTGTCCACAGGTCCTGATAGACTTCATCCTAGGGTCTTAAAAGAAACGGTTAGTGAGATAGTTGACGCATTGGTTTTAATTTTCCAAAATTCAGGAAACTACAGATCAGATAGCTTAACATCTGACATAGGGAAGATTTTAGAAGCTATTATTAAGGATGTTATTACAGGGTACTTAGAAAAATTCTAGGCAATCGGCAGGGTCAACATGGTTTTGTAAAAGGGAAATCATGGGCAGGATTTTTTCAATGGCGGGTGGGCTGGGCGGGAGCAGGCAGGAGCGGGCAGGGGCAGACGTGGAGCCGATCGCCACCTGAAATTGGCTTTGCGCTGCCATTTTAGGTGGATGGGTCAATTCAGGCCTGCCAGAGTAATATGCGACCAGTAGCACTCAGTGCTACCTGTGTGGGCGGGAAGAGGAGGGAGAGTCAGGGCCAGCGCTCTCCCACGCATGTGCATATAAAAAGTGCAGCAATCTCCCTGAGGCACGGAGCCGCCTCAAGGGGATTGAATGTATATTAAAATAATCAAAGAAATGATTTAAAAATTTATTTAAACATGTCCCCTCATGTGACAGTGTCACATGAATTGGGACATGTTTTTATATTTATGAAAATTAATTAATTTATTTAATAAAAGCTTCAGGAAACCTCATCCTGCTCGTGGATGAGGTTTCCTGAAAAACGTGAAGGCCACTTGGGCTTTTTGCCTGCCCGCCAGGCTTAAGGTTGGACAAGCAGCGTTCACAAGTGGTTCAATTAGTTTCATAATGGCCTTAATAGGCCGTTTACATTTCGGTGGGCATGCAGCCAGCTCTAGCGTGTGTCCATCAAACAAGATATCGCGATGGTGCATGACGACGTCAGGACACACGCCCAACATCATCGCGCGTCATTTTACGTGTCAGGTCTCCCCCCGCGGGCCAACTGGAAAATTCTGCCCCATGTTTAACCCAATTAATGGAATTCTATGAAGAAGTAACATGTGCTGTGGATAAAGGAGTGGATGTAATATACTTAGATTTCCAGAAGGCATTTGATAAGGTGCCATATCAAAGGTTATTGCGAAAAATAAAAGCTCATGGTGTCGAGGTAACATATTGGCATGGATAGAAGATTCACTAGCTAATAGGAAACAGAAATTAGGCATAAATGGATCATATTATGATTGGCAAGATTTAACAAGTGGTGTGCCACAGGCATCAGTGCTGGGGCCTCAACATTTTACAATTTATACAGATGACTTGGATGAAGGGTGGATGGGCTGGTTCCCAAATTTACTGATGATACAACTACAGGTAGGAAAATAATTTGTGGAGAGGACATAAGGAGGTTACAAAAGGTTATAGATAGTTTAAGTGAGTGGGCAAAGATCTGGCAAATTAAGTGTAATGTGGGAAAATGTGAAATGGTCCATTTTGGCAGGAAGAATAAGGAAGAAGCATATTATCTAAATGGTGAGAGATCGCAGAACTTTGGGGATGCAGAGGATAATATACATGAATTGCACAAAGTTAGTCTGCAGAAACAACAAGTAATTATAAGTAATAGAATGTTATCATTTATTGTGAGGGGAATTGAATACAAAAGTAGAGAGGATGTGCTTCCGTTAAACAGGGCATTGGTGGGACCACATCTGGAGTACTCTGTACAGTATTAGTTTCCTTATTTAAGGAAGGATGTAAATACATTGGAAGCAGTTCAGAGAAGGTTTATCAAACTAATACCTGGAATGGGAGGGTTGTCTTATGAGGAAAGGTTGGACAGACTAGGCTTGTATCCGCTGGAGTTTAGAAGAGTAAGAGGACTTGATTGAAACATATAAGACCCTGGACAGTCTTTGCAGAGTGGATGTGGAGTAGATGGTTCCTCTTATGGGAGAATCTAGAACTAGGGTGTCACTGTTTAAAAATAAGGGGCTGACCATTTAAAACAGAGATGAGGAGAATTTTTTTCCCACAGAGGGTCGTGAGTCTTTGGAACTGTCTTCCTCAAAAGGCGGTGGAAGCAGAGACTTTGAATATTTTTAAGGCAGAGGTAGGTAGATTCTTGAAAAGCAACAGGGTGAAAGGTTCTATCGGAGTAGTTAGGAATGCTGTAGTTGACGTTACAATCAGATCAGTCATGATCCTATTGAATGGTGAAGCAGGCTCGAGGGGCTGAGTGGCCTATTCCTGCTCCTAATTCGTACATTTGTCTGTTTGTAAATCTCACTTCCACCCTTTCCAAGGCCTTGACTTCCATCCTAAAGTGCTGTGCCCATAATTTTACACAATGCTCTAGCTGAGGCCTAAGCAATGATTTATCTAAGTTTACTTTTGTACCTTTCCTCTATCTCTAAAGCCAAGGCTCTTGTATTGTTTTTAACAGCATTAACTTGTTCTGTCACTTTCAAAGATGTATGTACTTAAAGTTGTCAGGTTTCTCTGTTCCTGCACTCCATTTAAAATTGTACCATTTCATTTATATTGCCTCCCCATATTCTCCTTTACAAAATGCATCACAACATGCACAATGCTGTAGGAAATATTCTTCAGAATTTAAACCTGCACTATGAATCTCGTGGATAGTACATAATCAATAATTACCAACATTCCTTTGTGGTTTCAAATTATACCTGAGCCTAAATGATGATATCTTATCAATAACCCAAAGCTTTGAGTAGATACTGAAGTTTAACAAATGATGTGTTAGAGAAGCCAATATTCTCAAGTTTTGAAAATGCTCCTCAAGCATAATGGATGATATGTAATATTCATAGCATCCTTCTGGGGACTTGCCTTGTACCTCAGCTAACAGATGATATATAATAGATATTTATCAATATCTCTGTCGGGTTTCATCTCATATCCAAGCCTAATGGATGGTAGTTATATATATCTGCAACGTCCCTTTGTGGATATTGCTTGTACCTTAGTGTATGAGATGATTTGTAACAGATATCCGCAATATCCCTTTGTGGTTTGCTCCACACAAGAGCTAAATGCATAATTTTCGAAGGTATTTAAGAAAAACTTTGAAAGCACAACTATAATGAATAAAATATAAGGCTACCTCTGGATATTCCCAGGGCTGTCACTTTCACTGATGCTGTCCCCAAGTCTACACAGTTTCATTATGTCACCAGTTATACTGAAATGACAATTTTTGAACTCAAACATATGTAAAAAGCAAGCAATGACATGTCTTGTAAAAGCTTATGATGCACCCTGATTGTGTCATGGAGATCTTCAAGTTTAGTTTTTGAAACTGGTTATTGCTGGTTGCGGAAAAGAACTGACCTCTGCCAATAACAAAATGATGTTGCATAAATATGCGCCACAAATATAATTGGTTAGGGGACCCATACTGAGGCAATTTAGTTATGCTAGGGATATCAAGTTCCTCATGTATCATTGCCAAACCTCTTCATCTAATAAAGGAAAGAGGAAATAAAAGTGCACATATACAAATTAGAAGTGCATTGTTTGCTTAAGTAGTGTCAGTTTGTGCATAATTTCACAGGATTCCCAGTAGGACAGCAGGTAGTCAGAAACCAGCTGTCAACCACAGTAATGAAGTTTTGAAAAAAAAATACATGGTTTTAAGAAGAGCACAGGAGTTTACCCCGGTGTCCAGGCCAATAATTATACCATAATCGACATCATGGGCGGAATCGTCCTAGGTTTGCACTAAGTACAGTAACGGGCAGGAAAAAGAATATTTTAGCTGCCAACCACAATGGTGGCTTTCACGCCATATTGTCCCAATCCCGCCTCATTAATCATGCATTCCCGGAAAACACGCCATTTCGATGGCGGGCGGGCTCTCATTCACCCGCCACACCATCACCTCGCCACTTCCTCATGCCAGGCACTATATTTAAAGTGCAGCTGCACGCACACCTCTCAGTGTTTCCAGCCCAGGATGGCTGCACAGAAGACATGGCTCCGAAAGGCAAGAACACTGCAGCCCCCCCGATTCAGTGATGTATCCCTCAAGCACCTTTTGGACACTGTATCACACGTCTACAGGAATCTCACACCTCCAGGGACAACACCACTAATTCTCACACCCTCACATCTCCATCAGGCTCAGATCCTCTCGAGCTCGCATCTTCATCCCATCCATAGCTTTGCTCACCACACAAACATTCCACGCAGTGCCATGTGTCCTGCTCACACTCTCTCCACCTGTTTTCATGCAGGAGAAGCTGGCTCAGAGCAGCAGGGACAGGTCCCAGACCAGGGGGTGGAGTGGCCCACATTAGGCCTCTCACTCACTTTGAGGAACATGCCATCGCACTGACTGGTGAGGACATGGACCATGCCTGTGGTTACGGTGAGGTCGGCGGTGAACACCCTCGTGAGGATACTGTACCACATCATCCCTCTTTCAACGTAGCTGTGAGGGCTGTCTCTCCTGCTTTTGACTCTGCAGCCATGCATTAATTATCTCTACTTTGGTTCACAGGGAGCTCTGCCAAGTGACCAACACCCTCAGCCAGACAATCCCTCAGCTCCATCCATGTTCTCACCTCCAGCCAAGAGAACACCACTCCATTGAAGATCTGGAAATAAGCAGCCTGGAAGACCTGTCACAGCGCTTACCCACACCCTGCACCAGGGCAGAGACACACATCTTGGTGAGACCTAGATCTAGAACAGGCTCGGATTCACAGTTTGGTGGTCACTGCATGAACATGTGTCCACAGCAGCAGGAGGCAGGTTCAGCCGAGCTCCCAACCTGTAACCCAGATCACTGCTGGGGAAGAGACATCTGTGACGCCTGAGTCAGATGTCGAGCCTCTGGGTTCGGCCTTCCAATTCATTGTGGAGAGTCAGCAGAAGGCGGGGAACATCGTGCAGAGCTGTTGGAAGTCCTCAACCGAGTGGCACAAGTCGGAAGAGTGCATCCGCCTGCTCTCTGTTGAAGTGGTGCCCACAGGTATGTATATGGAGGCCTCCTTGGGAAGGATGGTGGACGCCCTGGAGACTCTGGTCTAGCAGAATGTGGAGATGTACGCAATCCTGTGCTCCATTGCAGTAGTCATGGATACGTTCCCGCAGTGGCAATGTGAAAGGGAAACAGGGCACCTCAATATCCCTCCAGGTGCTCCTTCCCCTCAAGAAGTCAGGCTGGAGTCCTCAGGCACCCCAAGGGAGGAGAACTGGCAGCTGGACACCCGTGGGTCATCCACCCATGAATCTCAGAGGTTGTGTCCACTCCCACTGAGACCCCTTTGCTTGTGACCTCCTCAACTCTGTCTTCTGTCACCGCAGAAGGAGCAGCTGGCCCACAGGAGGACAGCCAAAGCAAGCCAGGGCCCCCAAGGCTTCGGCTCTCCAGAGGACCCACGCCAAAGTTATCAGAGGCAACAGGACCAACCATTGCTCAGATTGTCTCCAACCCTGCTGCGGGTGTCAGGGCAGCACCTAGAAGTGTTGGGCCTAGAAAAGTTAAGAAATTCTGGTCATTGTTGGTTGCATGGGTGAAAAAATTTGTCACTTTAAATGTGAAAATATATTTACTTTCACTGAATAATATGTAATAGTGTCTTTCAGCTTCATTTACAGGCTTTGAAAGTCCTCTCCCTGCATCCACCCCCACTAGCAGTTCAGCTGTATGCAGCCGGCCCACGAGTGATTCTGGAGGAAGTGTGTGTGTGTGGCAGGGTCTTTCAGAGCCTCATGTGAGTACTCTCCTTTGCACACGGAGCCTTCCTTCATCACACTCATCTCAATGTCCTCAGCATTTTCAATGCTGCCTGCTGGGGTTCTCTTTCACTTGTCCACCTGAGCTGACTTGCATCTCCTCCCACCCACTGATCACATTCCCACCTGTATCCGCATCTGTTCAGCATCTGTACCCGCCCAACACGAGGCTCCTTTCACTTTTGGATTCGCAAGCATGGTGCATTTAACATTCTTCTTTAGCTCCCCTTTCCTTTCCCCTCCCCAGTCACACATGTCCTTTTCCCCAGCACTGTCAAACACCCTGGCATCACATTCCACCTCCCCACCATCGCCTACCAGCCAGAACCTTTTACTTTCAGGGATGTCCAGGTGAATGTGCACATTCTTTACCTTCCCAAAAACCCCATTCCCGTCCACATTAAGCTCCCCAACCTCCTCCTTCCCAGCCCCAGGGTCTGTGTCTGCCTCTGAGTCCCCACCAACTACCCTTTTTGTCCCTTCTACCGCTACTGTCGCACCCTCACCCTCCCATCTACCACCTCATCCTGCCCTCGGCCATTCTCACCATTCCCTCCTACCATGCCCACCCTCATTCCGTTCCTCGGGAGGCAGTTATTGATCCACAGACTTCTCACTTGTACTTTCACCTGGACATCCCTCCCTTCTTACTCCTTGCCCCCTCAGAACTCCTTGCTCTCTTGGAAAACCTTATCCCCTTGGAACTTCTCCCCTCCGAGACTCCTTACCCCCTCCCAGACTCCTTACCCCCCCCCACACCCCCTCACCCTCCCTTACCCCTTCCCCCTTCCTTACTCCTTCCTCCACCTCTTCTTCACCCAATCTTACTCCTTGCCCCCTCTGGAGTCCTTCCTCCCCCTGGACCCCTTCCCCACCAGACTACTTTCTCCCCCTGGACCCCTTCTGCTCCTCTGGACTCCTTCCTCTCTGTGAATTCCTTCCCTTCCTTTCTCCTTACATCTACATCCCCAGTTGCCATATTCTCCCCTTTACCCCTCTCCCTCCTACTCCCTCACCAACTCCCAACCTCGCCCCCCCAACACATTTGTTCCCCCTCCCACTCTCACCACTCCCCAAATGCCTTCATTCCCCCTCTCCCAACCTCACCGCCACCAACTTATCTTCCTTTCCCACTCAAACCTACACCTTCCTCTCCCACTTCCCCGGCACATCTTCCTCTGCCACTAGCAACTGAACCATCCCTTCCACCCCCTCGATGATCATCCGTTGCGGGTCATGGCCAACACACTGAAGTCCCAAAGCAGCCCCTCAATGGTGATTTTCCACCTTCCGTGAGCTGCTTCACGTGGAACCATGTCCATGAGAACCCACTCAGGCACGTGTTCCTCCAGGGTCCCGTTGCTGTCAGGCTCTGGCATCTGCGCTCCTCGGATGTCCACGATGTGAGCAAGGCCCTGGTGGTAAGTCCTGATCTCTGCACATCACAGTTGTCACGATGTGTTCTGCACCGGTGTGTTTTCCCACCAACGTGGGCAGTAAATTTGACGTGGGTGGATGATCCTTGTGAGCAGGGCTTATAATGATATGCAGATGTATGAAAATGAAGTTCCCGACTTCTGGCAGTGGGAACCACGACCCGCCATTGACAGGTGAAATGGTTGATTGTGAATGTGTTTCATGAAGGCGCGCAACTGATTTTTTGCCTTCCCGCCATATTGTCTGCTCACACTCATCATAATGCTCGACGCCAGTGAGCACGGAAAATTCCACCCCATAAAACAGGTGATCTTTTATTTATCCCATTGCTGTTTATGGCATTTTTCCCTTTTTAGAGTTTCAACAAGAAAATATTTATTTATTCATGAATGTTGATTCAGCTACCATTGTATTCCTGGGGTTTAGTGGGTGGGGAGGTGAGTACTAATCTGTTCCTAGGCAGCCGAGGAGTGGACCGATTGTATGCTTGATCTCTTTTCCGAAGTAAGTGCTGTCATATCAAGGTCTAATTCTTCCCCAGGGACTGCACATTGACATGAAAAGGCTTGTGTACTCCTATAATCTGAAGAGAGTATGGGCTAAAAATGTGTTCACATAACATCGCTTGAAAGCAGTGCTATATAGGCCACATCAGTTCCGGGATGGGGAGTGACAGACTGTGCCACCAGCCACCACCTGCACGGCGGATTTCTCCATCAATATCAAGCACTGCTTTGAAATAGCACCCCGCAAATAAATTTTTAGCCTTATAACTCCTGGTAGGTCAATGTAAGGCAGATAGGTTGATTGAAATGAGCCCGGCTAAAGGCCAGACCATTGATTTTCCTAATAGGAATTGTGAGCCAGACTAATGATCTGTCAACATAAAATGCCTTTTTGCTACAGAAAACACTGAGGGATGAGACAAATCTGTTCCCAACTTTCAAATATGAACTGAAAAGTCACAATCTGCTGGATGTAAGGCAAAATGATGCTCCATTCAGAGTCAAATATCCTGCTCTAGCTTGACAGACTCCAGCTGAAGAAATAGGTTGCCTCTTATGTTCCAATCCACAGGAAACTCATCATTGTACAGGTTCTGATATTGCAGTGGCATGCATCCGCATGGCCAAGTATTAGCATGTGAATGGATGACAGACACACAGCAAGATGACCTGGGTAGGATCATACAGAAACCTCCAAAAACGAAGAAATGTTTTATAATGAGCAAGAGCGGTAAAGAGTACAAAGCAAAAAATGAAATTAATTTCAGTTCCTAATAACAGAACTCAGGCAGCACCTGTGCAGAGGAAATGGAGTTAATGTTTCAAGTAAAAAGGATCAGAGACCTGAAAGGTTAACTCTGTTTCTCTCTGCACAGTTGCTGCCAGACCTGCTGGGTTTTTCAAGCATTTTCTGTTTTTATTTCAGTTTTCCAACATCTGCAATATTTTGCTTTTTGCACCAATCTGTCGTGTCTATTTGGCACATACAGCATTAGCTCACTGTCACAATTCAGGATAATATGGCCACTTTTTCACATAAAATATGTGGACAAAGAGCTCCTTTTAGTTGTCAGATTTTAAAAGCAAAATGTCAAAACAAAAAGTTTAGCAGAAAAAACACTGAGACAAAAGGTAATTAATGTGTGCAAAGGTAATTAAGTAATTTTCTGCAAAGAAAGCAAAACATAATTAATTGGCCTACTTACCAATCAATAAAATTTCACATTCACTGGGTTATGAACTCTCTTATACCTTTTAACTGGGGGAAAACCATTTATATAGCTCCTTTAGCATAATAAATCCTCTCAAGGTGCTTCACAGGAGCTTTATGAAACAAAATTTGAAACCAAGCCATAAGGAGTTATTAGGGCAGATGTCCAAAGAAGGAGCATCTTAAAGGAGTAAAGAGGGGTGGAGTAGTGAAGAGACTGAGGAACAGAGTTCCAGAGTTTAGGGCCTAGACAGCTGAAGGTACAGCCACCAGTGGTGAAGTAGCCGAAATCAGGAATGCTGATGAGGACAGAATTAGAGGAGGGTTGTAGGGTTGGAGGAGATTACAGAGATAGGGAGGGATGAGGCCATAGGGGGATTTGGAAAGAAGGATGAGATTTTTTAAGCCAAGACATTGCTTGACCAGGAGCCAAAGTTGGTCAGTGAACTGAGAGGTGATGGAACTTAGTGCAAGTAAGGACACGGCAACAGAACTTTGATGATCTCAGATTTACAGAGGGCAGAATAGAGGGTAATTTAAGAAAGAGATATAAGAAGTGAGTCTATTTAGTTTAACCAGAAAGTTGTGAGGACAGTCAGGTCCATTCAAAAGATAGAAAGCAAAATACTGCGGATGCTGGTAATCTGAAACAAAAACAGAAAGCCCTGGAAAAACTCGGCAGGTCTGACAGCAACTGTGGAGAGAGAAACAGAGTTAACATTTGAGTCCAATATGACTTCTTCAGTAGAAGAAATGTTAATCTATGTTTCTCTCTCCATTAAAAACGTGGTAAATAGGTTAGAATGCGTGAGTGTTCTTAAAAGTTACTTTGTTTAAATGTGACCCACTAATGTTGAGAAACCTGATGTAAATATTATTTTGCAACAGGCAAATTAATTCAATTTAGTTAATCTGATTGCAACTGGCACTCTGCATGTTCATTCATTGTGAAATAAAACAGCTCAATTATTTGTATCTGGCTTGATCTTACCAAATGTCTTTTTGGTTAACCTTGTTTGAGTTCTGTTATCTTTACCACCCACCACCCAACCTCCCTCCCCCACCTCCGGCAAGGGTAAATCTTCCTTTTGAATTTATTGCTAGATTAAAACCTCAATTTAAAGAAATTCTAAATTATCACAAGAGCTTAATTAGCTATGCTAACTAATGATTTGGTCCCAAGACAAAATGCCCTTTCGTCCAGGGGTTTTTAGACAAAACAGAATTATCTCAGTATGAAAATACACCATATACTGCAACAGATCCGTTATTCCTAAGAATAACACTCTCAAAAAATTTATAGACTATAATTAAGAATTCTAGAAGATTTATAGAGTTTGTGAGGTTACAGACTGAGGCTACAACCTCAGTTACTATATAGTTACTATATAATATTTTATTCTAAATTTAAATCTTAGATTACGTTATAATATTAATTTCAATGCTACAAGGTGTAAATGCAAGGTTACCTAATTCAACTAAAAGTATTAACTCCAAATCCACAATAGGTGATACAATTCTCAGGATATACAAACAAACAATTAACTAGATTTATACTTACAATCCAAAGTATAAAGCATAGCTTTTGCTGTCTTTATCTCAGTTTATGGGGAGATCTAATAAGACCTCAACACAAGAACTGCAGAGAGCTGGCTTCCTCACAGGTTTCGCAGATCTGACCACTTGCTTACCTAAGTTCCTAATAGAAAGAAAATCTATTGGTTTTAGAATGATGTGCCATTGTCTGGCTTAAAATTAATTTTCTTTGAGTGAAATCCATGAAAGTCACAATGCAGCTGCACATGTTATCAGCTTAACTTATCATTTTAAGTGGGATTAATGAAGATGGCATAAATGAAGACACTATTCAAAAAAAGGTTGTTGTTCTTGCTTGGAAATCTTCATTTTCAAGGCCTCTTGTCTCTCTCCGTGTGGGAATCTCAGGTACAATACACCTTTAAGAGAATGTGAGTAGATTGACCATGTAACTACATGAACCAATTGCTGTGTTGCACAGGCTACAATGTTAAGGGTAGTTTAGAGTAGAGTCTGGTTAGAGAAGCACACATCATTAACCGTGTAAGTAAATGGTATGTACTTCATCTAATATTGGTCTCTGCGTCTGCAGTATATTGTCACCAACTCACCAGCTGTTAGATTGGCATGCAACCGAGTGCGTGAGCAAAGGTACCCAACTGTAGAACATAACAACTGGCAACAAGGCAACAAGGCAAATCATGACCAGTCAACGGCACCGAGGAAGCCGCGAAAACTCAAGTGAAATGCATCAGCCATGCCTTGCAGGCTGATTGTAAGTACAGCCCTCACCATAGTCATCAAAGTTATCTCCCTCCAGTATGCCACAATTTGGCCACATCGAACTGTTTGATCAGAACACCGATGACTGGCCACACTACCTTGAACGCCTTGTGTTTTTCTTTTTGGCCAACAACATATCGGGGGAGGTGAAGAGGTGGGCGATCCTCTTATTGACATGTGGCAGTAAAACATGCTGCCTAATTTGTAGCCTAACAGCACCCAACACCCCAGATTCCAATGAGCTTCGATGAGTTGGAGAATCTGGTGAAAAGCCATTTTCAGCCGAGACCCTTGGTAACAATGCAGTGTTTTAAATTCAACTTGAGGTGTTGTGCTTCTGAAGAGACAGTCACTTGCTATGTAGCAGCCTTAAAACAACTGACGGAGCACTGAGTTCAGGACGTCGATTAATGACATTTTAAGAGACCGATTAGTGTTTGGGATTAGTGAAGAAGCCATTCAAAAAATGTTGCTGTCAGAAACAAACTTAGACTTTGACAAGGTGCTGGAGTTGGTGCTCGCAATGGAGAGTGCAGTCAGGGATTCAGAAGAAATCAAAGGAGCACAAAATGTCTCCGTCCTTCGCGTCGGGAGGGAAGCACTGGTTAGAAATGGTACAGAAGCAAAGGGCTTCACAGAAAAGTGGGAAACAGCTGCCATTAACAGACCAGCAAAAAGCAATGGTTTAACAGAATAAAAACCGCATTAATAATAGCAGAATTGGAACCAGCTAGCCTACAAACGAATGATAATTTAAAAGAACCAAGAGTTTCTACTGCCATCGCAATGGGCACATTATATGATCTTGTAAAAAGAGATTGAGGCCAAAATTTCAAACAAAAAGGCTGAAATTGTGAAATCCATACAATAGAGGAATCAGAAGAAACAGGATCAAATATTTACTCACTACACAACTTAAAATTGGGTAAAACAGAGCCAAGCCACGTGACATTGGAAGTCAACGGAAAACCCATTCAAATGGAGGTGGATACGGGGGCATCCATGACAGTAATAGAAGAACACACGTGTAAATATCTGAATGGAGGAGGCCACTCACTAAAGCTGGAAAATTCAGCTGCTAAATTAAAGACATATACTGATGAAGACATATGAATAAGAGGCTTATGCAAATTTCCAGTACAATATGGAAGCCAATCTGCTAATCTATCCCTCATGGTGATAGCAGGCAGAGGACCAAGTCTCCTTGGAAGAAACTGGTTAAGAGAGATCAATCTTGATTACTGAGAACTTAATCAGAAGCAGGAAATGTTGCTGTTTGGAAAAAGGAGCATGTAAAGGCTCAACAAAAGGAACTTGTAGAGCTGATAGTTTAGGATAGAGTTCGAGTGGATGTCAGTAACCTCCAAAAAGAAAAAGAAAACCTGCTGAAGGACTTTCGCATATTGCAAGATTCCCTCAGATCCCAATTTGTACAACTAAAAAGATATGAAGACGAGCAGGAAGAATTCAGCGTATCTCTGGCCAGGATGAAGAATAAATTTGCCAAGAAAACACAGCAATACTTACTTCTCCAGGAAACAACTAACAAATACAAAAAGGAAACAGAAGAGCTGAATAATCAGCTTGTGGGAGCAAAGAAACTTTAAAAATAGAGACCCCTGCATTTTGAAAGGAGCTAATAGGTGAGGAAATGCTGGAAGACTCAACCACTGAGTTCACTCAAGTTCAGCTCATACCTGAGCCTAATCTGGCCAATAGGAAAATTGAAAAGAAAGTCAAGATTAAAGTCAGTGATGCCAAGGAGAAAACCCATCAAAAGAAGACACTCAGAAAGAACAAATGAAATTACTAAAAGGCCCCAGAATTTTTTTTACACACAACAGGCAGCTGATCATGCTGTGTTGAATTTAATCTCACCGAACATCCTGATTCTCAGAACCTCCTGACGGTTACCCTTCACATTGTTGAACATGGAGGGGAGGAGCAACAGGAGTGCAAGCAATGGGGCCTGAAAGAGAGTGAAAGCGTTCCCATTGGAGTCTACACCACAGGTAGAAGGAACTCATAGTGTCATAGAGTTATACAGCACAAAAACAGACCCTTCAGCCCATCGTGTCTGTGCCAGACATCAAGCACCTATCTATTCTAATCCCATTTTCCATAGCATTTCAAGTGCTCATCTTAATGCTACTTACATGTTGGGAGAGTTCCTGCCCCTACTACCCCCTCAGGCAGTGTTCCAGATTCCAACCGCCCTCTGGGCGAAACAAATTTTCCTCAAATCCCCTCTAAGCCTCCTGCCCCTTACCTCTCTGCCCCCTGGTTATTGACACCTCTGCTAAGGGGAAAAGGTTTTTCCTATCTACCCTATCTATGCCCCTCATAATTTTGTACACCTGCATCAGGTCCCCCCTCAGCCTTCTCTGCTCTAAGGAAAACAACCCTAGCCTATCCTGTCACTCCTCAAATTGAAATGCTCCACCCAGGTAACATCCTGGTGAATCTCGTCTGCACTTTCTCAAGTGCAATCACACCCTTCCTATAGTGCGGTGACCAGAACTGCACACAGTACTCCAACTGTGGCTTAATTAGTGTTTTATCCAGCTCCAACATAACCACCCTGCTCTTATATTCTATGCCTCAGCTAATAAAGGTAAGTATCCCATGTACCTTCCTAACCACCTTATCTACCTGTGCTGCTGCCTTCAGGGATCTATAGGCATGTACACCAAGGTCCCTCTGCTCCTCTGTACTTCCTGGGTTCCTACCATTCATTGTGTATTCCCTTGCCATGTTAGTCCTCCCAAAATGCATCACCTCACACTTCTCAGGATTAAATTCCATTTGCCACTGCTCTGCCCATCTTACCAGCCCATCTATATTGTCCTGTAATCTAAGGCTTTCCTCCTCACTATTTACGACACCACCAATTTTCGTGTAATCTACAAACCTACTGATCATACTTCCTATACTCACGTCTAAATCATTCATGAACATTATAAACAGCAAGGGTCCCAGCACCAATCCCTACAGTACACCCACTCATCACAGGCTTCCAATTGCAAAATCAACCTTCGACCATCGCCCTCTGTCTCCTGCTCCTAAACCAATTTTGGATCCAATTTGCCAAATTGCCCTGGATCTCATGGTCTTACCTGCTTGACCATCCTCCCATGTAGGACCTTGTCAAAACCTTTGCTGAAGTCCATGTAGACTACATCAACTGCACTACATCATCTACACAACTAGTCACCTGTTCGAAAAATTCAGTCAAATTTGTTAGACATGATCTCCCCCTGACAAAGCTATGCTGTCTATCCCTGATTAATCCCTGACTCTCCAAGTGGAGATTAATCCTGTCCCTCAGAATTTTTGCAATAGTTTCCCTACCAGTGATGTTAGACTCACTGGCCTGTAACTACCTGGTTTATCCCTGCTACCCTTCTTGAATAATGGTACCACATTCACTGTTCTCCAGTCCTCTGGCACCTATTCTGTGGTCAAAGAGGATTTCAAAATTAGCTTCAGTGCCCTTGCAATCTCCTCCCTTGCCTCCCACAGCAGCCTATGATACATCTCATCTGGGCCTGGGGATTTATCCACTTTTAAGCCTGCTAAAACTGCTAAAACGTCCTCTCTTTCAAAGCTAATTTGTTCAAGTATGTCACAGTCCCCCTCCTTGTTTTCTACACCTACATCGTCCATCTCCATAGTGAACACAGATGAAAAGTAATCATTCAAAACCTCACCTAGATCCTCCGGCTCCACGCACAGATTGCCACTTTGGTCCCGAATGGGCCCACCTATTTTCCTGGTTATCCTCTTGCTCTTGATATATTTATAAAAGGCCTTGAGATTTTCCGTTATCTTGCCCATGTGTTTTGTCATGCCCCCTCTTTGTTCTCCTAATTCTTTTGTTAAGTACGCCCCTACACTTTCTATACTCCTCTATGGCTTCTGTTGTTTTCAGCCCTCTGTATCTGCCGTAAGCCTCCTTTTTTTCCCTTATCCAATCCAATATATCCTTTGACATCCAGGGTTCCCTGGACTTGTTGGTCCTGCCCTTCACCTATATGGGAGCATGTTGGCCCTGACCTCTCACTATTTTCTTTTTGAATTACTCCCACTGGTCTGTTGTAAACTTTCCTGCAAGTAGCTACCCCGAGTCCACTTTAGACAGATCCTGTCTTATCATATTGAAATAGGCCTTCCCCCAATTCAGGACCTTTGTTTCCGATCCATCCTTGTCCTTTTCCATAACTACCTTAAATCTTATAGTGTTATGGTCAGTATCCCTGAAATGCTCCCCCACTGACACTACTAACACTTGCCCAGCTTCATTCCCTAAGATTAGGTCCAATACTGCTCCTTCTCTTGTAGGACTCTCTACGTGCTGACTCAAAAAGTTCCCATGGTTGCATTTTAAGAATTCCACCCTCTCTAAGCTTTTCACACTAAGACTATCCCAGTTAATATTGGGGAGATTGAAATCCCCTACTATTATTACCCTATTATTTTTACACTTCTGAGATTTGCCTACATATCTGCTCCTCTATTTCCCCCTGACTGTTTAGAGGTCTATCGTACACTCCCAGCAAAGTGATTGCCCCCTTTTAGTTTTAAGTTCTACCATATGGCCTCATTTGAGGAATCTTCTAGAATACCATCCCTCCTTATTGCCGTAATTGACTCCTTGATCAATAGTGCAATGCTGCCTCCTCTTTTACACCATCCCCCAGCTTCCCCACCAACCCCACCCCCCCACTGCCCCACCCCATCACAACTGAAGATTCCATACCCTGGAATATTGAGCTGCCAGTTCTGCCCTTCCCCCAACCATGTCTCTGTGATAGCAACAATATCATATTCCCGTGTGTTAATCAACACCCTTAATTCATCTGCCTTACTTGTAAGACTCCTTTGATTAAAATAGATGCATTATTCCCTTGTGTCTTAACAGGTCTATATTTGTTCTGCCTTCCAACTGAATTAGTTTCTCTTCTATATTTGACTGTGCATTACCCCATACTGTACCTCCGTTCTGTATCCCATCCCCTTGCCAAATTAGTTTATCTCCCTCCCGGCAACAACATTAGCAAACCTCCCTGCAAGCATGTTGGTCCCATTCTGGTTCAGGTGCAACCCGTCCGACTTGTACTGGTCCCACCTCCCCCAGAAATGGACCCAGTGATCCAGGACTTCCCTTGTTTTGGAAGTGCCTGTAGGATCCGTTGAGTCTGAGAGAGTTGAAGAGACAAACTTACAGGTTCCTACTGGAGAGACTAGTGAACAGATAACTCCTGAGATGGAGGAGTCAGGTAAACAATCCGAAGTCCAACAGAGGATGCTGGTGAGAAGTGACTGAAGCATTCTGGGAGAAGTCATCGCAGCCACCGCGATTCAGGAGGGAATCAAGGAGAAGGACTCTTGCACTCAGCAGGAGGAATGGCATCCAACAGAGGGCTCTGGTGAGAAGTGATTGAAACATTCTGGGAGAAGTCATCGCAGCCACCGCAATTCAGGAGGGAATCGAGGAGGACCCACTGTCAAAGAACGGAATAGCCCCAAACATTACATTGCTGTAGTGTTTCCATCCTTCCCTCCTCCTCAAACTTAAAAAAAAAGAGAGAGAGGAAGAGGCAGTGCCTTCAGGAGTGCACCAAACCTGCGAGGGACACTCTTCTGAAAGTGAATTTTAAAGAAAAAGCAGCTGATTGGTGAGTAAATCCTGGGAGCAGACTTGGAGGGAGGAGCACTGGAGTGGTGAGTATGAATCTAGCTTACCTCGGGGATTCGCAGCCTTGTCTCTAGGGAGCAGACTCAGAGGTAGGAACACTGGAGCGGTGACCTCGGGGCACAGACTAACTGAAGCCAAAACTGAAAAAGTGACATCACAGGAAAGCTGTGTCCTGATTGGTTGGTAGGAAATCTGCACCAAATTTGAAAAAAAAAACCACTACAAAGCTAATTAGTAAATTAATTATCTAAGTAGAGATGGCTGGGCAGGTGATGTACTGTAGCTGTATGATGTGGGAGCTGGCAGATCCCATTGCAAGCTGCAGTGACCACATCTGCAGCAAGTGTTGGTTGCTGGAGGAACTCCGGCTCAGAATTGATGAGCTGGAGTCCGAGCTCTGGACGCTGCAGCACATCCAGGAGGGGGAGAGTTACCTGGACGCTTTGTTTCAGGAGGCAGTCAAGCCCAGTAGATTAAGTACCTCAAGTCCGGTCAGTGGTCAGGGTCAGCAGGGTATGACTGCAAGTGAGGCAGGTAGAGGGATTCTGTGTTCAGGAACAGAGGAGCCTCAGGCTCTTGACCTTGTCCAACAGGTACGAGGTACTTGCTCCCTGTGTGGATGAGGAAGAGGGCTGTAGGGAGGATGAGCCAGCTAACCATGACACTGTGGCACAGGAAGCCATTCAAGAGGAGGGGGAGCAAAAAGACAAGTGGTAGTTGTAGGGAATTCTATAATTAGGGGAATTGATAGCTTCCTTTGTAAGCAGGATCGAGAGACCCGCTGCCAGGTGCCAGGGTGAGGGACTCTCTGACCGGCTTGAAAGGATATTGGAGAGGGAGGGGGAGGATCCAGTTGTTGTGGTCCACATCGGGACAAAGAACATAGGTAAGACTGGGAAAGAGGACCTGTTTGAGGATTATCAGGAACTAGGAACTAAATTAAAGAATAGGTCCTCAAGGGTTATAATCTCCGGATTACTACCCGAGCCATTTGCAAATTGGTATAGGGATGCGAGAATAAGGGAAGTAAACACGTGGCTAAAGGAGTGGTGCAGGAAAGAGGGGTTCCATTTTGTGGGGCACTGGCATCAGTATTGGAACAGGAGGGATCTGTACCGTTGGGACGGTCTCCACCTGAACCGATCTGGGACCAATATTCTAGCGAAAAGGGTAAATAGGGTGGTCAATAGGACTTTAAACTAGAAAGTCGGGGGGGGGGGGGGGAGGGCAGGTGGAGGGAAGGGTAAAACTCCAAGAAGTATAACTAACGGGAAACAAAGCAGCAGGTTAGCATGTGGGGGTTGGGGGAGGGGGGTGGGGACCATGGGGGCGGGGGGGTGGGGGGTGGATTCAACTTCATGGAAAATTATGAAAAAACTGAAAAGAAAGGAGAGCCCAGGAGAGGTTATTAAAGTCTCCAGAACACAAAATAGGACAGCGTGTTTGGAGAGAGCTAGGAATCTAACTTCAAGCACATCAGATAAAGGGACGACAATGAGAAAGGGGACGGGAAATACAGGACTGAAGGTGTTGTATCTGAATGCACGCAGTATACGAAATAAGGTAAATGAGCTTGTGGCGCAGATTGAAATTGGCAGGTATGAAGTGGTGGGCATTACGGAGACATGGCTGCAAGGGGATCAGGACTGGGAGCTAAATATCCAAGGATATACATTCTATCAAAAAGATAGGCAGGTTGGCAGAGGGGGTGGGGTTGCTTTGTTAGTAAGAAATGAAATTAAATCGATAGCAAGAAATGATGTAGGGTCAGATGATGTAGAATCCATGTGGGTAGAGTTGAGGAACCGCAAAGGTAAAAAAACCATAACGGGAGTTATGTACAGGCCTCCGAACAGTAGTCAGGATGTGGGGCACAAGATACACCAGGAGATAGAAAAGGTGTGTAAGAAAGACAAGTGATCATGGGGGATTTCAATAAGCAGGTAGACTGGGAAAATAAGATTGGTAGTGGATCCCAAGAAAAGGAATTTGTGGAATGTCTACGAGATGGCTTTTTGGAGCAGCTTGTGGTGGACCCCACTAAGGAACAGGCAATTCTAGATTTAGTGATGTGTAATGAGGCAGATTTGATAAGGGAGCT
This sequence comes from Carcharodon carcharias, assembly GCF_017639515.1. Taxonomy (NCBI): domain Eukaryota; kingdom Metazoa; phylum Chordata; class Chondrichthyes; order Lamniformes; family Lamnidae; genus Carcharodon; species Carcharodon carcharias. The sequence continues at coordinate 67,560,250 of NC_054480.1, read as the reverse complement.
TCAGGGTGAAGAAACCCTTAGGAGGAAGTGACCATAATATGATATAATTTACCCTGCAATTTGAGACGAAAAAGCTGGAATCAGATGTAACAGTATTACAGTTAAAGTACAATAAAGGCAACTACAGAGGCATGAGGGAGGAGCTGGCCAGAATTGACTGGGAAATGAGCCTAGCAGGAAAGACAGTGGAACAGCAATGGCAGGAGTTTCTGGGAGTATTTTGGGAGACACAGCAAAAATTCATCCCTAGGAAGAAGAAGCATACTAAAGGGAGGACGAGACAACCATGTCTGACAAGGGAACTCAGGGACAGCATAAAAGCAGCGAAGAGCAGTTGGAAACCAGGGGATTAGGAAGCCTACAATACCAACAGAGGACAACTAAAAAAGAAATAAGGAGGGAGAAGATTAAATATAAGGGTAAAGAAGATTGCAAGAGTTTTTTTAGATATATAAAGGATAAGAGAGAGGCAAAAGTGAACATTGGGCCGCTGGAAAATGATGCTGGAGAAGTAATAGTGGGGAACAAAGAAATGGCGGAGGAACTGAATAGGTACTATGCGTCAGTTTTCACAGTGGAAGACATGAGTGACATCCCCAAAGTTCAAGAGAGTCGGGGGGCAGAGGTGAGTATGGTGGCCATTACCAAGAAGAAGCTGCTAGGAAACCTGAAAGGTCTGAAGGTGGATAAATCACCTGGACCAGATGGATTACACCCCAGAGTTCTGAAGGAAATAGCTGAAGAGATAGTGGAGGCGTTAGTGGCAATTTTTCAGGTATCACTGGAGTCAGGGAGGGTCCCAGAGGACTGGAAAATCACTAATGTAACCCCCTGTTTAAGAAGGGAGTGAGGCGAAAGACGGGAAATTACAGGCCAATTAGCCTGACCTCTGTTGTTGGTAGGATTTTAGAGTCCATTGTTAAGGATAAGATTTCAGAATACTTGGAAGTGCATGGTAAAATCGGGCAAAGTCAGCATGGTTTCATCAAGGGGAGGTCATGCCTGACAAATCTGTTAGAATTCTTTGAGGAGGTAACGAGTAGGTTAAACAAAGGAGAGCCAATGGATGTTATCTACTTGGACTTCCAGAAGGCCCTTGACAAGGTGCCGCACAGGAGGCTGCTCAGTAAGATAAGAGCTTATGGTGTTAGAGGCAAGGTACTAGCATGGATAGAAGATTGGCTGTCTGGCAGGAGGCAGAGTGGGGATAAGGGGGTCCTTCTCAGGATGGCGGCCGGTGACTAGTAGAGTTCCGCAGGGGTCAGTGTTGGGACCACAGCTTTTCACTTTATACCTTAATGATCTAGATGAAGGAACTGAGGGTATCCTGGCTAAGTTGGCAGATGATACAAAGATAGGTGGAGGGACAGGTAGTATTGAGGAGGTGGGGAGGCTGCAGAAGGATTTGGACAGGTTAGGAGAATGGGCAAAGAAGTGGCAGATGGAACACAATGTGGGCAAGTGTGAGGTCATGCACTTTGGTAGGAAAAATAGAGGCATAGACTATTTTTTAAATGGGGAGAGAATTCAGAAATCTGGACTGCAAAGGGACTTGGGAGTCCTAGTCCAGGATTCTCAAAAGGTTAACTTGCAGGTTGAGTCGGTAGTTAGGAAGGCAAATGCAATGTTGGCATTTATTTCAAGAGGACTAGTATATAGAAGCAGGGATGTGCTGCTGAGGCTTTATAAGGCTCTGGTCAGACCACATTTAGAATATTGTGAGCAATTTTGGGCCCCATATCTCAGGAAGGATGTGCTGGCCCTGGAGAGGGTCCAGAGGAGGTTCATAAGAATGATCCCAGGAATGGAAGGCTTAACATATGAGAAACATTTGAGAACTCTGGGTCTATACTCGATGGAGTTTAGAAGGATGAGGGGGGATCTGATTGAAACTTACAGAATACTGAAAGACCTGGATAGAGTGGACATGGGGAAGATGTTTCCATTAGTAGGAGAGACTAGGACCCAAGGGCACAGCCTCAGAGTAAAGGGAAGACCTTTTAGAATAGAGATGAGGAGAAACTTCTTTAGCCAAATCTATGGAATTCATTGCCATAGAAGGCTGTGGAGGCCAGGTCATTGAGTGTATTTAAGACCAAGATAGATAGGTTCTTGATTGGTAAGGGGATCAAAGATTACCGGGAGAAAGCGGGAGAATGGGGTTGAGAAACTTATCAGCCTGATTGAATAGCGGAGCAGACTCGATGGGCCGAATGGTCTAATTTCTGCTCCTATGTCTTATGGTTATGATCATAGAACTACGACGTTCAACACGTTTGAAGAAGCCTCCAGAAAGATTGAATTTGTAATAGTTTATTTATGTAAATAGTTAATACATAGTAAAGATTGTAAATTGTATTTTCTAGTAAAGGGGGAGGGATGTGGTAATCTGAGGTACAAAACACCTTTACAAGAATATGAGCAGATTGCCACGTGACTGCATGACCCAATTGCTGTGTAGTGCAGGCTACAATGTTAAGGGCAGTTTAGAGTAGGGTCTGGAAGCACACATCATGTTAGTGCTCTGTTATCTGTGTAAATAAACGGTATGTGCTTCATCTTATATTGGTCTCTGTGTCTGCAGCATTTTATTGCCAACTCACCCGCATTAGATAGGCATGCAACCATGTTCGCGAGCAAGGCGACAAAACTGTAGAACATAAAACTGTGTGGCTGTGAAAATAATGTGTATTTCTCACAGAAGACTTTTAGCTGTATTTTAATTGAGTTAAATGTTTAACCCTTTGATAGACTGACGACCTTAACAACCTTAAAAGAGATTAAATAAAGCATATGTGTGAAAAGAACAAATATTCAGTTCATGTCAAGAGATAATACTATGACATCCCTGGACTATGTTAACATTTAGATATTGGACAGTAAAGCTATAGTCTTAAACGTAATGTGGTCAGATCGCTTACAGGAGTGACTAGTACTACTGTATCCTAGAGAATAATATCTAAAGCAAGACCCTAGACTTGTAATACCCACCTAACCCGTTACATATTATAATACTGAATTTACCAGCTTTTTCTTTGCTGAATTATCCTGTAAGGGCTTTATTTTTCATTGGTTACCTGTTGACATAAGCTGAAAAATTACTGTTGGTTATATGTTCAACCAAAATGGTACCAGCTGTGGCTCTCTCATCTCTGAGTCACAAAGTTGAAGGTTCAAGTCTTACTCCAGAGATTTAAGCACAAAATACAGGCATATACTCAGTGCAGTACTGAGGGAATGTCAGAGGTGGTGGGCAGAACTTAATGCTCTCCTCTGTGGTGGGTTTGGTAGTGGGTGGGGCATTAACCAGGCATGAGGTAGTGGGTGGGGATCCCACCACCTGTCCACCTCCAACCCAATTTAGTCCATGTCAGGAAGGCCCATGAATGGTCTTCCCATCGCGCTGCCAAATGAAGCCTTTAAGTGGGCAATTAATGGCCTCTTAAGGGCCTCTATTAACCTAGTGGTAGGTGGGAGGCTCACCAAGTGGCGGAGCATGACAAACAAACCCCTGCTATATTGCTTGCTGGCTCCAGGTGCAGACCTTAATTTAAAGGCACTCACAGTCTGATCAAGGGGCCAGGCATTTGGAATAGGAGCCTACTGAGAGACACCGACCCCTTCCATTGCTGCCAAAGTACAGCCCTCCCCCACCCCCACCCCCACTGCCTTGCAACAACTCCCCATCTTGCCAGCACTCATCTGTGACCTGGGTTCCAATGAGGACTCTGGACTGTGGGTGGGTCACACTGGCAACAGCCACTGGCACTGCCGGTCAGTAAAGCTGCCAGCTTCTGATTGGCTGGCAGCTCTTGGCAGATGGAAAATCTTCCCCAGGGTCCTTGATCCTGGGGGAAGGCCTGCCACTGTCCAGTTTAGTGCCTGAGAGGCACTTAATTCGGCGGACTCTCCCTAAAAGGTGTTTGTCACTGGCTGGAGAGACAGCGGGTGAAACTCTGTCACGTCCATTAAATCCAACCGGTGTCTTACAGTTGAAATGTTAAACTGAGACCCTATCTTTTCTGTCAGTTGGCAGAAAAAAATCTCAAGGCACGATTAACAAGAGCAGGGGAGTTCGACCCAATGTCCTGGCTAATACTTATTCCTCAACCAATATCACTATTCTGATTTAACGTTGTGGATGCTGAAAACTTGTATTAAAAATAGGAAAAGCTGGAAATACTCAGGTCAGGAAGCATCTGTGGAGAGAGAAACAGAGTTAACATTTCATCAGAACTCCGCTGTGCTGAGCATTTCAGATATTTTCTGTTTTCAGCTGGAATTTTCTGTCCCCGTTGGCAGCGAACGTCATGGCGTGCGTGAGCATACAATATGGTGGAAAAGCCAAAAACGGGTTTCACGACATCATGAAACCAGTTCGTGATCATCCGATTCATCTGTTAAATGGTGGGCCATGTTTCCCACTGCAGGATGTTGGGAACATCTTTTGAATACATCTGCATATCATTAAATGCCCAGCTCGCCAGAATCATCCCCTTACGCTGGACCATCCGGGCATGTCGGCGTATTTCACAACAGCATTCTTAAGGCATGCACCTGACAAGCTGAACGTTGAGGGGAACTCGGAGGTGAGTGCACACTAACGATGCGCAGCGCTTGCCAGTATTGCCCGTTGGACTTTAAGGTTGGGACGCTGTGCATTCAGGCGAGGCCACAGACAAGTTGCTTTTTCCTGGGTGGTTGACACTCTGGTGCCGGGGCAAGGGCTGCGTTGCGGTTGGGGTAAGTTTGCGGGGGGTCAATGCACCATGCAGTGAGACAAGTTGGGGCAGCAAGGGCTGCAGTGCATCTGGGATGGGGGATGCAAGACATCCCGGTCTAATAGTAGTGCACAAGCTCATGCAGGGGGTTGGGTGGGAAAGGACTAGCCACTCATTAGGGAATCCTTGTATAAAGTGACCATTCCTCAGTAACTGAGACAGTTCAGATGCAGCCACATTGATATGATTGGAGTCGGGCCTCTAGCTTGCCTGCCCACCCAAGCAATGCAGAGGCATGCAAGTGCTGCCAAATGCTCCAGAGCTCCGGAGCTTTTCACCCTCAGACACAGATTGCAAAATAATGAGTGTTTTAGTGGTCTGTTGAGCAGTTGGACAACTAGGTACATTGTACAATCTCCTTGCTAAAGCTGGCCATGGAGCAGTCACTGATGGAGGCGCTCACAGCCCCTTGCAATTTCATCATCCCAGTTTGGACTAATCTCCCCATGGTAACAGTGCAGCCTCGCTGTGTGGGTTAGGAGAATGCCTGCTCCTTAGCTGAGAGCACAGCATGCAGTCCAGTGGCCAAAACTGCTGCCAAACAATCAGGTGGACTGGGACGGAGGAGGGTGGGGTTTTAGGCAGCCATGCAGCGCGTTAAACTTTGGCCATCCCAGTGGTGGCTTGCACTCTTCAGGATGCGTTAAGGGGCCTTTGGACTTAACCAAGACAGGCTCTTAGTACACCCAAGCTAATCTACACCTCTCTCTCTTTCATCTTGTAGGAGGAGTACATCAGGAGTATGGAGCCTGGTGAAATAACTGTATGCCTCGTGGCGTACAGAGAGTGGAGGCAAAGGAGAAGAGAGCGATGGAGTCACCTGGCTAGGTAGAAGGAAAAGCAGCACCCTCAGGAAGAAGGGGCAGCTGGGCCTCCTAAGCATTCCGCTGAAGAGCCACAGTGAGCTATCGCTGGTCAGTGCCTAGCTAGATCCAGGTGTATAGATAGCACTTGTCATTCCTGCAGATGAATGAGCACCAGTGTCACCAAAAACTGCGCATGTCCAGGGATCGAGTTGGTCACAGCTCTCACCTGCTGCAGGATTTTGCACCACAGGGACATGGAGGGCATCCACTGCCAGTGGCCGTGTAAGTGACCGTGGTGCTCAATTTTTACACCAGTGACTCCTTTCAGGGCTCCACAACTGACCTCTGTGAGATATCACAAGCCTCCACTCACAAATACATCCAGGAGGTCATGGGCACCATATTCATGAAGCAACACAAATTTATACATTTCACCCAGCATCATGAAAGCCAGGAAGCAAGAGCGATTGGATTTGTCCAGATCCCAGGTTTCCCACAGGTGCAGGGTGCCATTGACTGCACTCACGTGGTGCTCCAATCTCTGTGGCGATGAACAGTCAACCATGTCAACCGAAATGGCTTCTACTCGCTGAATGTTCAGCTGGTGTGCGACCACCACAAACATATCTTGCAGGTTTGTGCATGGTTCCCAGGAAGTGTCCATGACCCTTTACAACCTGATACTGCAACAGGGAGAGAAGCTGGCTGAGGAGGAGATGCAAGAGCTGGAGATCTCCTCCAATGAGGACGTCGATGGGGATGAGGGTGAGGAGGTCTTTGAAAGCAAGGATGATGGAGATGAGGACATTGTACTGGCCAGATGAGGCAAGTGCACTTGGGAGGCCCTCATAGTTGCTAGATTCGTGGAGGATAATGATGACATGCACTGAGGAGACACCATAGATCCTCAGATTGCATCTGTGAATATTTGACTGCAGTCTGGCTGTTGGCAGACCACTTGCGCTCTGTGAACAGGGTCATTTAAGAGATGCAGCGGGGAAACTTTAACTTCTCCTGATCCTATGGCATCCTTCATTAGCTGAGCCCTCCAGGACAACACTGTGACCAGACACAACTGCTGATGAGTTGGGGGATCAGCCACTCCTCAAAGGTGCTGGGAGCACACAGAGGGAATGATGGAACTCTGTGCTGTCGGCTCAGGACATTCTGGCAGCAATGATAACCCGCATCGAGGTACAGACATGATTGATGTGACCGGTGACTGTGAAGGTACACAGGAAAGGTTGCTGGAAAGGTTGCTGGAAAGGTTGCACAAAGCACAGGGAAGAGACCCTGGACTGAGACACCTGCCTTTATCTTGTACAGAAAGGTTTCACATCTGAATGACATGAACACATCTCGTCAGAATGAGGAACCATAGGCAGGGAGACATTCTTGGCCGTTTATTCACAATAGTAAACATTATGTACAAGTGATTAACACCCATGCTCAGGCTGTGCAACTAATTCTTCTTAACCTTCCTAAACTTGGCACTACATCTTGGTGCTCCCCCAACATCCACAGTGCAGGTGGAGGCAGCCTGCTGACTGCTACGCATTGTCTGTGATGACATTGGTGGGTGTCCTCAGGAGGGCAGAGAACTGTGGTCCCTAGCTTTCAGGGTCCTGCTGTGTGGCAATGGCACCCTTCTCGGCCTGTAAAGCTGGAGCTACTGGGGTCACAGGAAGAGGGGATTCAGATGAGCGGCACACTCCCAGAGTCACTTGAGTGGATGGCACTAGGGTGTGCACCTGCTGATCCTCCTCCATTGAGGAGCAGGGGAATCTGAAGTGAGATCAAGTTCCCTGCACCCCTCTCATGTTGATACTGTTGGGGGCCAACAGTGGCGCGTCAGTGATGGAGTTCAGCCTGTGCAGCAGTGCAGGACTGAAGTTCTGGACCAAGATCTCCATGGCTGCCACCATCCTTCTAGGGTTGACCTTGGTGCATTGGCATGCCAGTGCTATTACCTCAGACTGAAGACGGATGGGCTCCTCTATCATGCCTGGCAATCTGAGGAGTGCAGCAGACATCTCTTCCTGATGTTCCTGAGCTTGCCTTTGCAGCTCCAGCAACTGAGCCACCATCGAGTCCAGAGGCTCATCATCTGACTCAACAGATCTCTGGTCTCCACCAGTTTTCCAAATGCCGGAAAACTGGGAAGTCCCTGCTGTGGATCAGACAGGGCAATGTGCTCACCAGGTTGTGACCTTGAGGCTACTCTAAATCTAGGCCTCACCAAGGTGTGAGTCCCTGCGCTGGTGGAGGGTGTGGGTGAGTGCTGTGGCTGGTTTTCAATGAGGGTCTCATCAGATTCTTCTTCTGAGACTTATGTGGGGCTTGTGTCAAGGACCTGGCTGCTTCCCAGATGTGCCTGCAAAAGCAAGGAGAGATTATTAGTGCATACAGAACAGGCAAACTGACTCATAGCATGGTTGCCTGATGAATGTTGTACTGTTGGATCCTCACTTTCTTGAGCACTGCTGACCTCGCTGTCGACATAATGAGGGTCCAGATCTTCACTGGCCAGCTGGATAACTCCACTTTCAAAGTCTGTGAGGACCTTGATTTCAGGCATTGCTCCACCAGTCTGCAATTTCTCCTTTTTGTTGTGTGCCAGCTGGTCCTGCATGAATTCTGCCACGACTCACTGGGGATAATGCGCTGTAATATCAAGCCCAGCTGTTCCCCGAGCCGCGACAAATGTGAAAAATTTGATTAAACCATCAGACTGCCCCAATTCTACCTAACTGTTTAATTTAGGTTAACAGAATATGAGCACCAGGTTTGTAAACTTAATAAGTAAGTAACTGTTTATTGAACAAACTGGCATTAACCAGTGGCAAAAGAAAGAAATATGAACTGCTAATTTCTAACACTATAACTTAAACTCTGCCCCCTTCTTAAATCCCTATACACACACACAAGACACACACATACACACACACACACGACACATAAGACGCACAAAACATGATTTTAAGGGTGGGATAAAACAGTCCAGTAGCACCAGTTCCAGAGTGCAGGATTAGATGGGTTGATTTTGATCCATGTCTTCCAAATTCCTTTCAGTTCTTGATGATGAACCCAGCACTTTCAGTATTTAGTTCACTGGTTGAGAACTTGCTTTTCAATGTCTCTAACAGTGGCTTTCCCCTTTTCCTTTTTACAGGGATTTCCTCAGAGAGGGAGCAGGTTATAGGGATATGAGGAAGAGAAATTTTAGATTTTTTTTTTTCTTTGCAGGCTTTCTGCTGCATTTACATAACACAAAACCCTGGTCAACTGGTCAGGAGCTAATTAAAATGCTGTCAGGCAGCTCTCTTGGTCCAGGCCTCCTTTCTGGCACCATCCTGCCTTTCATGACATACTCTGTTTCAGGACTGCAACATTGTATATATTTCTCATCCTGCCCTAGTAGTCATGTCTTTCGACCTGCAGCCATTGAAATCTTAATCCATAGTCCAACAGAAGATAAAAAGATATGTTCTTTATAATAGTCCAACAGAAATAAAAAGATATATTCCTTACAATACAGATGGAGAGAGTGTAAGCTGGATGCCTGCCAGGCCAGTTGATAAGGATGCCTGGAATGTGTGGGTGGGGAGTGGTGCCATGGAAGGGATGAGGATACGCAGGGATGAGGGTCCACAGGGCAAATGAAGATGTGTGTGAGAGACTGAATGGTGAAATCCTTTGAACTGAGAATGAATGGGATCCCTGTAGATGTGTGATGGGTTTGTGAGTGTGCGAGTTGAGAGTGATGAGAAGAGTAACTTACCCTGGCAGGACGAAGAAGGTCATTCATTCTCTTTTGGCATTTGTTGACTATTCTTTTTTGCAGGGCATTGGCGCTGTCACAGCTACCACCATCTCCCATTCTGGATTAGTGACCTTGCTTGCTGGCCTTCGCCCAGATAAAGAGTACAGGACATTGCAGTGGGCATCCACTGCATCCAGTAGGTGCTTGAGGAGGGCGTCGCTAAATCTTTGGCAGTCATAAATTCGCAGCAGCTTCCTATCCTTTGAAGATTTGAGATGATGCCTGGTAACAGTTGTCCAGAGAGTCAGGTGCCTCCCACAGACACACACAGAAAAACTAAAGAAACATCAGTTTTAAGTACAATTTGAAGCCAAGACCCCAGAGAGACTGGACACTGGGGAAGGAGCTGCAGAATCCCAAAAGAACACAAAAGGTTCCAAGGCCAAATGAGTGAGACAGAAACAGGGGAAATTCTCAAGCAGATCTTCTGGTCAAAGTAGGGACAGGAACGTGGATATGGTCCTGTTAAGTGAAGTTAAGAATGATGGGCAGAGAGAAAGGCTCCAAGCTTCAGATTTAAAGGGACAAGAGCTGCAGAAAGCAAATTTAAAGTGAGAACATCTTGCATGAGGCAAGAAGGTCCCACGAGACAACTGAAGGTATGTAACTCTTTGCTATGGGCATGTGAAACAGTAGCATATTGTTGACAGCTGAGTCAGTGAGAGAGAGTGTGTAGAAAGCCAGCTTGAATGCATGTGGTGACCCAGGGAAGATGAACATCGGAAGGAGGGTTTGAAATCTTGGAGGTGATCCCTTGCAGAAGGTGTCTGAGAGAAAGCATCAGTTTGGGAGAAGAGTCCAAGGTAAGGTCTTGGAGAGTGGAGATTGGAAACCCTCGTGTGAAAGGCAAAATGCAGTGAGACCGGTTGGCTCACAGTGTGACAAGCATCTCGGGGAAGTTGAGGAGAGATCCATAGCATTTGGTTGAGGTGGCATCTATCACTTGGTTTCAAAATGTGGTGTGTCTGACCACAGGTCACCATTGGTGGACTGTGTACTTTCTGTGAATATTAAAGTATAAGATAGCTTTTGTAAATTGTGTTATCCTTACAAATCTGTATGTATCTGTAAAGGTCTAGTTGTGGGTGAAGGAGTATTATAACATAGTTAATCTTTTCTTGCTTAATAAATGTTTTATTATTTTGTTAAAAGTTCATTATCTGACTCCTATGACTCTGTTCAGTAGCTATTCTCCATGTATCTAAACAAACACATAAAAGTTAGGATCTATCAAGTTGGATTCCACCCTGGGATCAGGTTTGTCCAGGGGTAACCTCAGCTGTGATCATAACAACTAAAACTGATTATTTAGGTGTTATCACTGAGAGGCTTGTGGGATCCTACTGTGTGCAAATTGACTAACCTGTTTCAACATTACCACTGTGACCATGCTGTGGATTTCATTGGTTGGTTTGGGACATCCCAAGTTTGTGAAAAGCACTATATAAATGCAAAACTTTATTTTCTTTCTACTTTTCTCTCAATAAAGTTTGGATATTCAAACAGTCAACCCCATGGTCTGTGTGTGATCTCTTAGCCTACTATCTTCTTTTGTTGGCAACATCCACTTATTGGCAGAGGTGGGTAGTCAATTTGCATAATAAAGGGCACAGTTGGATGCATTAACTGGAACCACCAGCATTTTGCCAAAAGTGGGAAGGCCCCACCCGCTGTGTGAGGAGGCTGCCTTCATGAAGGTGGCCTCTCTGCAGCGGCTCAAGGGGCCGTCAAGATCAGAGGCTCCATGCCCCACAGAGGGGGCCATGGGCAAGAATGGCAGACCCCGCAGCCCCAACCATCCGTCTCTGGAGAGGTTTCCCCTCCGATGGTGATGTCTTCCACCTATGACAATTCCGAATGTTAAATTATACATACCTCTCTGAGGGCACCTCCATTTTGAGGGACCTTCTCGATCTCTGACCTGCCTCGGGAGTGCCCACCTGTCCCGCTGGGACTGCCACCATCCTTAATTATACGGTCAACTGGGAGGTGGCCATTTTGGAGGCCATCTCCGGGGAAAATCATTGAGCCAGTCCCACTTCTGGCAAGAGTGGTTTTGGACCCCCATTTAGTCCTAATGCTGTGGTTCCAAAGCCTGTGGTAAAATTAAGCCCATAGGGACAGCTCCTTTACATGGGAATCGCCTCTTCCAGCGAGATTGAACATGGGTGCCTGTAAACCGCCAGAGACACAATCCACTGTTAATCAGCTCACCACCAATGTGATAGATTTATGAAAAAGCTACAAACTAAACCATCAGGATCAGGCTTTCCTCATTAGAATACAAAGCATTTTTTTAAAAACAGCAGGTGAATTTTAGTCTGAAGTAGCATACAGAAAGGTTAAAACTGGCAAAAATGTTAATGTTGGGAAGTTGGCTCAACCTGGGACTACCATGTTTAACCAGAGTGCATTAGGCTGTAGCACACAATGTCCTCAGGAGAGGTGGGTTGCCATCAACAGATGCTAATCATTCAATTAAAGTGATATTTCAACAGGATTTTCAATTTAAAGGTGCAGCCACAGGTTTCCTGGCCTTCATTAAAATCACCAATGAAAGCAAGGCAAGAATATGTCATTAATTCAAGGGGCTGAGTCAAACGCAAGGGCCAGAATCTTACGCTCCATGGGTGGGCACGTGCCCAACCCGAATGGGTGTAAAATCACATGAGTTGATGTCGGGCGAGCATCATATTTCACTCGGCGGGCACACAGCAGTTGGAAGAGTGCCCTGCCAACAATTAAGCGGGCAATTAAGCTCATTAATGGCCCAATTGTAAGTGACTTTTCAGGGTCCGTCTAACCTTACAGATGGGCCAATCAGCCAGGCAGCCTTTATATTTTTGATGAAACCTCATTCAAGGGTGGGATGAAACCTCCGTTAGGATATAAAGTAAAAAGAAAGAGCTGGGGACAGCATTTTTATGAGGTTTGCTTTCAGGTGCTTGACTGTGCTACACGGACATTTTTTTGCAACATTTTTGCACTTTCTCTTATTATTTGGAGGTTTGCAGCTCTCTGAGGCAGCTGTCTGCCTTCAGGGAGCTCAGTGGATGCTCTCACCAGCACCCGCAGTGACATCAGCGTCCACCCTCTTCCCCCCCAACCGGCAGTGCTGAGCCTTTCTCAGGGCACTTTTCACACTGGCTGCCTGTTAATTGGCCCAGCCATTGTGAAATCTTGGTCGGCGACCAATTGCAGTGGGGGGGCCTTTTCCTGTCCATTCCTGGGCCCGACGATCGCATGCGATCAACGAGCGCAAAATTCAGGCCCATGGAAATGCTGCAATAAATACTGAATACTCATTGCTGCTTTCATACCTGCCAGTGTGAAGGGTTTTTTTCATAGTATTTTTATAGACAGAATACTTTTTACATTTTGGACCTTTCTTGAATCACACCAGGATGAGTAGCGCTTCAGCTGCTTTGGATTGAACCTCAGATGAGGACTGATTTAACAAACACCAGCAACAGCTGTCTGCTGTTCAGAGACTTGTAGCCGGACAGCAGACAGGGGAGTGGCAAGGGCAGCAGAAAAGGGAGTGGCAGGGGCAGCAGAGTGGGGGGTGGAATGGGCAGCAGAGAGGGGAGCAACAGAGAGGAGTGCAGCAGGGAGCGGGGGCAGCAGAGGAGTGAAGCTTGCAGGAGGTACTACCCGCGTCACAGTCTGTACAGGCAGAGGCAGAGTTACCTTTACTTGTCTGAACGGTCGTGTTTCAGGAGGCTTAGGCTAACGTGTCAGGTGGTGGAAGTAATCTAGTTCCAACAGCACCAGAAGCTGCAGTGGGCATGACTGGGACTGCAAGCAGTCTCCACATTCAAAGGCCCAGGAGTTTAGGACTAGGTAAGCTTGGGGGTCTCAGGGTGGGGAAGGGAATTGAGGCCTGAGACAGGGGGTGGGGGTGTGTGGTGGGTTGGGCAGCGGAGGGGCAGGGATGTTAATGGAGAGGCTGGGGGGGGGGAGGGAGCACCCAGAGAGGCCAGACAGGGGCACCCAAAGTTAAAGCAGGCTGTTGATGGAGGTGTCTTACACCACCCCTGTCCCCCTCAAGCTTCCCACCAGTGGCCTAAGTAAAGTCATTTCCTGGGCTTCCCCACCATCTGACTCTGACTCCTCTCACCAGCCCGAAAATTGTGGCTGTAAGATTGTGGAGAGTTGAGGTGAGTGGCAACCTGGTGGGAAGACCATCCGAGGAAGTCAATGTGTCCCCCTCCCCTGCCTAAAAACCCACCAGCAGGGGAATATACAATTGTGCATTTAACATTTTTTTGTATACTACTGTGCATTCCTTGTGCAACTACAAAGCTTCAGTGTTGTTTGCACTTCAGTCCCACACTCCTGATCTATGGGCACCCAGTGTGGGGGGGGGCCGGGAGGGAGGAGGACCTCCACGTGAACCTGCTCCTGGGCCTGGCCAAGTTGGTCATAAACAGGTCCAGGCAGTGGGCAATCGAGGGGGTCATCCGACCCGACTACCTGACCCTCTTCCACAGCTACGTTCATGGCCAGGTAGCCCTGGAGAGGGAACACGTGGTGTCTACTGGCACCATCGAGGCCTTCCATGCTCAGTGGGCAATGTGGGGGCTGGGGTACTTTATCAACCCCTTTAATGTTTGTAAGTTTCCTTTAAATTTTGTCTTCTGTTTTTACAGTTTCCCTTTAAGGGGCTGTCTTTTACTTTGCCCCTGATTTTGCTCATTTTGTTTATTTGTGTTACAAAGCTTCAGTCTTTCTTTTTCTACTAAGCCTGTGTGGTGCAACCTTGGTGCTTTGAGTAAAGGTACAGACACAATGCCCAAATTCTTGCTCCAACTGCCAAGATGCTCTGGGTGGAGTCTTGCCAAAGACTGCCTTCACCTACCCCAGTACAGGTTTCAACCTGGCCATTGTGCAATGAGGCAGCATGTCAGTTTTGACCCTGGACAGTGATATTCAACGTGAGTTCTCTTAGCTTCACTTCCTGAAGAGAACAGCTTGGCACAGAGAGGCTGGAGCCTTTTCACACTTGTTAGATCTTAGAATGCCGTCCCCTTACACATAACATCATCTTCTTTGTACAGGTTTCTCCCTTTTTAATGTAAATTCCATTGTCCCAATAAGTTGTTGTAACTTTACTTTTTTCGGTAAAATAAATTTTTAATAGTGCTCATGTTATCAGTAACCTTTGGGAAGAATAAACACACCAGTTGGCTTAATTTCTTATGGTTAGGTGTAACATCCCATCATCCCTTTGAAATTCAAACCACTCTGGCTTATCTAAAAATACAAATGTTCCTCACACCTTGCATTCTAAAACTTTAGCCATGTTTATGTATTTAGCATCTCAAACCTAGTTCTCTTTTGATAACTCAAAAGCTCCAGACTAGCTGTCTGCAATTCATTTAAATCCCGCCACAGCCACAAAGAGAAACTAATCCAAACCACACAATTAACGAACCTTTCCAATAAATCACAATAACATTATGAAAATGAATACATTTTCATGACACCATATGATATCAAGAAATGGTTGAAGACGCTGGATACTTCAAAGTCTTCAGGCCCTGACAACATTGGGGCATTAGTGCTGAAGACTTGTGCTTATGAAGATGGGTTTTTAAAAAATTTTTGGGAATATGGTGATATTCTGTAAAGAAGGCTGTGTGTGTGTGTGGTTGAGTGTGTGTAATTAAACTGCGGGGAAGTTGGTGAAGGCAGCTTGTCTGTGGGAGCAGAGAGATGAAACGTAAAGGTGCTTATGCATGCATTTGTGATGAGAGGCTATAGTGAAGTTGGATGTACAAATAAATAGGTTGGTTTGAAATTTGCATTATAAGATAAGTAGGAACTTGACATTTCAGCTGTTAAATTTCAAAGGGAGTTTTTAAATGACAAGGGACTTTTACAACTTACAAAGGCTTCATAGGTAAACAAGGGAAGATTATTAAATTTTATTTGGCCCAAAGGCAGACGCAGTAGGAAAACATGAAAGATTTTTATATTTTGGAAAAATTGAGTTCAAAGAGGCGCTTAGAACAATTGAGTTTAAGATCAAAGCAGAAAAGGGTATTTAAAGCAAGGTGTTTAGTTGAGTTGTGTTGGCTGTGCGGGGGAGGTGTCCTGAGACCAGCTCTGTGCTGAGAAGAATTATGAATTTGAAGCAGCCATCCAGTTTCAAGCCAGGAAAGTCTTTGTTTTCAGAAAGCAGTCTGTCTCTGAAATTTCTTCTGTTCCACAACAGAGCAGAAGAAAGTGAGAAGTCATGTGGTATACCTTATTAAAGGAGCTGCAGTTTTTACCTTAAGTAATATTACTGGATTTTTATGGTCAGGATCTATAAGGTTGCTGTTGCCAAATAGTTTACTTGTGTGTTCCGACCAAGTGGGTTTTTTGGGGAATGTTTTATAAGACTGTTTAACTGTGTAATTTTAATCTTGTGTGCTTAAGTTTTTTTCTTGTTGTTAATACATCTTCTAATTTTAAAATCCTAAAAGTATAACTGGGATTCTATGCTTCTAGAATTAGTAGTTTTCCCCTCATTTTCAAAATACTAAAAAAACTATGATCAGTAAGACAAGTTTCCCACTGGGATTTGTTTTGCTCAGTGATAATATTGGCTGTAGTCATAACATTGCTCCAGAACTTGGCGCACCCCTAGCCAAGCTGTTCCAGTACAGCTACAACACTCCCATCCACCTGGCAATATGGAAAATTGCCCAGGTATGTCCTGTGCACAAAAAGCAGGGCAAATCCAACCTGGCCAATTACTGCCTTATCAGTCTACCCTCAATCATTAGTAAAATGATGGAAGGGCTCATCAACAGTGCTATCAAGAGGCACTTGCTTACTGATGCTCAGTTTGGGTTCCGCTAGGACCACTCAGTTCCTGACCTCATAACAGCCTTGGTTCAAACATGGACAAAAGAGATGAAGTCCCAGGGTGAAGTGATAGTGACTGCCCTTGACATCAAGTCAGCATTTGACTGAGTGTGGCATCAGGGAGCCCTAGCAAAACTGGAGTCAATGGGAATCAGGGGGAAAACTTTCCACTGGTTGGAATCATACCTAGCACAAAGGATGATGGTGTGGTTGTTGGAGATTAATCATCTCAGTTCCAGGACATCACTGCAGGAGTTCCTCAGTGGTAGTGTCCAAGGCCCAGCCAACTTCAGCTGCTTCATCAATGACCTTCCTTCCATCATAAGGTCAGAAGTGGGGATGTTTTCTGATGATTGCATAATGTTCAGCACCATTCACGACTCCTCTGATACTGAGACAGTCCATGCCCATATGCAACAAGACCTGGATAATATCCAAGATTGGGCTGACAAGTGGCAAGTAACATTTGTGCCATACAAGTGCCAGGCAATGACTATCTTCAACAAGAGAAAATCTAACCATCACCCCTTTACATTCAATGACATTGTCATCGCTGAATCCTCCAATATCAACATCCAGGGGGTTACCATTGACCAGAAGCCAGAAATTACAGGGCTGTCTATTTCCATCTCTGTTACTATGATACCTTGTTTTTTCTGCTAAGTTTTCCTTTTTAATTTGTCTGCTAGCGGTGGCTGCTTCCCTCTTTGGAACAAAACTCTGCACTTTCACACTCTTTTTGGTGAGGCTTCCCGCCCACTATGGAGGACGGCACCGTTGGGCACTCCTCAAATGGTTTCTGAGTCTTGCACTGCACCTTCCATTGCCAGAGTGATTTCCAATGCCTTCTGGAAATCTAGATTTGTTTTACCTACCAATCTCCTCTGAATCACATTTTCATATATACCACACACCAAACAATCTCTAAGCATATCATTGCTAGATGTATCAAACTCGCAATTTTCAGGTAATTGTTTCAGACTCACCACATAAGAAGCAACTGTCTCCCCCACAGCTCTAATTCTTCAGCCGATCTTAAATCATTGTGTGGTCACTTATGGCTTGGGCTAATAATGATTCTTTACAAGGTTCATTAGGTCATCAAAACCTTTTGAGTCTGGGGCACTGGGCACCAACAGGTTTCAAATTAATCTGTATTTCTTACTCCCACACGTGGACAGAAGGATCGTGCGCCTCTTCTTCTAGCCCACAATGTCATTCACCTGGAAGAAGAGCGCAAGGCATTCAACATAGTGAGACCAGGAGCCCGAGGTTGGGTCAAAAGGATCCAGTTTTCCAAATTGCAGCATGCTCTGAGGAGATTACTTCGATGATTTTTTTTCACTTACAACTGTCATGTGAGGGACGGCTCGATTTCAGCTCTTCTGATTTCCTTTGGTTCTTCCTCGCTTTAAACCTTGTTTCTTCCATGGGATTTCTTGATTTTACTCTCGTCGCCAATTTGTTGGATCCAGGGTCCTTGGTTTATTGGGGCTAAAGGATCTGGGTTGCATGCTTTGTTTGGCGCGACCGAGTTGGTACAGAGACAGAGGACATCAGGATATCATTAGAATAAAGACATGCTGTTTATTTACAAACTAAACTCTGCAACTGCACTTGTGTGGTCATAACTCAAAAACCTGCCTTCACTCTTCAGTCTCTAACTCAAGACTCTCCCACAGAGGTAGCCCGCACTACTCTGCTATTGGGTATTAAGATCATGTGATCTTACATTATAATACTTGTCTTAAAGGTATCTTACATATCAGATTTTCACAGAACACTAGCTCCTCCAACTTGGCCTTTTCAATACTAGAGTTGAGATTCACATCATGCGGGTCCAAATTAATCCTACTGCCAGAGAATGGGTGGGAAATTCAGAAATAAAATCTGGTAAATTCACTAATCTAAGAAGCCACTGACAGTCACACTGAACTTACTTTTGGATTTCCAGCATGACATCGAACCCCCTCCCCATTGTTCCCAACAGGTCTCCAAGTAATCATAGAAGCCACTGTTTCTCTTACCTCCAGATTGAAAACAAATCAACACAAAGCAGCCAATTTCAACAGGATAAAAATGATTCAGTTTAGGCCACTTCCAGCTTGGAATTCAATATGATTTTCAATTTTAGTTTACACAGCAGATATTGCCCATCCCTATATTTCTCAGCCTGATATCTGTGCAAAAGCTGTACTAATTTTGGCCTTCAAGCTCCAACACTATTTTGTTTTTGTCACATGTATAAAAAGGGTAATTTCCCAATTCTGATCATCCAGAGGGCGAGGGCCTCTCCCACTGGGAGCACACATCATAAATTCTAGCACGTGCTCATGATTTTCCAGCTGCAGGGAGACAGATGATTTTGTTGTCATTAGTTTCCCTAAGATGGCCATTTCTTGCGTGCACAGAATTATCTGTTGTGTGTTCTAACATGGCTGTGGAGCCCGATTGGCTTTCCACAGTACAGGAAAGGATCGATTGATTTTTGTTGGTACTGTCCAAACTTTCTTGCCTTTTGTCCTTAGCTAACTGGAATTTTTGCTGTTTGAAGGAAACACCAACACTACTGGAGATCACTCTCAAGGTAGTTCTTTCTAATGCATTTTTCTCCCAGTTTGTGCTGGACATGTCACATTTCCTGAGGTTCATCTTCAAGGAGTCCTTGAACTTTAACATAGCCTTACCTCATAGTGATGTCCAAGTTTAATTTGTAAATACATGACTGCCTTAGGGATTTTATAATCAGTCATATGCACTCCATCTGCTCTTTGAAATATCTCAGTTTTGGACACTTTGTCCTCCATTAATGCCAAATGCATTTCATGCGAAACCGGTCCAACTGCTGAATATGTCCAGACTACGTAGTCCATGTCTCATATAGGAAGGCAGGTATTATTACAGCTTTGTACATAGCTAGTTTTGTTGTAAGTCTGATACCTCATTTCCTCCACTGTTTCTTGCATAAGTGGGCAAACGCTGAGCTTGCTTCGTGAATTCAATTTGCCATCTCGCTGACAATGCAGATATTTCTGGGATCATTACGCTTCCAATTATAGGTGAAGTTATCTACAGCCTTCAGAATTGTGCCATTGATAGTTAGAGTCAGAATTTGGTGGTGGTTGTTGGAGTATCTCTGTCTTTCTTAAGTTGATGGTTAGCCCATCGTTGTCAACCGCTTCTGAAAATCAGTCCATGATCCTTTAAAGGCCATGCTCACAGTGTGAAATGAGGGCACAATCATCAACAAATAGCAAACCCCGTATCATCATCTCTAATATGTTACCTGCATATTTCAGTAATCTCAAGTCAAAGAGGTTGCCACCTGTTCTGAAGTGGATGTATTTTCCATCAACATTTCCATCAAATTCCCCAGAAAACATGACAGCAAAAAAATATACTAAAGAACACATGGCCATGACATACCCCTGCTTCACATCACTTGCTACATCAAATGGGTCAGTGTATTCACCACAGTCAGTGACTTTGACTGTCATTCTATTGTGGAACTGCTGGGTCAGATTTACAGCTCTATCATGACATCCAACTTTGGCTAAAACTTTCTACAAGGTCTCTCTATTTACTGTGTCAAAGGCCTTTGTCAGTTCAACAAAGGTACAGAAGAGTCCCATCTGTTGTTCGCAGCATTTCTCTTGTATTTGCTGAATGGTGAACTTCATATTGCAAGTACCTCTGCCTTTGCTGAACCCAATTTGACTTTCGGACAGTGCATGTTCGGCCAAGTGACTTGCCAATCTGTTGAGCAAGGCTTTTGTTAGTGTTTCACCAGCTATCACAAGCAGCGGGGTTCCTCTGAGGTGGTCACACACAAATTTTTGTTTTTTTCCTTTGTACATGTGGACAATTGTGGCATCCTTGAACTCCTGAGGAATGATTTGTTGATCTCACATTCTGTGATATAATCGTGAGTATGATGGCTAGCTGGGGTTCCCCAGGTTTGTAAATTTCTCCAGCGATCCCATCTTAACTTTGGGGCTTTCTTTAAGATGGCTTTGTAAACATCCATGACAGTGTTTGCTGCCCAGGTTTTCACATTTGGCCCAGTCTGGAAGCTCGCTTCTTGAAGCTTATGGTGGTTGGGCTGCTAAACATACCCCTATGGCGGGATTTTCCGCACCTACCCGCCACCGTGATCTTCCAGTCCCGCCGCATGTCAATGGACTTCTGGCTGGGGCGCCGCCTCACCCACCCGCAATAGGGCCGGAAAATCCCGGCCCTAGAGTGTTCAGCCCAGTGTCCTATCCATCACTAGAGAAGTAGCTCTGTCAGAACAAGTCAGCACAAGCGAATATCGTGAGGGGGGACCTTACACTGTCTACTGAGTTTTATAGAAATTCATGGTGATCAGCATAGACTTGAAGGTCCCTCGCTAGTTTGGCTCACAATGAGTCTTGCATCCTACATGGCTTCTGGTGCAGGTTCCTTTGGTTTTCCTGGGGTGATCTCTTAGCAGTGGATGTATCTTTGTTTCCAGCCATGCTGCATATGTTGCATTCCCCTCCTGTAGCAGTTCTTAATTTGATCATCGTTTATGTTGAAACAATCGTGGCAATTTATTTTCTGTGTTCCCAGGACATCACTGACAGCTTCCAGAACTGTTAATGAGGTTGACTTTGGCACTTCAACAACATCACATAGGTTTTCTTTGGAGGAAAGCTGTTCCTCAAGTCTGATCTTGAACTGTTTGCAGCACTCCATGTATGAAGGTTTCTGCACATCTAGCTCTCTTGGGGATATAGTTTTTTTTTAGTCTTTTCACGGAATTTGGGTATCACTGGCTAGGCCAGCATTTATTGCTCATCCTTAATTGCCCTTGAGACGGTGGTGTTGAGTCATCTTCTCAAATAGCTGCAGTCCATGGGGTGTAGGTACACCCACAGTGCTGTTAAGGAGGGAGTTACAGGATTTTGATCCAGTGACAGTGAAGGAATGGCGATGTAGTTCCAAGTCAGGATGAAGAGTGACTTGGAGGGGAACTTGCAGGCAATGGTGTTCCCATGTATCTACTGCCCTTGTCCATCTATGTACTAGGGGTCTATGGTTTGGAAGGTGCTGTTGAAGGAGTTTTGGGGAGTTGTTGCAGTGCATCTTGTGGATGGTACACACTGCTGTCACTGTGTCGGTCATGGAGGGAGTGGATGTAGAAGGTGATGGATGGGTTGCTAATCAAGCAGGCTACTTTGTCCTGGATGGTGTCAAGCTTCTTGAGTATTGTCGGAGCTGCACTCATCCAGGCAAGTGGAGACCATCCCATCACACTCCTGACTTGTGCCTTGTAAATGGTGGAGAGGCTTTGGGGACTCAGAAGGTGGGTTACTCTCCACAGAATTCCCAGCATCTGACCTGCTCTTGTACCCACAGTTTTTATATGGCTATTCCAGTTCAGTTTCTGGCCAATGGTAACCCACAGGAGTTTGAGAGTCAGGGATTCAGCGATGGTAATGCCATTGAATGTCAAGGGGAGATGGTTAGATTCTCTCTTGTTGGAGATGGCCATTGCCTGTCAATTAAGTGACAAGTAACATTCATGCCATACATCTGTCCAAGCCTGAATGTTGCCCAGGACCTGCTGCATATGGGCACAGACTCCTTTAGTATTTGAGGAGTCGCAAATAGCGCTGAACACTGTGTAATCATCAGTGAACATCCGCAGTAATGTCTTTATGATGGAAGAAAGATCATTGATGAAGTAGCTGAAGATGGTTGGGCCTAGGACACTACTCCTGGAGCGATGTCCTGGAATTGAGATGATTGACATCCAACCACCACAACCATCTATCTACCTTTGTATTAGGTATGACACAAACCAATGGAAAGTTTCCCACTGATTCCCATTCACTCCAGTATTGCTAGGTCTCATTGATGCCACACTCAGCCAATGCTGCCTTGATGTCAAGGGCAGTCATTCTCATCTCATCTGTTGACTTCAGCTCTTATGTCCATGGCTTGGATTTTCTGTGCCCATTGGTACGGGTGTCATGGCGCGTGTGAGCAGACAATATGGCTGGAATGCCAAAAATCAATTTCACACCGTCATGAAGCCAGTTTGCAATTGTCCGCCCTGCCAGTCAGTGGAGGGCTGTGTTTCACACCACTGCGCATCAGGAATTTAATTTTAATACATCAGCACATCATCATAGGCACTGCTTACCAGAAACATTCCCCCCACACTGGATAGTCCGTGCAATCATGCCGACGTGTTTCACAACAGCATTTAATAAGTGTGAACCTGACGAGCTGCATTTCGAGGGTAACACGGTGGTGAGTTCACAGTAACCTTATGCACCACTCACGATGGTCGCCTGTTGGGCTTCAAGGTTTAGGCACTGCGCATTCAGGCGAGGGCATAGGCAAGTGTCATTTTTCCACGTGGTTGACAGTGGAGTGCCAGGGCAAGAGCTGACTATGGTTGGGGCAAGTTGGGGAGGGCAAAGCAGCATCCTGTGAGGCAAGTTGGGGTGGGCAAGAGCTGCCCGGTGGTTGGGGCAAGGGCTGCACTGGTGATTGGGGCAGGGTTGGGGGCAAGTGCTGGAGTGCAGTTGGGAGGGGCGGCAAGGCCTGCACTGCGGTTGATGGTGGTGCACAAGCACATGCGGGGGGTGGGCTGGAGGAATGTGGCACTGCAGCAGGGAAACCTTGGGCAGAATTTTACATCTCGCAGGTGGACGCACGCCCGACCTGATTGGGCATAACATAGCATGAGAAGATGTCAGGCGAGCGTCCCGACATCATCCCTCACGTGTGCAATCTTCAAGTCAGTGGGCACGTGCGGGTGTCGGAGCTGCACCCGCCATCAATTAAAAAGCCACTTAAGGCCATTAAAAACCCAATTGGCCCAGATTTTACGTTGCCCACTCAATTTTGCTCTTGTCACACAAGCAAAACGGGCAGGTGGGCAGCCCACATTCTGCAAAACCTCATCCAAGGGCAGGATAAAAAGGGTCAGCAGCATTGCCATTGTGAGTAGTGAGGAGTTTAGGGGATGGTTTGCTGTTGGTTGCTTATTTGAAGTTGACAGCTTCATCTCTGTTCTGAGCTTCATTCTTAGCATTTCCAGAATTCATTTCAGGATTCATTGGTTTCTTCTCCAAGGCCCCAGGAGGATTTTGACTCCATGGACCCTTTCAGGCATCAGACAGCCTTCTACAGCCTTCTTTGACCTTGGTAATATGGATGTTGCTTTCCACTGGAGGCAGCTCCTTCTCTGAGGAAGAGAGGGGCAGAAGGGAGAGGAGGCCAGGTATCTCAGTGCAGCATCCAAGGGAGGGACCTGTGGGAGAAGAGGTGCAGGCACAAGGGGCACAGGGCCAGCAGGTAGTCCAAGGCAGAAGGGGCCACAGAAGATGCCACTATCCTGCTGCCAGGTTAACAGGCAGTGATGCAGCTACCTCAACATGTCTGAGGTGCAATGCTGAAGGAGGCTCCGCCTCGCAAGGGAGACAGTGACCTCCATCTGACAGATCATTGGGCCTGAGGTCAGCTCCGGCTGTGTGGGTGGACACCCCATGCCAGTGGCTCTGAAGGTCACAGTGGCCCTCAATTCTATACCTTCAGCTCTTTCCAGGGGTCAGTGGGGGATCTTTGTGGAGTCTTTCAATCAGCTGTCCACAATTGCGTCAAACTGGTGACAGAAACTCTGTTCAGGTGGGTAATGACATTTATTCATTTCGATACGGACTTGGCCAGTCAGGCTGAGTGAGCCAGAGTGTTTGCTGTGATTGCTGGGTTCCCCCACATCCAGGGTGCAATAGACTGCACACATCTGGCCATCAAGGCGCTAGCGGGTGAGCCTGGTGCCTTCATCAACAGGAAGGGCTTCCACTCCATGAACGTGCAGATAGTGTGTGATCACAGGATATTGATTCTACAAGTCTGTGCAAGGTACCCAGGCAGCCCTCATGACGCCTACATCCTCAGACACTCCCGGGTGCCGAGGCTCTCCAGTGCTCCAGCCTGACTGGAAGGATGGCTGCTGGGTGACAAGAGCTATCCATTGAAAAGGTGGCTTACAACGCCTCTCTGCCACCCAAGAACTGAGACAGAGCAGTGGTATGACAGAAGTCATGCCTCCACAAGGGCGGTACTAGAGAGGACCACAGGTCTTCTGAAGATGCACTTCTGATGCCTGGACCGTTCAGGGGTTGCAGGGAATACAGCCCAGAGCGGGTGTCACTGATAGTGGTTGAATGCTGCACTCTCCACAACTGGCACTGGCAAGGGGGGATCCACTGGAGGAAGAGGATCTTGAGGCAGCTCCACAGGCCATAGAGGATGAATCCAGTGGTGAGGCAGAAGAGGAGCATAGTGAGGAGAACGGCATGGAGCCAGACCTCTGGATCCTTCAGGGAGGCAGGAACACCAGGGACACCTTGACCCAACGCTCCTTCAGCCAGGCTGCCAAAGACCTGTTTTCACCCTAGGCCAGGGCTGCCGCCTCCATCCCGGATGTCTGAAATGATTCTTTCCTTTGAACCCAAAGTTTGGAGCTATTCACATCCAGCCGGTGCCCTGGGCAATCTCTGCCTCCACCTGTGCCTCAAGTGAGTGAGAGGTGCTCATTGTGCCTTAACCTTCTGTTATGAGTGCTACATATTGATACCCCACACCTCCCCAACCCTGCATCCCCCCTCCACCTCCCACCCACATCCTTCGCCCTCACTGGCAGCGGCATTTGAGGCAGCCTGCGCTCTCTGCTTCAGTCTCCAGAACGCAGAATGCATGATTCTTCCCTGGCAGCCTTCCAGGATCTCCCTGTGCCATTTTAAAATTACCCACCGGGTCACCATTGGATCCAACGACTGACAGGCCCCCTGCCGCCATCTAGCCCTTTTCGACCATTGGGAAGACGCGTTTCGCGCTGGGTGGACATTTATTGGCCAGCCAGGGTGAAATCACAGCTGTGGGTGATCGTGGTCGGAGCCCTGTTTCCCGACTGTCCTGGGCCCATCGATCCCACCCGCCTGCCCGCCAAGGGTAAAATTCAGGCCCTTGTATAAAGTGACTATTCAGGTGCAGCCATATTGACATGCTTAGGCTCGGACCTCTAGCTTATCTGCCCACTCAAGCAAAGCAGAGCCATGAAAGTGCCACCAAATGTTCCAGAGCTTTTCACCCCTTGGGCATAGACTGCAAACTAATGAGATTCTAGTGGACGCAGAGCAATTGGCTGACGGGCACGTTGTACAATCTCCTCTCTAAAGCTGGCCATGGAGCAGTCATTGGTGGAGGTACTCACAGCCTCTTGCAATGTCATCATGCTGGTTTGGACCAGTCTCCCCCATGGCTCAAGCTAAAAGCGCAGCCTTGCAGTGCAGGTTAGGAGAATGCCTGCGCCTGAGCTGAGAGCTCAGCATGCAGTCCAATAGGCAAAGCTGCTGCCAATTGGTCAGATGGAGTGGGGTGGAGGTAGGTAGGGTTTTGGGCAGCCATGCGGCGCACTAAACTCTGGCCATCCAAGTGGTGGCCAGCACTCTCCAGGGTGCATTAAGGGATCTTCAGACTTAACCAAGACAGGTTCTTAGAACATCCATCATTCATCCTGCAGGAGTACATCAGGAGCCTGGAGCCTGGTGATCTAACTGCATTCCTCATGGTGTACAGAGAGCAAATATGGAGGAGGAGAGAGTGACAGAGACGCCTGGCTGTGCAGAAGGAGGAGCAGCGCCCTCAGGAAGAAGGGGCAGCTGGGGATCCAGCACACATTGTTGAAGAGCCACAGTGAGCTGTCGCTGGTCAGTGCCTAGCTAGATATAAGGTCTATAGATGCCGCCTTTCATTCCTGCAGTGTCGAGAACCAGTGTCGCCAAAGACTGGGCATGTCCAGTGAACTGATCGGTCACATCTGCCACCTGCTGCCGCATTTTGCACCACAGGGACATGGAGGGTATCCACTCCCAGTGGCCGTGAAAGTGACCTCAATTTTTACACTGTGGCTCCTTTCAGGGCTCCACAGATGGCCTCTGTGGGATAGCGCAAGCCTCCACACGCAAATGAGTTTATGGATGCCATCTTCATGAAGGCACACAGCTTTGTGCATTTCCCCTGGGATTAGGAAAGCCAGGAAGCAAGCACAATGGGAGTTGCCAAGATCTTGGGTTTCCTACAGGTGCAGGATGCCATCAACTGCACTCATGTAGTGCTCGGATCTCCATGGCAACAAGAGGTCAACTACATCAGCTACGAGGGCTTCTGCTCACTGATTGTTCAGCTGGTTTGCGACCACCACAAATGCATTCTACAAGTCTGCGCATGGTTCCCAGGGAGAATCCACGACTCCTACATTCTTCAGTAGACCTCAGATTCCTGATGTCTTCCAGGGCCCACAGAGGCTGCAGGGTTGCCTCCTCAGTGATGAGGGATACCTGCAGAAACTGTGGCTGATGACATCTGTGCAGAGGGCTCAGACCGCAGCAGAGTGAACGTATAACGAGGCTCATGCTGCAACTCACAACTTGGTGAAGAAAACCATCGGAATGTTGAAAGTGAGGTTCTAATGCCTCTTCCGGTTCGGTGGAGCCCTGATGTATGGTCCACAGAGGGCATCGTTG
This sequence comes from Carcharodon carcharias, assembly GCF_017639515.1. Lineage (NCBI taxonomy): Eukaryota > Metazoa > Chordata > Chondrichthyes > Lamniformes > Lamnidae > Carcharodon > Carcharodon carcharias. The sequence continues at coordinate 67,533,414 of NC_054480.1, read as the reverse complement.
CCTGATGCGCCCTTCATAAACTGGCACTGCCATGGGAAGAGGAGCAGGCTGGGGAGGAGATAGAGGAGCTTCACGTCTGCTCTGCTGAGGAGGATGTCAATGGGGATGAGGGTGAGGAGGTCCTCGAAGGCAAGGATAGTGGCGATGAGGCCCTTGGACTGGCCAAATGCAGCAGGCGTGCTTGGGAGGTCCTCATAGCTGCTAGAATTGTGGAGGATGATGCAGTAAGGAGACATCATAGATCCTCACATTGCATCTGTGAATGTTTGAATCCAGTCTGGCTGATGGCAGCGCACATATCCTCTGTGATAATGCTCCTGTCATGGAGCCTCAGCAGATGATCATAGATACTACATTCCAGGAGAATGATGACGACATGTAGTGAGGAGCCACCATAGCTTACATGAATGTCTGATTCCTGTCTGGCTGATGACACCTCACTTGTGCACTGTGAACAAGGTTCATAGCATGGAGAAACAGAGGGGAAACTTTAACATTTCCTGATCCTATGGCATTCTTCTTGAGCTGAACCCTTCAGGACCACATGGTACTGGACACAGATGCTGATGAGATGGGGGAACCAGTTGCACTTCAAAGGTGCTGGGAGCACACAGAGAATGACGGAACTCTGTGCCACCAGCACAGGACATTGTGGCAGCAATATTAAGTCCCATCGAGGGACAGGCATGACTGATGTGTCCAGAGACAGTGAAGGCGCACCATTAGTGTTCTGGGAAGATTGCACAAGGCACAGGGAAGTGGCCCTGAACTGAGACACCTGCCTTTATCTTGTGCAGAAAGGTTTCACATCTGAGTGACATGAACACTGCTCATCAGAACATGGAGCCACAGGCAGAGAGACATTTTTGGCAGTTTATGCACAAAAGTGAATGTTAAGTGCAAGTGATTAACACCCATGTCCAGGCTGTGCAATTAATTCTTCTTAACCTTCCTAAGCCTAGCGCTATGTCTTCAGTGCTCCCTGGGCATCCGCAGCGGAGGTAGAGGCAGCCTGCTGACTGCTACATCCTGTCTGTGATGGCCTTGATGGGCATCCTCTGAAGGGCCCCGGACTGCTTTTGGGGTCCTGCTGTGTGACAGTGGTACCCTTCTCGGCCTGTGGAGATGGAGCCACTGGGGTCACAGGAAGAGGAGATTTGGATGGGCCGGACACTCTTAGGGTTACCTGGGTGGATGGCCACAGAGTGTGCACCTGCTGATCCTCCTCCCTTTAGGTGTCCGAGAGCCCATGGCTGACTGTTTGAGGACAAGGGGAAGCTGGAGTGAGATTGAGCTGTCCTGCGCCCCACTTGGGTTGACACTGTTGGAGGCCAACTAAGGCATCAACAATGGAGCTCAGCCCGTGCAGCAGTGCAGAACTGATATCCTGGACCAAGGTCTCCATGGCGGCCACTATCCTACTAATGTTGAGCTCACTGCATTGGCGTGCTGGCGCTATCACCTCAGCCTAAGGCAGACAGACTTCTCCATTGTTACTTGCAACCTGAGGAGAACAGCAGACATCCCTTCTTGATGTTCCTGAGCTTTCTTTCGCAGCTCCAGCAACTTAGTTATGACCAAGTCCAGAGACTCGTCATCTGACTCAGATTCAGCAGATTTCTGGTCTCCAGCAGTTCTCTGAGTGCTGGGAATCTGGGAAGTCCTTGCCTCCGCCTGCTGTGGATCAGATAGTGTGATGTTCTCACCAGATTATATCCGTGAGGCTACTCTAAGTCTAGTTTCCACTGAGGTGTGTGTCCCTATGTTGGTGTAGAGTGTGGGTGAGCACTGTAACAGGTTTTCGATGATGGTTTCAGCAGATACCTCTTCTGAGGTGTCTTCAGAGCTTGAACAGAGAACCTGGATCGTGGAATCCCTCGACTGTTTCCTAGATGTACCTGTGAAAGCAAGGAGAGATAATTAGTATATGGCAATGGCCTGTGAAACAGGACATGTCACTCTCAGCATGGTCGCCTGATGGATGTTGCGCTGCTGGATCCTCATTTGGTTGAGCACCATTGTCCTCACCGTCAGCACAGGAATGATACAGATCTTCGCTTGCCAGCTGGATAACTTTATTTTCAAAGCCCGTGAGGACCTCGATTTCAGGCATTCCTCCAACAGTCTTTGACCTATCCCTTTTGTTGTGTGCCAGCTTGTCCTGCATGAATACAGATGGATGGAGTGTTAGCAGGAAGCCTGCCAGGCCAGATGATAAGTATGCCTGGCGTGGGTGAGTGATGACCAATGCCATGGACAGATTGAGGACAACGAAAGTGTGTGTGAGAGAGTGAATGGTGATGCCCCTTGAACTGGCAGTTTGTGAGGGCACCGTGGATGTGTGATGGGTTTGTGCATTTGGGAGTTGAGAGTGATGAGGAGAGTGACTTGCCCTGGCGTAAAGACGATCACTCATCCTCTTTCTGCACTGGATGGCTGTCCTCTTTTGCAGGGCGTTGGCGCTGACCACCCACTGCCACTGCGTCCCATGCTGAATTGATGACTTTGCTTGCTGTTCTTTCGCCCAGAGTAGGGGTAGATGACATCACGGTCGGCCTCCACTGCACCCAGTAGGTGCTCGAGAGAGAGGCATCATTAAATCTGGGAGCAGCATGTTTCCTCCCTTTGGGAGCCATGACTTTGCAGCAGCATCCTATTTCTTGAACAGTGCTAGCTCTTTGCAGCGGTAGCCTTTAAATATGGTGCCCAGTTTATTGAAGGCCGGAGGTGATGGTGGGGCAGGTGAATGGAGGATGTCCTGCCAATGACCCAGCGTGTTTCCCGGGAATGCATGATTAATGAGGCGGGACTGGGACTATGCAGCATGAAAAGTTGCCATTGCTCCCAGCAGGTAAAATATCCTTTTTGCGGCCTACTACTGCACTTGGTGCAAATCTGGGATAATTCCACCCCATGTTTGGACTAAGGCCGTACTGAGGTCAGGAGCTGAGTGGCTCTGACAGAACCCAAACTGAGCATTAGTGAGCAGGCTATTGCTGAGTAAGTGTCACTTGGTAGTACTGTCAACGACCTCTTCCATCACTTTGCTGATGTTCGAGTGTGGATTGATAGTGTGGTAATTGGCCAAGTTTGATTTGTCCTGTTTTTTGTGGACAGGATATACATGGATAGTTGGTAGGTGCCACTGTTGTTGCTGTACTGGAACAGCTTAGCTAAAGGTGTAGCTAGTTCTGGAGCATAAGTCTTCAATACTTTTTATGTTTTTGGTTATCTGTTTCGCTTTGTCTAGCAAACGCTAGCTGTGCCCTTGATATTAACACATTAACAATATAGACAGAGATAGACCAATTAACTGAACAACATTGGTGGTTTATTGGAACTAACAACAGAGCATTAACATCATGTGTGCTTCTTCAATCACCTCCAGCTCTCGACTTACAGTTACCCAAGTAGCCTGCGCTGTGTAGCGATTGGTCAATACAGTCACATGGTCAATTAACTACATTCTCTTAAAGTACATAGCACTCCACGTTACCACATCCCTCCCCCTTTACTTGAAAGTACAATTGACAAGTTTCACAACATCCCAGTTATTTACATGAATCACAAGTCAAGACTCTCAGGAGGCTTCCTCGGATGTGTTGAGTGTTGTAACTCAACGGCCTTGACTGGTTTTCCCAAGCCTCCCCTTCTCAGGGGTCAACTGTCCACCAGGCTCTTTGGTGGAAATGGGCAAGTTTGTGCCTTCAGCCCTCTTGGGTCCAACAGGCCCCACCAGTACTTCCAAATCGTGTGACATTTCTTCCACGTGTGGTGCAGACTCAAACGCAAATGATGACTGCATTCTTTCTTACGGGACTGTCTCTCTTCTCTGGAGATAATCCATGTGTCATTTAATTATTCAGCCGTTTATCGATACATTATAGCAGAGATGTCCTGTCACGGCATTTACTTTGCCTAATAGCCAATTAGGCTAATCTCCAAAGTTCTTCACAAGACCTCTGTCCCCCACTGTGAAATTTTGTTTATGTTTATGGCTATCATGTCTAGCCTTCTGGGCCTCCTGGCTTCTCTCCACCCTCCCCCCTAAGTTTGGCCTTAAAGGAGTAAACAGGTGCGGAGACGTCTCTCCATTACTAATTTATCAGGGGCAATAACAGTGGTTGTGTGTGGCTTCATCCGGTAGGCGAACAGGAACCGTCATGATCTGGTGCTGATGGAATCCCCATCTTTTTAATTCCGGTTTCAAAAATTTTCATCACCCACTCAGCCAAACCATTAGAGGTGGGCTGGTAAGGTAAGGTTTTGATATGAGTTATTCCGTTGAGGGTTGTAAACCTGTGGAACTCCCCATTGGTAAATGCAGTCCCATTGTCTGACATGAGCACCTCTGGTAATCCATGCATTGCAAAACCCTGTCACAAACGGGCTACGGTGGCAGCAGACGTGGGTGACTGGACTTCGCAGAAGTACATCCACTTGGAGTGGGCGTCTATTAGTAAAAGGAACATTGTGCCCAAGAAGGGCCGCACGTAGTCAACATAGAGGCGCACCCATGGCTGCCCCGGCCATTCCCAGGGGTGCAATGGAGCTAAGGGGGGTAGCTTTAGTACCTGCTGGCATTGAAGACATCTCTTGACTACAGTTTCCATGTCCATGTCCATCCCTGGCCACTGCAAGTAGCTGCACGTGAGCATCTTCATTCCAGTAATGCCAGGACAAGTGCTATGTAATTCAGCCAGTAATGGTCTTTGCCCTCTCGGGGGCATGATAACCCTTGCTCCCCAGAGCAATATGCCACCCTGGCCGGTGAGATTGTATCTGCGATTGAAATAGGGCTTCATGTCAACAGACTTCGGCTCTCTGACCATCTATTCAAGACTTGTTCCCGGACATGAGATATAAGTGGATCTCAGCTTGTCCACTCACGGGTTTGTTTGGCCTGGACAGGGGAGGAATGCAAAAAATTTAGTATGAAGACAAGTTCCTGGGGAATTGAAACCTTCATGTTGTTATCTGGCAGGGGGAGGCGGCTCAGTGCATCAGCATGTGTGATCTGGCTACCCAGTTGGTGAATAATAGTGTATTCATAAGAAGCCAATGTCAGTGCTCACCTTTGAATGCGAGCAGATGTGATGGGGGGGTATTGCCTTATTCCCTCTAAATAATCCCAGCAGAGGCTTGTGGTCGGATATAATGTGAAAATGGCGATCGCGAAGGTTTTGATGAAATTTCCGAACACCGAGCACAACAGGCAAGCCCCCCTTCTCAGTCTGAGAATATCGTTGCTCTGCAGTACTGAGTGTGTGAGATGTATAACCATCTCATTCGGAGCCATCCACCATCCGATGTGAAAGTACGGCCCCTACACCATAAGAGGACATGTCAAAGTTAAAATCAATTCTTTCTTTGGGTCAAAGTGGACTAGGAGGGCCGATGATCTTAACAATTGCTTTACTTTCAGAAACATCTCCTGGTGTGGAGCTTGCCAAATCCATTTATGGTTTTTCTTAAGCAATGTGTATAACAGAACCAGTGTGCTTGATGGATTTGGGAGAAATCACCCATACTGGTTCATCATGCCTAAGAAGCCCTTTAGTCCTGTAATGTTTCTCGGTGCAGGTGCCTTGAGAATAGCCTTGACATTTTCTTCCACGGGATGCAGGCCCTGCACGCCGACCTTATGGCCCAAGTAAACTTTCTCTTTGGCTTGGAAAGACGTTTTTCTCATTCCAAGCACACCCCCGCTCGTGAGAAGCGTTTCAGCACCTCCTCCAAATTAGCTAAGTGCTCTTTGTCAGTTCGTCCAGTGACTGAGACATCATCCAGATAAACAATGATATGGGGCAGTCCCTGAAGCAGATTTTCCATGGTACACTGGAAAATAGCACACGCCAACGAGACCCCAAAGGGTATTCGAGTATATTGATACAATCCTCAATGTTTATTAATAGTCACGAATTCCCTAGAACCCTTCTCCAACTCTATCTGCTAGTAGGCATAGCTCATGTCGAGTTTTAAATATGTGGTGCCCCCTGCCAATTTCGAATATAATTTGTCAATCTTCTATATCAGGTGTCTATCAAGTTTGGTCACACTGTTTATATTTAACTTATAGTCATTGCATAAGTGAACACTTTGGTCTGGCTTCAGTATGAGTACAATGGGTGCCACCCACTCAGAAAATTGCACTGGTTGTAAGATATCCAACTTTTCCAGCCTGTTTATCTCGGTCTCAACCTTGTCCTGTAGAATAAGGGACTGGTCTGGCTCTGATAAATCTGGGGGTTGCGTTAGGGTCTTACATGGACTTTGGCTTGTAGCCCACAAACCTTCCTGGTCACTGAAAATGGAAGCATACATTTGTAACAATTCCTGTAAGTTTCTTGTCCTGATTTGAAAAATCTCGACCCATTGCAATTTAATCTTTTTTGAGCCAGTTGTGACCAATTAAACTGTGACCCACCCCAGCTACTACTATAAGGCGTAAATTTGTAGACTGATTCCCATACTGCACCAGGACTTGACATATCTCGTTCACTCTTATTTCTTCGCCTGCATATGTTTTTTTTTTTATTTAGTGTCTGATTCTTCCAAACTTAAAGGATGGGCTGCTTTATTCAAGTGTCTGAATGTATGTTCTCCTATGATGGACATTGATGTACCAGTATCGACCTCCATCTTGATGGGTTGTTCACTGACTCTAATGACTACCTGGATTGACTCAGTTCTACCCACTTTTGGATTGTATAATGAATAGATGTCAGATTCTGCTTCCTCTGGTTCTACAACGAGACAGATTTCACGATCTCTACCTTTGTTTTTAAAATGCTGTCTCAGCCGATCTTGACCGTGCTGCATTATGTGACCATTGCAGTGGCAGAAAAAGCATTCAATATTTCTGAACGGTCAATCGCCTGCAAGTTGCCTGGATGCATTTCTCTCATTAATGTTGTGGGTTTTCACTGTAGTTCTGTTGTTCTTCAATGGTCTGTACATAGTGGGCGTTCCCCGCCTTGCTGCGGAGTCCGACATTTTTGCGCCTTTTGTTCGCGGCCCTTCCCACCCTCCAAGATGGACCGTGCCATTTTGTGTATCTTTTATTGCCTCTGACAGTGCTCTCCATGGCTGTTGCCAATTCTAATGCCTTACTGAGGTCTAGATTAATTTCAGATAACAATCGCTTTTGAATAGCATTGTCCCCGGTTCTGCATTCGGTCTCTCAAAATGTCATTAATTGAAATTCCAAACTCACAATATTCTGTTAATTCCTTTAAAGCAGCTACATAGCCAGCGATTGTCTCTTCTGGAAGCCTATTCCTCAAATTGAATTTAAAACACTGCATAGTGACTGAGGGCTTTGCCTTCAGATGTTCTTTTACAATATTTACTAACTCAAAAGTCTTCGCATTGGGCGTGTTAGGTGACATGTGGCTGTCGATCAGCCCATAGGTAGAGAGAGGGGGCCAGTCAAGGTAGCCTTCTTTCCTCACCTTGTTTTCAAACAAAACTACCTTCAAAACAAGTAGGTTCACAAATTAAGTTTTCTTCCTCACTCCCATATGAATGCCTTTTGTCTCCCAGCTTTTTATTAATTAAAGTCCTTTGCAGTTCAACACAAACAAACAACTCCTTCTCAAGTACCATACAGGACTTGGAAAGGGCCTGCTTGTTGACAGTTCAAGGTGAACTTATGACCTTCTTAAAAAAATCCCAGGTGAGCATACATATGTCCAGATCATGTCAAATCATTCCATTTTGTAAAAGAAAACTTCAGTCTTGAGAGATATGATTCTAACAAGATTGCCACCTGAGTTTTAGGTATGTCTGCGGCTGCTCTTGGCAAGCACTCCTTCACTCTTCATTGAATCAGAACTGATCCCCCAATTTGATGGTAATGCTAGAGTGGGGCATATGCCAGGCCTTGAGGTTACAGACTGTGGTGATATGCAATTCAGCTGCTGCTGATGGATGGCCAGCTTTGAGTTGCTAGATCTGTTTGAAACCTATCCCATTTAGCGTGGTGGTAGTGCCACACAACACAATGGAAAGTACCCTCATCTCCACAAGGACTGTACAGTGGTCAGTCCTACCTGTACTGCCATGGACAGATGCATCTGCAACAGGTAGATTGGTGAGGATAAGGTCAATCAGAATTTTCCCTCTTATTGTTTCCCTCACCACCTGCCGCAAACCCAGTCTAGCAGCAACTCAGGGTGCTCAAAACTAGTAAACGCATTCTATGTTTGTCCTTACAAATGAGTACTACAGGATAAAATAAAGCTGTTTTAACTTCCCATCAAGTGCTCTTGAGATCCATCCCAGTACTGGATTAGCCTTGTGGATGACAATTCACATTGACTATTCAATAGATATATTCAGTTCCCCTCTCTCCTTTATTAATGGATACCCATTCATTGTGCAGAGAAAATGTAAACAAATACTGATCAGCCACCACTTTCCACAGTAGGAGGGTGAGTGGGGAGAGTGGCAGAAGTTTAGTCTCAGTCAGCTCAGTCAGTAGTGGTACTACCGAGCCACTGTTGGTGATGTACATACTGTGCCCTTGCCACCTTCAGCGCTTCCTCCAAGTGGTGTTCAACATGAAGGAGTACCAATTCATCAGCTGATGGGGGAGAGGGTGGTGGGAGAGGCAGGGGGTGGTAGTTGGTGATCAGCAGGAGATTTCCTTGCCTATCCTTGACGTGATGACATTTGACTTCATGGGGTGCAGAGTTGATGTTGAGAACTCCCAGGGCAACTCTATCCCGACTGTACACCTCTGTGCTGCCACCTCTGGTGGATCTGTCCTGTCGTTAGGTCGATGGTGATCTGTGGGACATTGTCTGCAATGTATGATTCCATGAGTATGAGTATGTTAGGCTGTTGCTTGACTAGTCTGTCGAACAGCTCTCCCAATTTTGGCACAAGCCGCCAGACATTAGTAAAGGGGACTTTGCAGAGTTGATGTGGCTGAGTTTGCCATTATCATTTCAGGTGTCTAGGTCAATGCCAGCTGCTCTGAGCAGCTTTATTTCTTTGTGTAGATTTTGTAATGGTTTGATTCAACTGAGCAGCATGCTGGGCCATTTCAGAGGGCATTTAAGAGTCAACCACATTGTCTGAGTTCTGGACCAGACCAGGTAATGGGCAGCAGATTTCCTTCCCTAAAAGGGATTAGTGAACCAGATGAGTTTTTATGACAATTGACAATGGTTTCATGGTCATTATTGCCTAGATGAGCCTTTTAATTCCAGATTTTTTAATGGAATTTATGGAAATTGCCATGTTGGGATTCAAACTTGTGTCCCCTGAGCGCTAGCCTGTGCCTCCAGATCACTAGTCTGTTGACGTTACCACTATGACACTGCTACTGCCACCACCTCCCCCTCAAGTGCAGTTCTTCTTTTTGTTGAGGAGATTTACCTCTGTTACTATAAAAAAAGGTCTATATAGAATGTAATGGTTATATATTTTCTCATCAAATGATGTGCATGAGCACAGCTTCTGCCATTCTCCCCACCCGCCCACTGCAAGTGGTGGCTAATCAGTAGTTGTTTATATTTTCTCTGTGCAATGAATGGCTATCCATTAGTAAAGGAGAGAAGGGAACTGAGTGTATCTATTGAACATACTCTGGAAGTATTCAGTAAATTTGAAATTGCTATCAACAAGGCTAATCTAGTACTTGGATGGATCCCAAGAGCACTTGATGAGAAGTTAAAATGTGTTATTTTTATCCTGTAATATTCATTTATAAACACAAACATAGAATATGCTTAAGAGTTTTGAGCACTCTGAATTCAGAATAACATTGATGTATTTGAGAAAGTTTAACAAAGAGCAAAAAGGGTAACTCTGGGACTTGGGACATTAAACTGATAAAGATAGACTCACAGAATTGAACATATTATTACTGGGGAAATGATAATGATAATAGGGATTGTGGCTTGCTGCTTTGAGATCATGAGTGGCGTGGATAATATTGGTTGTAAGCACATTATTTAGCTGAGGCCATGATCACAGAACAAATGAGCAAGTACAAATTTAACAAGCCTCACAGGAATAAGGATGAGAAGAGTTCTCTCCAGACAGTGAGAATGTGAAAGAAACTCCCAGCAAAAGTGGTTAATAGTACTTTGATTAACTAAATGGCGCTCAGTACAATAATATAATTACTGTACTCCAAAGCTTGGTGGAGTACACAGAAAAGCACCAAATCTACACCATAGAAACAAGCCAGTTAACCCAACTGGTTTATGCTGGTGTTTTTATTCTATATGATCCTCTTCTCACTGTAATTACCGCTTCACATCTTGCTCCCATATCCTTCTTTTTATTTCCTCATATATGCATCACACTCCTCCTTGTCGATTCTTTCCTGCTTCAACCATTCCATTTGGCAGCCAGTTTGCAATCTCTGCACACTCTGTGTAAAGAAATTCTTCCTACTTTTTCAATCTGTGTATCTTATATTTATGCCCCCTGGGCTCAGTTACAAGTGGGAACAAGTTTTCCACATGCTTTTTGTGAAACCCCATCATAATTTTAAGCCGTTATCTGTTATTCTTTTCTTTCAAAAATAGGCCTGGTCTTATCTTTCTTGATATTTATATCCTTTTCAATCTGATTACAACATTGTAAACCTTTTCTGTATTTTCTTCAGTTTTTCAATATCCACTTTTGTAGAATGGAGGCCAGATCTGTGCTCAGTATTCCAAGTATGAGTGTAGTAAATGTTCAATATTAATTAAACTTTCCCCATCCCCCAGCTTTTCTATTCTATCCTCTATAAATGAATCCCAATACTTTTAATTGCTTCTTCCAGCAATATTCCAGCAACCTGATTCCCAAATCTCTTTTTTGCCCTGTCCCGTTTGGCATCTCACCTTTGAAAGAGTAAGTGAACTCCTTATTTCTCCAACCAAAATGAAGCACTTCACACTTCACTATCTGGAATTTGAATTGTCATTAATCCAGCACTGCCTGGAGCGAATGCCTGTGCAAATTTCTACACCGTACTTCCAATACCAAGTCCAAATCATATACGGGGAGCTGAACATTAGGGATTATGGAAGGTCAGTTAATACCCCTGAGTTTTCCTTTGGAGCTCAAAGACCAGTTTCAGAGGGATTTGTGTTCTTGGAGGTTATTCCTGGTTGCCATCTTTAAGGGGTTGTGTTGGGCAGAGTTTACAATAGGGCAAACTGTACAACTTCAGAGCAAAGAATGAGATTAGAGGTTTAATGGACAACTGGCATGCCTTGCTGTTTTATATTCCAATGGCTGGAATTTTACAGCCCCACCGTGTTGGGGATGAGGCCATAAAATGCGGCGAGGCATTTTAAACTCCATCCACTTCAGCGGGACCATAAAACCCCGCTGGCGTAAAATCCTGCCCTATGTTTTATGCTGTCCACCTGAACAGCAGTCATGTCAGAAATCATGGAGTCATCCATTTTGCTTTCTTTCTGCTACAGGAAAGATTAAACAAAGATAACAAGAAAGAAAATCAGATGGAAAATTACAATGAGGCCTAAAGAGCACTTTGCATGTTCAGGTATGATGTTCCTCTTTTCCTATTTAAATGAGCCAGTGTTACCATTAAACAGACAGGATCCACAAACAAGCATTCACAGGGTGTAGGATGAACATAGGCTCCTTTCCACTGACCAGGTCTTGCACATGGCAATGTGCTTATTGGAACAATCGCTGAACTGAATGGATTGAGAATTACCAACTCTTTCCTAGGCTGTGTTGTTATATAATCAAGTGGTTGCCATGCTATTCTTTTCCTTCCCTCAGCTGGTAGGATAATTTACTGTTTTAAACAGCTTGAAGCAGAGGAACAGTTTTAGAATTAACCGGCCTGAAGGTAAAACCAGATGAACTGGTACCAGTTGTGAACTGGGAAATGGGATCAACTGGTCCCAAATGAGCTTGTATCTAGTTGATTTGATCCTAATAGAGCCAGTTGAACTTGTGATTTTTACCAGCTGAAGTAAGCTCTTTAAAACTTGACATGAACTCCCAGAATCTCTCTACTTGGCATCTTTTCAATGTGCCCTATTTCTATTTTTCCCACTCTATTACCAAGACAGGTTTTTAATACATTTTAAACGTTACTTTCTGATAATATAGTTAGATTTTAACCACTAGTCTCCTGATTAGGAGCCTAATAAACTTACACCCATTTTCCCCTGCGTAATCCATCTACTCCTAAACTTCTCATCACCTAACTACTTTATATATTGCCTTTCCCCAGTTCTATTCAACCCAGCTGGTATCCTGCAGTGTGGGCCTTGGGCCTGTAGCTAAGCTTCATGCTGTGGTGCATCAATGCACAACACATGTTTGCACAGAGATCCTTTGGCTATTTTGGCAGAAGCATCAAGCCATTTAAAACAGAATACCACCATTATTCAAATAGTTGGCGGGACACAAGGTTTTCTGCAATATCATCTCACAGTGTGGTTTCAGCCAAAATGCTTCCAGTTGAGGTCTTAAATGTACACTTGTAAATGCATATATTTTTTAAAAAGAGCCTGATATTATACAATGGGCCTGAACTTTATATCCTGGCTGGATCTTACCTGTTTTACAACAGTTAGAGTCATAAAAAAGAGGGCAAGGCTTCCTTACCTCCGACTCTGCAGCTCTAGGTGGAAGACCTCAGGAATGCGCTGCCCTAAACAGTTCTGGCCTACCCTGAATCAATAGGGGGGGGCATGAGGGGGTGGTGTATTGGGTGGTCATTGGAGGCATGGTCAGTGAGGGGGCTGGGCCTGGGGTTATCATCAGTGTGATCAGTGGGCGGCTCGCTCTGGGGTTGTCGGTTTAGGGGTTGAGTCAACTGGGACCGTTGGAATGTTGGGTGGTGTCGACTAGTTATGGAGGGTGTAAGATGGTCATGAGGTGGTCATTTGGGGCTGCAGGTGGTCAGCAGGGGATGTCAAGTGGTCAGTGGGGGGTGTCAGGTGGTCAGTGCAGGGATCAGGTGGTCAGGGGGCGTCCCATGGGGGATACGTTCGGGATGGTGTGGGGGTCCCGGGGGGCTCAGCATGTGTCAGTACTATAGTTACCCAGGAGTTAGAAATTGTTTTAAAAGCAAAAAACTGCGGATGCTGGAAATCCAAAACAAAAACAAAAATACCTGGAAAAACTCAGCAAGTCTGACAGCATCTGCGGAGAGGAACGCAATTAATGTTTTGAGTCCGAATGACCCTTCAACAGAACTAAGTAAAAATAGAAGAGAGGTGAAATATAAGCTGGTTTAAAGTGGGGGCTTAGGACAAGTAGAGCCAGTGATAGGTGGAGATAACCAAAAGATGTCACAGACAAAAGGACAAAGAGGTGTTGAAGGTGGTGATATTATCTAAGGAATGGGCTAATTAACCTTCCCCTCTCCATCACTGAACATTCAGTGCTCAGCAAAGGACTTAGTTTCATACCCTTAAGCCCTCATCTCAATGAATTTTGGACTCGGCATGAAGCTGAACTCTTCTTCCGCCGCCTTCATCTCTGCGCTCACTTCTTTGGGCAGGAGTCCTCTCCCCATTCAACAGATCCTTTTACCCACCTCCAATACTCTCCCTCCACCTGGACCCTTCCCTCTGGATTCTTACCTTCTCTTGATCTTTTCATTGAGAACTGTCGGCGTGACATTAGTCATCTCAATTTCTCTGCTCTTCTCACCCATTCTAACCTGTCTCTCTCTGAACTTGCTGCACTCCGTTCTCTCAGGTCCAACCCTGACATTGTCATCAAACCCGCTGACAAAGGTGGTGCTGTTGTTGTCTGGCGCACTGACCTCTACCTTGCAGATGCTGAGCATCAACTCGCAGACACTTCCTCCTACCAGCCCCCGCCTCCCCCCAGCCCCCGGACATGACCCCACCACTGAACATCAAGCCATTATTTCCAGGACTGTCACTGACCTCATATTCTCTGGAGATCTTCCTGCCACAGCTTCCAACCTGATAGTCTCCCAACCTTGGACGGCCTGCTTCTAACTCCTACCCAAAATCCACAAACAGGACTTCCCGGCAGACTGATCATGTCAGCCTGTTCCTGCCCCATGGAACTCATTTCTTGCTATCTTGACTCCATTCTCTTCCCACCTCCATCCGTGATTCCTCTGACACCCTACAACATATCAACAATTTCCAGTTCCCTGGCCCCAACCGCCTCCTCTTCACCATTGACGTCCAATCCCTCTACACCTCCATCCCCCACCAGGATGGTCTGATGGCTCTCCCCTTCTTCCTCGAACAGAGGCCTCAACAATCCCCATCCACCACTACTCTCCTCCATCTGGCTGAATTTGTTCTCACACTGAACAATTTCTCCTTAAACTCCTCTCATTTCCTACAAATAAAAGGTGTAGCTATGGGTATCCACATGGGCCCCAGCTATGTCTGTCTCTTTATGGGGTATGTGGAACATTCCTTGTTCCAGTCCTACTCCGGCCCCATCCCACAACTCTTTCTCTGGTACATCGATGATTACTTCGGTGCTGCTTCACGCTCTCATCTGGACCTGGAAAAATTTATTAATTTTGCTTCCAATTTCCACCCCTCCATCATTTTCACATATTCCATCTCTGACACTTCCCTTCCCTTTCTTGACCTCTCTGTCTCAATTTCTGGTGATATACTGTCCACCAATATCCTACCGACTCCCACAGCTACCTTGACTACAGCTCCTCACACCCTGCTTCCTGTAAGGACTTCATCCCATTCTCTCAGTTCCTTCGCCTCCGTCGCATCTGTTCTGATGATGCCACTTTCAAAAACAGTTCCTCTGACATGTCTTCCTTCTTCCTTAACCTTGGTTTTCCACCCACGGTGGTTGACAGGGCCCTCAACCACGTCCGGCCCATCTCCCGCGCATCCGCCCTCGCACCTTCCTCTCCCTCCCAGAAACATGATAGGGTCCCCCTTGTCCTCACTTATCACCCCACCAGCCTCCGCATTCGAAGGATCATCCTCCGCCATTTCCGCCAACTCCAGCATGATGCTACCACCAAACACATCTTCCCTTCACCGCCCCGGTGGCATTCCGCATTGATTGTTCCCTCTGGGAACCCTGGTCCACTCCTCCATCACCCCCTACACCTCAACCCCCTCCTACGGCACCTTCTCATGCAACCGCAGAAGGTGTAACACCTGCCCCTTTACTTCCCCTCTCCTCACCGTCCAAGGGCCCAAACACTCCTTTCAACTGAAGCAGCATTTCACTTGCACTTCCCTCAATTTAGTCTGCTGCATTCGTTGCTCCCAATGCGCTTTCCCCTACACTGGAGAGACCAAATGCAGACTGGGTGACCGCTTTGCAGAACACCTTCGGTCTGTCCGCAAGCACTATCCAGACCTCCCTGTCGCTTGCCATTTCAATACTCCACCCTGCTCTCATGCCCACATGTCCATCTTTGACCTGCTGCATTGTTCCAGTGAAGCTCAACACAAACACCTCATCTTCCGACTAGGCACTTTACAGCCTTCTGGACTGAATATTGAGTTCAACAATTTTAGATCATGAACTCTCTCCTCCATCCCCACCCCCTTTCCAATCCCCCCCCTTTTTTTCCAATAATTTATACAGATTTTTCTTTTCCCACCTATTTCCATTATTTTTAAATGTATTTCCATCTATTGTTTTATCTCTACCTTTTAGCCTTTTTTGATTCCTTCCCCCCCCACCCCACCCCCACTAGGGCTATCTGTACCTTGCTTATCCTGCTTTCTACCCTTAATTAGCACATTCCTTAGATAATTTCACCACCTTCAACACCTCTTTGTCCTTTTGTCTATGACATCTTTTGGTTATCTCCAACTGTCACTGGCTCTACTTGTCTCACCACCACCCTTCCCCGCCCCCACCACCTGCTCTTAAACCAGCTTATAATTCACCTCTCTTCTATTTTTACTTAGTTCTGTTGAAGGGTCATTCGGACTCGAAACGTTAACTGTGTTCCTCTGAGTAGAAGTTGTTTTAATTCTTCTAACTTTTCCTAGGTAACTATTTCAATTAGACAGTTGGAACCATCCAAAGTTTCCAATTTAAGTTGTACTTTTGGATGGTTCCATATTGCTCAACAGAAGTTTGAACTTTCCGGTCAATTGCCAGGCTATCCTTCCCTGGGGGCTTATGGGTTTGCGGGGTTGGGGGGAGCGGGTCGGGGTTCCCCAGTACATTTTTGGGGTACCCCCAACTACAATCCCCTGGAGCCCAGAAATTATGGTTCTATGTGTTCTTAAACAATGACTGGTTTTGTTATTATATGGCATTACAAGCAAGTTACAACCCATAGTTACTGTATTCATTCATGTACAGTCCACACTTTCATAAAGCAGAAAGTCAATTTAACCTGAGAGTGTAGCCTGTATACAAGTTAATAATTATCTCTTTTTTCTTGCTAGATTAAGATTCAAAATTTGGAATAGAGGTAATGACCTATATTTGGTAAATCTCGTGTAAGAGGTCCCTTGCTTGGGTCTCCGTTTTACTTCAAAACTCAGGATTTCCTATCATCTTTAAGACTTTTCCTTTGTAATGAATCTAAATTCTGACTGTATCCTTCATGTGCTCCCTGCTACGTATTTAAAACTAGAGTCTAACAGTGTGTTGCATACACAACAGCACATATGGTCAAATGTATGACAAGGCCTCTGAGATGTGTGAGTGCTTTAAAGCAAACATAAATTTTGTTATTTTAACTGATAGAAACAGACAGCTTGTGGGGCCTGTTTAATTCCATTTGCAGCAATTGTTTTATTCTTGATAAATGGTGGACACTCATGAAGAGCGAGCTCTCACTATGAAATAGTGACATATGATGGTGACTACACTTAGATTTGTTTCACTACATGTTATATGCTGCTTATTATAAAGTATTAACATAATCAGTGACCTCAAACATCGACAACAACTTATGTTTATATAGTCCCTTTCACATACTTAAACTTCATAAGTTGCTGCTCATGTGTGTAATCAGACATAGATTTACATTGGGTGAAGGAACAAGACATTAGAACAGGTGTTGGTTTAAAGGAGTGTCTTAAAAGAGGAGAGAGAGGTGGAGAGGCTTAGAGTTTCAGAGAAGGAATTAACCGTATAAAAACAAAAAACTGCGGATGCTGGAAATCCAAAAGAAAAACAGAATTACCTGGAAAAACTCAGCAGGTCTGGCAGCATCGGCAGAGAAGAAAAGAGTTGATGTTTCGAGTCCTCATGACCCTTCAACAGAACTGAGTGAATCTTAGGAAAGGGGTGATATATAAGCTGGTTTAAGGTTGGGGGGTGGAGAAGTGGGGGGGGGGGGGTGGTATGGTTGTAGGGACAAGCAAGCAGTGATAGGAGCAGATAATCAAAAGATGTCACAGACAAAAGAACAAAATAACACAGAGGCATTGAAGGTAATGATATTATCTAAACGAATGTGCTAATTAAGAATGGATGGTAGGGGACTCAATGTACAGCTCTAGTGGGGGTGGGGTGGAAAGGCTAGCAGGGCATAAAAGATTTAAAAAATAATGGAAATAGGTGGGAAAAGAAAAATCTATATAAATTATTGGAAAAAACAAAAGGAAGGGGGAAGAAACAGAAAGGGGTTGGGGATGGAGGAGGGAGTTCAAGATCTAGAGTTGTTGAAACCCGCGCTTCCGTCCTCATGCCTTCTCCTCCCTCCCAGAAACATGATAGGGTCCCCCTTGTCCTCACTTATTACCCCACCAGCCTCCGCATTCAAAGGATCACCCTCCGCCATTTCCGCCAACTCCAGCATGATGCCACCACCAAACACATCTTCCCTTCACCGCCCCCCCCAGCGGCATTCCGTAAGGGATCGTTCCCTCCGGGACACCCTGGTCCACTCCTCTATCACCCCCTACTCCTCAACCCCCACCTATGGCACCTCCCCATGCCCACGCAAAAGATGCAACACCTGCCCCTTCACTTCCGCTCTCCTCACCGTCCAAGGGCCCAAACACTCCTTTCAAGTGAAGCAGCATTTCACTTGCATTTCCCCCAACTTAGTCTACTGCATTCGTTGCTCCCAATGTGGTCTCCTCTGCATTGGAGAGACCAAACATAAACTGGGCGACCACTTTGCAGAACACCTGCGGTCTGTCCGCAAGAATGACCCACACCTCCCTGTCGCTTGCCATTTTAACACTCCACCCTGCTCTCTTGCCCACATGTCTGTCCTTGGCTTGCTGCATTGTTCCAGTGAAGCCCAACGCAAACTGGAGGAACAGCACCTCATCTTCCGATTAGGCACTTTACAGCCTTCCGGACTGAATACTGAATTCAACAACTTTAGATCTTGAACTCCCTCCTCCATCCCCACCTCTTTTCTGTTTCTTCCCCCTTCCTTTTGTTTTTTCCAATAATTTATATAGATTTTTCTTTTCCCACCTATTTCCATTATTTTTAAATCTTTTATGCCCTGCTAGCCTTTCCACCCCACCCCTACTAGAGCTGTACCTTGAGTGCCCTACCATCCATTCTTAATTAGCACATTCGTTTAGATAATATCACTACCTTCAACGCCTCTGTGTTATTTTGTTCTTTTATCTGTGACATCTTTTGTTTATCTGCCCTCATCACTGCTTGCTTGTCCCTACAACCACACCACCCCCCCACTTCTCCCCACCCCCCCCCCCCCCACCTTAAATCAGCTTATATTTCACCCCTTTCCTAAGATTCACTCAGTTCTGTTGAAGGGTCATGAGGACTCGAAACAGAATTAACCCTAGATGGCTAAAGGCATGGCCATCAATTGTGGGTGAAGGAGGTGAGGATGACCAAAAGGCTGGACATTAAGGAAAGTTTGTGTCGGGATGTAGAGCTGGGGAGGTTACAGAGGTAGGAAGGGATTTGAACATGAGGATGAGAATATTAAAATTGAGGCATTGCTGGACCAGCAGCCAATCGTAAGACACAAGATGAAGATGCCTATATCTTTGGGTTTGACAATGCTATCAATTAAGATTTGAGGGTTACATTTGAAACCCATCTTTCACCACACGAAGGATTAGAAACCTTGCATTCTGAAGATACACATTTCTGCTTTGGAGTTGTTGATGGTAATTTTCGTCTGATTTGTGTTGTGGATTTTATGTAGAAACCCTGCTTTTACCACAGAAGAGCAATGTTGTATGCTTTCTATAAAGGGCACCTGACTCTCAATATCAGCTTTATACCCTAGCGGTGAATTGAAAATTCCCTCTGTTAAATTTGTAATTAATGCTGTGTTGGTGAAATGCTCTGCATGTTGCCTTTTGCAATATGTTACAGTGAACGTTCAAAGCATTGTTTGTACCAATTTCAATCAGTACACTAGTCAATGCTTGTTTTATTAATGGGAGTTAAATCAATCACATGGGCCATTTAATTCACATGCCTCAGGCGTGATATCCATTTCAGAATACTTTGACAGAAGAATTTTTAAAGATTGAGCTATTGACCTTTGTGGATCTTATTATAAATGGGGAGGGGAAGGAATTAACACTTGAAGAGTGGTTTGTGCAAATAGTAAGCTCCTTACAGACTTACACAAGGACCATGGGGGCAGGACCGGAAGTGTGGATAGGAAAACCACCATTGTAGAGTAGCCTGCCAGCTTGCTAGCACCTTCCTGACCCTGTGCCATTTTCAAGGAAGTTGGGTTAGAGGTGCAATGACTACCTGCCCACAAATGATAGGTAGCCAATTTAAGCAATCAATGGTCCTATTTAGGTGCCTCTCCCATGCCAACTGGAATGCTCCAGTCAGTAATTGGGTCTCCCATGCTGGAGTGAAAGGCAGCAGCCTTCCAGCAGCAGGCCGGGGATGGGGGATGCGCTACTGTTAGAGTGGAAGCCGTAAAGTCCCAACCCACTGTTGGTGCATGAAGATTGGCACAGCTGCAGCCAGAGGCTGCCCTATGGAGAGGACTCCCTTCACATTGTGGTCTGGCAGCTGTGACAACTTTTATTTTCCAGACTTTTAGTGGTGGTGAGAAGGCACTTCCATCTTGAAACACCCCCTCTGTCCCTTACCTGCACCGGCAGGCTGTCTCTCTCTCTCTATCTCTCTCTCAGTGCTAGATGACCTCCTCAATTGGATGCTGAGCAGACTTTCTGGCCATTTATTGGCCATTCTTACAAAAACAAGTCAGATGACTATTTCCATCATGGTGCAAGCATTTGAACTCAGGATCGGAGTGCTGACCCCAAAACAAAATTCCTGCCCAGGATATATTTCAAACCTACTGGGGCTCTGGTAGTTTTTCCAACATTGTAAAGGTAAGACAGGGTTAAGGATCTCTTTTAGTTTGCTTTTGAGCGAAATATCTCTTATAGTTCAGCTTTACTTTAGGTATAAGAGTCTTGTGAGTTTCAATAATAGGATTAAAAACTGTCAGCACAGCACCATTGTTCTATAATAGCTGCTGGGAAATTGATAAAAAGTTTAAGTTCCATATGAGTCAGACATTGTAGAAGGTTTGAGGAGAAAAATCTATACAGGCAGAATTAGTTACAGGCCAACTGGAAGAACCTTCACAAAATGAAGCACACTAGCAAAGACAAAGGAGAATGTGTAAAAAGGGAACTGACAAACTTTGACAGGTTTTGAGTTTGTTCCTATTGTCTTCAAGTGATGTTTTTTTATTATTTGGGACCGGCCTAGCATTGTGCCCTTGAAGAACAAAGAAAAGACACTTCATTTTCCAGACTTGCTGCAAAATTACATCTGTCGACAACCTTTCACCAACCAAACATATTCTGATTCTGTGGGCAGAAATTTTCATTTGATGTGTGGAGGATGAGTCCTGCACGTCCGCGCATAAAATGATGCACGATGTCACCACGCGCCATCGCGATATTTCGCAGGGTGTGTACGCGATGAAGTCTGATGTGCTCCCGCCATTAATTAACGGGCCACTTAAGATCCTTTAGTCTTCAACTGATGCTAATTTTTCAGCGCCTGTGCGATCCTCGGGTCGGCGCAACAAGAAGGCGGCTAGGAGACATTTCTGTTAGCTTCATCCATGGGCAGGATAAGAGGACTCAGTGGGGTTGTGAATCTGGTCTTTGAAGTATTTATTGGGGAAATTCTTAAAATTTGCCTGTGTGATCTGCAGTAGTTCAGAGGGCATCACAGCAGCTTTTACTGGACTCTTAACCTTCAGATCAGCACTCTACAGTGAGGAAGCTTTTCTGGGCCTGTAGCTTTCAGGAAGCCTTCCCTTAGCCTGGATATGAGATCTGATCTGTCCACTGGAGGCAGCTCCTCTGAGGAGGAAGGGAGGGATAGAAGAGGGGAGGGGGCCTGGAGTGCACATTCAGCAACCAGGGGAGTCACCTTTGGGAGGACAGGCGCCGGCACAAGGGGCGCAGGACCAAGAGGTAGTCCAAGGTGGAAGGGGCCGCAGAAGACGCCACTATCCTACTGCCAGGGTATACAGGCAGTGAAGCAGTTACCTCAATATGTCTGAGGTGCAGTGCCGAAGGAGGTTCTGACTGTCAAGGGAGACAGTCAACTATATCTGATAAGATGATTGGCCCTGAGATCTCCCCTAACTGTGTGTGTGGACACCCCATGCCAGTGATTCTGAAGGTCACAGCTGCCCTCAACTGCTATGTCTCTGTCTCCTTCCAGGGATCGGTGGGTGATCTTTGTGGTGTCTCCCAATCAGTTGTCCACATTTGTGTCAAGCAGGTCACAGATGCTCTGTTCAGATGCGCATTGACCTTCATCCACTACCGCTGGGACCAGGAAAGCCAGGCACAGCGAGCCTGAAGCTTTGCGGCCATTGCTAGCTTCCCCTGTGCCCAGGGTGCAATAGATTGTACACATGTGGCCATCAAGGCGCCAGCGGGTGAGCCCGGTGCCTTCGTCAACAGGAAGGGCTTCCACTCCATGAATGTGCAGATAGTGTGTGATCACAGGATGCTGATTCTACAAGTCTGTGCAAGGTTCCTAGGCAGCTCTCACTATGCCTACATCCTCACACACTCACAGTGGGGTCTCTTCAGTGCTCCGACCCAGCTTGATGGATGGCTGTTGGGTGACAAGGGCTTTCCCCTCAGAAGGGCGCTCATGATGCCAATCTGCCATCCAAGAACAGAAGCTGAGCAGCGGTATCATAGGAGCCATGCCTCCACAAGGGCTGCGGTGGAGAGAACCATCAGTCTTCTCAAGATGTGCTTCCAATGCCGGGACTGCTCAGGGGCCGTACTCCAGTAACCCCCACGTCATGTGTCGGTGATAGTGGAAGCATACTGCACTGTCCATAATCTTGTGCTGGAAAGCGGGGATGCAGTGGACCATGAAGATGTCGACACAGTGGCTGCGGCTGCACACGATGAATCCAGCAGTGAGTCCGAGGAGGAGCATGCACTGGGAAATGCTGAGGGGGTAGATGCTGACCTGGGCATGCTCCAGGGAGACAGGGACACCCAGGAGGCTTTAATCAAATGAATCTTCAGCTAGAGATAGATCACCAGGACAAGCCTGGGCTGATGCCTCGACCCTCAACACATAAGTGCAAAATCTGCCAGGTCATCAGCAGTAACTAAGGGCCTTGTACATAAAGATGAATGTCCAAATAAACACTCATGACACTTTTCTTAAACATACACATGCAAAAGAAATGAGGCACCCTCAGTCATGGTCACACATCTGGCAT
This sequence comes from Carcharodon carcharias, assembly GCF_017639515.1. Lineage (NCBI taxonomy): Eukaryota > Metazoa > Chordata > Chondrichthyes > Lamniformes > Lamnidae > Carcharodon > Carcharodon carcharias. Next base: position 67,510,778 of record NC_054480.1, on the reverse strand, counting down.
TTAATGTGTGAATCAGAAGTTCTCACAATTATTAAACAATAATGTAAACAATCCAAAATAAATCATAATCAACCTAATCTCGGGCCAACAGAAAAGCACCAGTGAAAACCCATTGTGTGCCTAATGTGCCTTATGCTTTCATTTCCGGGTGCTATGTCTTGATGCTGCCCCATTGCTGGGAGTGGCATCTGAGTCAGCCTGCTGACTCTGCTGTCCTGTTGGCCTCGATGACCTTGGCGGCCGCCCTCTGGCCTGTGGATCCTGTGCTGGCCCCGCCTGGGAGGGAGCTGCCAGTTCCACAGCTGGCATCTCCCTAGTCCTCGCAGCCTCACCGGATGATACAGTCACTGGGAGAGCGGCGAAGGCGCTGCCGCCCTCATCTGGAGTCCCTGAGAGGAGCCCGCAGAGATGACAGGCAGCTGCTGCACCGATGTGATGCAGCTTCAGACCTCCCTGTTCACCGTGGATTGGTGGGCAACGAGCTGGGAAGCTTGATGCCCAGACCATCTTCCACACTGGCACAGACCATCTGAGGTCAATGCTGATGTGAGGGCTTGCTGGTCAGAGCGCATCCCCAGGAAGCCCTGGCAGGTCTCATGGACTAGGCTCTCCATGGGAATCGCCACTCTCTCCATGGAGGACACATGGCACTCGGACATATGGCTCATTGCTTCAGCGATCATCCGCGTAGAATCCTCCACCATGGATACCAAGTCAAGCATAGTCTCCCAGGTGCTCCCACACACCCGGCCGCAATTCCTGCACCTGCTGCGTTGCAGATGACTCCAGAGGCACATCATCAGGCAGCGACTGAGCATGTGCCTGGACCCCTGCTGTCCTCTGAATGCTGGCACCATGGGCCCTCTCTGTCTCTGCCAGCTCCTCCAGTGACTATGAAGTGCCCTTACCACTGTGCCCTGGGACACTAGCCTATGTTCTAATTTCCACCGAGGTGCTAGTATCTGCACTGGTGCCTGCCTGGCAGGGATGGTGTGACACTGGTGAGTCTTCACGCTCCTTGGGTGTGAGAGGGGGCATCTGCTGCTGCTCCTCCTGGCCATGCTCTGATGATGCTGAAAGGAAGAACCAGGACAGTGGATCAGTTAGCGAGCAGATAGTGACAAACTTCCCCTGGCTCATTATGCGCTCAACCTTCCATAAGCAATGGCCCAGTAATGTTGCAACAATAACTAATTTAACAAGCTTCATTGCTATGGCTGTTGGGAGGACAATGCGAACCTCACTGTTGGCCTTAAATACCTGGCTGCGCATGGTGCCTCTCCAGCTCAAGGGCCTCCTGCTCGAAACAGCTTAATATGAAGAGCTGTGCCTGGCCACCCTCAGTCCTCACACACTCGGACACATTATGAGCATTCTTCTCCTGGGAAAGAGAGAAGACCATTCATTAGGTTAAATTGCACATGGATTCTGCACGCGCACGGCCCACCCCAACAAGAGTGGGACATATCAGGCCTCCAAAGCCTCCTTTCCCCGCTGCTGCTGATCACTCACATAAAAATGCTGGGCCTGCTGCCCCCCCACCCCACCACCCACCACCCCCCCCCCCCCCCACCCCCCCCCACAACCCCCCCACCACCCCTGCTCCCTTGGACACATCCTGCGAACATCACATTAGGAACCACACGGTATTTCCTTCCATAGCAAGGAGGTGTAAGCACACGCAGGATAGAAGGCAGCAGATGGTTCTGTGCCATGACACCTTGAGGCTCCCCTTCCACCATCTCATCACCCTGAATAGGACATGCCCTGGAGTTCTGAGTAGGTGCAACTCCTCCAGGTTGCCCCCAAACCAGTCATGTGCGACTAAGAACAACACATGGTGCGGGGGTGAACTCATCTCCTCATGACCCACTTAGGCTGACCTCAGCATGGGGACTATTTGCTTGCCCACCCAGCGAAGGAAAAATGCCCTAAATGATTCAATGCAGTCACAACAATAAGACTTGGGGGGGTGCTCAGAGGGTAAGGCTACCTGTTGAAGCGCTTGCGGGAGCTCACCACCTTCGCCACCTCCTCCCAGGCACATTTGGTCATGTGGGGGGGACTCCTCCTCCCATCCTGCACGACCAACACCTCCCACTGTGCTGCCACCTCCTCGAGGAGGGCAGCAAGGCAATCATCAGAGAAACGAGGGGCGCTTTGGCCCACTGCTGGCCTTCCCTCCAGCCTGGCCTGCTCACCCGAACCCCTCTGGTGCGGCCTAGAACTGGCCAGTGTGCCAGGCCTTCTTTTAAACAGACTGCCGGGTCGCCATTGGACCCAGTGGTCTGAGCATGACTGCCGCAGACCCCACACTCCCGCTATTCAGGGGAGTCGGCAAATACGCTCGGTTGGGCTTAGTAGGCCCACTCGCGTAAAATGGCGGAGCGGATCTGATCACGGGCGGCGATAGTGCACCTGCCTGCGCCCACTCCTGCTCTCCCCAACCCTGCCAAACGGAAAATCCTGGCCTGTGTGTCTGATTCTGTGTAATAAGATCTGACCGTATTCGATACATTTGAATCTTACTGTGCACAGGAGCTTAGATGAATTTGCATCTGTCAGGATCCATTGGTTTGAGAATAAACATTTAGAAATATTCTTTTGAATGTCAATGTTTCAGTTGAGCAACCAGGAAGATACAAATGAGAGAAGCCAATTAGTCTACAAACAAGCTGTGAGCTACTTGTAAAATTGTTTTCGACCACAATTAACCTGATTATTGTCCTTTAACCTCCTGCAGTGGTATTTCTTCCCACTTTTGCACTGTTAACATTGGAATCTTCCAAGGATCTATCACCGCTGCCTCGCCCTGCCCCCATCCCACCATTTCTCATCTACATGCTGTCCCTCGGTGGCCCCATCTGATCACATGTATGCTGATGGCACCCAGTTCTATCTCATCGTAACCTCCATCAAGCCTATCCAGTGTCTCTGGTTTGTCACATTCTGCTTGTATGACATTCAGTACTAGATAAGCAGAAATTTCCTCCAATTAATTATTGAAGACCAAAGTCATTAGGCCTGTGGAAGATGGTGGGTTTTGAATGAGTTACAATCTTGCCTAATGTGTTTGGTCCATGCCATGAAATCCACTACCTAGTCACCAACCCCAGCATAAAACAAAATAAAAGGCTTGCATTTATACCGTGCTTTTCATGACCACCAGACATCTCAAAGTACTTTCAAACTATTGAAGTACTTCAGATGTGTAGTCACTGTTGTAATGTAGGAAATGTGGCATCCAATTTGCACACAGCAAGCTCTCACAAACAGCAATGTGATGATAACAAGTTAATCTGTTTTTGAGATGTTGATTGAGAAATATTATTTGACAGGACGCCAGGGATAGCACCCACCCCCCCTTCCCCCACCCCCCCAACTCATATTTGAAATAGTGCCATGGGATCTTCTGCATCCACCCAAGCAGGCACCGAAGCAACAGGTCAGTTTAACACCTCATCTGAAAGACAGTACCTCTGAAAGTGTAGTACTCCCTCAGTACTGCACTGGAGTGTCACCCTTGATTTTTGTTCTCAAGCCCTGTACCCGGAACTTGAAGTACTCAGTGTGCTACCAACTGAGGCAAAAATGGCACTCGTCATGTTCTGTGACCACTGCCTGAGGCTGAACCACACTAATTGCAATGGAGGCATCCTATTTGAATCTGAGCTGAGCTTCAGGTTGCATAGTATCTCCACCACCAAGACAGCCAACTTTCACGTCTTAAATATCACCAATCTCCACCCTGCCTAAGCTTATCTGCTGCTGAAACTCTCATCCATGTCTTTTGTAAAGAACATATTTTTATTTTTTCTTGGACTGTGGCTTTAAAAACTACCATGGCTGCTCAATGGAGCAGGAAGAAGAAAATCTACAATGTTGCTATCTCCTGGAACAGTGTGTGCCAGGTTAGATGGAATAGCGCTGGAATGGAGACCTGGTTTAAGATGGCAGTTTGATTGGCTCCTGACCAAGTGACCAGGTTCTGAATGAGGATAGTGCAGTAGATCATCTCTCCTAGTCTGAAAAGAGGAAAGACCTGAAACTTCTCTCTCTCTCCTGTGTTTTGTAAGACTCCAGTAATCCTGCCATAGTAGCGAGCTGGCTATTCCTCACATCGCTGTATCCTGCTTTCTTTGAGAAACACCTGTCAGGAGGAAAAGGGGAAAAATCACCAGTAGAGACATTAAAAGCAAGTTTCAACCAGAGAACCACAAACTGCAAGTGCTGGGAGACCACATCGTGTCAGCCACAACAACCTGCAAGGAATTTGGAAAAGTAGTCAAAAACAACTCATCTAATCCTGTACTCCAGATTGGTGCTATTGAACTGCTTTATCTCACCCTTAAAATCCAGGTTTTGTGTGTCTTAAGTGTGTGTGTGTGTGTGTGTGTGTGTGTGTGTGTGTTTAAGAAGGGGTAGAGTTTTAAGTTATAGAGTTAAAAGTTCGCAGTTCATATTGCTTTCTTTTGCCACTGGTAAATAAACTCTATTTACTTAAGTTTACAAACCTGATGCTCATATTTTTTTAAATAAATTATACAGTTAGCTAGAATTGCAGCAGTTTGGTGTCTGATTAAACTTCTCACATTGGTCTCAGCTTGGGGAGCAGTGGGGCTTGATACTACAGTGCACTATTCCCAGTGAGCTGTGACACTTTGTTACCTCCAGGCTTGACTATTCCAATATTCTTCACACTGATCTTCTACCTCGCGCCCTCTGAATACGTAAGCTGATCCCAAAATCTGCTGCCCGTATCAGCAAGTAATTAAGCAGGCTAATGGAATGCTATCCTTCATCACGAGAGGAATTGAACATAAAAGTAAGGAGGTTTTGCTTCAGTTATAGAGGGCGTTGGTGAGACCACATCTTGAATACTGTGTGCAGTTTTGGTCTCCTTATTTAAGGAAGGATGTAAATGTGTTGGAGGTGGTTCAGAAGACCTTTACTAGATTGATGCCTGGAATGAGTGGGTTGCCTTATGAGGAAAGGTTAGACAGACTGGGCTCGTTTCCACTGGAGTTTAGAAGAATGAGGGGTGATTTGATTGAAGCATATAAGATCCTGAATGGTATTGACAGGTGGACATAGAAAGGATGTTTCCTCTGCGGGGGTGAGTCCAGAGCTGAGGGCACTGTTTTAAAATTAGGGGTCGCCCTTTTAGGATAGAGATGAGGAGAAATGTTTTCTCTCAGAGGATTGTGCGACTTTGGAACTCTCTGCCTTCGCAGATGATGGAGGTGGGGTCGCTGAATATTTTTAAGGCAGAGGTTGATAAATTCTTGTTGGCCATGGGAATCAAAGGTAGCTGGGAATGTTGAATTCAAAGCACAAACAAACCAGCCATGATTCTATTGAATGGCAGAGCAGACTCAAACGGCCGAATGGCCTACTTCTGCTCCTATTTCATATGTTCGTATTTGGTATGTTCATATCCTAAGTTGCATCAAGTTCTGTTCCTCCATTACACCTGTACTCACTAACCTACATTGGCTCACAATCTGGCAATGCCTCGATTTTAAGTTCTCATTTTTGTTTTCAAATCCTTCCTTGGTCTCAGCTTCCCTATATAGATAGTCTGTTCCAGCCCTACATGTCTCTCTATAATCCTTCAACTCTTGTCTCTTGGACACCCTGATTTTCACCGTTCCACCATTATTGGCAGGACGTTCAGCTGCTTCTGCACTGAAATCTGGAATTCCCTCCATAAATCTTTCCACATCCCTCTCCTCTCCTTTAAGATGTGCCTTAAAAATTTCCTCTTTCACCCAGATTTTGGCCATCTATCCTAATACTCCTATGAGGCTTGGTATCAGATTGTGGGTGATAAATCTCTTGAGGAGCTCTTTGTCTCTTTGGGACATTTACTATGTTAAAACGTATTGGCCTGTATTTTCTAATATGAGGAGTGGTGAATGACTCAACTTAAGATGCTGATGTGCCTCAGGACACTGAGCAAGCCCCGATGCACACATCAGCATGGTCCTTATGCGGGAAATTTAAACTTCCCATTGCTGTTTTCACCCTGTACAGACTGCCGCACGATTCCCTACAAGAGCGTGATGAGATGATCATTTTCATTCAGACTTGTGCGGTTTTCCCTATACTTCCCTCAGCTGTTTTTTCACACAGATTTATTTAGAGCTTTTTCTGGCAGGTATAAAACCTGTGAAGGAGCACAGTTCAGGGTGGATCAGCTGGAGTGTCATAGCCTCAAGCATCATGACAACCCCAGCAACCTTCATCCCCCCCTCCTGACAATGTTCACTTCTCCTCATCCCTGACAACGTTCACACGCTTCCTGACAAAGTCAACTATCCCCTCTCTCCCGACAATGCTCATCCCCTCCTGACAATGTTCACACCTTGCCTAACAATGTTCAGCGCCCCCCCCCACTGACAATGCTCTCTTCCCCTCACCTCCACCCCCCGACAATGCTCATTCCTCTCCTGACAATGCCACCCACCCCCCACTTCCTGACAATGTTCATCTCCCACCTGAAAATGCTCACTCCTCTCACCCGCCCCCCCCAAACAAAGTTCATCCCACCTCCCATGTGCTCTTCCATTCCACTGCTGACCGGAGTACATGGGCCAATGTTGTTTAGAAAGAAAAGCTTACGTTTATATTAATGCCTTTCATCAGGACATCCAAAAGTTAATGTGTTTTTGTTTTAGGTTTATTCACTGTTGTAACATAGGAAACACAGCAGCCCATTTGTGCACAGCAAGATCGCACAAACAGCTATGTGCTAATAACCATATAATATGCTTTAGCGATGCTAATTGAGGGCTAAAGTTGGGCAGGAATCCAGGACAATTTCCTGCTCTTCTTCAAAATAGTGCCTTGGGATCTTTTACATCCACTTGTGAGGGCAGACAGACCCTCGATTTAACATTGAATCCAAAAGGCAGCATCTCTAACTCCCTCGGTGCTACCCTGAATGGTCAGCCTCCATGGTTTTGTGTTCAGACCTCTGGAGTGGGACTTGAACCCACAACCTGCTAACTCAGAGGTGAGAGAGCTAACCACTCGACACCGGATTTGAAATATGATGCCAATATTTCACAAATAAACAATATGATGGGTAAAGTTCTGAATGAACAAGAAGTAAAGATTATCGTAACTAACTAAAGGAAAACAAATTGTGTTCAGGAAAGATAAAGAAATATTGACCTGAATTTTCATCCACAAGGCGGATAGTCGGAGTTGGGAAAATTCCTGGCTTGACCACCAGCCTTGGGAGAAAGTGTGCACAAAGATGGGATCTTCATTGCCAGGTGGGCTGGTGTGGGCTAGAGTCAGGCCAGCCAATGCAGAAAGAAGTTCAGACACAGCCATAGGGTGTTGGGTGCCTGATGTGGGCTGTTTAAAAGGTGCTGTGGACTTCGTTCCAGTTAAAATAAAAGACAAAGGCTCGACGGTGCTCACCCCTCACTGACAACACACTTCCCACACCAAATTCATGCTGCGTCATGCCCCCATGCTTAGCTGAGAGCCCAGAAACCCATTACTCTTGTTGAAACAGCTGAGCTCCAGGAAAAGCATTACTTGATTGACAGCTTTGGCTCTCTGAACTCCGCAGTCAATTTCACAATGTTTATTTACACAAGGTTAAGTGTTTAAAGGGTTTGTGGTTTGTGTTACTGATACTTTTAAGAATCTGGATGGTTGACACTTTTATTGCCTTATAATGAAATGACTTTTTTTTAACAAAGTGAAAAGTTACAAACGAATGAATGGCTTTTTTAAACATTTTTTTTTTACACATACCACTGTCACTATAAGGTTTATTGATCCTGTACAGTGTATAGTAGGTCAATGGGGATCAAAGCGCTATAGCTTGGCATAGGGAGCATGAAGGGCCAGGGGCTGGGGGATGGGGGGTGGCGGGTGGAGTACCATAGCTTGTCAGGGGATATGAGAAGCCATGGGGAATGGGTGGAGCACCATAGCTTGGCATTGGAACATGAGGGGCCATGGGTGATGGGTGCAGTGTTACAGTCGGCATAGCGGGAATCAGGGGCCAGGAGGTTGGGGAAGGGCAGAGCTTGGCATAGGGAATATGAGGGGCCATGGCAGGTGGTTGGGGGAAGGCCTTGCCTTGGCATGGGAGCATGAAGAGGACCTTTGAAAATTACCTTTTAAAAGGCCCCTCATGCAGACTAGGGTTCATATGACTCCTCTGTGAACCACATCTCTTAAACTTCGCACGACTCCTTGAAAATTGTGGAGGAGTAGGACATGCCTATCTCCGCAATGGACCTGGCCAGGTCTGGAGTGCCAGGTGTCGCCGCTTGACAGGAGCCAGCCGTACCCTTTAAAGGTGCTCCCAAAAATCAGACAGCCTGGAAATGGGGTTGGAAATCGTGGAATTGGGACCCACCCATCATTTTTTTAGTCATCCCAACTTGGTGAAAGTTCAATCCACTGAAACAGAAAAATCTCTATCTAACCTTCAGGTGCCTAGACATCTCCTGGAAAATCTGAAACAATTTCTATACTATAAGGAAGTGTATCCAGCAGCTTGTATAACAGCGGAAAAAATGTATTGATCAAAGAATCCATTCTCCTCAATGTTATTGTGAAAGAAGGATTAATACTTATGAGAATTTCTGCTTTGGGGTGAGGGATAATCTGATCCTGGATGTAATGATGAATATATTTGAGAGAGAATGTAACCCTAAATCAAATATAATCTATGAAAGGCACATTTATAACATTACATGAGCAAAGAAAATGGAAAAAGCAGTGATCAGAATTAAGGTCTCTTAGTTCCACCTGTGAATTCAGTGAAGTGACAAAATCACCACAAAGGAACAGAATAATTCATGAAAAGGAAATTCTGTGAAAAAAGACCTGCTGATTTTAGATAAGTAGGGTGACAGAAGCAACACAAGGGCAGCCAAAATAGATCCACTCCAGCAGATGTTAAAAAATAAATTAAGAACAAATCAATGGAAAATCTGAAATAAGACCATCAGGAACAAGAGAAAGCCATTCAGCCTCTCATGCCTGATCCGCCATTCAATTAGATTATGGCTGATCTGCACCTTGACTCCATTTACCCTCTTTTGCTCCTTAACTGATCATATCCCTAACTAACAAACAGCTGCCTATCTCAGTCTTGAAAACTCCAATTGGCCTCTAGCATCCATAATGTTTTAAGGATGAAAGTTTCAAATTTCTACTACTTTTTTATGATCTAGCTCAAATTTTAAGATACTGTGGCAATTTCTTGATTTCCCAACCAGAGGGAATAGCTTCTATCAGTCAAAGTTAATGGGAAGGGTGAAACAGGAAAATCCCACAGTAAAAATAATGGCCAGCTTTTGCAGTCTGTGGTAAAGCAATAATGTTCACTGCTGACTGCACTGAGAAATACAAACTTACCTAATTGGTTGGCTGCAGTGAGAACTTCAACATCTCGCTGCAACATAGCCTACTGATGACAGTGTTGTGTTTTATGTCTTGGAGATATGCAGAGATGACACCAGTTTCTAGTCTGAACAGGAGTTGTATTTACAAATGTTGTTACAATGTCTGCAACGCAAGCTTCAAGCTGCTTCTTTCGGTTTAGTTTCTCTTTCTCACTGTCACCACACCCAGATTTGACTAACAGCACATAGCATAGAGAAGAGTCAACAGAGACACATAGTCAAACACCAAACAATTCAGTTGAACACTACAGCCTTGATTATTGCCATGATGGTGAGGGGCTCTCCATCACGGCAAAAATCTAGAAAATGTTCAAAAGTTGTAAGCCCTACCCCCAAGCCTGTCATTTCCCATCTTCGTGAGGGCAAGACTGGAGTCGGGCCAGGGTTCAAGCATGCATGGTTCATGGGCGCAGCTGGCCATTTAAGTCACCGGCTGCCTCCACTCGAGTGGGATTTTGGAAGAACAGGAGTGTGGAATCCAAAGTGTGCAGAATAGAACAGGTAAGAAGAGATCTGAAATTTGTGTATGTGTTTAAATAACCAGTGAACCCCTTTAGATAGTTAAGATAGCCCTTTGGATAGGCTCCCAGGATACTTTGGGTGAGGTAATGCACCCTTTGGGAGAGGTAAGGTACCCTTTAGGATTATTAAAAGTGATCATGATTATGCACGTTTTCCACACAAAATCATTGGAACTGCCCAGCTGTCAAGGAGCTGTTAAAGAACTGTGCAGATATCAATGAACAATCAAGGAACTGCCTAAATATCAATGAACTCGCCAGCTGTCAAAGAACTGGCAAGGAACTGTCCAGCTGCCAAGGAAATGTTAAGGAGCTGTCTAACTGTCAAACCTGTCAAAGCTACCCAGGAATGTCAAACCTTCAAGGAACTGTCCAGCGATACTAGATGAGTTGGCACTGGGCAGGGGGTAAGGGCAAGGGGTGGTGGATGGGGCATGAGTTGCCACTAATTTGGCAGAGGGAGTATGGGGTCATGTGGGGGAGCATGGATTGACATACGTTGGCATGGATGAGGCATAGGGAGTATGTGGGGGTTGAGGGCCAATGAGGGATGAAGGCTGGACAAATGTTTTTTGTTTTAATATTGATTTTTATTTATTTAAACACAGTGCCAGGGCACAGGGGCAGGCCTTGCACCCCGCCCACCTCCACATCTGGCAGCCTGAGCATTCGTTACGGGGTCGAGCTCCCAGACTCCTGCTTCAGCCCACTACCCCTGACCAAAAATCTGACCCGTGGGCAGCTATTTTTAATGGTTGGATTCGCCAAGCCGGGAAATCACCCAAATCGCCAAACCCGACCCAGGATGAAAAGCTGGGCCAACATCTTTTTCCGCTTGTAAAACAAAAAGACGCTATGAGGTAGATGATCAACATCATGATCACAGATCAGAAAAGGAAATGTATCCTCATAATCACTGTCCTCAAAATATCCTGTTCTACTCACTATCTAGCTCTTGCGTTCTACTTTGTGTTGCCACCAACAGGTAAGTGTTAATACCTAGCAACCACTTGATCTGCTTTGACCCCAATAGAGATGGGGTAAGTTTGTAGTCATGGTTTGGCTGTTTGACGTAAACCCAAATTCCAACTTCAAATTTTAGTTTCCTTGCACCTGTTCGCTTGTCGAAGTATGCTTTTGCTTTACTTTGTCACTTTCCAGTCTCTTAGGACCATAAGTTCTTATGATCAAAATTAACGGGAGCAGGAGTAGGCCATTCAGCCCATTGAGCTTGCTCTGCTGTTCAGAAAATTTATGGCTGATCTGATTATGGCCTCATCCACTTTCCTGCCTGTCCGCCATAAACTTTGCTGGTCAAAAATCTGTCTAATTCAGCCTTGACTATATTCAATGACCCAGCCTCCACTATTGTCTGTTGAAGTGAATTTCACAGACTAATGATCCTCTGAGAGAAGAAATTTCTCCTCACTTCCATCTTAAATGGGAGAACACTTGTTTTTAAACTTTGTCTCCTAGCTCTGGATTCTCCAATGAGGGGAAACATCTTCTCAGCATCTATCCTGTCAAGCCCTCTCAGAATCTTATGTGTTTCAATAAGATCACCTCCCATTCTTCTTAACTCCAGTGAGTATAGGCCCAAATTGCTCAACCTTTCCTTATAAGACAGCCCCTTCATCCCAGGAATCAGCCTAGTGAACCTTCTCCAAACTGCTTTCAATGCAAGTATATACCTGCTTAAGTAAGAAGACCAAAACTGTACACGTTACCCCAGGTGAGGTCTAATCAATTCCCTGTAGAGTTGTAGCAAGACTCCCCTACTTTTATACTCGAACCTCCTTGCAATAAATGCCAACATCCATTTGTCTTGCTAATTACTTGCTATACTTGCATGCTAATCTTTTGTGATTTATGTACAAGGACATCCAGATTCCTCTGTACTGCAGCATCCTGCAGTCTCTCTCCATATAAATTTTGATTCTTCCTGCCAAAGTGGACAACCTCACTTTTCCACATTATACACCCCTTGAGATCAGTTTTCAGTTTTTTATGATAATTTTAAATACTTCAAGGACTTATAAAAAATACCTTAAAACACTATCTAAAGATTTTATAAACCTCATTAGCTTCTATAACAAACTTTGACTGCCCAGAATTTTTTTAGCTTCACTCACAATTTATTTTCTCCTCTCGTTTCTGCAGTTTTAACCGCTCAATTTAATTATATTTATTTTTTGCCCACTAGACTTTATATAAAGCTTAAGATATTTGATACTTTCTCTTATCTCTGAGATTTTTGCATCATTTGATTTTAAGTCCTTTAGCTCCCATGTCTTTTACCTGAACTTTAGCCTGAGTATCCTTTCCAGTTTTCCCAGGGAATTTAGACTATCTCCCTCCCTCCTTCTCTCAACCTCTCACCTCTTTACTCACGGCAGAGTTGATCGAGTTGTGGGATCTGAGAGATGACCAGTGGTTGGGCAGGATCCACCACTTCCTGGCCCCATCCGATTTCTAACCCCCGCTGTGCTTCTTCCATTTAATTCAGAACTGTGTCCATGCCTTGAGGAAATATGGTGCAGTTCTTGTTTAACTGTTAGACAGACAATAAGAGACATTGGCTCAGATCTTCTGAGCAGCAACAATGATGAGCGGATTGCAGCTGTTCTCGAAGATTCCCCCAAGTTTATGCTGCTATGCATTACTTCTGGGATGTTCCAATCCTGGCTGTCAAAGAAACGCACAGCACAGCTTCCATGTGGAACTCCATCGGAGCGGAGTCGAGTCAGGGGAAGACAGGACAGGCCTCCCTTTTTACAGCACTAACTGCAGCATGGTAAATTTAAAGGTCCAGTCTTTGACTATATGTGAATGAATGTTATTGAATGAGTGAATGATTGGGTGAGCGGGTAGGTGGGTGAGGTGTGTAGGTGAGTAGCTGGGTATGGTGGGTAGTTGGGTGATGTGATAAGTGAGTAGGTGATTGAGTGGGCAGTTGGATCGGGGATAGTCAGGTCCTGCCAACAGGTGCTCAGCTTGGGTCAGGGTTTAGTTGGATTGGGTCTGGGCGGGTGGTCGGGTCGAGGAGTAGTCAGGTCAGGTCGGGTCAGAGCATCGTTGGGTGGTTGCGAAGGTTAGTCAGATCATGGGGTAGCTGGGTCAAGTTGTGAGGATAGTTGGGTCAGGTCGGAGGATAGTCAAGTGTTTGAGGAGTACTTGGGTCCAGTTAGGGGTTCGTCGGGCTAGCCAGGTCATGTTGGGTTGGGAGGTGTCCGGGTGGCCAGGGGGTTGTTGGGTGGTTAGGGGATCGTCGAGTCAGATTGGGATGGTCATCGGTTAGTGTGGAGTAGTCAGGTCAGGTTGGGGGTGTAGCAGGGTTGGAGGTAGTTTGTTTGAGTTGCTGTGTAGTTCTGTGGTCAGGGGATACTTGGGCTGGGTGGGTAGTTGAGTCAGGTCGGGATGGGTCATCAGTTAGTCTGGGGTAGTCAGGTCAGGTCGGGGGCGTATAAGGGTCGGGGGGTAGTCGGGTTGCTGAGTAGACGTGTGGTCGGCGGATAGTTGGGTTGGGCGGGTAGTCAGATTGGGTTGGGTTGTGGGGGCCTTGTTGGGTGGTCAGGGGAGTAGTTGGGTCAGGTCGGTGGAATGTTCAGATCAAGTCTAGGGAGGGTAATTGGGTGGTCAGGGGGTAATCAGGGATAGTCAGTCATACGTCTAATCACTGAGGATCCAGAGACCAGAATATTTAGCCCATTGATTGTAAAGTTATAATTGACATATTTGCTTTTATACACTGAAGACTTGAATGTTATGATGGCATGGTAAAATAATTCAGATGTTAAAAAACTTATTCGATGTATGCATAACAACAATTTGTATTTCTGTAGTGCCTTTAAGCAGGGTGGCCAACTGTCCTGTATTTTAAGGAATTGTCCCTTATTTTGACTTGTCCTGTGGCCCTCAAGGGATGTCTTTTGTCCCTTATTTCTAGGACAGCCTGTGGGAGAGTGAGCCTGGGAGTCTGTTCTTGTCTTTACTTCCCTGTTTTGTCTTGGGAGCATGCACACAGTGCCTATCATCCTTCAAGGGGCAATATTGTCACCCCCCACCCCTCCCACACCTCTCATATGGTTACCAACACCCCCCATCCCTCCTCCCCCCTTCCCCGGCCCCCTTCTCTTATGGTCACCCACAGGCACCTCCAACCTGACCCCGATCCACACATTATTTTATTTCACAAGAGTTGATCAACCTGGCCTTTAGAGTAATTAAACTGTCCAAGGTGCTGCATAGGAGCATCATCAAATAAAAATTGAGACTGAACCAAAAGAGACATTAGGACAGGTGACCAAAAGTTTGATCAAAGTGGTAGATTTTAAGAAGTGTCTTGAAAGAAGTGGGAGAGGTGGAGAGGTTTGAGGAGAGAATTCCAGAGCTTAGGATCTAGCCAGCTGAAGACACAGCCACCAATGTTTGGGGTGATAAAAGTCTGGAAACACATTAAGAAGTATTAACAAGAAAGGTGTGGAAAAATTCAAACCAAATTATTATTCCAGGAAAAAACTGAAACATAAAATAATAAAAATGGAAGACTGCAGTAATTTCAATTGTCAATATGTCCAATGTACCAGTTGTACATAAGGGGGTAGATTTTGATTTGTGCAAAGACATGGAATAGGCAATTGTGAATCTGCAGCATGTTTTACATCTCTGTTGGTTTTTATTATCAGTGAATTCAATGGAAATAACAAACCATGTGAGATGTAAAACATGCATAATTAGCTCCAAGGATACCAAGTACAAGCTGCCATTTTTAGTGGTAACAAAAGATATCTAGTCAATTGAATATTTGTGAAAAATTAAATTAGCTTTAAAAAAGGAGCTCACAGCTAAGACTGAAGTGATGCAGAAAATAGAATTATACAGGAATAAAGGATTTAAAGCAATTGATTGTTTGCCAGGAGAACATTAGTTTGGGATTAATAAACAAAGTTATTTAATCCACCCCACCAGAAAAGTACTGTCTACATAAGGGGGAAAACTTAAAACAATGTTAAAGAGGGATTAGAGGCCACAAAGGATAGAAATAAAGAAATAAAGTGGCAAAAATGCTCAGCTTATCAGTAATTATTGACAAAGATAGCTCTTAAAATATAAATTTGCTGAACTCTTGGGACCCGATCAGAGCTACTAAGGGAATATTACAGGCTCCCAATTCATGACAAGTTTGGTGACACTAAATATTTTAACAACTTGGATGCACCATTGGGCTAGTGCAAACCTGTGTTAAGTGAAAAAAGATTCTGCCCTTTTCCAATGAAATTCGCTCCCTTAAACATTTACATTTTAGTTTTTGTAAGTGCCTTTTGCT
The DNA here is from genome assembly GCF_017639515.1 of Carcharodon carcharias. Lineage (NCBI taxonomy): Eukaryota > Metazoa > Chordata > Chondrichthyes > Lamniformes > Lamnidae > Carcharodon > Carcharodon carcharias. Next base: position 67,495,488 of record NC_054480.1, on the reverse strand, counting down.
TTTCAATTGAATTAGATTTTCCACCATGACAACATTGGGGTTCACCTTTAAGACAATAGGCCTTCCATTTGCCACAGCTACTCCCTGATTTCTGATGATTTTCCAGCCTTGGCGTCATTTATATAATTCTCGTCAGCTCCCTGGTTTCCGTCGTGGAGCCTCTCTGAGTTAAGGGACACAGTGATTGGCTATGGCACACTTCCAGACCCTTTGTACTGCATTGGTGAGTCTTCAGAGAAAAATATTAAACTTTGAGTTTTGATTCCATAGCCTCTGGAATCAATGGATTGCGATTGATTATAATTGGCTTCTTGGGTTTATCCATTGCCATGGCAGCACTGGATGCCAGGAGCAAACATTGTAATGGCACAATATGGAAACAGATGATGGAACTGTCATTTGTATATTGTTGTAGTACCTATCCATATATGAACAGACATGCTATGCCTGTACTTCAATCAACACTTCCAACAGAAAACCAAGGTAACATAAAAATGGAGAGGGATGCAGTGAGCATATTTCCCAACCTGTGTCCATGTCAATCTGCCCTAGTTCGCTAAAAGATTGGCTAACTTCATAAGGCATACTGTCTCAGTTTGAGAACAGCATTGCCAGTGGCCATGAAGGTGACAGTGGCTGTGGAATTTTATATGTCTGGTTCTTTCCTAGCTGGAGCAGGCAACATTTTGTGGCATCTCCCAATTTGCTGTTTACTGTTGCCTAAGAGAGGTCATTGATGATCTGTCTTCCAAGAGAACTACATACATTTCACTCTCTCTTACCAGAGAGAAGCAGGTGGAATAAGCACATGGCTTCAAGAGGATTGAAGGCTTGACCATGGTGTGGGATACCACTGGCTATATGCACGTCATCTTGCAGAGGCTGCATGTCAACTCTGAGATGTATCACGACTGAATGGGATTTCACTTCCTCAATGTTCAGCTGGTGTGCGACCACATGCAGGTTAATGCCCGGTATCCTGGCAGCAGTTACGATGCCTTCATTCTGTGGCATTCTGCTGTACCATCTGCATTTGAGACACCATGGCAAACTAGAGAGCAGCTGCTGGGCAACCAGGAGTGTCATTTGATGACATGACATATGGGGTAGTGCGCAGTTCATGCACAGATGGGCAGGATGCCTACAGTGAAAGTAAAGCTGCTACACAAAATGTGATTGGGGGGCCGAAACAACACTTCCACTGCCTGGAATGCTGTAGGGGAGCCCTGTAGTACTCAGCAGAGTAGGTGTCAAGAATCATGGTGGTCCGCTACATGCTGCACAACCTCACCATCATGAGGGCACAGCACTTGCCACAGGCAGGAGGACCAAGGTGCGGAAGGGGGGAAAGAAGAATAGGCAACCAGTACAGTCCAACAGTGATTGACTCATTTGACTGTGATACCAGTAAACAGCACCTGAACTCTGTATTCTCCAATAGCTACACACCTTACCTTTCCTCTGTTACTGGTCAGAGATCAGTCTGGACAGAATCCATTTGCCACAATTCAAAAACAAAAGCCACAAAATAAACAATGCAGACCAAATTCATAAATCTGTTATATTACATACAAACATTGACTTATCACTCCTGTACATTCCCTTTAGTACCTGTCTTCCATGCTGTGGCTTTACTTGGTCTTGAGCTTCTACTCAGCATTGTCCCAATAGCTGCATCATGTCTTGTGGAAGGTTGCTGACTTTCAGTGGGGGAGACTGCTGATGGACTGGCAGGCCAGCTCAAGCTGGGTCTAGAAGACAAAGCTTCACCATCTTGGCCTGGTTGACAGCAGTCTGAGCTGGCTGGCTGATGGGGCAACAGCAAAAGCACTGGGGAAGAGGCAGTGGTGTGGAGACAAATGCTGTTATCCAAGGAGAGGGCAGCATGTTTGTGCACCACAAAGCCATTGCCAACCATCCGCCCCAGCCCGTCCTTAGCAATCTTAGTTATGTGCTGGAGGGCTGCTGTGATACGCTGTAAGGCACTTTGAGCCCTGGTATCTGTGACTACGATGGAAGTTTGTGGCAGCAAGCTGAGCTTTCAGAAGGGCAATGTAAGCTTGTACGGCAGCATCCAGATGTTAAATGGCTTTTGCTTATGCTGAAATGAAAGCTGAGGTATCATTCATCATATGCTGCAAGTGTGCTAATGGAGTTGGCTACCACTTCCACACTGGAAAGAATGGGCTCCAAAGTCTATGCAGAGCCCTGTGCCTAGTTGATGCAAGATTCTTCCAAGCTCCTTAACTGCTGGCTTTCTGATAGTCCTGCCAAAGCACCAATGTCTCATTGTGTATAGCCATCAGCCTTTTTCTGTCTTATTGAAATGCCCATTTAAGTCTTCTGCAGTACAATTGGTGTGCGACTTGACCTTCTGGCGAGCTGGCATCTAAGCTACCCGCTTCTGCTGCCTTGGCTTCAGGCTACTCAAACCTGGTGTTTTATCACATGCAGATGCCACTTTTAAACTATCAACTAAAGTATGCCCAGTTTCAGTATTTGAGATTGTGAGAAAAAGTGACTGTGTTTCTTCTGCATCCTCGCTATCTTCCTGCTCTACCACCATTTGCTCTTCCACCAGCATCTGGCCAGGTTAGATATCTGAAAGAAGACAGAATTGTCACAGCACTGAGGGAGGCAATTCAGCCCATTGTGTCTGCACCAGTTCTCCAAATGAGCATTTCACCCAGTGCCATTCTTCAGTCTTCTCCTGTAACAAGGCAGCCTGTTTCTTTTCAAATAATCATCTAAGTCCCTCTTGAAGGCCTTGATTGATCCTGCCACCACCACACTCTCAGGCAGTGCATTCCAGACCCTAACCATTTGTTGTGTGAAAAAGTACCTCCTCATAACGCTTTTTCTTCTTTTGCAAATTATTTTAAATTTGTGCCCTCTGATTCTCGATCCTTTCATGAGTGGGAACAATTTCCCCCAGTCAACTCTGTCCAGACCCCTCTTGATTTTGAATACCTGAATCAATCTCCTCTCAGCCTTCTTTTCTCCAAGGAAAACAATCCTAACTTCTCCAATCTATCTTCATAACTGAAGTTCCCCATCCCTGGAATCATTCTCATGAACCTCTTCTGCAGTCTCTCCAATGCTTTCACATTCTTCTTAAAATGCAGCACCCAGAACTAGATGCAATACTCCAGCTGAGGTCTAACTATTGTCTAATACAAGTTCAACATAACCTCTTTGCTCTTGGACTCTATGCCCCTATTAATGAAGCCCAGGACACTATGTGTTTTATTAACTGCTCTCTCAACCTGTCCTGCCACATTTAATGACTTATGCACATATACACCCAGGTCCTTCTGCTCCTGCACACCCTTAAGAGTTGTACCCTTTATTTTATATTGTCTTCATGATCTTCCTACCAAAATGAATCACTTCACATTTCTCTGCATTGAACTTCATCTGCCACCTGTCTGTCTATTCCACCAACTTATCTATTTCCCTTTGAAGATCTAAACTATCCTCCTCACAGTTTACAATGCTTCCAAGTTTTGTATCATCCACACACTTTGAAATTGTGCCCTATATATCAAGGACTAGGTCATTAATATCTATCAGGAAAAGCAAAGGTCCCAACAAGGACCCCTGGGGAACTCAACTACAAGCCTTCCTCCAGCAAGAAAAACATCCATTAACCACTACTCTCTGTTTCCTGTTGCTCAGTCAATTCTGTATCCATGTTGCTACTGTCCCTTTTATTCCATGAGCTAAACTTTGCTCACAAGCCTGTTGTGCGGCACTGAATCAAATATCTCTTTTTTATTCTTTCACAGGACATGAGCGTTGTCGGCTAAATGAGCATTTTTATTGCCCATCCCTAATTGCCCTTGAGAATGTGGTGGTGAGTTGCCTTATTGAATCCCTGCAGCTCGTGTAGTTTAGGTACAATCACAGTGCTGAAAGGGGGGAGTTCCAGATGTTGACCCACAACAGTGAAGGAATGGTGATATAGTTCCAAGTCAGGATGGTGTGTGGCTCGGAGGGCTACGTGCAGGTGAATGTTCCCATGCATCTGTTGCCCTTATCCTTCTAGGGGGTAGAGGTCACGGGTTTGGAAAGAGCTGTCAAAGAAGCCTTTTGGAAGTCCATATACGCCTTATCAACAGCATTGCCGTCATCAAATTTCTCTGTTACCTCTTCAAAAAGCTCCAGCAAGTTAGTTAAACATGATTTTTAAAAAAATCCATGCTGGCTTTCCTTAATTATTTGCCCATGTAACCATTGATTTCGTCCCGAATTATTGATTCTAGACGTTTCCCCATGACCGAAGTTAAACTGACTGGCCTGCAGTTGCTGGGCTTATCTTTACAACCTTTTTTTGAACAAGGGTGTAACATTTGCAATTCTCCAGTCCTCTGGGACCACCCCTGAGCCTAAGGAAAACTGAAAAACGATGGCTTGTGCCTCTGCAATTTCCAGTCTCACTTGCTGCAGTACCCTTGGATGCATCTCATCCAGTCCTGGTGCCTCGTCAACTTTAAGTACAGATAACCTATCCAACACCACCTCCGTTTCAATTGTACATGCATCTAGGATCTAAATTATCTCATCTTTAACCTGGGTAGCATCTTGTCCCTCCATAAAGACAGGTGCAAAGTATTTATTAATAGCTCAACCCTGCCCTCTGCCTCGATGTGTAAATCTCCTTTTTGGTCCCTGATATGCGCTTCTCTTCCTTTTACCACCCTTTTACCATTTATGTGCCGATAAAACACTTTAGGATTCCCTTTTTAGTTAGTTGTCAATCATTTTTCATACTTCCCCCTTTGCTTCTTTGATTTGCTTCTTCACGTCTCCCCTGTACCTTCTGTATTCAGGTTTTCTGCTGTATTTTCTAGCTGATACCTGCCATAAGCACACTTTTTCTTCTTTATCTTGATTTCTATCTTCTTTGTCATCCAGGGAGCTCTGGATTTGTTGCCCTACCTTTCCCTTTTGAGGAAATACATCTTGACTGTGACCAAATTATCCCTTCTTTGAAAGTAGCCCATTGATTAGCTACTGCTTTTCCTGCCAACCTTTGACTCCATTTAATTCGGCCCAGATCTGTTCTTACCCCATAGAAGTTGCCTTTTCCCCATTGTTCTTACTCTGGGCTGTTTTTTGTCTTTTTCCATAGTCAGCCTAAAATGTATGATACAATGATCACTGTCCCCTGAATGCTCTCCTACTGACACTTGATCTACTTGGCCCACCTCATTCCCAAGAGCCAGGTCTAGCAGAAGAGCAGAAACCTGCTCTTGTAGGCTTCAGAAAGGCTGCAGGGCTGGTTGCATTGAGGGGCCTAGGGCAAGACGAGCATGTGTCAGGAAATCATGCAGCGCAGTTTCTGCCATGCTGTCCCATTCTTATAACTTACCCAGGTCAGAATTAGTTGGAGATTGAATTTCATTACCTGCTCTGTCTAGAATGCACATCCCCTTTATATTGTTTTAAGTAACCCAGGTTAGCTTTAAATTGTGCCAAATTGCAATTTTGCATCTCAGCTCAGGTATCTCAGCACTGGCTGCATATTACAATCATTTAAATTGGTGACAACATGACATCTGCAAGCTGTTTCGATTGTAATCAAGGGGTATGGGTTACTCATGGATCACGATCTTGCACCCATTTTTGAGCTTATTGATTTTTGTGGCCTTAGTGGTTAGGTTGGATGACATGGGGGCTAGTGCCAAAATTGGGAGAGCTGTCTCATAAACTCGTCAAACAACAGCCTGACATAGCCATCCTCACAGAATCATACCTTACAGATCATGTACCGGACACCACCATCACCATCCGTGGGTATGTCCTGTCCCAACGGCGGGACAGACCAAGTAGAGATGGTGGAACTGTGGTATACAGTCGGGAAGGAGTGGCCCTGGGAGCTCTCAATGTCGACTCCAGACCCCCTGACTCCAATCAAACATGAGCAACGAAACCTCCTGCTGATCACCGCCCCCCACAGCTCACAGCCCACCGCCCCCACTCCCTCCGCCTCAGTTGATGAATCAGTGCTCCTCCATGTTGAACATCACTGAGGGTGGCAAGGGCGCAGAATGTACTCTGGGTGGGGGAATTCAATGTCCGTCACCAAAAATGGCTCAGTAGCACCACTACTGACCGAGCTGGCCGGGTCCTAAAGGAAAAAGCTGCTAGACTGGATCTGTGGCAAGTGGTGAGGGAACCAAGAGGGAAAAGCATACTTGACCTCATTCTCACCAACCTGCCTGTCGCAGATACATCTGTCCATGACAGTATCTGTAAGAGTGACCACCACACAGTCACTTTGGAGGCAAAGTCCCGCCTTCATATTGGGGATACCCTCCATCGTATTGTGTGGCACTACCACCGTGCTAAATGGGATAGATTTCGAACAGATCTAGCAACACAAGTCTGGGCATCCATGAGGCACTGTGGGCCATCAACAGCAGCAGAATTGTACTCGAACACAATCTGTAACCTCATGGCCAGGCCTATGCCCCACTCTACCATTACCAACAAGCCAGGGGACCAACATTCAGTGAAGAGTGCAGGAGGGCATGCCAGGAGCAGCACCGGGCATCCCTAAAGATGAAGTGTCAACTTGGTGAAGCTATTTAACAGGACTGCTTTCGTGCCAAACAGCATAAGCAGCAAGTGATAGACAGAGCTAAGCGATCTCACAACCAATGGATCAAATCTAAGCTCTGCAGCCCTGTCACATCTAGTTGTGAATGGTGATGAACAATGAAACGACTCACTGGAGGAGGACTCTCCACAAATGTCCCCATCCTCAATGAAGCCCAGCACATCAGTGCAAAAGATAAGGCTGAAGCATTTGCTACAACATTCAGCCAGAGGTGCTGAGTGGATGATCCATCTCAGCCTCCTCTGGAGGTGCCCAACATCACAGATGTCAGTCTTCAGCCAATTCAATTCACTCCACGTGTTGTCAAGAAACAGCTGAGGGCACTGGATACTGCAAAGGCAATGGGGCCTGACAATATTCCAGCAATAGTACTGAGGACATGTGATCCAGAACTTGCGGTGCCCCTAGCCAAGCTGCTCCAGTACAGCTACAACACTGGCATTAACCTGGCTATGTGGAAAATTGCCCAGTTATGTCCTGTACACAAAATGCAGGACAAATCCAAATCAACCAATTACTGCCTCATCAGCCTACTCTCCATCATCAGTAAAATGATGGAAGGAATCATCAACAGTTCTATCAGGCGGCATTTGCTTAGCAATAACCTGCTCTCTGGCACCCATTTCGGGTTCCATCATGGCCACTCAGCTCTTGACCTCATTTCAGCCTTGGTTCAAACATGGACAAAAGAGCTGAACTCCTGAGGCGAGGTCATAGTGACTGCCCTTGACATCAAGGCAGCATTTGACCGAATGTGGCATCAAGGAGCCCAAGCAAAACTTGAGTCAATGGGAATAAGGGGAAAACTCTCCGCTGGTTGGAGTCATACCTGGCTCAAAGGAAGATTGTCGTGATTGTTGGAGGTCGTGATTGGTGACAGTAGAGGAAGAGATCATCGTGCTGGACAGATAGTAAAATAATACTGAATCAGGAACATGACTCATCTCAGCTTCAGGACATCACTGCAGGATTTCCTCAGGGTAGTGTCCTCTGCCCAACCATCTTCAGTTGCTTCATCAGTGACCTTCCTTCCATCATAATGTCAGAAGTGAGGGTGTTTGCTGATGATTGCACAAAGTTCAGCACCATTCGCGACTCCTCAGATACTGAAGCAGTCCATGTATAAATGCAGCAAGACCTGGACAATATCCAGGCTTGGGCTGACAAGTGGCAAGTAACATTCACGTCACACAAGTGTCAGGCAATGACTATCTCCAACAAGAGAGAATCCAACCATCACCCCTTGATAGCATTACCATCACTGAATCCCCCACTATCAACATCCTGTGGGTTACTGTTGACCAGAAACTGAATTGGACTAGTCATATAAATATTATGGCTACAAGAACAGGTCAGAGACTAGGAATCTTGTGATGAGTATCTCACCTCCTGACTCCCCAAAGCCTGTCCACAATCTACAAAGCACAAGTCAGGAGTGTGATGGAATACTCCCCACTTGACTGGATGAATGCAGCTCCCACAACACTCAAGGAGTTTGACACCATCCAGGATGAAGCAGTCCACTTGATTGGCACCATATCCACAAACATTCACTCCCTCCACCACCGACGCACAGTAACAGCAGTGTGTACCACCTACATATTGCACTGCAGGAATTCACCAAGGCTCCTTCAACAGCATCTTCCAAACCCATGACCACTGCCATCTAGAGGGACAAGGGTAGTAGACACTTGGGAACACCACCACCTGGAAGCTCCCCTCCAAGCCACTCACCTTCTTGACTTGGAAATATATCACAGTTCCTTCACTGTCCGTGGGTCAAAATCCTGGAACTCCCTTCCTAACCGCACTATGGGTGTACATACACCACATCGCCTTCTCAAGGGCAACTAGGGATGAGCAATAAATGCTGGCCCAGCCAGCAAAGCCCACCTGTGAATGATTAAAAAAAATGTACCCAGTTGGTCTATTTATAATATAAATATAAGTAATGATGATCAGACAACAAAACATTAAACGTGAAGCTGTTATGTACAACCTTCAAACACAGTTATTGTAACGTGTAGAGTAGTAGGCTGGAATACAAATGCCAATGAAACACATGTTAGGATACTGAGGCTGACAGCTGCAATCTCAGTGGTAACATTGTAATTACTCTCCTCCAGTGTCCTCGGGTGTTGAACCTGTCAATGTTTGTGGGGCTTCCCATTGTCATGCAGGAAGTGCAAGATGTTGTCATATCGCCAATGCATGTCTGACCTATGAGACTGGATGCTCCTGAGATGGTGGGGTTGCTCAGGCCCCACCTCCGCCCATCCCCATCATGTCCAAATCAGTCCCTAAGTAAGATAGCTGAGCAGGTACAACACTTTTTAAAATTCCCCCTTCCTCTGGAGGCCCAGGTCAATTTCTCAGTCTGGAGCTCACTGTTGGGCCCAGTCATGTCCAGCTGTATGCAAGTACACCTCCTGCACTACACTGGATCCTGACTGAGCCAGTGGGGCAGCAACAATGATATTAGGAAAAAGAGGGTGGTCGGAAGCAATGTGGAATCCTTGAACACTGGTACTGGTGATGTTGTCAGTGAAAATAAGGAAATGGTGGACATGCTGAGTCACTGGACTAGTATTACAGAGACCCCGGTAAATGCTCTGATAATGACCACGAAACCATTGCCGATTGTCGTAAAAACCCATCGGGTTCATTAATGTCCTTTAGGGAAGGAAATCTGCTGTCCTTGCCTGGTCTGGCCTACATATGACCCCAGACACCTGACACGTAAATGTCCTCTAAACAAGAGCAATAAATGCAGACCTAGCCAGTGACATCCACATCCCATGAATGAATAAAAAAAATACCTTGCATCATTATTGACAGTAGAGAAAGAGATCATCGTGCTGGACAGATAGTAAAATAATACTGAATCAGGAACATGACTCCTCAAAATGACATGTCACTATTATTTAAGAAAGGGGAGAGAGGGAAACCAGGCAAATCATGATTCTTTGATCTATTATCAGGAAATAACTCAAAATCATGTGAAGGATAGCGTGACTGAATGTTTTGAAAATGTTCAGCTGCTCAGAGAGAGCCAGCATGGATTTATAAGGGGTAGGTCATACCTGACAGATCTGATTGAATTTTTTGAAGAGCTGACTAAAATAGTGGATGTTCTATGGTTGCAGGGGGATCCAGGGGCCCTAGTACATGAACCGCAAATGGAAAATATGCAGGTACAGCAAGTAATTAGAAAAACTAATAGAATGTTATCATTTATTTTGAGGGAAATTGAATACTAAAGTAGAGAGGTTTTGCTACAGTTATATAGGTCATTGGTGAGACCAAATCTGGATTACTTTTTAAGGAAGGATGTAAAGATGTTGGAAGCAGTTCAGGGAAGGTTTATTAAACTAATACCTGGAATGGGGGGGTTGTCTTATGAGGAAAGGTTGGACAGGTTAGGTTTGTGTCCATTGGAGTTTAGAAGAGTAAAAGGCAGCTTGAATGAAACATATAAGATCCTAAGGGGTCTTTACAGGGTCAAGGTGGAGGGGATGTTTCCTCTTATGGGAGAATCTGGTACCAGGTGTCACTGTTTAAAAATAAGGTGGTCGCCCATTTAGGACAGAGATGAGGAGAATTTTTTTCTGTCAGAGGGTAGCAAGTCTTTGGAACTCTCTTCCTCAAAAGGTGGTGAAAGCAGAGTCTTTGAATATTTTTAAAACAGCAGTAGACAGATTCTTGATAAGCAAAGGGGTGAAATGTTATCAGGAGTAGGCAGGAATGTGGAGTTGAGGTTACAATCAGACTAGCCATGATCTTATTGAATGGCAGAGCGGGCTCGAAGGGCCAGGTTGCCTACTCCTAATTTGTATGGTCATTAACTGGGCTTCCAGAGACATTTTCTTTATTTATTCTTTCTTGAGGTGTGGGCATCACTGGCAATGTCAGCATTTGTTACCCATTCTTAATTGCCATTGAACTGAGTGACTTGCTAGGCCATTCCAGAGGGCAGTTAAGGGTCAACCACATTGTTGTGGGTCTGAGGTCACATGTAGGCTAGGCCAGACCAGGTAAGGACAGCAGATTCCCTTCCCTAAAGGGAATTAGTGAACTGGACTGGTTTTTACAGCAATCAATGATAATTTCATGGCCACCATAACCGAGACAACTTCAATTGCAGATTTATTACTTGAATTCAAATCCTACCAGTAGTCATGATGAGATTTGAACCTGTGTCCCTTGAACATTAGCCTGGGCCTCTGGACCAGTGACATTACCACTACACCACTGTCTCCCTGAAAATTTGATGAAGTCCCTCATAAGAAATTGCTAACTGAAGTTGAAGCCCATGTAATTGGGCCTGTTTAAGAACTTGGCCGGTGAGCGGCAGGAGACAGGGAACAGGGGAGGTACTCTAATGACAAAATATGACTATGGTGTTCCACAAGGATCTGTGTTGGGGCCTCAATTAGTCAGCATATTCATCAATAGCTTAGATAATAGGATAGAAAGCCACATATCTAAATTTGCCAATAACCACTATGCATTGCAAACATTGTAGATGGAAGCATAATATTCATTGAGATATAAATAGATAAATTGAATGGACAAAACAGTGGTATGCGGGTTTCAGTGTAGGCAAATGCGAGGTTATTTACTTTGCCGCTAAAAAGAGTAGAGCAGGGCACTTTCTAAATGGTGGAAAGCGAGAAACAGTGGAGTTTTGAAGATACTTAGGGATCCAAGTACGTAGATCATAAAAATATCGTGAATAGATACTGAAAATTATCAGTGTATAATGAAATGCTGGCCTTTATATCTAGGAGACAAGAATACAAGGAAGTAAAAGACATGCTTCAGCTACACAAAGTTCTGTGTAGACCACATCTGGAGCTCTAAGAGTTCTAGGCACCACACCTTATGAAGTATATCATGGGCTTGGCAACAATACAGCATTGCTTTCCCACAATGATATCTGGACAAGCAGCCCAATTGATTGGCACCACATCCACAAACATTCACTCCCTCCATCACTGTTACACAGTAGCAGTGTGTACCATCTACAAGATGCACTGCAGGAACTCACCAAGGCCCTTTAGACCCCAGACCACTACCATCTAGAAAGACAATGGCAACAGACACATGGAAACACCATCACCTGGAAGTTCCCCTCCAAGATACCCACCATCCTGACTTGGAAATCTATCGCCATTCCTTCACTGTTGCTGGGTCAAAAAGCTGGAAATCCCTCCCTAGCAGCACTGTGGGTTGTACCTACATCACATGGACTACAGCGGCTCAAGAAGGCAGCTCACCTCCACCTTCTCATGGGCATTTAGGGATGGGCAATAAATGTTGGCTTAGCCAGCGATGTCCACATTCCATGATGAATAAAAAAACATGAATTAAACTACAAGGAGGACCATAGCTAACAATTCTATGGGATTTTAAAGGTAATGGAGATTAAAAAATAAGTTTCCAAGTTATTAAGGGAACACTTAGGGTAGATAGATAGAAACACTTTCTGCTGCTTGGGGGCTCTAGCACCAGTGGCACAAAAACATTGGGTTACGGATCAGCCATGATCTCATTGAAAGGTGGAATGGGCTCAAATGTAAGACATTAAGGAATGAGACCATAACAACTCTCAAAGGAACAGCTGTGGGAGGGTGGTCACAAATGAAACAAGAGGGGAGTGAAAAATATTATGATCCTTGTAAAAGCAGTAACCATAAATAAGTTTAAATAGTTGATACAACAGAGCTAACTCTCACAGATGTCTCAGCATCACTCCAGTGCATCTAGGGCACTACACGCAATTTCAAAGCGTTTTAAACTCTGTCTCATATGTAGGGTCTCTCACTTTTCCCAATTACTGGATTTAGCGCTTGAGTCCCCTTCACCTGCAACTCAAGTCCCTGCCTGCTGTATTTTCATTCTACAGAAATGGAGGCAGGATGGAGTCAGACCGCTGAAGTCAGTCCCAAGGCAGCCATGGTAGCGGCAGATAGCCAGGCTGACAAGCTGGAATACCTGTCTCTGTTTATTGGAACCCGGTCCAGTTTTAATGATGAATGTCAATCCCTCAAACCTCACCCTCACCGCCCCTGCTTCATCTTTGCCCAAACCCCATTCCCCCTCCATTCCTCCCATTCTCCCAAACCACTTACATGACCTTTCATATTCTCCATGTCTCCTCCATGCGACCCCAAACCCCCATGCCCCCCAAGTATTATCCAGAGTCACTCACTCAGTATCCACTTTGGGAAGACGTCGGAAGCACCACGGGGAGATGATAAAAGAAACATAAAAATCTAATAGAGCTCTCAATTAAGCACACTTGATTCTGAATAAAAAATCTCATTCACGAAACTTATTCCAAAAATTTAAATCCCCTCAAGTGGTCAATCTGAGGTAAAACAAACAACTATTTCACTAACTACATCAAAGATAGATAATCCTTTAATAACCTCCTAAAACTGCCAATCTAAATGTGAACACACTGTCCCTGCTGAGATAAGTTGTTCTGGACCTTTTGAATCTGAGCCAAGCATTCATAATGGGCTCAGCTATAATAAAAAAGCCGTGGGAAGTATAAACAATAGAGCCTACAGAAATCGAAAACCCATTTTATTTTATCTTTTCAGCTAAACAAGACGTCTTTTCAATTGAAGCAGTCCAGGAGCAGATGCTCTTTTGCACTCTGAAAATTTTTGAATGTTCTCTTTTCGTATTAAAATGAGCCTGGGCATTTAAAATACTTCAGATTACTACACTAGATGTCCCAATCACCAAAACACACATCTAACTTACTGCACAACATTTAATTGTTCAAACTGGATTTTTTTTAGCATTTCAAACCCTGCCAATGAAAAAATTCAAGGAGCTGGCGACTGTTATTTTTGGTTCCCCAGTTGGAAGAAGGGTTCCTCCATGGTACACACCTCCTCTGAGAGGCTGTGAACCATGTCTACTTACTGAAGGAGCTTGACTTTACTAAAATTGCGGATGGGGTTTAAACTGCCCTCCTCTGCAATGGAGCCAGCAGATGCAGAAGTGCTGTGCACGGCAGGCTTCCGATGCCCTTATCCCATACCAGTGAAAATTGCCAGTAATAGGAATTGGAGCAGGAATCTTGAAATCCGGCTCTGCCCACCATTTTTTATAAACTCCCAAGTCATTCTGACTCAGCAAAAATCCATGCCATAATGTTTCTTTATATTGTTTATTTGGATTGCCTCATTCTTTAAGGGCAGTTTCACTTGGAGATGGATTAAATTCTGATGGTCTGCTGGCACCAGTATCTTATCACGGATTTGGGTTTTTTCAGTTGGGGTCCGACAGAATTAGTATTTTGATACCAGGCATGAAGGCAGCTGTTTTCACACAGTATTTTCCCTTCCCTTTATAGGTTATATTATCTCAGCTCTCCTTTTGGAGTCCCCTATTCATAATAAAATTGAATGATTTTTTTTGCCAGTTGTGAACCCACAGGGCAGTGTGTTACATCACAGTACCACATTGCACTGACAGGGGCAAATGGTCCCTTTTTCAGGATGAAGCACTCTATATTTGGTGCTACTAAAGTTCCATCATTCTTTATTCTGTTGTGGACGCTCCTCATATTGAAAGTGTACCAGACTTATTCCAAAGTCTTCAATCATTCTGATAGGCTCTACCTAGTACACTTTCCAATGCTGCCTTCCATTCCTTGTTAGCAATGTCAATGCCAATACCTGTGAGATTATGTTTATGTTGTGGCCCTCATCCAACAGGGCCAAGAATGTCACCCCATTTGTTGCGTGCTATCCTAGTGAGTGCCCTCATTCTCATCAGACCACTTCTTTTATTGTCCTTAATGATTAAATGAGAGATATAGTTTTTTTTGTATTGTCCAATCCTTTTTGAATGGAATTCCTTGCAAACGCTGGACAGAATTTTCTGCCTGTCAGGTCGATAGGCCTAGCATCTTTGTGTGAGTGTTTGGCAGCAGCGGGGTGAGGAGGCTCTGGAGCCCTGCAATATCCCACTCTGGTTGGTGTAGACTGTCCGGGAAGAGAACCCAGGTACAAGTAACACTAATCAATGCTCTTCTCTCCTTTTCAGGAGAAGGATGCACATAATGCTGCTGTGCGAGTGAGGAAGAACAAGAACATTGGATCAGTTAACGTGGAGACAATGTCAATGTATATCCCTGTCCCCCGGATCATTATGCGCTCATCCTTCCATAAACAATGGTCAAGCCATATTGCAAACTTCAATCACTGAAGATTCAGCACTGCCATGGCAGAGAGCTGGCCCAGGTGCCGGTTCTCAGTCGCTTCGAGCAGAAGGCCTTAGATCTGGAGAGGCACCATGCGCCCAGTTGCACCAGTGTTGGTGAGGCTGGGGTGCCACGAAGAGGTATGTTTGCCCAGCAGTGAGGCCCCCATTGTTCTCCCAACAACCATGGCAGTGCTGAATCTTCAGTGATTGAAGTTTGCAATATGGCTTGACCATTGTTTATGGAAGGATGAGCGCATAATGATCCGGGGGACAGGGATATACATTGACATTGTCTCCACGTTAACTGATCCAATGTTCTTGTTCTTCCTTTCAGCATCAGCAGAGCAGGGCCCAGATGAGGAGCAGTGGAGCCCCCTCTCACACCTGAGGGCCCTGAAGCCTCGGACTCACCAGTGTCACACCATCTCTTGTCAAGCAGGCAGCAGCTTAGATACTAGCACCTCGGTGGGAATTAGAATATCAACCAATCTCCCGGGCACAGCGGTGAGGGTGCTTCACAGTCACTGGAGGAGCTAGCAGAGACAGAGAGTGCCCATGGTGCCAGCAGTCAGAGGACAGCAGGGGACCAGGCACATGCTCAGTCGTTGCCTGATGATGTGCCTCTGGAGTCGTCAGTGATGCAGCAAGTGCAGGAAATGCGGCCTGGTGTGCGGGACATCTGGGGGAGATACATGAGGCTATGCTTGGCTTGGTGTCCATGATGGAAGAGTCTACGTGGATGATCGCCGATGCAATGAGCCTCATGGCCGAGTGCCATGTGTCCTCCATGGAGAGAGTGGTGACTCTCATGGAGAGGATCCTCCAGGAGACCAATCAGGATTTCCTGGGGATGTGCTTTGACCAGCAAGCCCTCACATCGGCATTGACCTCAGATGGTCTGTGCCAGTGTGGGAGATGGTCTGGGCATCAAGTTTCCCAGCTCGGTGCCCATCCATCCACAGTTAGCAGGGAGGTCCAAAGCAACCTCATGTTGGCGCAACAGCTGCCTGTCATTTCTGCGGGCTCCTCTCAGGGCACTTCAGATGAGGGCAGCAGCTCCTCTGCCCCTCTGCCAGTGACCGTTGCATCCAATGAGGCTGTGACGACTGGGGAGATGCCAGCTGTGGAACTGGCAGCTCTGTCCCAGGCGGGGCCAGCACAGGCTCCATGGGCCAGAGGACAACTGCTAAGTTCATCGAGGCCAACAAGACAGCAGAGTCAGCCAGCTGTCTCAGATGCCACTCCAAGCAATGGGGCAGCACCAAGACATAGCACCCGAAAACGTAAAAATAAGACACCTTAGGCACACCACGAGTTTATCACTGGTGCTTTTGTGTTGGCCCAAGATGAGATCTTTATGAGTTGGTTGATGTTTAACACCTTTGTTATTTTGTTTTCTTAAATTCATTTTGTTATAATATTAAACTCAGGCATGTAACCATGGCTAAGGGTGCCGCTTTTCTTCTGCAGGTGGATGGTTAGCAATAATGTTATGAGTGATTTGTGGGTCATTCAGCTTTATTAACAAGGTCCTTAGTTAATGTTCCTATCCAGGCAGATTTTGCACTTAGGCATCGAGTATAGCGCCTGCAGCCCAGGCTTGTCTGGGAGGTTCATATGTGATGCGCTAGCTGAAGATTCATTGGATTAAAGCCTCCCAGGTGTCCCTGCCTCCCTGGAGTATGCCTGGGTCAGTGTCTGCCCCCTCAGAATTTTCCTGTGCGTGTTCATCCTCGGACTCACTGCTGGATTCATCGTGTTCAGCCGCAGCCACTCCGTCTACATCTTCGTCATCCACAGCGTCCCCCCTTTCTAGCACAAGATTGTGGAGAGCACAACATGCAACCACTATCACTGACACACGACCTGTGGGAGTCCTGGAGTGCACCCCTGAACAGCCCAGGCATCAGAAGTGTATCTTGAGAAGACCGATGGCTCTCTCCACTACAGCCCTTGTGGAGGCGTGACTTCTATTATACCGCTGCTCAGCTTCTGTTCTTAGATGGCTGAGAGGCGTCATGAGCCACCTTCTGAGGGGATAGCCCTTGTCACCCAGCAGCCATCCATCAAGCCGGGCTGGAGCACTGAAGAGCGCCAACACTTGAGAGCGTCTGAGGATGTAGGCACTGTGGGAGCTGCCTGGGTACCTTGCACAGACTTGTAGAATCTGCATCCTGTGATCACACACTATCTGCACGTTCATGGAGTGGAAGCCCTTCCTGTTGATGAAGGTAGCGGGCTCACCTGCT
Source organism: Carcharodon carcharias (assembly GCF_017639515.1). Taxonomy (NCBI): domain Eukaryota; kingdom Metazoa; phylum Chordata; class Chondrichthyes; order Lamniformes; family Lamnidae; genus Carcharodon; species Carcharodon carcharias. Next base: position 67,478,385 of record NC_054480.1, on the reverse strand, counting down.
GGCACCTTGATGGCCACATGTGTACAGTCTATTGCACCCTGGACACTGGGGAAGCCAGCAATGGCTGCGAAGCCTCTGGCTCACTGTGCCTGACTTGCCTGATCCCAATGGTAGTGAATGAAGGTCAATGCCCGTCTGAAAAGAGCGTCTGTAACCTGCTTGCTAAAGTATGGATAGCTGATTGGGAGACACCACAAAGATCACCCAGTGACCCCTGGAAAGAGCCAGAGGCATAGAGGTTGAGGGCAGCTGTGACCTTTGGAGCCACTGGCATGGGGTGTCCACCCACACAATTAGAAGAGATCTCAAGCCCATCATCTGACAGATAGAGTGGACTGTCTCCCTTGACAGTTGGTGCCTCCTTCAACACTGCACCTCGGACATATTGAGGTAGCTGCTTCTCTGCCTGTGTACCCTGACAGCAGGATAGTGGCATCTGCTGCGGCCCCTTTCACCTTGGACTACCTCTTGGCCCTACACCCCTTGTGTCATCCCAAATGTGGCTCCCCTGGAGGCTGCATGTGCACTCCTGGCCTCCTCCCCCTTCTAGCCCTCCCTTCATCCTCAGAGGGGGTGCCTCCAGTGGAGAGTTCAACTCTCATTCCCAGGCTAAGGGAAGGCTTCCTGAAACCTGCAGGCCCAAAAAAGATTTTTCACTGCAGAGTGCTGATCTGAAGGTTGTGAGTCCTGTCCAAGCAGCTGGTATGGGTTTTGATGTATTGCAGATCACACAGGCAAGTATAACTTTGAAGAATCAATATTTGACAGAGCATATTCACGACCCCACTGAGCACTTTTATCCCTTCCATGGATGAGGTTTATAAGAATGTGTCCTACCCGCCTGCCCGTTGCGCCCGTGTGATGACCCGGAGATTGCACGGACTCCAAAAAATCACTGTCAATTGTTGCCTCAAGGGCCTTAAGTTGCCCGTTAATTAATGGCCAGCACGTATCGGAGACGCCCACCCAATGAAATATCACAATGGCACGTGGTGAGGTCGGGTTGCTCGCCTGATGTCACTGCGCGTCATTTTACGCATCGGCATGTGGGTCTCGCCCCTGCACGCCAACGATAAAATTTTGCCCATTGTGTACAAGATGCACATGGTGCTGTGAGTAAGATTTTGGTTCTGGCTGACCTCATTCTTTTTATCGATTATATCTTCAATCCTTTCAAGATTCAGACCGAAGGTCTCAATTTAGTCTACTGCATTCGTTGCTCCCAATGCGGTTTCTTCTACATTGGAGAGACCAAACTGAGTGACCACTTTGCAGAACACCTTTGGTCTGTTCACAAGCATGATCCAGACCTCCCTGTCACTTGCCATTTCAACACTCCACCCTGCTCTCTTGCCCACATGTCCGTCCTTAGCTTGCTGCATTGTTCCAGTGAAGCTCAACGCAAATTGGAGGAACAGCATCTCATCTTCCGACTAGGCACTTTACAGCCTTCCGGACTGAATATTGAGTTCAACAATTTTAGATCATGAACTCTCTCCTCCATCCCCACCATCTTTTTACTCCCCACCCTTTTTTCCCCAATAATTTATACAAATTTTTCTTTTGCCACCTATTTCCATTATTTTTAAATGCATTTCCATAATTGTTTTGGCTCTACCTTTTAGCCTATTTTGATCTCTTCCCTTCCCCCCACCCCCACTCCCACTAGGGCTAACTGTACCTTGCTTGTCCTGCTTTCTACCCTTAATTAGCACATTCCTTAGATAATATCACCACCTTCAACAACTCTTTGTCCTTTTGTCTATGACATCTTTTGGCTATCTCCACCCAACACTGGCCCTCTATCCAGCTCTACCCGCCCCCACCTCCTTAAGCCAGCTTATATTTCACCTCTTTTCTATTTTTACTTAGTTCTATGAAGAGTCATGTGGACTCGAAACGTTAACTATGTTCCCCTCCGCAGATGCTGCCAGACCTGCTGGATTTTTCAAGGTATTTTTATTTTTGAAATAATTAAGTCTGACACATAACACAAAGGCAATGTTATGCATGTTGATAGGAACAACCCCATCCTATTAATTTTTTCCCTGGGGATCAGGCATTTTAGTACTCTAATGAATATCTGGGCTCTCAGCCATGAATACATAACGAGGCTTGGCTGAGAGCACAGAAATCCATAGCCTGTTGAAACACCTGAGCTCCAGGGAAAACATTGCTTGAATGATAGCTCCGGATCTCTGATCTATGCTGTCAATTTCACAATGTTTATTTACACAAGATAAAGAGGTTTCAAGTGCTTGCAGTTTCTGCTATTAATACTTTAAATTATCTGGATGATTGATGCTTTCATTGAGCTGCAGCAAAAAGGAGTTTTTAAAAGAAAGTGGAAAGTTATCAATGAATTTTTTAAAGCTTTTTTTAACATACCCTCTTGTCCCTATGGGGTTCATTGGTTCTATACAGCGTGTAGTTGGTGAATAGGCATTGAAGTGCTATAAATTGGCATAGGGGAAATGGGGGGGGTGCATAGCAGTTGTTTGACGGGCATACTTTGACATGGGGGAATGAGGGGCCATAGGATTGTTTGGGGGGCATAGTTAAGCGGGGGGGGGGGGGGGGGGTGGTGGTATGAAGAGCCATAGGGGTTGATTCGGGAGGCATAACTTGACATGGGGACATGAGGGACCATAGGGGTTGGTTGGCAGGCTTTTCTTGGCATGGGGTGTTGGGGGGCATGAGGAGGACCTTTTAAGCTTACCTTTTAAAAGGTCCCTTCATGCACACCAGGGTTCACAACTCCTCTGAGAGCCCATGAACAACATCTATTTAAAAAGTTTGCCTGACTCTCTGAAAATAATGGAAGACCAGGACATACTTATCTCCACAATGGAGCTGGCCAGGCTGGGAATGCAGGTGCAGACTTGTGACCGAAACCAGCCCGCAGCCTTAAAAGGCGCTCCTGAACATCATAAACCCAGGGAATAGGGTCAGTAATCCTGGAATCAGGACCAACCCACCATTTTTAAAGGGTTTCTGAGTCATCCTGACTCGATGAAGATCGAGCCCAAAGACAGACAATACAAGCAAACTCATGCAATACCATAGAGGGTGCAAGAAGAGAAAGCTCTATAGGTGTGTGTGTACAGATCTTTGAAGGACAGGTTAACAAAACAGCTTACAAAGTTTATGGGATCCTGGACTTATAGGTACATAGATGGAGTGCAAAAGCCAAGACATTATGCTAAACATCGCCCATTTGAGAATTATGTCCAATTCTGGGCACTACATATTAGGAAAGAGCTAAAGGTTTTAAAGAAAAATACTGGAGATGAGGGATTACAGTTACGTAGATAGACTAGAGAAGCTGGGGTTGTTCTCCTTGGACAGCAGAAGGCTAAGAGGAAGAGGTGTTTCAAAATAAGAAGTGTTAAGATAGAATAGATAAGGAGAATTTTTTCCAATACCTGAAGGGCATAGATTTAAGGCAATTAACAAAAGAACAGAGGCTACATAAAGAAAAGCCTCTTTCTGCAGCAGCTAGGGTTTGAAATCACTGCTTTCAAAAGGGAATTGGATAAATACTTGATGGATAGATATGAGGAATGAGCAGAGGATAGCTGGATTGATCTTTGAAAGAGATGATACCTAATTAATTGGCTGAATGGCTTCCTTCTCTGCTGTACTCTTCAATGATTATATGGAACACTGGCAACATGAATTTAATATTGCTATTGGCTGATACATTCCTCATAATTTCCTATTGTTCAAATGATCCCTGATACTCTAGGATCGCCATTTCTCATTGTGAGAAGTTATTACAAATTCCAGTCATAAAGAGCATTACAAATGATACAAAGCACACCACATAGGATGGCAAAAGTTCAAGATTTTAAAATATGGGACAAAATTGTTCAATATTTAATGAGCCTGTTAGATTAGTGAATAACAAATACAAAGATATGAATAATACCTCATGTAATATGAAGCTAGGTACAGAAGCATTACATGTTGAATTTCTCCCCCTTCATCAATACAGTTTTTCAAAGATTATCAAACTGGTTTACTAAGAGACATGTCGAAAGAGCATGTACACACATTGCGCCTGTTTCAGCGAAACAGTGTAAGTGACAGTCATTCGCTAACTCATTCCTCAGGGTAATACCTTGACCAATCAGGATCAAGCTGCCCGGTTTAAATTTCAAACAATGCTTAGCAGTTAACTGTCTGTGACCATCACTGCTGCATTCTCCACGGCAATGCTTCTACCAATCAGAGTCCACTTGCCAACCAATCAGTGCTCTGTTCACATACAGTATAAATTGTTGTTTTCCCCTTATGTGGCATTCCTGCAATGTGTCCTGAGAAGTGCAAGATGAAAAGCTTCAACATGTCTCTTTTTTCAGCAATACTCAAGTTCTGTACTAGCAAACAACTATTGGTTTACCAAGATCTGGCCTTTAAAGTTTCTGATTGTCTGCTAACTTCTGGGCAGTACTTAGATAACAGAGATTCATTAGGGGTTGATTGCCGCTTAAATTGCCCGCCAGCACTCTTTAAGGAAGCTGCATGGCATTTTGATGGCTAGCCCTTGAACTAATGCCCTCCCCTAACAGTGACCACCAGTTTGGGAGTAAACAAAGCTTCATTGTGGATTGTACATCACTATTTTATGTTCATTTGCTGCTGAAGCTGCGGAGAGGATTTTGGAAAGACAGTAGGAGACCTTCTTAGACACTTTGTCAATTCCTCACCAATAATCTTTCAATGTTTATTCCACAAATCCTGAGAAATTCACCTGAAAAAGAGCAAGTACCATGTGATCAAACACCAAGAGTTACCGAGAGGATGAGGATGCTTGGGTCTTACTTAGGGCCCCTTTTTTGTTAGGATGAGGAATGGGAGGAGTACATGAAGCCATGCAGAGCAGCACTGGCTGCTGTAGGAGAGAGAGAGAGACAGACAGAAAGAGAGAGGCAGGACATGCAGGAGGGTCAGGTGAACTCTTTCCGCCACTGCAGTACAGGATGTCGCTACTTCACTGGATCTTTGGTGCCATGTCCAAGAACCTATGTTCTCCCTTTCTCTCTGTTACTGAGGAATCTTGAAATGTGCCGCTGTGTGTCAGCCAGTGCACTCAACATTTTCAGTTGCAGGAGCCCAAATGTTGTGCTCCATGAAAATTGCATCCAATCAGCACTTGAGTGCAATACATTTAGGTTTCTGGCTTATCACCTCCAGGCAAGTTCAAATCATGGTAATCAGCAATTAGGATCAAAATTGTGACTCAATCCAGACTTTGCATCAGTTGGGTCTTATTAGCGCTGTGCCCATTGAACTCCTGTTTTCAGCCTTCAGCAAAAATAATTTGATGACACATCCAGGAATCAGACTTTCCAAGCATTCTCTATCTGGAGAAGATGCAATTATAAGCACAGTTATTATTACAATTAATAGTATCACCTAGCAAAAAAGAAGCATAAAATTTCATTATTGTAGCCAGAAGTTTCAGAGAAATACTATAATGTTTCAGTGCTAATTTCTTAAATAATGGTTTGGTGAGTGTTTATTATAAACCTATGATGCTCAAGTTGATTCATTGATAATTGCTTGCGCTGATGATTGCCCAGATTAAAATATCACTCATTCTTATAAAATATGATTTCCTTCCCCTGATGTCCTCTCTTTATTTGCCAAGTGTAAGTCATCACTAGGCTCCTTTGTTCAGCTAGGAGTCCCTAGGCTTTGATTGCTTCTATAGCAACAATAAATGCTGCTCTAGGATCAGTCAATAGAACATTCCGAGAACACCACGATTTAGATTTTAATCTGAACTTTGTTTGATATTATTTTTTTACTTAATTGCAACTAACGTTAGGTGACATTCTCTTTCCATCTAAAAAGCTTGCAATACTGGTGAAAGTGTAGCATATTGTCACCTCAACCTTGATCTCAACTCTGAGCCGTTTCCTTTTGGTTAAAAAGACATCTTTTGCTAACATGGCAAGATGTTTTATTTTCTCAGTGAGCTGGAACCCTGTGTTGAAATGGAATTTAGGTGAGAAGAAAAGTTATTTTCAATCTGCCAGTGGGATAGCTAAAGTGATGCATCAAGGCACTATTAAAACCTGTTGCTTACCATCATTAAAGGATCATTGTGATAGCAGGTTGTAATGGTTTAATAATAGTAATAATTCATTGCCTCTTATTACGATGCCCGTAGAGACTGATAACTTTTAAGAAGATATTTGGATTCTTAGTGACTGACTTAAAGGGATGACAAGGTTTCAAGTTTTAAGACTTTTACTGTAACAAGCAAACTAAAAGCAAAATGGACTAAACATTACTTAGTAGGCAACTAATACTGTAAACTACAGAAAATATACCTCTTATTAATGTCTTAAAGTGACCAATGACACAACAATACGTATACTGTACAGCACACTTTCTACAGAATTGCAGTCCTTTCAGGAAACAGTCTAATGTCACTCCCAGCTTCCAATAGGTTCACTTTTCCCTGTTTGATGAGTTATAACCTCCAATAACCAACGAAAGTCCTCTTCCTCAATGCTCTGAGAATTTCTGAACCGACTTTCAGCTGTAAGGCCCACTCCAGTGATTTCCTGTCCTGGCCTTGCCAGGGCAATTCTTAAGTGTCCTTAAATCACTGCGGGTTCCATCCCTTCAACCAGTGGATCCATTTTCTACAACACTCTGCCTGGTAACTATCAAAGAAAACAGCTTTTTCCCTCTGCAGACTGCAGCAGCTCTGCTCTTTGTCTCTCTTTCTCTTTCTCTCCTTCTCTCAGTGTTCCTGTTCAAAGTCTCTGAGGCAGAGATTCTGCAATAACAAGAACATCTGCTTCTGGCTTTGTTTTCAGGTGTTAAACCTAGCAAGTGCATTTCAATGACACACCACCTGGGGCCCCAGTCTCCATGGTAACCAAGACAAATAGGCTTGTTGCAGGACAGAGCTCGTAGCAGGTCACATGACTCCCCTCATTGCTACATTTTATCTTGAATTAAAGAGACAGCCCAAAACATGCTCATCTTACAAAACCTTGCATTCGTAACTCTCATGAGGAAAAAAGTCTGGGACAAAATGTCCATAGAACCCCAAACAATTAATTACAAACTTTGGTTCAAATATTGGGCAGGCATGTTGACATGATTGGTAACTCTCTGAATTTTGCTTACCAGGGAAGTGTTTCCAAGATGCTTGTCATTAATCCTTTGTATTATAATTATAAGCAGGTCGCAAAGGCAGTTTACAGTGGAAAGGTTTCACTGTTAAACTATTGTGCTTTGTCTTACCATCTGTAACTGAAGATACTAAAACATGTAACTGTAGCAATGAATTCTCGTAAGCTGACTATTCAACCCAGCTGGAAAAACAATATAACATTTTTGATCACACTCTTTGTTCTTTTGTCTATGACATCTTTTGGCAATCTCCACCTATCACTGGCCCTCTATCCAGCTCTACCTGTCCCACCACCACCATCACCCCCTTAAACCAGCTTATATTTCACCTCTCTTCTACTTTTCCTTAGTTCTGTTGAAGAGTCATACGGACTGTCAGATGCTGTCAGACCTGCTGAGTTTTTCCAGGTATTTTTATTGTTGCTTTTGTTTTGGATTTCCAGCATCCGCAGTTTTTTGCTTTTATCATAACATTTTTGATGACAGAACAAAGCAGCTGCTCGATTTGCCTCTATCCATCACCTTAAATGTTCACGCCAAAGTACAGTAGCAGTGTGTACCACCTACAAGATTCACTGCAGCAACGCATCAAGGCTCCTTCAACAGCATCTTGCAAACCCACAGTTACCACCACCTAGAAGAACAAGAGAAGTAGATGCTTGGGAACACCATCACCTGCAGGTTCTCCTCCAAGGTGCACAACCCTGGCCTGGAAATATATTGCCGTTCCTTCACTGTCACTGGATCAAAATCCCAGAATCCTTGCCTAATAACACTTTGAGTGATCTACACCACATGGACTGCAGCAGTCCAAGAAGGTGGCTCACCACCACCTTCTCAAGGGCAATTAAGAATAGGCAATAAATGCTGGCTTTCACAGCAACAGTCATATCCCAAGAATGAATGAAAGAAGGTTAATTTTACTTTCGATCAATTTTGAAATGTTGCATCACAAAGTTATGAACCAAAGTGGTGAAATTAGTCTATCTCAGCAGTGTGACATGGGCTAGCAGCAAATCACCAGTCGATATTTCACAGTTCACAATCTTCTTTCATAGAGAGTTCAATAGAGCACAATTTTTGATGACTCATTCCCTTGTCTCACTGTCACTTTTACTACATTCAGAATTAAATGTTTTAGCTATATTTTCCAAATCAATGGAAGGTTAAAACTGACACAATGAAAAATCAGCTGCCAATTTGCTTCAAGTCTGTTTCTCACTGCTGGGGTAGACCCATTTCACCCCATAAGAGTTTTCAAAGAAAGCTATTGTCTCATAATCAGTTTATCAGCACCAAGGCTAAAAAAGTTAAATCTTTTCTCCAGAGTAACAAGAGGGGAGGGGGTAACATCATCCTAGCTTTTAAAATAAAAGGATTAATAATATGGATTAGAGCAGTGTGTGCAAAACTAGGATAAGCGATCCAGGGGATGTGATAACAAGCAAAGGGTGACAGGAGCTAAACCTCATGAATAACTTCTTCAAGCTTTTAGAGTTCTTGCCTCATAAAATAGACTATCACTAAGTACGGTAAATATCAAGTCTACTGAAGCTTTGGGAAGAAATTTGGATTGATTTTTGATTGCTGCAAACTAGTTTGGTACAGGGAAACAAAGAGATTTATCATTGTTGATTTTGAAACTGAATTTGAAATGAAATGGGTGAGCTGAATGACTGTCGGTCATTTCCAAGTTCTTACATAACCCATTAAGGTAGACTTATTAACAGTTATTGAATAGTTCATACAATATGCAAGAAGAAATATTGTAATGAATTTGTACAAAATATTGGTTACAGACTTGTTTGAGCAATGCATACAGTTTTGTGCTTCACTTATAAAACCAAAGAGAACCTACAGCAGAGATTCACCAGGCCAATGCCAGACATTGGAAATGATCATTACAAATGGAAGATAATGAAGGTACAGTACTGAAGGTACTGAAGCCACCTTCACTGGAGCAGAGAAGTGATTCAATCCAGGTTTTAAAAATTGTGAAAGTTTGTTAATAGAATGAATAGAGAATGCCTGAAACAATGTGTGGTCTAGGCAGCGCACAGACCTGGCATGCTGGAATGAAGAGGCTCAAGACCTTCCTAAGCTTGTCCTCATGTCTCATCATCCTAATTGCTGAGGGTGATCGGAGGGGGTCTGTAACTAATGCAGCTTTCATATGGAGCTTTGCCTATACACCTGTTGGCTCCACATTAAGTTAAATAAATAAAAAAACCCGTAGGCTTCTTCCACTAATTTTGGGAAGGGGATCAAAACTGGGCACAGAAACCTCCTGGCAGCCACCTATTAACATGCCTGTCAAATTTAGCAGTAGTCCATGCACAAATCAGACGTAGGCCTCCTCACTGCTAAATTTGACTTTGTGTTGTCCATTTTCTATTCATAAAATAAATGCCATGACCTCGAATTTAAACTCCAATATTTCATCTGCTTGGAGAGATGGTAAGGAAGGCTCAGCAATGTAAAATTGTCACAAAGAATGAACTTCGGAAAGATTTTTTGACAGAGGATTGTTGGAGTTTGGAATTCTGTGCCATAGAATTGAGGCATCACATCCCTTAAAGGAAAATTGTACAAATATTCAAAGCAAAGGATGATACAAGGCTATGGAGACAGAACAGGACAGTGGAAAAGTGGATGGCTTCAGAAAATAGCTGCTACAGACATGATGGGTCAAGAGGGCTGCTTTTGTCCAGCAAAACTATTGAAATTATTAGCGTAGACTGCCATTGATTTAGTCTGTGCTGCCTATCATCTTTGCTTGTGCCCTTAACATCTATTTTGCAACCAAGAAAAGATAGATTTAATTATTATTTAAATGGTAGGAATAATGGAAGTTCAAAGGCTGTCCTTGGTTTTATCATTTTTTCTATAAATGATGCACAAAACTGTGCATATTACTCGAACAAAGCTGTAACCAATATTTCGTACAAATTTGTTATAACATTTCTTCTTGTATGTTAAGGGTCTCAAGATTTGAAGATTTAGGGTGGAATTTTCCGAGCCCACTGGCAGTGGGCATGATAGGTGGCGTGCTCGGAAAATATGGCGTCCCCTGCCTCATGAAGTGTGAAGGCAGTTTATGATCGTCCGCTTAGCCCGGAGATGGCGGGCCACATTTCCCGCCATCGATCGATGGGAAGCTAATTGTAATACATCAGTATATAATTAAAAGGCCTTCCTGCCAGGCTCTTGGAACCTTGCCTTATTGTCCATCCATGTCGGTGGGAAAGCACGCCGATGTCCGATGTGTTTCACAACAGCACACAGTCGACGTGCACTTGGCGGCCTTCACTTTGGGAGAACCGAGGTAAGTGAGCAGCAGCTATTTCCACAGCTCGCCTGTTGTTTACAGGCCTCAAGGATGCTGGCGGTGGAGGACGACTGATGGGTCATCCTGGAGGTGACTGCTGAGGGAGGAAGTGTCCGGGGGAAAAAGCTGGCCAGCCTCAGAGGTGACTGCTGAGGGGGGGTGGGGGAGAGTCCGGGGGCAAGTGTTCATCAGCCTTGGAGGCAACCATTGTCGGTGCGGGTGGGGTGGGCGGGGGGGGGGGTCAAGTGCTGCCCTGCACAGGCAATCGAGGTGGGGGGCAGGGTAAGCGAGGGAAGTGGCCACTCATTAGGGACACCTGTAAAAACTGACCAGGCCTCTGCAACTGACACAGATCAGGCGCAGCCACAGTGATATGACTAGAGTCAGTCTCCTAGCCTACCCACCTGGGCAAGCAATGCGGAGGCACCAGAGTGCCACCAAGTGCTCCATACCTTATCCAACCCCCTTCAACACCCCCCCCCCGAATCTCCCGGTACAGACTTCAAGTCCGCCACAACTTTATTGGATTGCAGAGCAGTTGGACTGCACATGTTGTACAATCTCCTCGCCAACGCTGGCCATGTAGCAGTCACTGCTGGAGGCACTCACAGCCCCTTGCAATCTCAGCATCCTGGTTTGGACCAGTGTCCCCCATGTCGCGGGTTGACAGGACAGCCATGCAGCGCACTCATCTCTGGCCATCCGAGGGGTGACCAGCATTCTCCGGGAAGCATTAAGGGGCGGCCGCACAAGGGCCAGGAAAGGTGCTAAGTACACTCATGATAACTATGTTTCTCTCTTTTTCATGCTGCAGGAGGATCACATCAGGATCATGGATCCTGGTGACCTAGCTGTATGCCTGATGGCCTACAGAGACTGTAGAAGACAGAGGAAAGAGAGACTGAGCAAAGGCAGGAGCAGCAACCTCAAGAAGAAAGGGCAGCAGGGGCTCCCACACACGCTGTCCAGGAGTGACAGTGAGTCATGGCTGGTCAGCGCCTAGCGACACCCAGAGTCTATAGATGCCACCTGCCATTCCTGCAGATGACTGAGAACCAGTGTCACCGACGACTGCACATGTCTAGGGACCTGGTGGATCATATCTACCATTTACTGCAGGACATGGAGGGCATTCACTGCCAGTGGCTGTGAAAGTGACCGTGGCTCTCAATTTCTATGCCAGTGGCTCCTTTCAGGGCTCCACAGGTGACCGCTGTGGGATTTCACAATCTGCTACCCACCAATGTATCCAAAAGGTCACAGATGCCATCTTCTCCATGGCACACAACTTTGTGCATTTCACCCAGGACCAGGACAGCCAGGATGTAAGGGCCAATGGATTCTCCCTGATCTCAGGATTCCCACAGGTGCAGGGTGTGATTGACTGCACTCATGTAGTGCTCAGGTCTCTGTCTCTACACACTGTGGACTTCATCAACTGCAAGGGCTTCCACTCGCTGATCGTGCAGCTGGTATGCGACCACCAGAAATGCGTCCTGCAGGTGTGCGCACGGTTTCCAGGGAGTGTGCATGACGCCTATATCCTGAATCACAGGCAGATCCCTGCAGTCTTCCAGGGTCCACAGAGGGTACAGGGTTGGCTCCTCGGGGACAAGGGCTACCCGCAGAGGCCATGGCTGATGAGACCTGTGCAATGGCCTCAGACTGCAGCAGAGCAATGGTATAATAAGGCTCATGCAGCAGCTCACACCTTGGTGGAGCAGACCATCGGGATGCTGAAAATGCGGTTCCGGTGTCTGGACCGGTCTGGTGGAGCCCTGCAATACAGTCCACAGAGGGTGTCATGCGTCATCATCGTCATCTGTGCCCTTTACAACCTGGCACTGCAATGGGGAGAGAATCTGGCTGAGGAGGAGATGGAAGAACAGGAGATCTCCTCGGATGAGGAAGATGCCGATGGGGGTGAGGGTATGGGTGAGGGGGTCCTTGATGGTGACGATGACGGGGATGAGGCTCTTGCACTGGCGAGACAAGGCAGGCACTTGGGAGGCCCTCGTAGCTGCCAGGTTTGTGGAGGATGCATTGAGGTATCGCCATAGATTCTTATATCGCAGTTGTGAAGATTTGATTCCATTCTGGCTTATGGCAGGGTCAATACCCTCTGTGAGAATGCTCCTGTCATGGAGATGCAGTTGACGCCCTAACAGTCGCTCAAGGATGATGACAACATGCAGTGAGGGCACTCCATAGATCTTCACATAGTCTCTGGAATGTCTGACTCCTGACCGAGGGCAGCTCGCTTGCACTGCATGATCAGGGCCATCTCAGAGACGCAGCCATGAAACTTTAGATGCACCTTCAGCACCTCAGCCCTTCAGGAGCTGGTGCAGAGTATCACTGATCGCAGATGCTTGTGTGATGGGGGCCAGCCCCATCTTAAAGGTGTTGAGAGCACACATGAGAAAACTCTGTGGCACCTGCCCACTACATTCTGGCAGCAATGACCAGCACTGCCAAGGTGCAGCACCAGTAATGTTTCCAGGGAGTGTGAGGCTGGACCATCACTTTGGTCTGAATGCTGCACAAAGCACAGGGAAGAGGCCCTGTACTGAGACACCTGCCTTTTAACTTGTGCAGAAAGGTTTCACATCTGAGTGGCAAGAACACTGCTCATCAGAACAAGGAGCTACAAGCAGGGAGACATTCTTAGGAGTTTATTGACATTTGTGCGCTTTGCGCAGCCTTCAGACCACAGTGATGGTCCAGCCTCACACTCCCTGGAAACATTACTGATGCCTGCACCTCGACAGTGCTGGTCAATTGATTAGTACCCATGCCCAGGCTGTGCAACTACTTTTATTTAACTTCCCTAACCCTGCCGTTACTTCTTGGTCCTCCCCAGACATCCACAGAAGAGGTGGAGGCAGCCTGCTGACTGTGACACCCTGTCTGTGATGACTTTGGCGGGCATCCTCAGGAGGGCTGAGACTTGGTGGGTCCCGGCCTGCTTTCAGGGTCCTGTTGTGTGGCTGGATCTGCGGAGGTCACAGGAAGAGGGGATTTGGATGGGCCGGTCACTCCCAAAGTCACCTGGGTGGATGGCCCCAGAGCGTGCACTTGCTGATCCTCCCCACTATGGGTACCCAAGGGTCCCTGGCTGACTCCGTGACCAGAAGGGGTAGCTGGAGCTGCCCAGCACCCCTTTCAAGTACGCTGTTGGAGGCCAATTATGGCATCAGTGACGGAGTTAAGTCCACACAGCAGTGCAGGAGTGTTTTCCTGGACCAAGGTCTCCATGGCAGCTGCCATCCTGCCAGAGTTGACTTCGGTGTATTGCAATGCTGACGCTATCACCTCTGCCTAAAGACGGACAGACTCATCCATCGTGCCTTGCAATCTGAGGAGTGTAGCGGACATCCCTTCCTGTTGTTCCTGAGCTTGTCTTTGCAGCTGCAGCAACTGTGACATGACCGAGTCCAGAGGCTCGTCATCTGACTCAGACTCAGCAACGTTCTGGCCTCCAGCAGTCCTCCAAGTGCCAGGGACCTGGGAACTTGCTGCCTCCGCCTGCTGTGGATCAGAGAGTATGATGTGCTCGCCAGATTGTCATCCTGAGGCTACTCTAAAGCTAGCTCCCACTGAGATTTATATCTCTGCACTGGTGGAAGGTGTGGATGAGCGCTGTGACAGGTCATCAGGGAGGGTGCCTCAAAATTCCTCTTCAGAGGTTTCTTCAAGAGTTGATTGGAGGCCCTGAGTCATGGACTCTGTCAGCTGTTTGGCAGATGTGCCTGCGAAAGCAAGGGGAGATAATTAGTGCATGGCAGTGGCCTGTGAAAGAGGACACATCACTCACAGCATGGTTATCTGATGGATGTTGCACTGATGGATCCTCACTTGGGAGGGCAGCGTTGACCTAACTGGCAGCATGGGACTGGTCCCGGTCATTGCCGGCCAGCTGGATGGCTCTGTTTTTGAATTCTGTCAGAACTTTGATCTCCAACATCCCTCCTCTGCAACCTTTCCCTCCTTTTGTGTTTCAATTTGTCCTACATGGATAGAGATGGGGAGAGTGTATCAGGGCACCTGCCAGGCCAGTTGATGCGACGCGAAAACTCGCCATTTTCGTCATCAGGCAGGATTCCATTTTACCCGCCCACTACCACACTTAGTGCAAATCTGGGAAAATTCTGCCCTTAGTATCTGATCACTAATCCAAATGTCTAATGGAGTTATAACTAGGGGGCTAGAATATAAAGGGCAGGAAGGTTGATATAGCTATACAAATCCTTGGTTATATCATATCTGGAGTACTGTATACAGTTCTGGGCATGGCAGCTTAGAAAGGATATACTAGCCTTGGAAAAATTGCAGTGCGGATTCACCAGAATGTGATTAGAGCTTTAAGGGTTAGTTTATGAGGAGAGGTTACATAAATTAGGGTTTTATTCCCTAAAACCTAGAAGTTCAGGGGTGATTTCATTGAGCTTTTGAGGGTTATTATAAGGGACTGATAGAATAAATAGAGAGAAACATTTGTCCATTGTTGGGAGAGTCTAAGACAAGATGACATAAGCTGAAGATCAAAGTCAGGCCATTTAGGAGATAAGTTAGAAAACACTTCTTCATGCAAAGTGCAGTTAGAAGTGTGGACCTGTTTCTCCCTGCCCTGACAGCCACTCCCCCCGCCTCCACAACACCCTGACCCAGCCCCCACTACTGAAAGCAATAGATACTAGCTCAATTACTAATTTTAAATCTGAAATTGATAGGGATTTGCCAGCCCAGGGTATAACAGGAAAAGGAGGCAAGATGGCTGAATGGAGTTAAAATACAGGTCACTACATAGAACTGCGTGGAATTTACAGCACAAAAACTGGCCATTCAGCCCAAGTGGGCTCAACCAGTATTTATGCTGCATATGAGTCTCTCCCCTTCTTCTTATCTAACCCTATCAGCATAACCAAGCACTTTGTGCAAATATTATATAAAAAAGCACTGCAATACCATTAAGAGCAGTCAGTACCTGCAAATATTTTAGAGAATTTTTGCCTTCCTTCTCTTCTACAGAAGAAAATAAAAGACCTCAGAATTGGGCTCCATGGTGCTGCTGGTGATATTGCCATGGGAGCCTAGAGTCCCAAAAATGGTGTCTTATCCATTTCTTGCCACTTCTGTTGTGGAAAATGTGGCATATCAAGCTTTTAAGGGTCCTATAAAAGGCAGGCCATGCACACACCCCAAACATGCAGAGTGGGCAGATTGTGACGTCACTCAGTTACAGACTGTGATGGAGGAGTGCACAGTTAATTCCAGCCCCAATTCTCCACAGGTCGCAACAATAGTTTAAATGTTTAATTCACTCACCAAAATGGCTAATTATTTACCTTTGATATTTCTATACACAGCATAAAAAGAACACAACCAGGCTTCTTTCAATAAACACAAAATATTTGGTTTATTATAAAACAAACTTAATTTTTTTTTAAAAATTGTAAAACTGGTTAACATATAATTCGTAATTTGAAAGTATATTGATTGTCCCCTTTTTTTTGAAAACACAAAAACACAAACACAAAACAGGACAAAACAAACATGGCCTCTGCAGAGGCTGGAGTATGAAAATGTCTTTAAAAGGACGAAGTTCGAAAAGATCTCAACACTGTTGATCCAATAGAATTCTGGTCACAGTAGACCTGGAAGTCCTTTCAGATGGATCCTTGGTGACACACTGGATGGGTATTCTATTGAAGTGCATTAAGTGCATTCGTGGCTGTAAAAATTGGCGTTCTGAAGAGGGGTCATGTGACGGGAATGGAGTAAGACATGGCTAAAGACAGCTCCTGCAATTTCTGTACTTTATCTCTATTAAAAAAATTACTGATATTGGGTTAAAAGCTTCAGCTTTTTGTCTGTCAGTGCTTTAGGGTTTATTCTGATGCTCAATATTACATTTGAGGACATTACATTACAAACCCAGAGGGAACCTGGCCTGATACTGCAGGCGGTAACAACGTGGTGCTGAATTTAATTCTGTCAGTACACTTGGGGGAGAATTTTCTCCCCGTCTGGCAGGCTGGGCAGGTGTGGCCATGGGTGGGCACACAGCCGATTGCCACCCACGATTGACTGCCTGCTGCCATTTTACAAGGATGGGCCAATTAAAGAGCACTGAGTGCTCCCTGTGCGGGCGGGGGGGAGGAGGGAGAGTCGGGGCCTGTGATCTTTCACGCATGAGGCACAGAACTGTCTCAGGGAGATTACTTTGTTTTTGAAAAATTGAAATAAAGAAAAAAAAAATTCAGACATGCCCCCTCATGTGACAGTGTCACATGAGCTGGGACATGTCAATGAATTTTAAGAAAATTTTAATAAACTTATACACCTTTCATGAAACCTCATCCCATCCATGGATGAGGTTCCATGAAAAATGCAAAGTCTGCCTGGGCTCTTTGCCTGCCCGCCAACTTGAGTTAATTGTTACAATTGGTTTTTAAGTGGCCTTAACAGGCCATTGACAGTTCGGCGGGCATGCAACTGACTCTGGTGCGTGCCCGCCGAACTGAAAATCAGAATGACATACAGTGACGTCGGGACACACGCCCAGCGTCACCGTGCGTCATTTTACATGTCGGCAAGCGGGCCCCCCCCCCCACCCCCGCAAGCCAACCAGAAGATTCAGACCTTGGTGACTTACAGAGCACTATTCTCACTGAATTTGCTGGATTCTGTTCGGAAATTTGTTCCTCTGTTGCTACTGCATAAGCCTCTGTCGACTCCTTCAATCAAAGGCTGCGGGATGTTGAACAACGAATTACGGACTCGAGTGACTGAATTGCGGCTCTGGAGACCCGCTGCACCCAGCTGGAAGCTCAAAATACTAAATCACTGTCAAAGGTGGACAACCTGGAGAATCACAGCCGAAGACAAAATTTAAGGATTCTCTCAGTGCCCACGGGTGTGGAGCAACTTTTACTGAGGTACCTCCTTTGGAGGTTTTTGGCAAGGAGAGTTTTCATTTACCATTGTTAGTGGATCGAGTTCATCATTCTTTGGCGCCGCAGCTACAGCATGGCAAGTCCCCGCTGGTAAGATAGGTATGAATAGTACACTATCTGTGCAGGGTAGCATTCATCTCGCTTGAGGAGGTGATGTAAGCTTTTCTTTCCTTCTTCCCTTCTATTTTTTTCTCCCATTTTTCTCTCTTTTTCTTGCTCTTTTCCAAATATACATACATACTTTCCTTTTGATCAGCTTTTAACATTCTTCAGGTGTTTGAGGTCTGGTTCAAAAATATTTAATCCTTTCTTTGTAAGAGTTAAACTATGGGAACCATATGCTTTAATCATTTTTTTAATCATAATGTCTACTAATATTAAGGCCTCACTGTTCTCCAATCCATCTTATCACTTGGAATGTGAAAAATCTAAACCACTCAGTTAAAAGAAATAAAGTTCTCTCTCACTTACATCATTTGAATGTGGGCATTGCCTTCCTGCAGGAATTCACTTACATGCATCTGACCACTTTTGAATGCAGAAGAGTTGGGTTGGGCAGATATTCTTTTCTAATTTTCACAGTAAAGCAAGAGGTATGGCCATTCAAATCCATAACGACATTCCCATTGTTCACTCTCAGATCATAGCTGACCCTAATGCTGCAATGTTATAGTATAAGGCAGACTTTTTAAGCTAGTTGATCCTAGCTAATGTATTTTTCATTTCAACTTTTTATTTTCCATACCTGATTTAGAATTATATCACTTACTTCTTGGAGGAGACTTTAACTGTGTTTTTAGCCCAAATTTAGATCGCTCATCCACAAAATCTGTTCCAATATCAAAATCAGCCTCAGCCATCAGTTTTTTTTCTGGATGCACATGGATTGGTAGACTCATTTTCCATACCCATCTGCAAGACAATACTGCTTTTTCTGTCCTGTTCACCACACTTATTCACGTATTGACTATTTTTTCCTTGATAAGAGGCTACTCCTGTTTATTCAATCTTGTGCATACAATAGTTTTGTGATCTCTGATCATGCCCCCTTAGTTTTAGTAATACGATTCCATGACCAACCTGTTTCTCGTCCACCATGGTGTCTTGATTCTCTTCTCCTGGTGGACCCGGATTTTACTAAATTCATTTCCTCGCAAATGGATACTTTTATAGAATTTAATACTGCTCTAGATATTTCCTTTGCTGCTGTCAGGGAGAGTATGAAGGCTTACTTACGTGGACAAATAATTTCATATACTGCTCAATTTAACAAACACAATACCTTAACATTGTCCCAATTGATTGATCAAATTCTCTTAGTGGACCTGTAGTATGCTATTGCACCTACCCCAGTATTATACAAACAGTGTCTGGCTCTACAGACTGAATTTCATCTTCTTTGTACTAAACAAACTGAAAAGCTTAAACTTAGATCACGTGCTACATTTTATGAGCATGGTGAAAGAGCCGGTAGGCTCCTGGCTCACCGGCTTCACCAGTCTGCTTCCTCTCAACTTATAACTGAAATTACCACCCCAACAGTGTCAACCACCACCGATCACCAGGAGATCAAGAACAAAATCAAACTTTTTTATTCCACTCTTTATAGCTCAGACTCCTTTTCAGATCCTGGTTTATTTCACAATATTTTTGATATTGACATCCCATTTCTAACGTCTGACTCTGTGAAGGTGTTAGAAGTTTCCCTTTCCCAAGATGAAATACTAAAGGCATTAAATCCATGCAAAGTAATAAAGCACCAGGGCCCAATGAAATTCTAATAGAATTTTATAAAAATTTCTCATCATAACTTCCTCCATTATTACTGTCTCTGTTTTCAGAATGCTTTTTCTCTAAAACGCTCCCTCCTACACTGTGCGAAACTTCTTTGTCTATCCTTTTAATGAGGGATAAGGATCCTCTACATTGCAGTCCATACTGGCCTATTTCCTTTTTAAATGTGGGTGTCAAGATACTAGCTAAAGCATTAGCTCACCATCTCGAACCTGACCTTCCATCTATTATCTCTCCTGATCAGAAAGGTTTTATACAGCGTCACGACACACTGCGCTCCTTGAGCCGTGACAAATGTGTGAAGTTTAATCAGACCACCAAATTGCCCCAATTCTACCTAATTGTTTAATTTAGGTTAAAAGAATATGAGCTCCAGGTTTGTAAACTTAACCAGTAAATAATAGTTTATTAAACAAATTCCTTGTAACCAGTGGCAAAAGAAAGAAATATGAACTGCTAACTTTTTCATTATATAACTTAAACTCTACCCCTTCTTAAACCCCTATATACAAACACACACACACATAAGACACACAAAATATGGATTTTAAGAGTGAGATAAAACAGTTCAATAGCACCAATCTGGAGTTCAGGATTAGATGGATTGACTTTGATTGCTTTCTTCCAATTCCTTGCAGGTTGTTGTGTCTGACACGAGATGGTCTCCCAGCACTTGCAGTTTGTGGTTCTCTGGTTGAAACTTGATTTTAATGTCTCTGCTGGTGATTTTTCCCCTTTTCCTCCTTCTCAAAGAAAGTGGGATACAGCTAGCCAGCTAGCTACTATGGCAGGATTACTGGAGTCTTACAAAACAAAGGAGAGAGAGATGTTTCAGGTCTTTGCTCTTTTCAGCCTAGGAGCTGATCTACAGCACTATCCTCACACAGGACCTGGCCACTTGGTCAGGAGTCAATCAAAATGTTGTCGCTGGGCAGTCCCCTCTTAATGGCACCATTCTGTCCAACCTGGCACACACTGTTCCAGGAGATAGCAATGTTGTAGATTTTCTTTATACTACTCTCATGAACATCTCTTTTAAACTGCAGCCAAGGTAGTTTTTAAAGCCAAAGTCCAAACTTAGCCACAGTCCAAGAAAAAAAATGTTTTTTACAACAGGGCAGGCAATCCTTACCTAATTTAAGGTCTTTTCAATATTATTCATACACATTCAATTACTCCTTTCAATGAGGCTCTTATAACCATGGGTGAAGAAAAGGCTTTGATAGAGTGGAATGGGACTACCTTTTCTTCACTCTTCAAAAATTTGGATTTGGACCCATTTTTATAAAATGGATAAAAGTATTGTATTCCTCACTGGTTACTTCAGTATGTGCAAATAATATCCACTCAACTCTTTGACCTCCATCGAAGTACCAGACAGGGCTGTCCCCTTTCCCCATTACTTTTCACTATTGCTATTAAGCCCCTGGCAATTTCACTGCGGACCTGTGGAAATATACAGGATATTATATAGGGTGGAGTCAAGCAGAAACTCCCCCTATATGCTGATGATCTGCTTCTTTACATCTTTGATCCAGCCTCCTCTCTTCCACATATTTTTTCTATTCTTGAGCGATTTGGTCATAATTCAGGTTTTACAATTAATTTACAAAAAGTGAAATTTTCCTATTAACTTTATTGCAAAGAGTTACCTTCTTTCTTCCCTCCCCTTAAAGTTCTCAGTATTTTAATTAGTCAATCCCTTGGAGACCTTTTTAAGCTCAACTTTGACCTTTTGTTGGAATATATGAAGCAGGACTTAACATATTGGTCTAACTTACCCCTCTCTTTAGTTGGTCGTATAAATTCTGTAAAGGTGAATATTTTGCCAAAATTGCAATACCTATTTCAGTGCAGTCCATTGTTTATCCCCAAGTGGTTTTTTTGTTGCAATAGACCAATTTATTTCTTCCTTTATTTGGAATAAGAAAACACTCAGAATTCGTAAAGTTTTTCTACAAAGACCCAAGTATTTGGTTAGTTTGGCACTACAAAATGTTCAATTTTATTATTGGTTTGCTAATATCCATAATATTTCTTTATGGCTTCATTCGGACTCGGCTGGTTTAGCGTGGGTGCAATTGGAGGCTGCCTCCTGTCAATACACGTCTCTACCGACTTTGTTGTGCTCCTCCATTCCTTTCTCGACCTGTCACCTTTCTTCAAACCTTAGCGTTAGACAGTCACTTAAGATTTGGACCCAGCCCAGAACACACTTTGGACTGCAATCTCTCTCTTGAGACCGCCCTATTAATGCAAATCATTTACTTCCACCTTCATTAGGAGATTCTGCCTTTCAAGTCTGGCATGCAAGAGGTGTAAAAACCCTTGCTAACTTATACATCAATAATATTTTTGCTTCTTTTGACACTCAGTCTCAGAACTATGATCTACCCCACACACTTTTTTTGCTATTTACAAATCAGAGATTTTGCGCGCAAAAAAAATCGCTCAGTTTCCTCTATTACCCCCTAAATCACTGATAGATATCATATTAGATCTAAATCCTTCTGTTAGGGGGTTCATTTCCAAATTGTATTCTTTAACTTTTTCACTGCACTGCCCTTCGCTTTCTACCATAAAACTTTGGGAGCAACATTTTGATTCAGGCTTACCAGAATATAACTGGAAGCCTATTCTCTCTCGTGTACATTCCTCATCTGTATTTGCAAGACATGGGTTGCTACAATTTAAAATCTTATATCGTATCCATCTACCCTAGGTTAAATTATCTAAGATTTATCCAATTTGTCCAACCTGTGATAAATGCTATACAGCCCCGCCTCTCTAATTCATATATACTGATTGTGTCCTAAATTGGCTTTGTTTTAGACAAAACAGACCCCTCCCCCCTTAACCCCCAGGCCCTCACCTCCTAAATCCTATCCACTTACCTCAGATATTTACCTTCTCCCTGGCCTGTCAATTTCCCAGGTTCTTTAAGCTTACTTGCTTTATGACAATAAGTGCGGTAAAAAGGGGCGTGGCCTCCTTGAATCCACTGGAGCCTCACTTCACTGGGGCCTGTGAGGAGTCCTTCGATGCAGGCCCCAGGCAGATCCATTGAACGGAGGGGTTGGAGTAATTTTCAAGACCAGGTAAGTTCACATTTATTTCTTCTAATTCCTGCGGACCAGCACTTTCCAATGCTAATTGGAAGTTACGGTCCAATGTTCAAAAATGTAAATGGACTCAGACTCATTTCAGATCATCTTTTGTCCATGCCTCTTTCTTATGATGAGCTGTGGTATTGTCAATTACGATGCCTTTGTTCTGGCACTCAGTTATGGCAATGCCCTCTGTCATGGGCCTCTCTTCTGTACAGTGTGCTACCATCTCACTGTAGTGAATGGCCTGTTTCAACATAATTCTCCATACCAGTGATAGCTGCACCTTCATTTTAAGTGTGTTTGTGGAACGAACCTTGTTCCCGTACCTTGTAGCATCCAGTCATGTACATCCTTGCCACTGTAAGATTGAGGCAGAGGAGTGCCCCTATCTTGACTGCGTTCTTGAAAGATGAAGGTAGTGTTTAAGGAGAGATGTGTTTACACATGCAGATGGCTCATGTACCATCCAACTCCATCTGCCCGCTCTCTCTCGGCAGGGTTTTGATGATAGAGCCTATACTTAGAGCTTATGAGAGCTGCCCTCACCCAAACAAGTTTCCGACATTCCCAATGCCAATCTGCTGAGCTCAGCAAAAACGAGGAGCACCATGCCACCTCAAGGCAACAAAGTACATTTGTGTGCAGGCACTGAGATGTCCAACTTTAAGCGTCTCTCACCCTGACTATTGCAGTGAGAAAGGTCTATGCGTCCCATTGCCTTGGCATTCTAAGACGTTACTGTTGCTACTTCTAAATGATGATTTCTGGAGGCCAAAGCAGCTTTATGCACGCTCCGGAGTTGTACATCTCTGCTTCAGACAATGTGGAGAGGAGGAATGGGAAAGGAACAAGTATGTGATGAAGCAGAACAGTGCTCCTCATTAGCAATGACACATGCCCTTTTAGGGCTTAATGTTCTCTGATCATCTTGGACTTCGCAAGGGCCGGGACTGGTTGTGTGTAAGAGGAGGCATCTCAAAATCAGCCTCTGACCTCGTGCTCAGCTGCTCCATGTTAAGGTTAGGGGAAATGCAGCTCAGGATCCCTAACTTTAACTGCTGGATGTCACTGTCATTTCAGGGAGTGTACCACAGTGGGCTGAATCATCTCTAAGTGCAGTCATAGCAGTGGTATTTCATCGGCTTCCTTGTCCCAAGTGTTATGTTTCTGTTTCACCATTGATGTAACATTTTATGCATGGCTGCCTTGGTTCCAATGGATATCCTTGAGGAGCCTTGTCAGATTGACTAGCCCACTGAGGATTATGCATGTTGCATCTTGTAGGGTGCTGTTGTGACTGGGATGCTGGATGGACATGTGAAGGGGCAGCAATTCTGATGTCTGATGCTGGGACGCCCTTCTCCAGGTAGCACCTCATCTCCGCAAGGACACATGTCCTTGAGGCTTGCTCATCCTTCAAAGCATCAGGGCAATGCGAGAGTTCTGTGCAATGATGCACTATCATATGGAAGTTCATGGGTGAAATTAAAAGAGTTGCTGACCCATGATGGAGAAGAGTTGTCCAGGAGGATCCTCAGTGCATCTTGTCATCCTCCTCCTGGGATCTGCTGGCAATGAGGGCCTCACGAGCAGCCCTGCCTTTTCTGGCCCATGCAATGGCCTCTTCATCTGCATCCTCACCTTCCAAGACATCACCACCTTCATCCTCTTCGAGGTCCTCCTCATTGGAGGAGATGTGCAGCTTCTCCATCTCATCATCTGCCTAGTCCTCTCCTCTTTGCAGCATCAGGATGTGTAGCATACAGCAAGCCACGCCAATGCATATGACCCTCTGGGAAGTGTACTGCAGCACTCTGCCAGATCTGTCCAGGCATCGGAATCACATTTTCAGGAGCCCCACTGGTTGCAGCATAAGCCTCATTGTACCTTCTCTTAGGAGAAGTCTGAGGTCACCGCACGGGCATCATCAGCCACACCCTTTACAGGTAACCCTTGTCCCATGGAGCCAACCCTGCATCTTGTGTGTTCCCTCAAAGATGTCAGGGATCTCAGACCTACTCAGGATGTATGAGTCATGGACACTTCCTGGGAATCTGGCGCACACCTGCATGATGCGTTTCCTAATGGTCACACACCAGCTGCACAATGAGGGTGTGGTAGCCTTTCTGGTTGACGTACTGGACTGCCTGTTGCCAGGGAGTTTTTAATAGTCACATGAGTGCAGTCGATGGCACCCTGCCCCTGTGGGTTTTGGAAATATCAGCAAGGCCCAGTGTTCTTTCGTCCTGGCTTGCTTGATCTTTGTCGACGTTGACAAAATTGTGGGTCTTTGAAAAAATGGCAGCTGTGACCTCCTGGATGCACTAGTACATGGACACTTGGGATCCCAAAGAGGTCCCCAGTGGAGCCCTGGAAGGAGCCACTGGTGTAGAAGTTGACTGCAGTGGTTACTTTCACTGCCACTGGCAATGGATGCCCTCCAAGTCCCTGTGACGCCAAATCCTGAAGAATGTGGCAAATGTGAGTCACCAGATCCCTGGAAACGAGGCGGTGTCTACAACACTGGTTCTCACACATCTGCAGATAACACATGCGATGCCTATACACCCTGGGTCTAGTGAGGTGCCTTCAAGTGACGTCTCTCTGAGGATCAACCTCTGCATCCACACAAGGTCCTTCTGCCCCTTGATCTTGAGGGTTCTGCTTCTCCCTTTAGCGAGCCAAGCATCTCCGTCACCTTCTTCTCATTCTTCTCTCCTGCCTATAATCAATAATGCAGGCAGCGATAACACTAGGCCCCATCTTCCTGATGGTCTCCTCACTCCAATATCAATGAGAAACATGCAAGAGTCAGCATTTGTTTCCAAAGGTCCACTTTCTGTCAAGGAATCATCTTTGATTTTGGTTTCAAGGCCTTTTTATGCATGCCAGAGACTAATGGCCCCTGAAATGATGCCCAGTGTGGGGTGTGCTTGAACGTTCACCACAACAGGCCAGCCACCACCCCCACCCCCTCCACAGCCCCCCCCCCCCGCCCCCCACCCCCACACACACACACACACACACACACACAGCCCAAATGACTGACTGCCGATAGCTTCAGTGACTGGATTCAGCCCAGCACTGGGACCGTCATAACCTGCACAACAAGACTGCGCTGTTGGGACTAAACATGAGTGTGAATGTTCAATGACTACATGAGATTAATTTAAGGCGTCCATAGGCTTCTCCTCTGTAAGTGGTGCATGGCCAGATTTCCAAGGGGGTTCTCAGGCTTGTTCAGTCATCCAACAGCTCTGCAATTCCATAATACTCTGGTGAATGTGAAGGCTGCGAATGAGGCGTTATAACTAGGGGAGCAATCATTGCCAATTTGAGGGATTAGTGTTGCATGAATGGGCCTTATTCCTTCACTTTCCTGACTCAATTGAACAGCTGCTAACCTGTTTCAGCTGTGCCTCTGTCCTCATTTTGGAACTATCATTTTACTTGTGTGGCCCTTTAGCGCGGCCCCCTTCTCCTCCTCAGTAACGTATCTCAGTGCAACTTTCCCTGCTTGTTGTACCCAATAAAACCCTTGCCCTGCAGCGTCTTCCCTTCCCTCAGTCCTGCCTGGCTCCTTCCATAATGGGGCCATCACCATGCAGCCCTTTCCCTTCCTTCAGTCCTGTTTGGCCCCTTCCCCAATGGAGTCATTGCCCTGCCTTAACCCTGGTGTGGTAGCTGTAGAGACTTGCCAGTGAGACCCCCTAAAACTGATGCGGTACAGCCTGCAAAGGCTGGTGCTGATCCTCGCAAGTGCTGCGCAATACAAGGTAGACAAGCTAACCTCGGAGTCTTGAGCAAAGTGCACATCACCAGCTGCATATTGTAAATCCTGTTGTGAAACACGTTGTTCTAATTGCATGCTGATGTGGGCTCTTAATCCAGCGTGGAGAGATGATTCCAGCCAGCAGGTGTCATAATGAGATGCCAATTTATGCTAATGATGCTTGCACCATTCAGCAGCGCCCACCATTGACGGCTGAAGCACACATTCGCTTCCTCGTTTTACATCATCGAAAACTGGTTTTGTGCCTTCTCACAAGATTTATCTCTCACGGCCACCATGAAAATCCTGACCACTGTCTTTGGTAACTCTCACTTGTCACAACTTGCAGACTTTCAAAACACAGATGAGTTATTCTGATGAGAAGTTTCTGACTGAGGCTTAACCCACTTCATGTTGCATGTAATACAAGGAGGAGAGGGCGGGAGAAAGAGTCTTTCTTTTGCAGCCTGCCTCCAAGGCACACACAAACTCTCTGACTCTAAATTCAAAAAGAATGAAATGTTCAGAGAATACTGCTCTTAAACTTGTTGGGCTATGGGGATAGGGTGGGTGAAAGGGATTTACTGGATTGCCCTACAGAGACTGGACTCGATGGGCCGAACAGCCTTGTCCTATGCCATTATTACACTATGATTTTATGACTCTATTCCCTGAGCAGTGAGGTCAATGACTAGGAGGCTTGGATTTAACAAACTGATATAAGGATTAGAGGGGAATTGAGGAGTAACTTTTTTCACCCTGAGCGTGATGGCAGTCTGGAACCCAATGCTTGAAATGGTTGTAGAGGTAGATAGCCTCATAGCATTTTTTAAAATTACACGGATATCCACTGAAGTATAGGCCTATGGACTAAAAGCTGGAAAATGAGATTAGACTGGATAGCCAATTTTTGTCCATCACACGTACAATGGGCCAAATGACCTCCTTCTCTGCTGCAAATTTTTATGATTTTAGACCCTGACAGTAGCCATAATGCTGTTATCCTTGCTTGTTAGTCAGTCGTTCCTGTCATATTTGAGTCAAGGGACATTGCTTGGTGACCCTACAAGTAGTTTATGATTTCCCCTTTGGAGCTTGGCCACACATGGACAATGTGTATGGAGAGAGACATGCTGCTACCAGGAATGTTGTGGAGCAAAACCATCAGTGTTTGAAGCAATAGCTCTGCTGCGAGGAAAGCTCAGGTGGGAGTCCTAGAATACTCACTGGAGTGTGTCTAAATTTGTGGTAGTCTGTTGTGTGCTACACTCCTGTGTCTCATGAGGGTGCAGTCGTTGCCCCAGGTCTTTGGTGAGTACCTCAGGAGGAGGAAAGGAGGAGGCATTTGTACAACATCGCTCTGGATGGACTGTCCACGAGGGCCTTATCAGACTCCAATTCCTTTAAAACCATCCCCACATCAACACCACTCCACAATTCCTATCTTTCCATATATGTATTATGCCCCATCATAGTGTCCTCTCAAACAAAATTCTGAAATAAACGACAATATTAAAGCAAAGAATGCTGTGACAGCCTGTTTGCCCCTTTGAGCATCGGTATCTGCAGCCATGATGGCAGCAGTCTGAATTTCCACAGCCCAAGCTGGTATGAACTTAGACTGAGCTTCCATTGATGCATTGAGATATTGGGTGTCTTCTGCTTGTACTGCATAGAAGTTGAGGCTTCAGCCACCAGACTATGGCTAGATCTGCAACTGCAGATCTGGAGTTAGCCACCAATTCCATGCTAGAGATGGTAGGTTGCACAAAGCTCTATGCCAAGTTGGAGTTAGACTCTTCCATGCTTCTTGATAATGACAACAGACTTGGTGGCAGGCTCATTGTGCATGTCCATTAGTCTGCCAACCACCCAATCAATGTCCATGTCTGAGTCCTCTGTAGTAGAACCTATCTGTGACATTGCTTCCTGCAAGCTTCACGACACATGTGCCATCCTTTCTCTTGGCATGGCTGCAGCCCACTCATGACCAGTCATTATGTCCCAAGCCCAGTCATTATGTCCCTCTAAAGTTTGGGCAATTCCAGTAACTGAGCTGGTGACTGATAGGGTCAGATCAACCAACAGTGCATCTTTATTGGATGTGCACTTTTGCTCATTCCCTTGGTGAAGTTGCACTAGCTGATGAGGTGGCAGTTCTTGGGGTATCTGAAAGCAGAAATGTAGAAGGAGGGCAGCTGGGTTAAAGGAAGGAGGGTTGAGTGGAAAGCAAGAGGTTCACTGTCACATTATTTGCAGCTTGCATTTCATGCCAAATAATGGGATGAGGGTGAACTGGGATTTGAGAAGTTGCATTAGACAGAAACATATGTCACCCTGGATGTGCATGGGTTATGTCCTTGTCGTTGCTGAATATCTGGCAATATGTGGAAACTATGAGATCTGAGTGTGAGCTTGTAGCATTGGTGAGATCGTTGAATTTTACTACGTCTTCAAAATAGTTAACACTCTGTAAGTTCATTACTTCAGTAGTTCACTAGAGGATCTCTTTTCTCCTAACACTGTAGTTTCAGTTGATGTCTGGAGCCTTCATTCTGATAATTTCTCACCATTATGGATGTAATAAAAGGAAGTGGGTGGATTGTCATAAATATAAAGGGATTTTACAATGCAGCAGGTTGTATCAGTTCATTGGGATATGCCTCCCTCTAAATGCCAGCAACCTAGCAATCAGATGAGAATCACAAAGCAAGTGAAGAATCATAAGTATTGAAATCTTAAAATACTCAAAAGGTGGTTATTTCATCTCTCATTTCACTTGTGTGACTAATGCTTAAAATCTGCTCATTTTTTACTGTGGAGGTTTTCAAGAGAATGTCAAGCTTTTAAAGTTGGATTTCTCAAGCCTTAGGGAACTCAGCAGATCCAGATGAAGAGTTGGCAGACCCAGGAAGTCAGTACTTTTACAGCTAAACCTCCTGGGCTACCGCGCCTGCCTGAAAAACCCCTTCAATCAGGCACCCCTGCCCAACTTTCTTCATGAGGCCTCCTATCTTTTATCCCAACCCCTGTACAATCTGACATCAACCCCACCAGGCCTCCGATTTCCATCCCCTTCTAGACTTCTGAATGCCTCCCCGGCCTCTGGTTCTCTCCAGATCAGCCAGCAATCAGTTGCCATTCCCCACTCTCTGAGATGCCCTTTCGCCCTGTGTGGACCTACCTCGGCCTGTGTCCTTCATTGAGCAGCTCCTTGTCTGACTGGAAGCCGAGCCTACCGATTAGGCTTCTGAATAGGAGACTGATCAGTGATGTCACGCGCCTGTGGTTAAAACTCCATCATGCGTGGGGGAAACATGACTTCTACGTTTCCTGTTACTTTTAGACCCCTTTGTCCTGGAAGGATCAGGTGAATAAAATTTCATGCAATAATGTATCTACTTACATCTGCAGCTAACAAAATACTGAGAAAAAGTACTGGGAATAAATATTTATCATTCCTATTTTTCATGGGGCAGTAGAAATTCTTCACACAAAAGATTGTGGAAATATAAAATTCTTCCCTAAAAAGCTATAGAGCTCAGTCAAATGAAAATTTCAAAGTTATGGTTGCTAGATTTTTGTTGGGTAAAATGTATTAAGGGTCGTGAAGACAAGGGCGAGCAAGATGGCAGAACAGACTCGAGACTGAAGGGCCTTCTCCTGTTTTTACGAATCTTGGGCTGCCTTCACTGGCAGAGACCCCAATTGGTGCTACTCTGCACCAGCAATAACAGACTCTCACTACAAGCTGAGGATGAAGTTGAAAAAGATCCAGGAACATCATAGATTTGATACTCTCCAAGTCCAACTAACGCAGTGCATCAATTAACAAAATCAAAACTATCAAATGCAAGTGGAGGGTAATTGTGAAGATAGAAAGTTGAGTACTATGCCCAGTTCCAGTCACTGAGACCCAAAGAAGACATGGAAGACCATGCAGATAAGAAGGACGTGGCTTATCCCTAGTTAGGATCTATGTAATGAGCAAAGGGTGAAGGAACATGGACTTTCCACATTGAAAGGAGGCTGCTGAAAAGTGACCTTAACAGGGCCTATAGGATTTTAAATTGTGGGCTAAGGTAACATGGATTCAAATTAATAAAAGGTAAAGTTAAGACTGATATCAAGAAGTTTCCCATTAGATAAATATGATGGCATAAACTTTTACATAGCACAGAGAAGGCAACAACTCTGGATTCATATAAAAATGAATGAGAAACAGCTGGGAAAGGTGTTCTGAAATGATGAACAAGATGAGCTAAATGGCCTCCCTCATTACTAGCAAAGGGAGGCCTTTGAAATAGATGTGAAAAAAAACTTCTAACAATTTAATTCAGTTGCCATTCTAGCATGCTTCATGCCGAAACAAAACTCCAGAGCCATTGAAAAAAGTTAACTCCCCTCAAGTGGTCATTCAGTTCTAGAAACAAATGAATATCTATTCAAAAACCACATCAAAGACAGATAATCTTTTAATAATCTCATAAAACTGTCAATCGTACTGTGTACACAACACCCTGCTGAGATAAATTCACAGCTTTTGAAGCTCAATCAAGCATTCATAATGGGCTCAATTGTCAAAACAAACCAGCATAGATCCAAACAATGGAACCCATTGAAACTGAAAGAACAGGTTTTTTATTCTGTATTTCAAAGCAAATAGCCCGTAAAGGAATTCCAGGATCAGGTAGAGTTCCCCATTAGGACAGGGACACCTCCCCCTGGCACGCAATGGTTCACCACTTGTCTGAGGTGCTATGAACCATGTCTACTTAAAGAAAGAGCCTGCTTCCATCATAATTGCAGGAGGGTTGAACTGCCTGCCCTTGCAATGGTGCCAGTAAGGGATGCATATGGACTGGCTACCCGCTTCCGTATCCTGTGCCAGTGAAAATTGCCAAAAAATGAGAATGGGCGGGAATCCTGGAATACAGTCCTGCATGCCAGTTTTAAAGGTTTTAACCTGGCCATTACAGCTATGATTGTTTTTGAGCCTGGGACCTAGGGTAGAGATTTGTAACCCACAGAGCCACACAGTCCCAGTGAGAACTATTTCATTTGTGTCTGTACGGAGATAGGAGAAACTTAGCAATGCTTATGGCTATAATAAAGTCCTAAGCCCAAAATTTGCTTTGAGCAACTTCGTTGTCTGACTGTGCAGCCCTCGTCATATTCTTATGTCATTTAATAGCAGTAACCTACTCATTTTAACGCCTTTGCTAAAATACTGAGCACAGAAATTTAATGGGAGTAAGTGTTCATACAGAAACATCGCTACAGTAATTACTGGTGTATATTTCTACTTGACTATTACAGTACTTAGAACAATGTCTCAATTCCCCTAGGTACTTAGTGCATCTTTCCACCACAAAACACAAAAAGAGACCAAATAGTGATCTTTAAATTATGAACAGTTTGATAGGGCAGACAACAAGAAGATCCTAATAATAAAAACAAAAAAACTGCGGATGCTGGAAATCCAAAACAAAAACAGAATTACCTGGAAAAACTCAGCAGGTCTGGCAGCATTGGCGGAGAAGAAAAGAGTTGACGTTTCAAGTCCTCATGACCCTTCAACAGAACTAGGTGAATCCAAGGAAGGGGTGAAATATAAGCTGGTTTAAGGTGTGTGTGTGGGGGGAGGGGGTGGGGTTGGATTGGGGGGAGAGAAGTGGAGGGGAGGGTGTGGTTGTAGGGACAAACAAGCAGTGATAGAAGCAGATCATCAAAAGATGTCACAGACAACAGAACAAAAGAACACATAGGTGTTGAAGTTGGTGATATTATCTAAACGAATGTGCTAATTAAGAATGGATGGTAGGGCACTCAAGGTAGAGCTCGATGGGGGTGGGGGAGCATAAAAGATTTAAAAATATTTAAAAATAATGGAAATAGGTGGGAAAAGTAAAATCTATATAATTTATTGGAAAAAACAAAAGGAAGGGGGAAGAAACAGAAAGGGGGTGGGGATGGAGGAAGGAGTTCAAGACCTAAAGTTGTTGAATTCAATATTCAGTCCGGAAGGCTGTAAAGTGCCTAGTCGGAAGATGAGGTGTTGTTCCTCCAGTTTGCATTGGGCTTCACTGGAACAATGCAGCAAGCCAAGGATAGACATGTGGGCAAGAGAGCAGGGTGGAGTGTTAAAATGGCAAGCGACAGGGAGGTTTGGGTCATTCTTGTGGACAGACCGCAGGTGTTCTGCAAAGCAGTCGCCCAGTTTACGTTTGGTCTCTCCAATGTAGAGGAGACCACATTGGGAGCAACGAATACTACACTCCACCTTGCTCTCTTGCCCACATGTCTGTCCTTGGCTTGCTGCATTGTTCCAGTGAAGCCCAACGCAAACTGGAGGAACAACACCTCATCTTCCGACTAGGCACTTTACAGCCTTCCGGACTGAATATTGAATTCAACAACTTTAGGTCTTGAGCTCCCTCCTCCATCCCCACCCCCTTTCTGTTTCTTCCCCCTTCCTTTTGTTTTTTCCAATAAATTATATAGATCTTTCTTTTCCCACCTATTTCCATTATTTTTAAACATTTTTAAATCTTTTATGCTCCCCCACCCCCACTCGAGCTCTACCTTGAGTGCCCTACCATTCATTCTTAATTAGCACCAACTTCAACACCTATGTGTTGCTTTGTTCTGTTGTCTGTGACATCTTTTGATGATCTGCTTCTATCACTGCTTGTTTGTCCCTACAACCACACCCTCCCCTCCACTTCTCTCCCCCCAATCCAACCCCACCCCCTCACCCCCACACACACATTAAACCAGCTTATATTTCACCCCTTCCTTGGATTCACCTAGTTCTGTTGAAGGGTCATGAGGACTCGAAACGTCAACTCTTTTCTTCTCCACCGATGCTGCCAGATCTGCTGAGTTTTTCCAGGTAATTCTGTTTTTGTGTTGAATAAGAAGATCCTTCCATTTCTGGGAATCCAAACCTAGAGTCCATAAATATAAGATTGTCACTAATAAATCCAATAAGGAATTCAGGAGAATCTTTTTTACCCAGAGCGTGGTTAAAATATAGAGCTTGCTACCACTGGGAGTAATTGAGGTGAATAGCATTGGTTCATTTTAGGGAAAGCTAGATACACCTAGGAGGAAAAAAGGAATAGATGGATATTTTTGACAGGGTTAGATGAAGAGAGAGTGGGAGAAGTCTTGTGTGGAGTATTAAAACTGGCAAAGACCAGTTGGATTGAATGATTTGTTTCTATGCTGTAAATTCCATGTAATGCTCTTACCTAGAATTTGGTTTGCTAGAATTTAGTTTTTAATATATCCCCTTCATCTACCTAGACATGCTCCCACCTCCCCCCAGCCCATATGTGATGCCGCCTTCAACCAGGTTTCTGCTTTTAGATTGGTTTCAGCCCTCAATTAATTTTCTTCCTCTCCACTCAACCTCCCACCCCTTTTCCAAAGGGAGGTATCACACCAGTAACTTCTTGCACGTCACATCCCAAGTCGACAAATAAATATTGAAGGATTAAATCTGTGCCCTGTCACTGCTTATCACCCAAAGCTCCATCACTTGTAGCTCTACTTATATCCTGGAGGGTGATTATATAACTGGTTTCAGTGCAGAGTTGAGAGGGTGCTGCATTGACAGGGGAGCTAGGGGAGCTGGTGAATTAGATATTTAAACAAAGGTCTTATTTGCTTCATGAAAGATCCAGTGACGTTATTCAAAGTAAAGCAGGAAGTATTCCTGGCCAACATTCTTCACTCCATCAATACCACCAAAACAGATGAGCTGGTTATGTTCCCAGCTTCCTGTTTGTGAGGCTTTGCTCTGTGGAATTGGAATAGGCTTGTCTATATAAAAGCGGTGATTACACAGCATGCTTGACCCTGAGTCAGAGCAGTACAGAGGGAACTTTCCATTGTCACAGGCATTGTCTTTTGGATGAGATGTTAACCTAGGCCTCACCTATTCTCTCACATGAAAAGATCCATTGGCTGCATTCCAAAATTGCTTTATTGACTGTAAAGTGCTATCAAATGTCTTGAGGACATGGAAGGTGCTATATAAATGCAGGTTATTTTTTTTCTTTCATTTATCCTATAACACAACTATAAATCATAACTACCCTGATCTTTCTTTTCGAGGTTCAAAGTGAGGTCTTCACTCTGGCTTGGAATCATTAATCAGAGAAATCTGAGCACAAAAGAAGAACATTTCACCACTTGTGTTTACTCTAATTCCATTTCCTTTTTGCTTTATATAATATTTTTCTTCAGGTGCATATCTAATTGTCTCTTAAATATTGAAATTGGCTTGGTTTCAATAGAGACATTTAGCACTACATTTCCTATTCAAATAACCCTTTGGTGCAAAATACTGTTATGGTTCTGGCAGAGAAATTTTCAAAATAAATTAAAACTTCCAGTTAATTGCTGAAAGGATGACAGGACCAGATTTCATGTTTTAAGATCTTTTACTGTAACTAACAAACTAGGAGCAACATTGACTAAACAACATTTGTGTTACCAACTTATACTTTAAAATACCAAACAGAACTTTGCCCCTTTATTTTTAATGCAACCAAAGATCCCATTTCACAATTATACTTTATGCTGTCCCTTAGGTAGACATTCAATTCTCCTGGCACCAGTACAATTTGATTCTTAGCTCCCCAGGGTTTGCTTCAGTTATTTTCCTTTCCCAACCTGATAACGTTTAACTGTCTTTCACAGTGAAGGCTTTTCTTGGAGATTCTGCTTCTAGCACAAGCTAGGCAAATCTTCCGGCCTTGTTTCAAACCCTTTGGTCATTTCAATCTGAGTGCAAGATCCCACTCACATCTCTGCTTGGTGAACCATAGAGACTTTTGGTCTCCAGCTTCTCTCTCTCTCTCCCGGATCCCAGCAGACTGCCTGTGCCTGTGAGCTTCATGGACATCTTACTAACCCTTCTCCTCTTAAAGCCCATCTGCATGGCAATGTGAATCGCATGGAACTTGTATCCGGATAGAAATGCTGATTAGGTATCCTTGAGACCCCAACTGTCTTTTATCTTGGAAGTAAATGGACAGTTTAAAGGTTAACTGAATACAATCCAACATTCTCAACACTGTCTTAGGACTTTGTTGACTAGTTGTCTAACCACTGCAAACACATATTGCTGCCATTGTCTCCAAGTGTGAATACCTCACACGTTTTTTTTTTCCCAGCAACACAATCCAAGCCTCCCTTTACTCATTAACAGCCACTTGTCTGTTGTTAGGCAGATTTCAAAACAGATCATATGGTCCTCTTAATTTTATCCTAAATTAAAGACACAGTCCCAAAACATATAAACTTATAAACCTCATAATTGTTCTTTTATAATTTAAGTTTATGCTTCCTTATTACTAATTGATAGCTCAATGAAAATAATCTCCATTACTTACCCACTTAGTCCCTTCTTTAATTCTGTGCACTGTTATAACCCCTCATCAACCGTCTCAGTAAATAGAACCCTAGATTTTTCCAGTACCTAACCACAAGCCTCTCACGCTGGATATTACCTTTATGAGTCTATGTTGCACCTTTTCCATTTATCTCTAATACCCTTTGAAGTGTATCCAAAACTGTACATAGTGCACAGATTCATAACCACTTCTTTGCCTTTCTGTTCACCAGACCTATATGCACAACCCAACATTCTATCTGTATTTTTTTGGCTTTTCCGTCCAAAACCTGTTTTAAAGTTCTCCGCAGCTACATCCCTTGATAATTCTGTTCTTCCGGCCTACTGAGATTTTCATAATTTCTATTCCACTATTCTTTCCAAAATTTACTTGCTTCATACTCCTCTACATTTATTGCATATCTACGCGGTCTCCTAACCTGTCTTGATCATCCAGTAATCTCCTGAATTTGTCTTTAGAGTTTGTCTTACCTCACCTAAATTGGTACTTATAGCAGATTTGGTATTATTCTCTGTGCGGTTCTGACCATGATGGGCATCTTGGCTTAGATCCCTGGGGGAAGCCACTAGTTATATCTTGACAACCCAAAGGGCCTCTCTATACTCCTACTCTCTGCTTTTTATCCTTCAGACATCTGTCCACCTGTTTTTATCTTTAGATATTATAAACATTAATTTTTGCAATAAATGCATGATGTGACACTTCATCAAACACTTGTAAATCATATCCTTCCAGTCTCCTTGACATTAAGCTCTGTAATTTCCTTGAAGAATTTGATTAAATTAGTCAAGCAGGAATTCCTTTCCAAATCAGTGTTGACCAAACCTGATTAATTAATACCTTTCAAAGTGTTTATTAATATTATGCCTTATTCTAGTTGTTAGAAGTTTTCTTATGATTCATGCAAGTCTATAATTACCCGCCTTGTATATGTTCCCTTTTAATCAATGATGAATGATCAGAAGACAGGAGAGTTGGCTGCAAGGCCAAAACTGGAGAAAAAAACAACTTGATAAGTGAAACAGTTTACTCTTATGATGAATTGAATGACATAGGAAGTTAAAGTACCTGAAATCTTAACACAGTTCAGACTCACTGCTACATGAAACTTGCTCTTATGAGATGTGCTCTGAGTGAAACAGTTCAAATTAATCTGCCATTTAAAAATCAAAATCAAGTGCAATAGCAGTATTTCTTGTTGAAAAGAAATTCAATGCATTATTGTGTTTTCTGGATTTTAGGTCCATATTTTAAAATGGGCTTCAGCAATTCATTATTGATCTGGCACCATCACCTTATCCCAGCCCTTTGACCAGAGTATTATGTATAGTTGTTGAAAATTTGAATTTAAAACCTGAAATCAGTGGTTGAAAAAAATAGAAAACGAGACCAAGAATTGATCTGTATTGACCTACTGTGTGAGACAATTTCTAAATCGAAAAAGCCAGAAGTGAAGGAACTTTTGAAGCATATGTATATTGCCATATTGGGGTTACTTTTATTCCTTTATTAAAACAAACTTCTTTGTAGCAATTATGTGACCAATAGGTAAGCTGAGGCCAGAGTTGTCAATACTGGTGTTAATTTTCATTCATAGCTTGTATATTTGACCTAATCACTCATGTAAAGTTATGAACATAACTAAAAGAGCTTTGTTAAGTATGTCACAGGGGCTGTAGAGGTCAAATACACAGTGGCAATGCATCCATTTCTTCTTTTTCATGGCCCACCTTCGCAGTTTTGAAAAATAAAAACCTTTCTGGTCCTCTATTTTTGCCAACTTGCATCTGAGGAGGCAGCGGCAGGTTTGCATAGTGCCTGCCTCCCCGGGACTGTGTGTGGTCTAATTGTGAGCCTCAGTTTTTGAAAATAGAAGCTGTTACATTCTTCTATTTGACCTAAATATACCACTTCTTTGGCAAGGATTGGTAAAACAGTAATGTTGATTCTTTATTAGAAGATATGACTACAGGCAGATAGTGTTAACTGGGGAAATGTAAAGCATATCTGACCTCAACTGCTGCTGTTATAGGCAAAGTCATGGGGTCATTACATCACATCCTTTCTCAGTGGCTGTGAATGACAGCAGTTTCAGAATGCTTCTTTAAAGGTACGCACACATCATATCATAACAGAAGCAATTCAATTTTGAGTTCTATAAGTTTATGCTTCCTTGTTACTGATAGGCTGAATAATATTTTGGGAATAATATTTTGTTACTTACACACTTAAACCCTCTCATAGTTTGAGCACTGATGCAGGTGCTCATTAAACCTCTCTCCTTGAGCAAGTAGAGTCCAGAATTTCCCAATACCTAATCATGAGCTTCTCAAGATTGAGATCACCCCTATGAATCAGGGAGGCAATGGCACAGTGGTATTGTCGCTGGACTAGTAATCCAGAGATCCAGGGTTATGCCCCGGGGACCCGGGTTTGAATCCCACCACAGCAGATGGTGGAGTCTGAGTTCAATAAAAATCTGAAATTAAAAGTCTGATCATGCTCATGAAGCCATTGTCAGTTGTTGTAAAAACCCATCTGGTTCACTAATATCCTTTAGGGAAGGAAATCTGCCATCCTCACCTGGTACCTCGTCTGGCCTGCATGTGATTCTAGATGCACAGCAATGTGGTTGACTCTTAAGTGCCCTCTAAACAAAGGGAATTTATTTATTGATGGGCAATAAATGCTGGCCCAGTGATCCCATGAACGAATAAAAAAAAAATCTATGGTCCAACATCTGTTGTACCCTGGAGGTACCCCAGAAGATGTACTGGGGAACCCCGTGGAAGTCCCCAAGCAAGGATTGCATGGGAATTGCCCAGTAAGTTTCAACTTGGTTGGACAATTACCCTGCACCTGGAACCCTCTTAAACTCTGCTGTAAAGTCAGAGATTTAGAATGGTTCCGACTGAGTTACCAGAATAGTTACCCTACAAAATTAGAAAACCAGTTCTATCTCCTGGGTAACTATACTACTGATTAGCCTCCTGACCATGCATCCCTCACTCCCGACTACTCTCCCAACTGCCTGACTAGCCCCGATCCCCTTGACCACCCAATTATGCCCTCATCTCTGACTACCCTCCCCAATCACTAACCACCTAACTACCCCCAACCCCCGATCTCCTAACTAACCCACACTCCCCCGACCACGCGCCTTTCTCTGGCTACCACCTGACACCCACACCAACCAAATGACTTCCCCCTCTTCCTGACCCACCCTACCCCTCACCCATTTATCCTATGCACTTACCTTCCTTCTATAGCTTGTCAAAGTGGTTAGGATGTTTAAAGTTACCAGAATACAGCAGCTAGTGCCATTAAAAATGGAGCATGGCTTTGTTTCCCCTGGCAATCCTACACTGCACTGAAGGACTCCTGGAGCAGCTATGCTCCACATTTTTCAGCAAGCCTGGTTCAGAGGTCTGGGTGAGAAATATGGAACTCCAGTCTAAGGTAAGGAAATAGGAGCAGAGTGGCGATCCAACAGTGCTGCCAGTCCACAGAAGGTACGGCCCTATGACGTACCGGGCTGTATGGAGTTTGTAAGTAAATTTACACAACTGGACTGACTGGAAAGCAAGAGGCATTTATGGAGAGGATAATCTGAGTTGTCATATCTGTTAAAGCTACAGAGTTAGTGTATTATTAATAGTGCCTGATAGGAATTACTGTCCATACACAGATCAGATAGGGAACTTCAGTCAAGAGTTCAGCAGATTATAATCTCCCTTGTAAAAAGCTGGACAGCTATCAGAGAAAAGATTGGTTGAATTTATACACAAGCATACCTTGGCACCTTATCATTGTAGCTCTGTAACTGCAACTGACTGCAACATGGATAGAAGTGCAAAGTATCGCACATAATGCCACAAATAGCATACATGTCTGTACAATAGATCTAACTTTCTGGAAGGCGAACCAAGTAATGAATTTAGCTTTACACCAGTCATTGAAAAAGGTCTCAATGCCTGACAATGATTCTGAGAAGCTATTCAGAGCTACGTATCATAAGAAAATTAATATTCAATGGATTTAATGGTTCAGACTTCAACTCTCCCCACTTGCTGGAAAATGGCTTTGGAAGTGGATGGGAAATTAAAATAAAATGAATGACTTACCCCTTCCAATCCCGCTACCTTCCATCCTGAATATTAACCTGCAGGCATCTGGTCACCTGTCCTAAACTCTCATCTCATTTAAATATGCAGATTTAGATCTGATAACATCATCCGGAGCCAATCTGCTATTTTAATTCAAGATTCAAACAGCGCAGCAGTAATTCCCGGAAATCAACAACAGCTTATACCTGTTAAACTTGCCGATTTCTCCCAGTTCATTATCCCTTCAGTATGGATATTATTAACTGTCAATTGAATGGATATTCCTGACTTCTGTGCTCCACTTCAGCATCATTCAGCAAGCACAAAACATATGCAAGCTGGCTGAACGTATCACTCTGAACTTCACAACATCTATTCAATATTAAAAGTCAAGTCTGCAGTTTCTGTTGTTGTAACACATCCCTGTAGCTTTTTCTACTTCTGTCTCATCTGACTGTCACTCAGGCCCTAAAGGTCTGAGGGGCCTCTAGCCTGGTGGTTATGCCAGGGTTTGCATTTGCGAATGCCCACAATAGTTGACCCTGCTGGAATTTGTAGGGTCAGCGGGTGGGTACTTTATTTGCCTAGGTCCAATCACTGCCAGTATGGGAAAAGCTGTGGCACCTGCCTAACCTATGTATTGGGCAAAAGGGAAGTGGAATCAGATCCAGATCCCATCTATCTCCCATACAAAAGCAAAATACTGTGGATGAAAGGTCATTGACCTGAAACATTGGGTGGGATTTTCCACTGTGGTCAGTGTAATAGTGGGCAGGAGGGGAAAATATTGCGGGAGGGAAAAAGTCAGGTATACATCAGTGTGAAAGCAGATCGCCATCGTCTGCTCCAGATTTTAATGACAGTGCGTATTTCCCACTGTGCCATGTTGGGAAGGGCATTTAAATACATGTGAATCTCACAGATGCTCATTATGAAGGCAGCCCAGTAGAATCATAACCTCCCACTGGATCAAAAGGCCATGCCAGTGTGTAATTAGACCAACGTCATTCATGATCCGATATAAGGGATGTGAGCCTGATGAACTACACTTCACTCATGACGTCAAGGTCTGTTTGCCTACCATAAATTGTGTTGAGCTTGCAGCTCCTCCGACTCTGCGTCAGGCGGTGCAGGCAATGGCACAACGATTTCAGGGTGGTTTCAGAGCCAAGGCTTTACATACCAGTCCAGCGGTGTGGTAATCTGAGGTGCAATATGCCTTTAAGAGAATGTAAGCAGATTGACCACATGATTGTATTACCTAATTGCTGTGTACTGTGGGCTACAATGTTAATGATTAGTTTAGAATAGGGTCTGGTTGGAGAAGCACACTTGTGTTAGTGCTCTTACAGTTACAGCATGTGCTTCATCTTACATTGGCCTCTGTGTCTGCAGTATCTTGTTTACCAACTCACTCACCAGTAGATAGACATGCAACTGTGTTCGCTGAGCAAAGTGACCCAACAGCAGGAACTTAACAATTGGCAATGAGGCAAAACATGATGAGTTGATGGCACCAAAGAAAGCCATGAGAATTAAACAGAAGTAAATCAGCCATACCTTGCAAGGCAATTGTAAGTACAGCCTTCATCATAGTCGTCAAAGTTATTTCCTTCCAGTATGCCAGTTTGGCCATATCAAACCCTCGGTAACAATGCAGCATTTTAAATTTAATTTGAGATGTTGCATCCCTGGAGAGACAGTCGCTTACTATGCAACAGCCTTAAAACAATTGACAGGACATGTGAGTTCGCGGCATCGATTAACAACATGTTAAAAGACCGATTAGTATGTGGGATTAATGAAGCTGCCATTCAAAAAAGGCTGTTGTCAGAAACTAACTTAGACTTCAGTAAGGCGCTGGAGTTGGTGCTCACAATGGAAAGCCCAGTCAAGGAGCTCCAGTAAAGGGAGCACAAAATGCTTTGGTCAGGAGGGGAGCACCAGTTAGAAATGGTGTAAGAGCACAGGGCTCTATGGAAAGGTGGGAAACAGCCGCCATTAAACAGACCAGCAAAAAGCCAATGGTTTAACAAAGGAAACCCACAATAATAATGGCAGAAATGGAACCAGACAGCCTGCAAACAAACAACAATTTAAAAGAATCAAGTGTTTCTGCTGCCATCATAATAGTCACATTAAGCGATATTGTAAAGATAGGTTGTGATAAAACTTTAAGCAAGAAGGTAGAAATCATGAAATCCACATAATAGAGGACCGAGAAGAAACAGAGCCAGATATTTACTCATGGCACAACTTAAAAACAGGTAAAACAGAGCCGATCTACATGACAGTGAAAGTCTATGGGAAACCCATCTGAGTGGAGGTGGATACTGGGGCATCCATGACAATTATAGGGGGGCATACTTTCAAATATCTGAATGGAGGAGACCACTCACTAAATCTGGAAATTTCAGATGCTAAATTAAAGAAGTACACTGGCTCCATAGGAGTAAGAGGTATATGCAAGGTTCCTGTACAATATGGAAACCAGTCTGTTAATTTACCCCTGAGAGTGGTAGCAGGGAGGGTCCAAGTCTACTTGGTCTGAACTGGCTTAATGAAATAAAGTTGGAGTGGACTGACATATTTCAACTCAGAATGAAAGATCTGCAAGAATTATAACAGAAACATGCCTCCTTTTTCAGGGAAGATTCAAGGGCTGCAAGCTAAAATCCATGCGGATCCTGGAGCAACCCCCCAGATTCTTGAAGGCAAGGCCAGCCCTCTATGCATTATGAGAAAAAGTTGATGTTGAATTTGACTGGCTGGAAAGGTTGGGAGTCTTACAACCTGTATAATTTTCCGAATGAGCATCTCCCATAGTTCCAGTACTAAAGCCTGACCAGAGTGTGTGAATATGTGGGGACTACAAGTTGACGATTAACAAAGAGGCCAAACTTGACAGGTATCCTTCACTCGAAATTGATGAATTGTACTCCAAGCTGGTAGGGGGACCTGCATATACGAAACTCGACATGAGCCATGCTTTCCAACAAGGGGCTAGAAAAGGCCCCTTGGGGTTTTGTGACTATCAACACACATAAGAGGTTATGCCAGTATACCAGGTTACCCTTCGGAGTCTCATTAACTTGTGCCAATTTCCAATGGACAATGGAAAATTTACTTCAAGATTGGCCCCATGTTGTGGTTTATCTTGATGATGCCCTAGTAACAGGACTAATTGATGAAGAACACCTGGATAACCTGGAAGAGGTATTGAAGTGTTTCTCACAGCCGGAGTATGTTTGAAAAGAGAAAAATATACCTTCTAAGAAAAAAGAGGTGGTTTATCTGGGTCAAAGGGTTGAGTCGCAGGATCTTCACCCAGTAGAAGACAAGATGAGAGCTTTTCATGAGATGCCAGCCCCGAAAAACGCCACAGAACTCAAGTCTTTCTTGGGAATGATTAACCAATATGGCCGTTTTCTCCCAAATTTGTCAACAGCACTCGCTCCATTATATGGTTTATTCAAGAAAAACCACAGGTGGACTTGGCAAGCTCCACAACAACAGGCTTTTACGGCAGTAAAGCAGTTGCTACATTCATCGGCCCTGTTGGTACATTTTGATCCAAAGAAAGAATTAATTTTA
Organism: Carcharodon carcharias; assembly: GCF_017639515.1. NCBI lineage: Eukaryota > Metazoa > Chordata > Chondrichthyes > Lamniformes > Lamnidae > Carcharodon > Carcharodon carcharias. The sequence continues at coordinate 67,435,133 of NC_054480.1, read as the reverse complement.
AACTGCGATGCATCCTCTTACAGAGTAGAGGCAGTCCTCTCCCATTGGATGACGGATAGCTCCGAATGGCCCATTGGCTACATCTCAAGAACACTCAGTGTTGCAGAACGAAGGTACTCACAAATAGAGAAAGAAGGCTTATCCATTGTATTTGGCATTAAGAAGTTCTATCAATACATCCATGATTGCCACTTTACCATTGTATCGACCACAAGCCAGTACTAGGCTTGTTCGAGGAGGATAAGGCAATACCCCCAATTGCCTTTGCACGCATCCAAAACTGGGCACTGATTCTAGCTGCTTACGAATATATTTTTATCCACGTACCGGGAAGCCAGATTGCAAATGCCGATGCACTGAGCCAATCACCTCTAAAAGACAGCAATGTGAACAACCCCATTCCTTAAGGATTTGTCTTGTTTTTAAGCATTCTGGATTGTCACCAGTACATGCCAAACAAATAAGAGAGTGGACAGACCGCGGTCCAGTTTTGTCTCACGTAAGGGAACAAGTCTTACAGGGATGGTCTAATGAGCCAGAGCCTGATGAAATGAAGTCCTATTTTAATAGGAGATATGGCTCACCTGCCAGGATGGCATCATGCTGTGGGGAGTGAGAGTCATTGTGCCTCTGACAGGAAGAGAGCCATTATTGACCAAATTGCATGGTGCCCACTCCGGTATCTCTAGAATAAAAATGTTGGCGCACAGGGATGGATAAAGAAATTGAAAACTTAGTCAAGAGCTGCATACAGTGCCAACAGCTACAGAAATCACCCCCATCTGCTCTATTGCATCCCTGGGAATGGCCAGGAAGGCCATGGGTCCACCTCCATGTTGACTACAAGGGCCTTTTTTGGGCGCAATATTCCTCTTTATTATAGACGCTCACTCGAAGTGGATGGATGTATACAAGGTGAGATCACCCACATCTGCTGCCACCAGAGACAGTTTGCATCAGAGTTTTGCGATACAGGGATTACCAGAGGTAATAGTGTCTGATAGTGGAACAGCATTCACCAGTGGGGAATTCCAAAGATTTACAAGTTTCAATGGCATAACACATGTTAAGACCTCGCCATATCACCCTGCATCCAATGGTTTGGCCAAGAGCTACAAGTCCAGAACAAAGAAACTGGATGGAGACTCAATTGCAACTAGATTATAACATTTCCTACTCAGCTACAGGATTACCACACCACACACGACCACTGGTATTGCCCCCAAAGAGTTATTGATGAAGAGATGTCTCAGGACACATTTATGCCTCATATGTCTGAATTTAGTGGGGAGGGTAGAGAGAAGTCAGGAGGCCCAGAACAATGGACATGATTACCACTGTCATGCAAGAAACTTCACTGTTGGAGACTCAGTTTTTGCAAAGAACTTTGGAGATGGGCCCAAATGGCTATCAGGTGAAGTTAGTGCAGGGACAGGACCCCTTTCCTAACATATATCTGTCGAATGTTGGATAATTAGGAGACACAGAGATCACCTCAGGAAAAGGGAAGCAGATCTACAAGAAAGGATGTGCCAAGCATTCCCGTTGGTGTCTACACCACATGTGGAAGGAACTCCACTTGGATTGGAAGTACCTGTAGACTCCGTTGAGCCCGAAAGAGTCGAAAAAACAAACTTACAGGTTCCTACTGGAGAGCCAAGTGGACAGATGACTCCTGGGAGGGAGGCCTCAGATAAACCATCCAAACTCGTAGAACTGCAACGTTCAACATGTTTGAAGAAGCCTCCAGAGAGACTGAATTTGTAAATAGTTTATTTATGTAAATAGTTGATATACTGTAATTACGGTAAATTGTATTTTTGGGTAAAGGGATAGGGATGTGGTAATCTGTGGTGCAATACGTCTTTAAGAGAATGTGAGCATATTGACCACGTGATTGTATTACCCAATTGTTTAGTAGCGCGGGCTACAATGTTAATTAGTAGTTTAGAATAGGGTCTGGTTTGAGAAGCACACATGTGTTAGTGCTCTGTTACTTGTGTTAATAAACAGCATGGGCTTCATCTTACATTGGTCTCTGTATCTGCAGTATGTTGTTTATCACCTCACTCACCAGTAGGTAGGTGTGCAACCACGTTCGCGAGCAAAGCGACCTGACAGAAGGAGCAAAACAAGCGGTAAGACTGGCTGGGGTGGGTGCAGGGGTGGGGTGGAATTGAAATGAGCTGGAGGGCAAAGGCTTGACTGAAGGGAGGGGATGGAGGAGGGGCAAAGTCAGGACAGAGGCAAGGGAAGTGGCCGGAGGGCAAAGGCTTGACTCATGGAAGGTGGGGTGGGGAATACTGGGGATGGATGCACTCAGACACATGATTTGGTGGGCAGTTTTGGGAACGTCCTCAGGACCAGAATGGGAAGTGAGTCTAGGGAAGAAGCCTAAATGTGAGTCAGGGCCAGAATGGGCAGAGAGTTATTGGCAGGAGGGAAACCAGTAGATTATGCTCCTCCAGGACGATGGGAGGGATTTCACAATCACACAGGTAGGCTTGAAGCTGGTCTGGCAGTAGAATCTCAGTACCACCATCTTGCAGCCTGAACCTATGACACAGTCGAAAATGAAACTATGAAAATACTCTGATGGGGAGAGCTCTCTGGAGGGGCTTCTGAGAGGAGTGGATCACTGCACTGGTAGACCGACTTAAGGGGCACCCAATTGATACCTGCATTACCAAATAAGGAGGAGTGCATAGCTGAGACATGGTGGGAGCATTCTAATAGCAATAGATGCAGTCAGGAGCCTTCATTCATAAAGCGCATTAATGCAAGATTAATTCCGATTCATGCCACCAATCTCCTTGCAATAACCCCTTGCCCCAAGTGTGGAAACTCCCCAGTGCAGCAATAAATGTAAAACCAAGTGAGTTACTGGACAAACTGCAGAAGGCCATTGGAAACTGCACCCTCGACAACTATAAAGGCAGACATGAACGCACAGGAGCTCAGGGTGTGGGCTAATAGACTGAACACCTTCATGGATGATGGAGAATTCATGCAGATCAAGGAAAGATTACTTGTCTCCATGCGCATCTATATCTCTCCTTCGACACAACACCTTTGCCTTTCCACAATGCCGATGAGGGGGAATACATGAGTTTCCATATTACACAGCCAGGAATGAACATCACCAGAACCTGCAAAGCATATCTAACAGATGCCTTGAACAAGCACATTTTACATTGAGGGCGAAGCTTCACTGATGTCGGGAATGAGCTGAGAACTGACACTCACTGTTACGAGATGGCTGCACACAGCATCGACCTGAGCCACATGGTGCAACAACTGCAATAAGTGGGGAGAAGGAACATGGTGTGAGACCTGATTGACCATCACCCAGCTCCCCATACAGAGGAGGCATACACAGGGGAGATGTTGGAAATTATGTACATCTGATGAACCCATGCCACCATTATGCTCCTAGTATTTCTTGAACATTTAACCTTACTGCTATGTCTTGGTGCATTCCTGACATCCACAGCGGAGGGTGAGACAGCCTGCTGACTGCGACACCCTGTTGTCTGTGATGACTTTGCTGGGGGTCCTCTGGAGGGTCAAGACCTGGAGGGCCCCGGCCCTGCTTTGGGTCTCCTGCTGTGGGGCAGGTGCAACCTCCTCAGTCTGTGGTGCTGTAGTTGATGGGGTTACAGGCAGAGATGATTGGGGTCTGCTGGACACTCCCAGTGTCACTTGGGTGGATGGTCCCCAGGTTTCCAGCTGCTGGTCCTTGTCCCTATGGGTGCCTGAGGTCCCAAGGCTGACTCTTGAGGTGAAAGGGCACCTGGAGTGAGATCTAAGTGCCCTAGCCCCCTCTCATGTAGCCACTGCTGGAGGCCATCAATACCAACAGAGATGGTATGCAACTCCTGCAGCAGCAGAGGTGCGATATCCTGGACCAAGGCCTCCTTAGTGGCCGCCATCCTACCGGTGTGGACCTCAGTGTCCTGGCATGCTGGCACAATGACCTCAGACTGAACACAGATGGACGCCTCCGTCGTATATTGCAATCTGTGGAATGCACCTGACAATTCTGCCCAATATTCCCGTGTCTGTCACTGCAGCTCCAACATCTGAGTTAGGACCGAGTCCACAGGTTCGTAACCTGACTGAGACTAAGAATCCTTGCCTTTTTCAATCCTCTGAGTGTCAGTGACCTTGGACTGGCCTGCCTCTGCCTGCTAAGGACCAGAATCAGTGCTGTGCTCACAGGTTGTGACGCTAAGCCTGCTCTAGATCTAGATCCCGTTGTGGTGTGTGTCTCGGCACTGTTGGAGAGTGTGGGTGAGCGCTGTAATGGATATTCCAACAACGTGTTGTCTGGATCCTCATCCGAGGTGTCCTCAAGACTGGAGATGATGAGCTGGCTCCTGGTGTCCCTGGAGTGTTTGGCTGTGCTGCCAATGAAAGAGAGCAGAGATAATTAATGCATGGCAGCAGACTCTGAAACATATCAATACACTCAGTGTCGCTCACTGAAGGAGCAGCTGGTGAAGGGCTCTCTCTTGGGTCTGCATTGCCAACACCACCATTGCCGTAGGCACGGTCCCAGTCCCCTTCAGCCAGCTCCGCAGCACATCACTCATAGAGAGTGAGGGCCTTGAGCTCAAGCATCTCACCACCGGTCTGTGACCTCTCCCTCTTATTGTGAGTGAGCTTTTCCTGCACAAACACAGATGGAGAGAGTGTGAGCAGGACGCATGCCAAGGCAGATGATAAGGATGCCTGGCTGTGTAGGTACTGAGTGGAGCCATGCGCCGCATGAGTATGTGAGCTGCACAGGATGTGAGACTAGATGGAGAGGTGTGTGTGAGAGATTGAGTGATGGTGTCCCTTGAGCTGGCAGCGTGTGAGGTCCCTGTGGGGATTCATCCTACAAATGTCTGATGTGCTTGTGAGGGTATCAGTTGAGAGTGATGAGATGGTTGACTTATCCTGGCAGAAAGGATGAGATCATTTATTTTCTTCCTGCACTGGGTGGCTGATCTCTTATGGGCTGAGTTGGCATTCACCGCCCTGGCCACTTCTTCCCAAGCTGCAGTTGAGAGGCTGTTGGACCTCCTTCTGTCATCATGGAGTAAAGTGCCTCCCAGTGTTCCTCAATGGTGTCAAGAAGGTGACAGAGCAACATGTTGTGATACCCGGGGGCTGCAGTCTTCTTCCCTGTGGGGGCCAACCTTCTGTTGCAGCAGCCCTGGTCTGCAGACATTGAGAAGATTGTACGCGGGTGCGGATCAGATATGGTGCCTGCTCTGATAATTGGCAGGAGTGGGGGTAATCACAGGCTGTCCATATGCCATGTTCCCTATTGATGCACATTTAGTTAAGTGAGAAGCGTACAATTGGGCGTGTAAACCTGCCATTGTGCTGGCAGGAAAAATACCGCTGATGAGAAAACCCCACCCATTAACTCTGTTTCTCTCTGCACAGGTGCTGCCTGACCATTTCCAGCACTTTCCGTTTTGATTTCTCATTTATCTGCCACTAGGCTTCATAGGTTTGTTATTTAAAAATAAATATACTATTCTTCAGGGGTCCAAGAACTCCCTGTGAGGCCCATTTTTATCCACCTCATCTCAATCTGCATCAGCACTAAGCTAGTGAAGATAGAATTCCCTACATAGTCTCCCTAACTCTGGCTTTGCCCCTGTCACCTTTAACACTATAAAAGGTGGGATCTCCCGGAATTATTCCTGCCTTTCTATCAATAGGAAGCCTGTCAAGATTGATAACTATTTTACCTGCCTCCGATGGAGCCCCCTAGCTCTTTCTTGGGGTTATGGGGATTGGGGGTTGGGGTGATGGGTGCACTGTTCTCCCCAGCCTGTCACAATTGTTGCTGCTTCTGTCTCTTGATGCCTTTCCCATTCCTGAGTCCACTGAGTCTTCTGGTTTCCTTTGCCCTCCCATTAACACCTCTTTCACTGAGTGCATGTGCCTTTTCTACCACTGTCCCTGCCAGAACTGCATCTCCAGTACTTCTGGCCATTACTTCTGTTGGGACATTATGAATCCCAGTTGCACTCTTGTTGTTGGATGACCAAGTTGGTACTGTAGATAAAGTTGATCAGCAGACACTTCTTAAGTGGAACACATTCCGTTTATTTTCAAGGTACTCAGCAGCTACACGAGTGTGCTTCTACATCAAACCCTATTTCCATATTTCTGCTTCTTACTACAGACTACTGACTACAAAAGTAGCCCACGCTATTCTTCTATTGGTGACAGGAAATCGTGTGATCTTCCTTTATCACACCTTTCTTAAGGTGCACTACACACTACATAAAACCATAATTACTACGACTTCATAATTGATTTTACATGCTTCCAGATTGGCCACACTATCACAAAAACTGTAAAAGAAAATGCTTAAAAAAGGAACAACTTGAATTTATATAGCACCTTTAATATAGTAAAACAGTCTAGGGTGCTTCACAGCAACATAATTTGATAAACATTGAGCCACATAAAGATATTAGAGCAGATGACCAAAACATTAGTCAAAGTGTTGGGTTTTAAGGAGTGCCTTAAAGGTGGAGAGAGAGTGAAGACCTTTAAGGAAGGAATGCCTGAGCTTAAAGCTGATTGCTAGGACACTGCTGTGGAACACCACTATAGCATTTTCCTCAGGGCTGGGAGACAGGTCCCCAAGCAACTGATTTCCTGGCACCAAGCCTGGAGCTCTGAATTAGTTACTTAAAAAGTTTTTTTCCAACCTTGAAAGAGTAAATAAGGAGAAATTCTTCCCGGTGGCAGAAAGGTTAGTAACCGGGGTACACAGATTTAAGGCAATAAGCAAAAAAGAACCAGAGATAACATGAAATTGTAGCTCATTGTTTTGATCTGTAATGCACTGTCTGAAAGATGGAAGCAGTCAATAGTAATTTTCAAAAGGGAATTGGGAAATGCTTGAAAGAAAGAGAAACGTACTAGCTTATGGGAAAAGAACAGGGGAGTCAGATTAACTGGGTAACTCAGACTGCACGCACATGCATGATGCCCCAAAAGGCCTCCTTCTTTGCTGTATCATTCTGTGACCTTGCTATCTGCAAATTGGCTGCTGCAATCCCCCTCCATAACAACAGTGCCTACAAATGAGAAGTATTCAATTGGTTGTATAATGGGAGAAATGTACTCGCAAGGGTGTGCTCCACAAACTTTCATTTTAATTTCCTGGTAGCAGGCTGTGTCGCTGACTACTCATTGTATGGCCTGATCAGCGTTCTTCAATTATATTGTTGCAGAAACATCCATGAGTCAATGCCTACCCCTGGGAAATAGAGATAAGTCTTTGCTACATTGCCCTGTGAACAACCTTCTCCCCCATTGTGTTTTCGTACAATCAACTCTCTCTCTCGAGTGGTTTAAGCAGCAGTTCTGTTCTATAGCCCAAGGACAGCATTCAATTGAAAAGCACTGCCAGAGGCTGGTAATTTGAAGTCCATGCCACCCAGAAATTTTCTCAGGAAAGCCTTTCCCTTTAAGTGACTAAGTATGCAGCATGATAATATTCATATTTGCATTAACATCATTTGACTCTTATGAAGTGCTCCCTCATCATTCCGTATCCATAAAATGTCAAAGATCCTGTGTATACAGTGGTATTTTTTGATACATGATGGTTTTTGATCCTGCTTAACAATTTATTGTTAAGTTTTCTTTGAAACTGTGAACAGATTGGAACTGAAGTCAGAAACATGGGGAACACATAATATGCTTCAACAGATTAGATTTCAGATATTCTTTTAAATCTCGCTTATAAACTACAAACCCAATATGAAATCTGACTTCAAGAACTAATTTCTGCAGTGATACTGTTATGAATCTGTCATAAATGGAATATTTCTGTCACAATCTTCTGATTGATGGAGGCTTGTACCAGATGAAACCTTGGTCTTTCTATGATTCATCAGCATATCCATTGAACTGCATCCATTCTTGAACATAGAGCATTACAAACAGTGAGAGAATGACTCTGGGCCTTTGAAACTACTGTCCACTGATGGAATGTTTAAAATCTGGAAATAGTATGAAATTGCACAGCATTTAAAGGTTTTTTTGTTATCTTCCCATTACAATTGAATGTAAAATTAATTTTAAAATGATTGAAATCAGAAGTTTAGGAGTTCTGGTATGACTTTTTGGTAATGAAAGCATTATCAACACTTTCCAGCCCCAGTGTGGCAGGACCCACTGCAGGGGATACGGCGGGCCAGCCAAAAGTCCATTAACTTTCTGCAGGACCAGAAAATCCCGGCGGTGGCTAGGGCCCGAAAATCCCGGCCTTAGTTTAGTTGGTTTTAATTTTCAACGTGTTCAGCTGTACATGCTCAATTACCTAATTTAAGGGATTTTGTCTTTAAATTGTCATAAACCAATTACCACCATAAGGACGAACGTCTGTATTCAGTGAATCTATTACAAAGGAATTACTGAGGTGTTGCTGAGACGCTTTTGAACAGTTGTCATGACTCACTGGGGATCGTGCACTGTAATATCAAGCCCCACTCCTCCCTGAGCTGAGATAAATGTGAAATGTTTAATCAGACACCAAATTGTCCCAATTCTACCTAACTGTTTAATTTAGCTAAACAGAATACGAACACCAGATTTGTAAACTTAACAAGTAAATAACTGTTTATGAAACAAATTGACTTTAACCAGTGGCAAAAGAAACAAATATGAACTGCTAACTTTTAACTCTATAACTCAAACTGTACCCCTTGTTAACCTCAAAACACAAACACACACACACACACACACACACTCATAAGACATACAAAACCTGGATTTTAAGGGTGAGCTAAAACAGTTCAATAGCACCAATCCGGAGACAGGATTAGATGGGTTGACATTCATTGCTTTCTTCCAAATTCCTTGTAGGTAGTTGTGGCTTACACAAGGTGATCTCCCAGCACTTGCAGTCTGTGGTTCTCTGGTTGAAACTTGCTTTTAATGTCTCTACTGGTGATTTTTTTCCTTTTCCTCCTGACTGGGGCTTCTCAAAGAAAGTAGGATACAGTGATGTGAGCAATAGCCAGCTAGCTACTATGGCAGGATTACTGGAGTCTTACAAAACACAAGAGAGAGAGAGTTTCAGGTCTTTCCTCTCTTCAGGCTAGGAACTGATCTACTGCACTATCCTCACACAGAACCTAGCAACTTGGCCAGGAGACAACCAAAAATCTGTTGCTAGGCTATTCCCTCTTAAATCAGGTCTCCTTTTGAGCACCATTCTGTCCAACCTGCCACACATTGTTCCAGGAGATAGCAACATTGTAGATTTTCTTCTTCCCGCTCCATTGAACATCTCTTTTAAACTTCAGCCATGGAAGCTTTTAAAGCTACAGTCCAATCTTAAAGCCACAGTCCAAAGAATAAAAATATGTTCCTAACATGCCTCCACCCTTAAAAAGGTGAAACACCATTTAAAGAATTTGATTCATCACAGGGTGGGTGATACATGGACAGCAAACACAAGACATACATTCTTCATCCATCCTTCCCCTTACACAATCTTAAGTAATAACTGATTTCAGTAATTTACACCCGGGACAATGCATCCGCAATCACTTCTACCAGCAATGTGAACAATCTTTACATTGAATGGTGGAAACACTAGACTCCATCTAAACAGTCTCGTATTTCAAGTTTTAACCTTCTCACTGAATGCCAACGGATTATGGTCAGTGTAGATTAGTGTTTCTTTGTTATTGTCTTCTTTGTTCTGTTCTTTATCTCTGTTCCTTTGACCTTCTTTACTCTTACTTCTACCCCTTTCCTTGTTTGTGGTTTTTGCTCTTTTTTTCTTGATCTTTACTCTTGCCCTGTTCTGCATCATTACTATTAGATTTAACCCAGTTTTCTTTGTGCTTTTGCTCCCTGCCTCTGCTTCTTGAGTTTGCATGTTTTTCCCTTTTTACTTTTTCTTTCATCCTATCTTTACTTCTAGATTTATCTCTTTTCCCTGTCTTTGTCTTTACTCTGTTCTCTATCTCGGCTTCTAGATTTTGATTTGGCCCTTTTTTCTCGCTCTTTGTTTTTACTTTGTTCTTGACTTTTAGATTTTGATTTGGCCAGTTTTGCTCTCCCTTTGCTTTTACTCTGTTTACAATCTCTACTTCTGGATTTCATCTTTTATTCTGCTCTAGATCATATATGCTGGATTTTGCCTTGATTGTTTCTCCAACCCTTTTTCATTAGTCTGCTCTCATGCTACTTCATATGCTCCTGTTTTTGTTTTGGATAATGGCCCTACACAATCTATTAATACCCGACTAAATAGTTCTTAAAAACTGGTATGGGCATTAAAGTTGCTGGTTTGATTACATGTTGAGGTTTACCTACTACCTGACATATATGACACATTCTACAAAATTGCACCACATCTTTATGAATTCTTGGCCAGGTAAAATGCCTGTTTATCGATGCTCAGGTTTTTCACATTCCTACATGTCATGTCATGGGAATCTCATGTGCTACTCGCGCTATCTCCTTATGATATTTTGGTGGTACCTCTATCTGATGAACAACCATCCATTCATCATCCGCAGGTCTGTGAGCTGTCTCCCCTTCCTCATCAGAACTTCTTTTTTAAGGTAATCGCACCCTGGAACTCCTTCATCCTCAATTTCAGTATGAGCTGACGGTGCTAACTTGTTTAACTGTGGGTCTACTTTCTGAACCTCAACTAAAGAAGGCATACCAAATATTTCTTTTGAATTACCCTCAACCTTAAATAAAGTTTCACCTACTCTAATATCTGCTTGTGCTATTACTTTGACCTCTGGTGAAGGACTTTGTTTAATCATTGCTCTGGTCACCACACATGGTGGAAAAATGGCAGGAACCTGTTCTTGTAACTGCTCTGTCTCGTTAGCCTTTTTCGGACTTTCTGTGATTATGGACAAAGCTATAACCTTCACTCCTGCCAAATCATTCCCCAGGAGTAAATCAACTCCATCCACGGGTAATTTCTTAACCACTCCTACAACCACCAATCCAGACAATAAATCACATTCCAATTGAACTTTGTGCAATGGAACCGGGATATACTTTCCACTTATCCCATTTACCAATACTTTAGCTTCCATTGAACTCTCTGGAGGGAAAACTAGATCCTTCTCCAGCAAAAGAGTTTGAGTAGCTCCTGTGTCCCTTAATATAGCTATGGGTTTAGCTACATCATTTGCTGAAAAGGGGATTATCTTCCCTTTAGACAAAAAGCCCTTTATATCTCTCATTTACCTTATTACTTCACCTGCATTCACAGCAGTGTTTACCTCCAGACACTTATTTGTAGCTAAAGCTACAATTTGGTCCATGGCATTTTCTTTTTGAGTTTCCTTTTTGGGCTCATTCTTATGAACTCCAATAAATCCCATTGGCTTCCCTCGCAACTTCCAGCATTCTGAGTGAATATGTCCCACTTTATTACAGTGGTAACACTTCGGCCTTCGAGTTTCACCTCCATCCTCAGTACCTTCCTTCCTGATCTGGGGAGGAGATCTCAAGGTATTCCCAGCTATCCATTCTTTACCCTGACTACTTGCATTCCTTTCACTGTCTCACTTTTTATCCTTTTCAAATTTATGGGGGTGATGGAAAAAAATGTTTAGTTTTATGGATCAGCTCATAATCATCAGCCATTACTGCTGCCTGTCTGGCAGTTGCAACCCTTTGGCCTTCCCCATGGGTTCTTATTACAGAAGGTAAGGAGTTTTTAAACTCTTCCAAGAAAATGATCTTTCCGAAAACTTCATAGTTAGTTTCAACTCCTAATGTTCGTATCCACCTGTCAAAACTACTTTGTTTAATCCTTTCAAATTCATTGTAAGTTTACTGAGGCTGTTTCCTTAAATTTTGAAACTTTTGTCTGTATGCTTCAGGGACCAACTCATATGCAGTCAAAATGTCTTTTTCACCACATCATAATCACTAGAAACCTCCTCTGACAGTGAGGCAAAAATTTTCCTTTGCTCTACCCGTCAATTTGCTCTGCATGGGCAATGTCCAGTTTTCCTTTGGCATGTCGATCTGTTTAGCTATCTTCTCAAAAGAAATAAAGAACGCTTCACCATCCCTTTCTTCAAATTTTGCAAGAGCCTGTACAAATTTAAACATTTCCCCTCTGGATTCTGCTCTGGATATAAGTTCTACCTCACCACCTGGTGTCTCTCTTTTAACTGCCAGCATTTTAAGCTGGTATTCCCTTTCTTTATCCTTCATTCTTAACTGAAATTCTCTGTCTCTGTCTCTTTTTATCTCTTTCCTCCTTTTCTGACCTTGCCATTTCTAATTCCCTTTGGAATGCCCTTTCTCTTTTCTTTGCTGCTGCCTCTAGTTCCAATTTTTTTTTATTCGCAACTGAATTTGAGCCCATTCCAATGAACCATCCCTTGGAGAACTTGGCCTCTCAGGTATTCCTTCCAGCTTTTAAATGCTGCGCTAGCTCTTCGATTATCTCTTACTTCCAGTTTCGACAGGCAATCGTATTCTTAATTTACTTGCCAATTCAATTAACCTGGCTTTTGGGATCCCTTGTAAGATCATCAGGGACAACATTTCCACTTGAAGGAAATATTCAGCAGTTTCCAGTGCCATCTTATTTTGATAGTACAAACCTGGTGTTTCATTTTAGCTTTTATTACTTACTAAATCTACACCCAAATTATCATTGTCTTTTGTTTTAAAATATCTGGGACTCGGGCCCCCAAACTTTGTCACGACTTACTGCAAGTGCACTGTAGTATCAAGCCCCACTGCTCCCCGAGCCGTGACAAATGTGAGAAGTTTAAACAGACACCAAATTTCCCCCGTTCTACCTAATTGTTTAACTTAGGCTATAAGAGTACAAACAGCAGGGTTGTAAACTTAACAGGTAAATAACTGTTCATTAAACCAATTGTTTGTAACCAGTGACAAAAGAAGGAAATATGAACTGCTAACTTTTAACTCTATTATATAAACTCTACCCCTTCTTAACCCCTATGCACAAGCACATTTGCACACATATAAGACATGCAAAACATGGATTTTAAGGGTGAGACAAAACAGTTCAATAGCACCAATCTGGAGTTCAGGATTAGATGGGTTGACTTTGATTGCTTTCTTCCAAATTCCTTGCAGGTTGTTGTGGCTGACACGAGGTGGTCTCCCAGGACTTGCAGTCTGTGGTTCTTTGGTTGAAACTCGCTTTTAATGTCTCTACTGGTGATTTTTTTCCCTCTTCCTCCTGACAGGTGTTTCTCAAAGAAAGCAGGATACAGCAATGTGAGGAATAGCCATCACGCTACTATGGCAGAATTAATGGAGTCTTACAAAACACAGGAGATGGGGAGGTTTCAGGTCTTTCCTCTTTTCAGGCTAGGAGCTGATCTACTGCACTATCCTCACACAGAACCTGGTCACTTGTTCTGGAGCCAATAAAATGCTGTCATTTGGCAGTTCCCTCTTAAACCAGGTCTCCTTTCCAGCACCATTCTGTCCAACCTGGCACACACTGTTCCAGGAGATAACAACATTGTAGATTTTCTTCTTCCTGCTCCATTGAACATCTCTTCTAAACTGCAGCCATGGTAGTTTTTAAACCCACAGTCCAATCTTAAAGCCACAGTCTAAGCTTAAAACCACAGTCCAAAAAATAAAAATATGTTCTTTACATAGCCCTCTGATGGAGACCATTCTTGACGTGTTTCAAGACATTGACCTTTTCTTCCAGTCTGATGTCACTCATGATGCGGTTTTCTTTTGCTCTTCCTTTGCTCTTATGACACAGCAAAGAGTGACTTATTTCTCTTTGACTTCATCAGCAGGTCATTGCAAGCAACATCTGTAGGATTTCACAATCTTGCGCCCACAAACCTTCAGATAGCCAATGCCTTGTTTTCCAAGGCCATCACTTATTTATTTTTAAACACTGATGAGGACAATCAGGTAGTCAGTTTCACTCAATTCCCAAAGGTACAGGGAGTCATTGACTGTACAAATGTGCTAATCAAGGCTCAGCTTATCTGTGACCACTGGAAGCTTGCCATGCATGTCAGTGGAAGATATACTGGAAACTGCCATGTTTCCTTCATTCTTAAACATCCACAAAGAGTGAGTGATGACTCCCTGGAGACTAGGGTCACTCTCTAAGGACCTGAAGCACCAACAAGGTCCCTTCACCCCATGATGGCTATGCCTGCAGTTGAATCTTCCCTCCTTAAACCTCTCGGGCTGTTGATGTTTCATTCCTCCTTTAATACCCTCCTTAAAACTTAACGTTTTAGCCAGGGGCCAGCCTTGTGGTGAATGGCACCCAATGTTGAAAAGGGGCTGTTGATGGAGACTCCCCCTCCCTTTTCCTGACCGAGGGCTGAGCAGGGTCGCTATCCATGCTGCCCCACTTCCTCTGAACTCTTCCTGCCAGCCTGAAAATTGAGGCTTGGTGGGAAACAGCCCTCAAGTGGTCATTAATTGCCCACTTAAGTACTCAATTGGTGAAAGGACAGATGGACCAGATTCGGCCCCGTTCACCCATCTGTAAAATTACAGAGAGGTTGAGGCAGGTGGGAGCCCATTCGGAAGGCCATCCGAGAAATTTTACAGAATCTACCCCATCTGCATACCCACTGGCTGGGAGCATAGCGTTTTGCCCCATGTCTTTTTGTCATCAATCTTCCTCCTGCAGCCTTCAGAAACATTGCAGGATGCAGGCTAACCACCTACTGGGTCCATTTAAAAAGAGACAGATTGGCAGATGTGGGCCGTCATCACTCCAAGGTTGCTCGCCAGACCTGGAGATGGGATGGTAATGCTGCATCCATGTTAAACAGCCATGGAAAAGCCTAGTACTGAAACAAATGTGTTTGTGACTCACTGCCGCCCACCCACTTTGCCCCCCTCACCATTGTACCACCACCCCCACCACCTAAACACCCTTCGCAAGTGCGTCTGATGAAACAATATTCCACCCAAAGAACGGAAGCTCTTTGGAGATGAATTGCAATTAAGTGAGCAGAAAAAGCTTAAGGAATGAAAAATAAACAACTACATGCATTTATATACCACCTTTAACAAAGTAAAATGGCTCATGGTGCTTCGTAGGAGTGAACTCAAACAGAATTTGGCACTGAACCACATAAGGAGATGAGCAGGTGGCTAAAACCCTCGTCAAAGTGTTAGGTTTTAATGAGGGCCTTAAAGGAGAAATGAAAGTTAGAGAGCCTGAGTGGTTTAAGGAGGGATGAGTTTCAGACTTTGGGTCAACTGAACGCATGACCATCAATACTGGGGTGAAGAGAATGGGCAATATACAAAAAACTAGAATCGGAGGATGTGGAGGGATGAAAGTAAACGCCAGGGATTGATGAAAAGAAAAATAAGGAAAACAAAACAGAGAGAAACAGCACAGTAGCACTTGAATGACAGAGAAGAACCACAAAGTAAAAAGCAGTCCTCTCACTGAACAGCAAGGAGAACAAAGCAGGAAGCAAGGATCAAACACAAAGAAAAGTGAAAAGGAAGCAGGAGGCTATTTGAAAAGAAAGAAGCAATCCTCAGAAAAGCAAAGCTTATTGATCAAAGAGAAGACAAGCTTGCTAAAGTACAGGGGAGAATCAAACCAACCTGATGTGAAAGGGATTGGTTGCACTCTAATAGATTGTACGGAGAGGAATGAGGAGCTAGATAAGGGCAGATAGAACAATTGATTTGTAGAAAGGTTTTAAAGTTCTGAAGGCTCCGTAAATGTAACTCTTTACTTATAAATATTTTTGTGTTTTTCTATGGTTCCTTCTGTATTTTAATCAGTTTAAAAAGGCACTCATCTGGTTTGTTCCTGAAGTAAAATTATATTTTTCTTTACGATGCAATGAGTGAGGCTAAATATCCACGAGGGAATCTATTGGAAGTTGCTAAGCAATCAAAATACCACACACCCCCACCAAAATCTGAATGAAGCATATTTCTCATTTCATTTATGTCAATAATAAACTAATTCTCTTTGTTGCGCCCATGCTTAATTGCTAAGAAATGAGCTTGCAAAATGGTTTTGTTTCAGCCAGTGAGTGTTGCAGAAGCAGGTAATGATGGGAAGGCCATGTAACCGAGCAGGTTGTATAAGGCTGGACGGTGTATACTGTGAGCTGGCTAATTGTTCCATACTCATATCCTGTGTTGTGAATATAATCTGTAAGCACAGAAAGCAATTTTGACTTCACCTCCCTCTCCCGAAGGGTGAGAAAAACATTTTCAAATTGCAGTGTTCAGGCAAAGGTTAACGTGGAGCTCGGAGCAGCCTGCATGACTATGACAGAACCTGGCAATTGCTTGAAGCATAATACAAGAAAATACAGTGCAAAGCTAAAAGAAAAAGTACAGGAGCTTGTCAGCTGCAGGATTTTGTTGTCTCCTTGTTTGTGACCCTGCAAAAGCTGGTTAAAGAGGCTGGTTTAAGATGACCAGCGGGCATTCATTCATCCTCTATTGACCTTTAGTTCTTCTCCATCTTGGATTATGTTCTCTCCCCTCAAGAAACAACCGCTTTAAGTTTTGCAACCTCACTCCTTAACTCTCCTACATGCTGCACAAAGATATTAGTTTGGATTATTGGCAACATTTTCACGGTACAAGCATAGTGTGCAAATCATTGGCCCAAATCTTTTGGTCAGTGGATTGCCACTGCCCACGAAGCTTAATCTGCCCAACGATACTACCTATATTCAGCTGGGATATTCGATCCCGGCAGGAACAGTGATGGGTCAGTACAGACATCCCAGTGGAAGACCGGTGAGCATAGGAGAAGATGGACAAAGGGTGGACACATTCCCTTTTCATGACATTAGCTGCCATATTTAGGTAGGCTTTTAAAGGTTTCATGTCTTTCAGTTGGTTATTGAGTGGATGAGTGAGTGAGTGGGTGGGTGGGTAATCAGGTGGGGGGGGGTAGTGGGAGGAAGCGTGGTTAGCTGGGGTAGTCGGGTTGGTGGGGTAGCTGGGTCAGGTTGTTTGTGGTGCTCAGTTCAGTTATGTTGGCTAATCTTTGCGTTAGACCAGATATTAATCAGCGTAGCATTTCTGGGTAAGAATCCAGGTAAGTCCCACATATCTAGCCCAAGTCTTTCACACTGAGCTCACTGACAGAGACATTTGCAGAGGCCCCAGACAGTGCAAATCAGCCCATTGGAAGTTAAAACTTGTCGGGTGTTCTGATGAGGTTTCATTTACTCCGTAAGTAACCTTGGAAATAGTCAGTATGAATTTTTTCTTGAAAGTATTTATTTACACTGTTTACAATGACCTCATGATAAGTACATTGTTCTTTGGACACAGACTGTTCTGTGTCTTGCTCTCTTGGGGCCTCTTGGTCATCTGACCTTGATATCATGCTTACATTATCGTTAACATCATTGTCTCATAACATAACCATTAACCCTTCACTCTACATCTCCCCCAAGTATAATCCCAAAACTGTTACATTCATTTGTTAAACTATTTACATTCCCACCATCTCGCCACAAAGTCATAACCTCACAGGTGGGCCTGTCTGGTGCTTTGACGACTCTCCCTGATCTTGTCTTGATTATTCTTGGTTGAGGGTGCTGTTCTACGCTCAGGTCCTGACTCCAGTGCCATTTCCGGGGATGTTGGCAGTAGAACCCACCTTGTCAATCCCATCATGGTCATACTGGAATGATTGTCTCCTTGCGGCTTCAGAGAAACCCAAGTGGAGTTTGTATAAGGTATGATCGCAGCTGCTGAGTTTGGTCTATGGCTGTGCTTTCCATCTGAGTGTGTCTTAATCATACCTTTTGCACAAGTTCTAATGTAGGTAATGTTCTCACTCTATGCCAGCAATTATACCAGCTGGACTGTTTCTCTTTGTGTGTTTGCTCATGACACTTTACTCAGTTATGATCTTGTTAGTTGGTGTTGGGTTTGAGTTTATGTTACAGTGAAGGAAGTTGAATCTTCAGCATTCTCCCCATCAATAGTTCTGTTGGTGAAAAGCCATTAATTAATTGCATCGTCCTGTATTTGAGTAAGGCTAACTCTAGGTTAATGTTCTTGTTCATCGATACTTTGATGGTTTTTACCCCTCTCTCTGCTTTTCCATTAGTCTGCAGTAGTGTGGCGAACTGGTCATATGGTGAAATACATATTCCACTGTGAATTGTTGGCAATGTTTATCTATTAATATTGGACCATTGCCTGAGACTACCTCTTCGGGAACACCATTGGTAGAGTAAATGTGCTTCAAAGCTTTTACCATAGCTTCTGTGTTTGTGGTATGGGATCTGCGATTTCCAACCAACAAGAGTAACTGTGACTCCAAAGTCAAACAGATAATTTTTCCAAGGCTTGGATAGAAATGTTGATGGTAGTAATGATTCCGTTACTTCTTGGCTGTTGATGGCAGAATTCTGGTACATTGAAATAAATTATTCAGAGGATTTTGAAATTCCTGGCCACCATACTGATTATAGTGCCCATGCTCTGAGATTGGCAATGCCCAAATGACCACTGTGGAGTTTTTGGGGAATACCTTCTCACTTTGCTCTCAGGATTGCTAGCCTGTCATTGAAGACTAGAAGGTAATCAACAGCTGTCAGATGTTTTTGTTGTTCATGATATTGTTTTAACACCTGATTGATTGGGACATATTCAGATCAATCATCTTGGCAGCATGTTCTGACCTGAATGCATTCTGTGCCCTTCAGTTGGCCTTGTCTAATCTCCATGAGTTTGTTTGCAAAGGCTGGTAGAGTACTTGTTATTGGTGAAAGATATGCCTTCACCTCAGAGATGAGTGTCAAGTAATGTCCTGTAGTTGGTTGACTGTAGTTCTTGACAGTGTGTCGCCAGTTGTCTGACTTTTCCCTAGCACATAATCGGCTGTGGAATCATAGTGCATGAGTCTTAGCTGGAAACCCTACATCCTTGGTGGTATCTTAGCAATTTCCTTGGAGTTCAGGAGAGTAAACAGAGGTTTATGGTCCGTCTCAATTCTAAATTGTAAGCTCATTAAAAAATCTGAATTTTTTTTGCAAGCCCATGTTGCTGCTTATACTTCCTTTTCAATTGTTGCATGACATGTTTCAGCCTCTGTAAACAATAATATTACAGCACAGTCGATGGTAAATGTTGAACTGCTCAAATCCCAAAGGGAAACTTGAAACAACTGCCACAGCTGTTTTGCAACTTCTATAAATTTCAGATGTGTGCCTTGAATTCAGTAGGAGAAGACCACCAAGGCTTATAGGTTTCTTACAAAAGTAAATTAAACCTTTTATTAATAGAAAAAATGATTTTAAGCTCACACAAATTTCTACAAATTTCTATTATGATAACTTCTAAATCCCCTAGTCAATCTAATTCCCAGTTATACTTCAGTTAAGGCAACAGTAAGACACATAGATTTTAAAAGACCCAGGCCAAGTAACACACAATACCCTGAACCAATCGAATTCAAAGTGAGTTTTCTTAACTTCAGTTCTTTGTAGACAGCAGCTTGAGTCTTAGATGCTGGAGGCTTTTCACGTGTGTTAGATGATAGAATGCCTTCCCTTGCACACAGCCTCCAGCGTGACGTCTGCCTATGCACTCCCTGTACAGGTGGAGGGGGATTCCCTCAGTCGGGAGTGCGCTCTTTTGCGCATGCACACAAAAGAGCGCACAGGCCTCCCTGAGGCAAAGTGCTGCCTCAGGGAGATCAGATCAGGTGTTACCGCCTCTCCTTTATCCATATTTCCCCTCTGAATGCACATTCCCATTGTTTCACTATGCCCTTGGACTTTACCTTTCTAATAATAAAAGTATATCATAGTACCAATTTAACCAGTAATCTTTGGGAAAAATAACCACACTGTTTCCTGACTTCTCCTTGCTAGGTGAAACATTTCACCCCTTCTTTGAAATCAAGCTAGCCTGGTTTATTTAAAAATGAAAATGTTCCCTTTACACCTATGTTTACCTACTTAACATTTCAAACCTAGCTATCTTCTGTTACATCAAAGCCTTCAGGCTGGCTGCCTTAATTCAATTAAGACACACACACACACACACACACACACACACACACACACACACACACAAACACAAGTATAGACACAAATCCCACTATTACTCTTCTTCACAATAAATTCCAATAACATTATGAAAATTATTATATCTTCCTAACAATAAGCTGTTTATTTCCTGCCATCCTCCTGAATCTGTAGAATGACTCCAACACCCACCACTGATGCATCAGCTGCCACTATTGTCAGAAGTTTGAGGTCATAATATGCAAGCACATCCGAGGAGGCGAGTAGCTGTTTATTCCTGTCCAAGGCATTCTTCTGCTTGACTCCCCAATTCCACTGCTGACCTTTTCTCAGCTGGTCTCATAATGTTTTGATGATGGCAGACAGATTTGGGATGAATTTCTCCACCTGATTGACCATGCCTAAATATATTTGTATGTCAGCAACACTCCTGGGCTATGGAAATTCTTCAATTGCCTTGGGGCAGGATCTTCTGGTCAGCGAGCGGGGGCGGGGCCTGCTCACTGATGCATAAAATGACGAGGGGTGATGTTGGGCGGGCACCCCAACGTCATCGCATGTCATTTAGATTGTCAGTTCAGTGCGCGCGCAGCCGCCTTGGCTGCACGCCCACCAAACTCTCAATGGCCACTTAAGGCCTTTAAAAATGCAATTTAGGTAATTAATGGACCTGCCCATCTAACCTTAAGTTCGCGGGCAGGTGAGGAGGCGGTAACACCTGAGCCGATCTCCCTGAGGTAGCACTTTGCCTCAGGGAGGCCTGTGCGCTCTTTTGTGTGCATGCGAAAAGAGCGCACTCCCGACTGAGGGAATCCCCCTCCGCCCGTACAGGGAGTGCATAGGCAGACGTCACGCTGGCCAGGCCTTAATTGGTCTGCCCACGTAAAATGGCGGCCGCCCCCAATTGGGGGCACTGATCAGGAATGCGCCTGTTGCACCTGATGGGTGGAAAATGTCGTCCTTGGTCTTTTGGGGGTCTCCTGTTACCTCTTTATGCTGTATAGTATGCCAAAAAATCTGATGGTGATTTTCCCAAACTTACACTTTTCAGTCAGAGTGAGGCCTACTTGTTCAAATGCTTTTACAACCTCCTGAACTCTAGGATCAAGCTCTCTTTTTAGTAATACCATGAATGAGCAGATCATCCATGTGGCAAATTATTCCTTCTCTGCCTTCCCAATATTTAACATAATGCATTGAAAGATTTCCAGTGCAGAGGATATGCCAAAGGGAAGTCAACTGACATAAAAGCGACGAAAGGGAATGGCAAACATTATCAACAACCTCGATTATTGGTCAAGGGAGATCTGCCAAAAACTGCTGTTGACATCCAGCTTCATAAGAAGAACACTTTTGGACAACTTTGGCGGACTGTCATCAACAGAAGATCTTGGGTATATCTCCCTTTGAACGGCTTTATTTAGCTGTGTCAGTTTAACACAGAGCCTGACTTCACCATTAGGGACTGTCACTGGCCTTGAGCACTATTAGGTAGGCACTGTAATACTCCTCGATGCAGCATCCTCTCAATTTGCTTTTTTACTTTCGTGATCAACAGGTATGGTACCCTTCTAAGAGTAAATAAGTAGATGGGTTTAGCGTCTGGGAGTAGAGTGAAATGATATTCACTTTTGAGCTTTCCCAGTGCCCGGAGCAACCTAGGAAATTCATTCCTAAATATGGCTCTGCTGTTATCCTGTGTTACCTCATCTACACTTTGGAGAAGACCAAGTCCTGAACATACTGCACTGCTGAGTGATTCTGCAAGATATAAAGAGTTTCATTAATTTATTTGTCTTTATGTCTAAGAATTGTAATGATCTGATCCTTCACTTTGAGATCTGTGCCACCTGGTCCCTGCAGCTTTATTTTTGATGGCTGAAACTCCAAATTATTAAGCCAGTCCAATTTGTCTGATAAGACTGTGACCACAGACCAAGTTTATATTCTGTTCTGTATCCTTTGACTTCCGGCTCTATAGACCAGGACTGCTTATAAGAACATAAGAACATAAAAACTAGGAGCAAGAGTAGGCAATTCAGCCCCTCGAGCCTGCCCAGCCATTGATTACAATCATAGCTGATCTCATTTTGGCCTCAACTCCAATTTCCTGTTCTCTCCCCATAACCTTTCAACCCATTACTAATTAAAAATCTGTCTATCTCCTCCTTAAATTTATTCAGTGTCCTGGCATCTACTGCCCTCTGAGGTAGTGAATTCTACAGATTTGAGAAAAGTAATTCTCTGTACTTCTGATTTAAATCTACCACCCCTTATCCTAAAACTATGGCCTCTCATTCTAGAATGCCCCAAAAGGGGAAACATCCACTCCACACCTATTTTTTATATCCCCTTTAGTATCTTATATACCTCAATTATTGGAGTCTTTTATTTCACCCAGGAAATCTTCATCCGGATTGTCTTTATTTCCATTTTGTTGTATTTTAGAATGATTAGAAGCTTGTTCTCCCTGACCCCCTTCCCTTAAATTGTGCTTTAGATCTCCATAATCTTTTAAAATGTCTGATCTTGCCTCAGAGAAAGTATTCAGCTCCTCTTGCTGGGTATTCTCTGGGCAATGCTGCTTTTTGTCACACCTGGAACATTTTAGGATAGGTGGAAGAGATCTCCCTGCCCCTTTTGGTGGGCTTTTTCATGGGCTTTTCAATGGGCAAGGCTCCTGACTTTGGGCCTATGTACTGGATTAACCTCTCCAGAGCCTCAACGTCTCCCTGAAGGATACCTTGATTCTGTTGTTGCAGTTCCACAAACCTTGCAAACTGTTTGGATTTCTCTAACATTAATTCCTCCTTGGTTTGCAAAATGTCCAACAGTACATCGTTAAGCACACTGACTACAGTGCAGTTGTGCATTAACTCATGTTTTAAACCTTCATAGCCACAACTCCTGGCCAGTTGATACAAATCTTTAATAGATGAATCAATGGGTTCACCTAGCCCTTGGATCCCTCAGTTGAATCTCACCAATTCAATGACCAGATTCTTCTTGGGGCTGAAATTATTATTCAAAACCCTCAAAACCTCATCATAAGACACCAAGGTTTCTTTGATTCCTTGTCTCATGACAACATCATCAGCTATGGCCCCAATTGCATATACAAGGGTACCAACCTGATGTTTTTGTGCCTTTTCTTGTAAGCCCAAAGCTGTTCGGTACTTTTCAAACTGCTGATACTTTGCATGGTTCACTGTACCCTACCAAGGTATATTTTATTTTTGTTCTTCTTTGTTGTGATATCGAATTGTTCCAAGTTCTTCATCCACAAGTTACCAATCTGTGGTCTCAGTTTACGAAACTGCAGCCTCCAGTGCTGCCACCATGTTTTGTTGAGTTTTCACTTACTTTATGAGTGATTTGGAGATAGTCAGTATATAGTTTTTATTGAAAGTATTTATTTACACTATTTATAAATACCTCATTGTAAATGCATTGTTTTCTGTTCTATAACTTGCTCTCTTGGAGCTTCTTGGTCATCTGACCCTGATGTCATGCTTACATCATCATCAATACCATTGTCCAATTAACATAACTATTAACACTTTACTCTACATCAGGCAATTTTAGCACATGTGTTTGCATCAGGACTTCCATGTGGTCCTGACCCACATCTCCCAACTTAAGTCCAGGTTTTGACAATATGGATACTGGAAGATTTGGGACAATGTTGAGAACATGCCCTTTAGCTTGTCCCATGACACCATTGCACGTATTGTGATATTACTTAGAACGTTCACTGGCATATTTTAGACACTCCATGACAATGATACTAGCCTATTTCTCCCTTGTCCAGGATGGGTTTCACTGAATCAGTGACAGGGTTATGTTTCCTTGGATACCATCTACTGGAAGCTCTTCAGATAACAACATTCTGTTCAGCAGTTATTCACATTTGATCTGCTGTTGCTCATCTTGATGGGTCATTACACTTGTTGAGTTATTGCCTTCATGGTTACTAATAGATATCCATGTGGGTAATGTTAGTAAAATATAGAGTCATGGTTCCATTCTTCAAAACTCTGTTGGTCAGGAAGAGTGACAGCAGCAATCGCAAGTTATTAAAATGCTTGCACCCATGAATACACATTAGCCAGAATCAGAACATTTGCTGGAATGTTCTGGCCTCCTGTGAACATTTTATTTCCAACAAAATCACTAGAGTTGTGCAGGTAGTTGCAATTGCAATACAGAGAGGACAACAGGAGTCTTGGAGTCAGGTAGGAAAAAGGGATCACTTCATCAGCAGGAGGGAAGACATTTCCTATTACTAGTGGATTACAAAAGTGCATGATTTGAATCTTTAAGCAAAAGCAAAAAAGTCTATTCAGAAAATGAATGTTTTTCAGTAATAGATAGAATGTGCCTTTCACCCTCTTTAATACTATTAACTGTTAGACTGCCAGCCAGTCTAAGGGAATGTCACTGTCCTTGGGTTGGCGGTTTATCGTTGTAATAAACCTACTCATATATCAGGAGCGGCCTTATTCTGTTGTATTGACTCCAAATCACTCAGATCTAAAACCTAGGACCAGAATCGTCCTCTCCCTTTGGCAGCGGGCTTCATGGAGTGCCTGAGTGGACAATATGGCTAGAAGGCCAAAAATCGATTTAATGCCATTGTGAAACCAGTTTGCAATCATCCAGTCTATCTGTCAATGGTGTTTCCCACCATACAATGTTGGGAACTTAATTTTAATGCATTTGCATCTCATCATTGTGGCCCCACATCAAATTTACCTATCTTGTCAGTGTGATTTAGGAACAGCATGATTAATGACTGCCTCTAAAAGGCAAGCACCTGGCGTGCTGAACTTTGAGGCGAACTCAAAAGTGAGTGCATATAACAGGTCCCAGCACCGCACTGAAAGCCATCCAGGAAAAAGTGACTTGCCTGTGCCCCCCACCTCCTTGATATCCTAGGGGCACTGAGAGAGCGGACCTGTGTGAGAAGGAAAGCGGTGGCGGGAGACAAAAACCAGCAGCAGAGAGGGAGGCACAGCACACGGAGACTGCACCTGCGTGAGAAGGGCAGTAGTGGCAGAGGATAAAAACCGATGGCAGAGAGGGGGGCCCAGCACATGGAGAGCAGACCTGCATGAGAAGGGCAGCGGCAGCGGAAGATAAAAACTGGCAGCAGAGAGCCCCTTCAACCTGTTTCTACCTGTCAGAGCCAAAGTGTAACGTCAAAGGAAAACAGGTGGGTGATTGATGGGTATCTCTACTGTGTCTCTTTTGATTGGTCAAGTGGTTTAAATCAGGAGACATTATTACAGCTGAGGAGTACAGTTAAGAAATATACATTTAAAATATTTGACATCTGAATTAATTAATTAAAAAGAATAGAGGTGGCTGGGCAGGCAGTGTGTTGCAGCTGCAGTGTATTGGAGCTGGTGGATGCCAGTGTGATCCACAGTGAATACATTTGCAGCAGGTATTGGCTGCTCGAGGAACTTCAGCTCAGAGTTGATGAGCTGGAGTCCGAGCTGTGGACGCTGACACTTCAGTGAGGGGGAGAGTCACCTGGACACTGTGTTTCAGGAGGTAGTCACACTGTCAAGAAGATGTAATAATGTCTATAATGTTATTGGAAATTATTGTAAAAGAGAGTTCAGTGATGTCTGTGCCTATGTGTGTGTATGTGTGTCTTAACTGGATTAAAGCCAGCTGATCTAGAGGCCTTGGTGTATAGAAGAGAAGTCGGTTTGAAATGTTAATTAGGTAAACATGGGGGCAATTTGCATTTTTTTTTTGTTTAAACAAACTAGTGTAGCTTGGATTAAAGGGGAGGGAGTGAAATATTATACCTAACCAGGTGAAGCTCAGAAACAGTGTGTTTGTTTATTTTTCCCAAAGATTACTAAAAAAGCGGGTATTATGAAAGGGTCTTCTTATTAGAAGAGGTAAAGTTCAAAAGACATAGTGGCACAATAAGAATTTGCATTCAAAGAGGAAAACGTGTATAAAAGGAAGAGAAGGCTGTTGGTAAGAGAGGAGGGATTCTAAGATTTAAAGATAAACCTCAAACTGCTGTCTGCAAGGGCCTAGAGCTGAAAGAAACTCATTTTGAATGCAACTGTCCAGAGTGTGCTTTGCCAGGGGTCTATTTAAATCTATGGGCTGAACCTTCATCTTAGAGAGTGGGGCGGGGCCCACTCGCCGAGGCATAAAATGATGCATGGTGATGTTGGGCGTACGTCCCAATGTCACAGTGCACCATTCAGATTTTCAGTTTAGCGGCCGTGCACCCAAGTCAGCTGCCCATCCGCCAAACTGTCAAAGGCCTATTAAGGCCAGTTAACTCTCAATTAAAATAGTTAACGGAGCTGCCTGTTGAACCTTAAGGTTGGTGGGCAGGCGAAGAGCCCAGGCGGCCTTCACAGTTTTCATGGAACCTCGTCCACAGGCGGGATGAGATTTCATGAATGTTTTTAAATTTTGACAAAAGATTTTATTGAAATTAATGCACATGTCCCAACTCATGTGACAGTTTCACATAAAAATTTTCTCGCCACTTAATTAAACTTTTTGGACTTAAAACTAGGTGTCAGGGAGATTTCTACGCTGTTTCACCTGCATGTGCAAAAGAGCATGTTCCTGACTCAGGCAATCCTCATCCCGCCTGCATAGGGAGTGCACAGCGCTTCCGGGTGCACGTCATGCTGGGTGGGCCTTAATTGGGCTGCCCACACAAAATGGCAGGGCAGACACATTGGGTCCATGCCCGTCTGCGCCCTCTCCTGCTCTGCCTGCCCGACAGACAGAAAAATCTGCCCTATGTGTTTTACTGTTGCCTTAACGGAAGTGTAACTGGGAGTCAGGCTAAGTAGGGGATTTTTGTAGTTATTATAGTAGTAATTTTGTAGACATATGCATGTGCTTACAATCTTTCTTGTATTAATAAATGTTTAATTTTGTCTCATAAATACCTCTTGAGACTAAGTGGTCTTATTTCTACTGAATTCAAAGCCTGCATCTTGAAACATACGAATTGCAAAATGTGTTATCACAGTTGTTTCAAGTTTCCCTCTGGGGTTTAAACAGCTCAGCATTTACCATTGGCTGTATCATAACACACACCCCTTAGATAAATTACATCAAATTTGGACCATGGTCAGGGGCAGGAGACTGTGACTGCGAGTAAGGCAGGCATAGGAATCCAAAATTTAGCTTTAGAGGAGCCTCAGCCAGCGCCCTTGTCCAACAGTTATAAGGTTCTTGCTCCCAGTATGGACAAGGGCACCGACTACAGGGAGGATGAGCGAACTGACAACAGCACCCTAGTACAAAGTGCCATTCAAGTGGGGTGGGGGGTGGAAAAAAGAGATATGTAGTAGTAATAGGGGATAGCATAGTTAGTGGAATAGATACTGTTTTCTGCAGCAAAGACAGAGCGTCCCGAAGGCCGTGTTGCCTACCTGGTGGTAACGTTAAGGACATCTCTCCTGGGCTGGAGAGGAACTTGGAGTGGGAGGGGAAGGGTCCAGTTGTCGTGATCCACGTAGGTACCAATGACATAGGTAGGACTAGGAAAGAGGTTTTGCTGAAGGACAACAAGCAGCTTGGGGCTAAATTAAAAAGCAGAACCACAAAGGTAATAATCTCTGGATTACTATCTGAGCCACGTGCAAACTGGCATAGGGTAAATAAGGTTAGAAAGGTAAATGCGTGGCTCAAAGATTGGTGTGGGAGAAATGGGTTCTGATTCCGTAGAACTGTAGGACCATAGAAAAGTTAACACACAGAAGGAGGCCATTCGGCCCATCTTGTCCATGCTAGCCGGAGGACACCCAGGTGCCCTTTCTAATTCCACCTTCCTGCACCTGGCCCATAGATCTGTAGCTTACAGCACTTAAGGTGCAGATCCAGGTACTTTTTAAAAGAGTTTAGAGTTTCTGCCTCTACCACCAACTTGGGTAGCGAATTCCAGACATCCACTACCCTCTGCATAAAAAATGTTCTTCCTCATGTCCCCCCTACACCTTCTGCCACTTATCTTGAATCTATGTCCCCTGGTTCTCGAATTCTCCAACAAGGGAAACAATTTTATCCTGTCCACTCTATCTATTCCCCTCATAATTTTGTAAACCTCAGTCAAGTCACCTCTCAGCCTTCTTTGTTCTAAGGAAAATAACCCCAACCTATCCAACCTCTCCTCGTAGCTACACTTTTCTAACCCTGGAAACATTCTTGCAAACCTCCTCTTCACTCTCTCCAGAGCTATTACATCCTTCCTGTAATGTGGTGACCAGAACTGCAAAAAATACTCCAGATGTGGCTCACCAGTGTTTTATACAATTCCAACATTATATCCTTACTTTTATATTCTATACCTCTGCCAATGAAGAAGAGCATTCCATGTGCCTTCTTTACAACGTTGTCTACTTGAACTGCTGCCTTCAGGGACCTGTACTTGTATGTCAAGATCTCTCACTTCATCTACCCTTCGTAGTATATTTCCATTTATTGTGTAATCCCTGTAACTGTTTGACCTCCCTAAATGTATGACCTCACACTTCTCTATGTTAAAATCCATCTGCCACTTTACTGCCCACTCCACCAACCCATCTATATTGTTTTGGAGATTATGGCTATCCTCTACACTATCCACTACTCAGCCAATCTTTGTGCCATCTGCAAATTTCCCAATCGTGCCCCCCATGTTCACATCCAAATTGTTAATATATAACCCAAGCAGCAAGGGTCCCATCACCAAACCCTGTGGAACACCACTTGAGACAACTTTCCATTTGCAAGAGCATGCATCGACCATTACCCTTTGTTTCCTGTTACAAAGCCAACCTTTTATCCAGTTGGCCACATTACCTTGAATCCCATGGGCTTTTATTTCATGGAGCACTGGCACCAGCACTGGGGAAGGATAGAACTGTTTCGTTTGGACAAGTTTCATTTGAATCATGCTGGGACCAGTGTCCTGGTGAATCATGTAACTAGGGTTGTAGAAAGGGCTTTAAACTAATTGGTGGAGAGGGTTCAATTGAAGGGAAGTTTAAAAAATCAAAAAGAAACAAGAGAGCAGAGGTGCAGGGTAGTGAAGAGGCGAACAATAATCAAAGTGTGACAGGAAGGGGCAGAGAATATAAGCAGAAGAGTGCAGCAGAAATTAGAACCAGAATGAGTAATAATGGTAAAAAGTCAAAGCTTAAGGCTCTTTATCTGGATGCACACAGCATTTGTAACAAGATAGATGAGCTGCCGGGACAAATAGAATTAAATGAATATGACTTGATAGTTAATACAGAAGATTGATTGCAGGGTGACCAAGACTGGGAACTCAAAATTCAAGGGTATTCAATGTTCCAGAAAAATAAGCAAAAGGGAAAAGGAGGTGGGGTAGCTTTGTTAATAAATGAGGGCATCAGTGCAATGGTGAGTAGTGATGTAGATGCAATAGATTGTGATGTAGAATCGGTTTGGTTGGAAATAAGGAATAGCAAAGGGGTGAAGTCGCATGTGAGGGTAGTCTATAGGCCCTCAAAGAGTTGCCTCACTGTAGGACCAAGTATAATTTGGGAAATGGTAGTGACATGTAAGAAGGGCGCTACAATTGTCATGGGTGATTTTAATCTGCATATTGACTGGACAAATCAGATTGGCAGGGATAACATGGAAGACAAATTTGTAAATTGCATCAGGGATTGTTTCTTAGAGCAATACATTGCCGAACCTACCAGGGAACAGGCTATTTCAGACCTAGTAATGTGTAATGAGGCGGAATTAATCAGAGGTATCATAATTAAGGATCCTCTAGGATGAAACGATCACAGCATGGTGGAATTTCACATTCAGTTGAGGGCAAGCAACTCAGGTCTTAAACCAGTGTCTTCAACTCAGATAAGGGCAATTACAGATGTTTGAAGACAGAGTTGTCTAAAGTAGGCTGGGAAAATAGACTAAGGGGAAGGTCAGTGGATGAGCAGTGGCAGACATTTAAGCAGATATTTCATAATGTTCAGCAAAAATTTATCCTGGTCAAAAAGAAGGACTCGATGAGAAAGATGAACCACCCATGGTCAACAAAGGCATTCAAGGAGAGTATCCAATCAAAAACTAAGGCAAGCAAAGCAGCGAAACGTAGTGGTAGGCCAGAGGATTGGGTTTTTTTTAGGAACCAACAAGGATGATTAAAAAGCTAATAAAGAGGAAGAAAATTGATTATGAAAGTAAATTGCCAAGATATATAAAAACAAACAGCAAGAGCTTTTTTGGGTATATAAAAATAAAGAAAGTGGCTAAAGTGTGGCACCCTTGAAGGATCGACTGGAGAATTGATAACTGGGAACAGGGAAATGGCAGATCATTTAAAGCAATATTTTGCAACAGCCTTCATGGTGGAGGACACTATAAATATTCCAAAGATATCAGATAAGCAGGAAGCTAATGGGAGAAAAGATCTTATAACAATCTCTATCACGAGGGACAAAGTATTTGACAAACTAATGAGGCTAAAAGCAGACAAGTCGCCAGGACCTGATGGCCTGCATCCAAGGGTTTTAAAGGAAGTGGCCACAGAGATAGTGGGTGCATTGGTCAAAATATTCCAGAACTCATTGGGTTCAGGGAGGGTCCCAGCGGATTGGAAAACCGCTAATGTGACAACCCTGTTCAAGAAGGGAGGGAGACAAAAAGTTGGAAATGAAAGGCTAGTCAACCTAACATCTGTCGTTGGGAAAATGCTAGACTCCATTATTAAGGAAGGGATAGCAGGACATTTACAAAAGCTTAACAGAGTCAACATGGCTTTGTGAAAGGGAAATCATGTTTGACAAATTTTCTAGAGTTCTTTGAGGATATCACAAGCAGAGTTGATAAAGGGGAAATGGTAGATGTAGTGTATTTGGATTTCCAGAAGGCATTCAGTAAGGTGCCACTTAAAAGATTATTGCACAAGACAGGAGCCTATGGTATTTGGGGGTAATGTATTAGCATGGATTGGTTAACACACAGAAGACAGAGAGCTGGGATTAATGGGTCTTTTTCAGGTTGGAAAGATGTAACTAGTGGAGTGCCACAAGGATCAATCCTAAGGCCCTAATTATTTACTATCTACATTAATGACTTGAAGGTGAGGGCAGAGTGTAATGTATCCAAATTTGCTGACAACACAAAAATAGGTGGGAGGCCATGTTGTGATGAAGACATAGGGAATCTGCAAGGGGATATAGATAGGTTGAGTGAGTGGGTAAAAACTTGGCAGATGGAGTTTAATGTAGGGAAGTGTGAGGTCATGCACTTTGGTAGGAAGAATAAAAAGGTAGACTATTACTTAAAAGGAGAGAGACTCCAAAAAAGTTCAGCTCAGAGGGATCTGGGTGTTCTTATGCATGAAACACAAACAGTTAGTTTGCAGGTACAGCAAGTAATTAAGAAGGCAAATGGAATTTTGGCTTGTATCACTAGGAGGTTGGAATTTAAAAATAGGGAAGTCTTGTTACAACTGTACAACAGGGTATTGGTGAGGCCACACCTGGAGTACTGTGTATAGTTTTTGGTCTCCATATTTAAGAAAGGATATACTGGCATTGGAGGCAGTTCAAAAGAGATTCACTAGGCCGATTCCTGGGATGAAGGGGTTAAATATCAAGGACAGCGAAACAGTCTTTTATTCATTAGAGTTTAGAAGAATGAGAGTTGTCCTTATTGAAACATATAAGATTCTGAGGGGGCTTGAGAGGGTAGATGTTGAGAAGATATTTCTACCAATGGGGGAATCTCGAACTAGGGGACGTAGTTACAGAATACGCGGATGCTCATTTATCACTGAGATGCGAAGGAATTTCTTCTCTCAGAGAGTAGTGAATGTCTGGGATTCTCTACCCCAGAGAGTTGTGGAGGCTAGATCACCGAAAATAATTGAAGTCAGGTAGATAGATTTTGAAATATTGGGGAGTTGAGGGCTATGAGGAGCTGGCATGAAAGAGGAGTTGAGGCTTGAGGCAGATCAGCCATGATCTTATTGAATGGCGGGGCAGGCTTGGGAGGCCTTCTATTTCTTTTGCTCTTATGTAAGGGCTCCAGTGCTGGTCAGGCTGGGGTGGGGGTTGGAAAGACAGCACAAACTGAAGGAAGTACATCGCCACATAGTGGGATGGAGCGGGAAGTGGAGGAGAAGGGTAAGGGAAGCGGCCACGCACTTGGAAAAGCTTATCAAAAGTGACCATTCTTCCGCAGCTGAGACCGTTCAGCAGGTCCATTGACATGCTTGGAGTCAGGCCTCTGACACATTCCTGCCCACTCAAGCAATGCAAAAGAATGAACATGCCACCAAACACTCCAGAACTTTATGCCCCTCGGCTAAGACTGCAAATTAATGTGCCTTTTAGGGGGCTGCTGAAGAATTGGACAACTGGGCAAGTTGTACAATCCCCTTGTGAAAGGTGGCCATGGCGCAGTCACAGGTGGAGATGCTCACATCCTTTGCAATCTCTTTATTAAGGTTTTGATCACTATCACTCATGGTTCAAGCTAACAGCGCAGCCTTGCAGTGCGGGTTAGGAGAATGCCTGCGCCTGAGCTAAGAGCACAGCATGCAGTCGACGCTGCCACCAATTAGTCAAGTGGAGTGAGGCGGAGGTGGATGGGGTTTCGGACAGCCATGGAGCACACTACACTCTGGTCATCTGAGTGGTGGCCTGCACACTCTGGCATGTGTGAAGATACTTAATTAAGAGAGGTCCTTAGGGCACATATACTAACACATGCGTCTCTCCCTTTGATTCTGCAGGAGGAGAACATCAGAATCATGGAGCCTGGTGATTTAACAGTATGCCTCATGGCTTACAGAGATCAGAGAAGAAAGAGCAAAGAGTGATGGAAGCGCCTGGCTCACCAATGGGAAGAGCATCTCTTAAGGTGAAAGCGCAGCAGGGACTCCTGCGCATGCAGCTGAAGATCCACAGCGAGCCATCACTCGTATGCACCTCACTAGACACAGGGTTTATAGACAGCGCTTGTCATTTCAGCATGTGACTGAGAACCAGTGTCGCCGAAGACCGTGCATGTCTAGTAAACTGATCAGTCACACCTGCCACCTGCTGCAGGATTTGGCGCCATGGGGACATGGAGGGCATCCAGTGCCAGTGGCCATGAAAGTGACTGCGGTGCACAATTTTTACACCAGTGGTTCTTTCCAGGGCATCACAGGTGACCTGTGCGGGGTCTCGCAAGCCTCCAACCACAAGTCTATCCAGGAGGTTACAGACGCCATCTTCACAAAGGCACAGAACTTTGTGCATTTTACCAGGATCACGCAAGCTAGGATGCAAAAGTGCTGGGATTTGCAGCGATCTCTGTTTTCCCACAGGTGCAGGGTGCTATTGACTGCACTCACCTGGCACTCAGATCTTTGTGACATCTAGCAGTCAACCTATATCAACCACAAGGGCTTCCACTCGCTGAATGTTCAGCTGGTGAGCGACCACTGCAAACACATCCTACAGTTCTGCGCATGGTTTCCTGGGAGCGTCCATGACTCCTACATTCTCAGTCGGTCTCAGATCCCTGACATCTTCCAGAGTCCACAGAAGCTGCAGGGTTGGCTCCACAGAGAAAAGGGCAAGCTGTAGAGGATGTGGCTGATGATGCCCATGCCATTGGAGCTGGCAAGTAAAACACCTTTCTCACGCCTGCGACCACACTAAGTGCAAATCTGGGACAATTCTGTCCTGGAGGTACTTCAAATAAATGGGTAATGATTGTCTAAAACATAGTCACACAGTCATTTACGGCACAGAAGAATGCCATTCGGCCTATCGAGTCCATGCTGGCTCCTGCAAAGCAATCCAATCAGCCCCACTCCTCTGTTTGTTCCCTGTAGTTTTAAATGTCCATCTAATTTCCTTTTGAAATCATTGATCATCTCCACGGCCATGCCCCTCGTGGGCAGTGAGTTCTAGGTCATTATCACTTGCTATTTAAGAAAATTCTTCCTCACACTCCCCTTGCGTCTCTTGCCCAAAATCTTAAATCTGTCTCTGCTAGTCATTTTACCATTAGCTAATGGGAAGAGTTTTCCCTTGTCTACCTTATCTAAACCGGTCATAATCTAATACACCTCTATACAATCTCCCCTCAATCTCCTTTGCTCCAAGGAGAACAGCTCCAGTTTCTCTAACCTAACCTTGTAACTAAAACCCACCATCCCTGAAACCCTTCTGGTAAATCTCGTTTGCACCCTCTCAATGACCTGCACATCTTTCATAAACCTAGTGACCAGATCTGGAGGTAGTACTCCAGGTGGGGCCTAACCAGATCTTTGTAAAGTTTCAGGATAACTTCCCTGCTTTTGTGCTCAATGCCTCTATTTATGAAGCCCATGGTCCCATATGCTTTGCTAACCACTCTCTCAATATGTCCTGCCACCTTCAAAGATTAGTGCACATGCATTCCTTGCTCCCTCTGTTCCTTCACACTCTTTAGAACTGTACCATTAAATCAATAATGCCTCTCCCTAAACCTTCTGCCAAAATGGATCACCTCACAGTTCTCTGCATTAAATTCCATTTGCCACTTGTCTGCCCATTCTGCTAGCCATCAGCGTCCTGTTGCAAGCAATCCATCTTCACTGTTTGCCACTCCTCCAAGTTGGTATCATCAGTAAATTTTGAAATGTATCTTCATATACAAGATCCAAATAATTTGTAGATAGCATGAAAAGCAGTGTTCCTAGCACTGGCCCTTGGGAACACCCCTGTCTACCACTCCCCAGTCTGAAAAACAACCATCGACCGTGATTAAAGCGAAATACTGTGAATGCTGGAAATATGAAATAAAACCAGAAATTGCTGGAAAAACCCAGCAGGTCTGACAGCATCTGTGGAGAGAGAAACAGAGTTAACATTTCGAGTCTGTATGACTCTTCTCATTTTCTGTTTTTATTTAATCTACCATGATTTGCTGTTTCTGTCCTTATTAAGCCAATTTGTTATCCAATTGAATACTGACCCTCTTATTCCATAATTTTGTTTATCAGCCTTTAATGTGATAGCCTCTCAAATGGCTGAAGGCATTGGATACTGACAATATTCCGGCAATAATACTGAAGACTTGTGCTCCAGAACCTGCTGCGCAAATAGCCAAGTTTTTCCAGTACTGCTACAACATTGGCATCTACCCAGCAATGTGGAAAACCTGCCAGGTATGTCCTTTCCAGAAAAAGCAAGGCAAATCCAACCTGGCCAATTACTGCCCATCTACTCTTGATCATCAGCAAAATGATGGAAGGGATCACCAACAGTGCTATCAAGCAGCATTTACTCAGCAATAACCTGCTCACTGATGCTTTGCTTGGGTTCCATTAGGGGGACTCAGCTCCTGACCTCATTATAGTCTTGGTCCAAACATGGACAAAAGAGCTGAACTCCAGAAATGAGGTGAGAGTCACTGCCCTTGAAATTTGGCCGAGTGTGGCAAAACTGGAGTCAATGGGAATTAGGGGAAAACTCTCTGCTGGCTGGAGTCATAACTAGCACAAGGGAAGATGGTTGTGGTTGTTGGAGGTCAATCATCTCAGACCCAGGATATCACTGCAGGAGTTCCTCAGGGTAGTGTCCTAGGCCTGACCATTTTCAGCCGCTTTATCAATGCCCTCCCCTCCATCATAAAGTCAGAAGTGTGAATGTTTGCTGATGATTGCACAATGTTTAGCACCATTCACGACTTTTCAGATACTGAAGCAGTCCATGACCATAAGACCATAAGACTTAGGAGCAGAAATTATGCCATTCGGCCCATCGAGTCTGCTCCACCATTCAATCATGGCTGATAAGTTTCTCAACCCCAATCTCCCGCCTTCTCCCCATACCTTTGATCCCCTTACCAATCAAGAATCTATCTATCTTGGTCTTAAATACACTCAATGACCTGGCCTCCACAGCCTTCTGTGGCAATGAATTCCATAGATTCACCACTCTCTGGCTAAAGAAGTTTCTCCTCATCTCTGTTCTAAACGATCTTCCCTTTACTCTGAGTCTGTGCCCTCAGGTCCTAGTCTCTCCTACTAATGGAAACATCTTCCCCACGTCCACTCTATCCAGGCCTTTCGGTATTCTCTAAGTTTCAATCAGATCCCCCCTCATCCTTCAAAACTCCATCACGTATAGTCCCAAAGTCCTCAAATGTTCCTCATATGTTAAGCCCTTCATTCCTGGGATTGTTCTCGTGAACCTCCTCTGGCCCGTCTTCAGGGCCAGAACATCCTTCCTGAGATACGGGGTCCAAAATTGCTCACAATATTCTAAATGTGGTCTGACCAGAGCCTTATAAAGCCTCAGCAGCACATTCCTGCTTTTATATTCTCGTCCATATGCAGCAAGACCTGGACAACATCCAGGCTTGGGCTGATAAGTAGACATGTGCCAGGCAGTGACCATCTCCAACAAAAGAGAATCCAACCATCTCCCCTTGACATTCAATGTCATTACTATCGCTGAATCCCCCACTATCAACATCCTGGGGGTTACCACTGACCAGAAACTGAACTGGACCAGCCATATGAATTCTATGGCTACAATAGCAGGTCAGAGGCTAGGAATTCTGTGACATGTAACTCACCTCCTGACTCCCCTAAACCAATTTACAAGTAAGGAGTGTGATGAAATACTCCACGCTTGCCGGGGTGAACGCAGCTCCAACAACACTCAAGAAGATTGACACCATCCAGAACAAAGCAGCCTGCTCGATTGGCACCCTATTCACCACCTCCAACATTCATTCCCTCAACCATTGATGCACAGTGGCAGCAGTCTATACCATCTACAAGATGCACTGCAGCAACCCACGAAGGCTCCTTCAACAGCACCTTCCAAACCCATGACCTCTACTACCTAGAAGGACAAGGGCATCAGATGCATGGAAACACCACCACCTGGAAGATGCCCTCCAAACCACACTCCATCCTGACATGGAAATATATTGCCATTCCTTCACTGTTGCTGGGTCAAAATCCTGGAACTCCAAAACAGCATTGCGGATGTGTCTACACCACATGGACTGCAGCAGTTCAAAAAGGCAGCGCACCACCACCTTCTGAAGGTCAATTATGGATGGGAAATAAAAAATGCTGGCCTAGCCAGCGATGTCCATGTCCCATGAAAGAGTAAAAAAGAACCCAAGACCTTGTCAGCTTTAGCAAAAGTTTCTCTACATTGGTCATGAACTTTCAATGATCTGTGCACAATAACACCATTTTTTCTCTCTCTTGACCTCTCTCTTGATCACAAATGATATGCGCATTCAGCTTGCATGGCACTACATTTATCCAAATTAGACTCAGTTTGCCAATGTACAATGTCCTTAGCACATCTAAATCTTTTTGGATTTGTTTACGCTTCCGTACGTCTTAACCCTAGCACAGATTTTGGCGTCCTCTGAAAATTTACCAAAAACACTGTCCAATTCATCAGTAATGAACTTAAAGAGTAGTGAGGCTGGGACCAATCCATGGGGTCACCAGTAGTAACCACATCTATTAGCCATAGCTTTTTTGGCTGCAGGATTGGAGCCAAATCCTAATGCAGCATTTCAATTTTTACTGATACCACAAGATTCCACTTTGTGAAGTTACCTAGTGTAACATACTTTATCAAACACTTTCTGAAAGTCCAGGTAGACAATCAGCCACTACTCTAGTGACATCCTCAAAAGTTCTCACATTTGTGGACATTTTTTTGTAAGCCGTGTTGTGAATTTCCAATGGTCTCTTCCCTTTTCTAAATAAGGGCATCGCTTCTGATCCTATCTGATATCTTCCAGTTATGGATTTCAGACTGATAGGCCTGAAGTCCCCCAACCCAATGGTAATTTCAACCCACTTACCTAATCAGTTTTAATTCATGTCTTTCATCTCCCATCCTTGAAGAGCTGGTGAGGGAGGAGGATGAAAACTCCTCAGTGGAGGTCACTCATTAAGGAAGCACTATCACAGGACTCATGTGCATCAGCTCAGATGCACACACTTCACTGGAACTGCCAAGACAGTGAGCTGGGTGGTCACATGTTAAAGCACTCATCATAAAGAGCAGGAAAAGGTGCTGGAGTTGGGGACAGCAGTAGGTAGCCCCAATGGAAGGGCGCAGGAACTTCAAGCTTTATGTAGCTGAATGGGGGTGGTTTTCCAAGAGGACAATCTGGTGCAGCAGCAGAAGAGGCAGTGTGCACAGTCACTTGTACCAGTGCTATGATGTCCCTAACGTCAATGGAAAGATTGGTCACGTGCATGGAATATCAGCACTTACATGCTGGTCCTCACAAATGTCCTGCAAACTCAGATTGCCACCTTAAGAAGGATTAAGGAAAGCCTTGAAATAAAAGCAGAAAATGCTGGAAATACTCATCAGATCAGGCAGCATCTGTGGAGCAAGAAACAGGAAGATCTGTTTTAGTGCATTGTGATTGCAGTTTTCAGGTCAGGAAACCTGAAGGTTTTAACAGCAGGGCATCTTTAAAAAAAATTCTGTAGATTTCCCACCCACAGCCAGCCGGGTTAAGAGATTCAAGGCCTGTTGAGCAGGAAATCCTACAGCAGAATGCCATAGTCGAGCTGGACTGGGACCAAATGGTCTAGTCAGGGTCCAATTGTGGGGTGGGGTGAGGTGGCAAGGGAGTGTTGGGTTTCTGATCATGGGGAGATCCAATCACGGGGGAGGGGGTGGTTCTGATCATGAAGTTAGTGGTGTTCTGATCATAGTGGCAATGCTGTCGGCACTTTTCTCATGCGCTCAGCCCTTTAAGCCGTTAAGGGGTCTGAGGAACACAAGTATCTCGGACAGTTTAAATATGAGCACACAGCCTCATTAAACTATTTAAATAATCACCCTGCCTCCTGCAAGTGGATTTGTCACCCACCATTGCCCCATCTCCTTTAAACCAGAGGTGTGTGAGGTCACAGTGTGTTCAGTTCCTGTTTCAGATTTTTGAAATTTTAATTTCCGACATGACCCCAACCTACCTGCTTTGGAAGTTAAGATTTAACGCATTGGCTGCAGATTGTTTTGTTTCATACAGATTGGCAAAACATATGAACTATTGATGATGATGACAGCACCACAGAAATTGGATTCAGTAAATCACCTACATGGCTGTCCTGTGAGGGAGCACAGAAGGCACATGGTTACATTATTGTGCTGCTTCATCCAGAAGTACTTGGGAATGATGGAAGCTGAAGTTTGACGCCTGCAACCAATGTTTTTGCCAGCTGCTTTTCCCTGCCTCTGAAAATTAAGGCCAGGCAGGAAGCAGACCTTAAGTGAGCAATAATTAGCTGTTTAAGGGCCAATTGGGGTGAGGGTGGTTGGGCCGCCATAGGCCTCACTGGTCAACTCTTAAAGTTGCAGATAGGTTGGGGCAGGTGGGAGGGTGGCAGGATGGCCACAAGGGGAGTTTTCCGGGGGCCCCTTGCCTGTAGACCCACAAGTGGGGGACTGTAAAAATCTGTACATGTTGTTAATAGGGCTGGTCCGATTCAGCTTCCGAATCAATGGTGATCTCTAAGATATTGAATGTGAGCGGTTCAGTAATGGTACTGCACTTGAAGGTACAGGGATTATCACAGGATTATTACTGAAGATGGAGACACCTGGTGCTTTTTACTGCCAGATGTGTGCCAGGCCTGGATATCGTCTTTTTAATTTGCACTCCTTGCGAGGTTCCTTTGCAAATTTTCAATTATTTGTTCACCAAATTCTTGTTGCACACAAGAGTTTTCCAGCAGCCAATGGCATGGTAACCTACTCATTCACTTCAGAATTCAGAAGTCTTCTCACGCATGTGAAACCATTCACTGCCCTGGCTAACTCAGGACACTAATTAACTTCCTCACACTGACTTTGAAGGAAAGCAGATCTTGATGAGAAGTTTGTCTTTGCTGACTTTCATTTAAGTCCAGTCGTGTGTTCATTATATTAATAATGATGACTTGGATGGATTTCTTAAGTCATAGCAGCTTTTTATGCAGCCCTCTAGGCCCAGTATCCATTTACGTATCAATTTATTCTTAAGCCTATCAAACATGGGACAGGAAAGGAAGTTTGACAAACAGGAGCACTTACCTCTGACAAATTAGAAGAGGTGATGAAACAGTTATTCCTAGAATTTTCTAGATACCTTGCTTGCTTTTTGGTATCCAGCTGTGTAAGTGGAATTGGCAGTGCCAGTTCTTTGTGTGCTACAGGTGCCTTTCAGAGACCAAACTGCACCTGCGCACACAGTGAATTGTGGCAGGTGCCATTTTGGTTAGAGCATTCATTAATGCACTTGCAGTTAATATTCACTGGAAATATACAGAGCAGCCAGATGATGACATTAATCAGCGTGCCACACTCATTTGATGCCATTGTGGCCATTTTGGAGTTCAGTGTCCCAGGTGACAACCCCCACAGCTGATTAAGTACTCAGCAACACTGAAGAATCATGCTTCAGACACCATAAAGTAGACCTTGTATTCTTGACCATATTAAAAGCAAGTCTACATCAACGACTTATAACTAAATACATATAAACAGTAGAGAGTAGGGGTATGGACTTGGCTTCATACTAGGTCCTTACCCTTCTCTATCTCCAGACTGGCCCAAACCCCGGGTCATTGCCTTCTTACGTTACTATGTGGGCAGTGCTGCACTCAGTCCCACATTAACCCTGTATGTACCATACCCTACTACTACACCTCCCACCCAAGTATTTATCCCATGGGTATAGAGTTATTTTAGTTTACTTCAAGTATTACCTTGTTATAAGTCTTGTGCATTTACCTTATTGCTACAACCTGAGTGCTAGTCAAACATTACTAATATTACGGTATTAACATTAACAACATTCTCATTACCCCATTCCCCTACCCCACCTTAGTATTTAGATGTTCAGTGGGCCTGGAGGCCCTTCCACATCTCATTCGCCGTTCTTTCGGGAGAGTGATAGGCTCTGGTGGTTCTGGTTCTTATTGTTGGTTTGGAGGTTGGACTGGCATCTGGGTATCTTCATCAATAGTCCTCCATCGTGCAATGGAGGGAGCGTGTCCAGGGAGAGGATGGAGACTCCTCCTGTTGAGTCTGACTATACCCTCTGGCGAATCAATCTGGTAGGACTGGGGTTGGTCCTCGTTCTGGCAGAGGACTGTCTCTTGTCTCCCGAGGTCCAGGATCCAGACCTTGTCACCCTGCTGCAGCTGTGGCAAGTGTCTGGTGCGGTGCTGTCTGTTATAGGCAGAAGCTTGCTTTTCTCTGTAGGACTGCTGTTCGGCTTGTGGGGTCTGGTATGCTTTGGCAACCAACCATGGCAGGAGTTTCTCTGGCAGGATTAGGAGTTGGGTACAAAGCTTCCTGCCCATCAGGAGCTCAGATGTGGACAGACCTCACTGTAAGGGGGTGGATCTGTAGGCAAGTCGTGCAATGAGGAGATTCTCGTTTCTCTTCATGAGGGTTTCAACATATGGACTCCTCATTCCTTTT
Source organism: Carcharodon carcharias (assembly GCF_017639515.1). Taxonomy (NCBI): domain Eukaryota; kingdom Metazoa; phylum Chordata; class Chondrichthyes; order Lamniformes; family Lamnidae; genus Carcharodon; species Carcharodon carcharias. Next base: position 67,393,618 of record NC_054480.1, on the reverse strand, counting down.
CATCATTTGATATACCCATACTCTACTGTTTATATGTATATAGTTATAAGTTGTTGATATAGACTTGCTTTTACCATAGTCAAGAAAACGAGGCTTAATTCATAGTGTCCAAAGCAGGATTCTTCCATGTCCCTCCTGTTGCTGAGTATTTGATCAGCTGTGGAGATTGTCACCTGGGACACTGAACTCCAAAATGGCATCGAATGAGTGTGGCACGCTGATTAATGTTGTCATCTGCCTGCTTTGTATATTTCCAGTGAATATTAACTGCAGGTGTACTGGGGAGCTGGTGCAGTGACGGAAGCTTCAAAAGGTGTGAAGCATTCATTAGAGAACTGTTATGTTATCCAATCTGAGCTTGTCCAAGATGCCATGGCTTACAAACATTTTGAGTGCTTTGATGACCATCTCTCTGGTGGTCGATTGAAATTGCTTTACCTCCACCCACCCGAAGAAGTAGTCTATGATGATTAGGAAGGATCTGATAATGTAGACAAACAGGTCTATGGCCAGCCTTTCCCATGGACTATTGCGGAATTGCGTGGGGATGAGTGGCTCCCTCTGGTCCTGGCACTGCAATGCATAAACCTGGAATTTGTGATGGTCTCTTCAATTGCCTTGAAGATGGTGGATTGGGCCCAGCCCTGCACTTAGGGATTTCCAGATGACGCTGGTGTTTCTTCTGAAGGACATCCACCCATGGAGAAGCTGGAATGACCAGCGGTTCATCAGATACCAGGGAGTTATCTATGTCTGTGCAGTGACTCTGCTATTCAAACCATGTTTTGCTGAGCCACCGCTTGGTTTATGATGAGGCCATCTCTATTGGTAGTAGGTGCGGATGTGGGCATAACCTTTATTGTGGAGCTGCTCATGGCAGATCTGTTGGAGCCTGGCCATACTTGCTGGTAGGTAATGGTCTGAGAGTAGGCCTCTAGATCAGTGACAAAGACAATTCGTGTTTGGTCGGAAGTCCCACAGAGGCCTTTGAAAGTGTTTCTGCCGTCATTTTATTCTTTCCCTGGATACAGACAGTCTTGAATATGAGTCTCACAAGGCATAGGCGAAACCTCTGGATCTGAGGGGGCATTTTTATGAGCTCCTTTTCATTTAACAAAGAGATCAGTGATTTAGGCCTGTCTTGGATTGTTATTTTGAGACTGGTGATGTAGTCAGAGAACTGCTCACAGGCCCAGGTGACCGCTAGAGCTTCTTTGCTGATGACAGTATTCCTGGATTCCATGTCTGATAATCCTGTAGATCATAGCAGATGGGTCACCGTCCAGTTGCTCCTGAAAGAGAACTGCCCCGAGGCCTGTGGATGAAGCACGGCCGCTATGGTGGTGAGCAGGGTTGGGCTGTAGTGGCCCAGAATGTCGATGAAGAGCAACATCTCCTTGATACGAGTGAACACATGCTGTTGCTGGGAGTCACATCATTACGATTAGCCTTCCTTGAGCAGGTGTCTCAATGATTTTGTGATTTGTGCCAAGTGAGGCAAAATCTTCACCAGCTGGTTTACCATCCCTGGGAGATGATGGAGGTTGGGGATAGACGAAGGGGTGGGGAAGTTGGTGATCGCCTTGGTTTAGTGTGGGTTGGTGACGGCCTTGATCTTGTGTGTGTTGGTGACAGCCTTGGTTTTGTGTGGGTTGGTGACGGCCTTGGTTTTGTGTGTGTTGGTGACGGCCTTGGTTTTGTGTGTGTTGGTGACGGCCTTGGTTTTGTGTGGGTTGGTGACGGCCTTGGTTTTGTGCTGGTCGGTGATCACCTTGGTTTTGTGTGTGTTGGTGACTGCCTTGGTTTTGTGTGTGTTGGTGACAGCCTTGGTTTTGTGTGGGTTGGTGACGGCCTTGGTTTTGTGTGTGTTGGTGACAGCCTTGGTTGTGTGTGTTGGTGACAGCCTTGGTTTTGTGTGGGTTGGTGACGGCCTTGGTTTTGTGTGTGTTGGTGACGGCTTTGGTTTTGTGTGGGTCTGCTGTGATACCCTTATTGTTGATGACATGACCCAGGAACTAGGTGGAGGTTTTGGTAAACTCACATTTATTATTCAGCGCCAGCCTCCTGCAGCCACTCCAAGACTGCTGTGAGCCTTTTGTCGTGGTCTTCCACGATGGCCCCATGAACCAGGACATCGTCCATGTGGCAATGACTCCCTGAGGGCCGAGCAGGATGTCTGACATTATGCATTGGAATATATCTGTGCCGATATAATCCCAAAGGGCAGGTGATTGAAGGAAAAATCTACCAAAGGGGGTAATAAATGTAGTTAGGACCCAGGAGTCCTCTTTGAGGGGGAGCTGCCAGAAACCACAGTTAACATCTAGTTTAGGAATTACTATACTTCTTGTAAGCTTAGTCAAGCCCTTGTCCACTGAGGACATGGGATGGACCTCTCTGGCTACAGCCTTGTTAAGCTGTGTGAGGTCTATGTAGATGTGGAGTAACCCGTTTGTTTTTCAGATCAGGATCATCCCTGATCACCATGTAGGGGTTGCTTGACTGGGAAAATGCCTCCCATATTGACCATATGTTCAGCTTTCGCTGTACTTTCTTTATGAGGGGGTGAGGGACCTTTCATGGAGTGAAGAGGCACATTGGCTTGGCATCACTCCTGAGCGTGATCCTGTAGGCATTTTTCAGGCAGTTCAGTTCTGTGAAGAGCTTCAGAAACTCTTCTCTGTACTTGGAGCAGGCACTTGCCAGTTGACTTCACCAATCCATTGAAGGAGGTACAGATCGATACAGGCGTTGCAGCTTAACAGAGAGTAGTCCTGATTGTGGACCATGAAGAGGATTCCTTGGATTGTTTCGTTCTGTACTGTAGAGTAGCCTGCACCGTGCCCTTTACTGGAATGGAATCCTCCTGCTGTGTGAAGCAGTGTCCGTTGTTTTTGAGTCATGGTCCCATGTCTGGCAGGACTGTCCCGCTGGCTCCTGAATCTAATTTAAAATTTGTTACATGATCATTTACCAGGATGTCAGCATTCCAAAATGAAGATCCACAATCATTGATCTCACCCAAGAAACATGGCTTCTGGGTTTTCAGTCTTGACCTCATGAATTACCTTTGGGCTATCTGTGAGGTGTTGGGGTTTTGATTTACACAGTTTATAATTTGTCCCTGTCTGTTGCACTGGAAGCATTGAGCTGTACTCACAGGACACTGATCTCTCTTGTGAGGGCACTTCACATCACTGTGCTGGCTCTGCTGGGCAGTTCAGGAATTGCTTTCCCTGACTTGGATTGTCCCTGCATCTTTGTGACCTAATAAGTTGGACTGAGGGATGGTTTCACCCCACGTTGTTTCTGTCCCCTTAGGATGGTCCTGTATTGCTCACATAGGTCAGATAGCCTAACTAGCTGGATTGACTTGTTTAGGGTAAGATACCCTGTATTTTGCAGGTCTGCAGAATGTTCACTGAAGTCTGGAGCAAAGCTGTCCCATAAAAATATTTCCCGCCAGGGACTCTAGTTCTGTGACTGGTCTGACACATGGGTGAATCCAAGTGGAGCTGGAAGTGTAGAATTGTGATCCACTTTCAGGACTTTTAAAAGTGTGGGTACAGTTTGAGAGATTGCAGGCCTCCAAGATGGCGTTGCCATTCACTGCTAAACAATGGATCCTCCCGTGCTTGCTGGTTTTTGGTGGGCTTTCAAGAATGCCGGCAGCGCGCATCTGCCTGAAGAAGAAGGGTCTGCACTGGCTGCACAAAGTTTGGCTGGCTGCTGGCTTAATTAAATCCATCGTAAAACATTGTGATTCAGGACACGTAGAAAAGAACAGCAGACTTTCTATTTAAGAAATCTGATGGTTGAGAGGTGCCCGAAGTAAACAAAATGAATTATTAATTTTTTTTTATCCTTGCCGAACTTGGTAGCCACGTATTGAGACTTGAAGTCGGGGATCGGGATTAGTGACAGCTTTCTTTCAAACGGTGCTTCTGACTGAACAAATGAAAAGGGGTTTCTCAGGCCTGGCTGGCCTGGAATTTAAAAAAAAAATTATCTCACCCTTGCAGGCTGTGAGCTCTGCTTGCTGAAGCTGGACTTCCGAGGAGGATTTAACTCTCTCTGGAGCTTTTTCTTTCTGGTGTATTTTCTCTCTGTCTGTAGCTTAAGTTGGGAGTTTGTTTCTGTTCACAATCTACTGAAGGTGTCCTTTTCTTAGTTTTTCTGCATTCTTGTGAGGATAAAGGTTTTTGATCCAGATGCTGCCACCATGAAGAATCCTGCCTCAGACATCATGAAGCAGACCTCGTAGTCTTGAGTATATTAACAGTCAGTCTTTATTAACAACTCTTAACTATGTACATATATACACTAATATATATGGAGCTGATTCCATCCTAGTTCTTCACTCATCTCTGTCCATCTCTAGACTGACCCTAGTTCTGGGTCATGTGCCTTCTTACATCACTGTGTGGGCGGTGCAAATTATCCCTGTATGTATCAGACCCTACTACTACGGACACTTCTCTGCCCCTGCCCCACCAATGCTATTTAAAGGGATCATCAATTCTTTGGAGGTTAGTTGATGGCTGGATTTTGTTTCCTTCTGGCTGGTGCTATGATTCTACGAGTAATCAAGTATTCGGTGCTTTCCGTAGTTCTTTCAAATTTCAAAAGTCTACAGGAAGCGGTGTTGAAGGACGTTTGCTAACTACACTTTCTCAGAAAACCAGTGGTTCCTAGACATGGCTTCACTGGGGGGCAATCTCCTTGGAATACAGCAAGGTTGGCAGAATAAGTAGAACAGGACAAGGTGCTAGAAGGTGGTGGAGGAGGAGAAGGGCTCTCAGCAGGAGGCCTTATCTGCCCAGGGTGTCCAGGGAACAATTTCCCTACCTCAACCATAGTGAGAAGCAATAGCTGAAGTTTTCTTGGCAGGGGATACGTCCCAACGTGGGATAACCAAATATGGATCCTGAGCCCGCACGGGTGGGCAGCGGGACCATAGCAGCAATCTACCAACCCCCATCCATGCCCTCCACCCTGGCTGGTGTGCTTTTGTGCCCAGTGTTCTAACATGACGATCCCATCTCCAAATTATTCTCCAAGATCTGTGCAGTGTCAGCATCTGAGCTGGTGGCTGCAAGAGTGAAATCAAGTAACAGTGCCCTGTATTCATCATCATTATCTTCTTGCAGTTCCCCCATAATCTTATCAGATTGCAGTTGTTGAGTATGTATTGAGGAAACCAGGAGGTAACAAGAGGTGCACTCTTATATCACCTGCAGCTTGTAAATCAGAACTGATAGTGGGATTAGCAGGAGGTGGGGTATGAAAAGGAGGATAGGTATAAGGAGAATGCCATCTTTGATGGTTTCAGCCCTACTGTTGCCCGCAGCCTCAGCAAAGCCATCCCAATAATGGCGAGGACCATCTCCTCTATGAGGGTTAGGACATGCAGTCATGCCTTTACTCCTTCAGTTAGCCACTGCAGCCTCTGTTTATACCCCGCCTTGTCATGCAACAGAAAGGGATCAGCAAGACATACATGCAACTTAATTGTTTGATGTGGCTGTCATGATTGAATAGGTGGCAGTGTGTGCAAGCTTGTGAGATTTGAGGTTTGCTGTGGTGCTATATGTCTGAGGCTGAGGCGAAGCATACCATTGGGAGATATGAGTCCTGTTTGATAGAGATTGTTGGTAGGTGAGTGACGTGGGTGGATTGAGCAGTGTTTCAGCCTCGGCATGCGGTTAGTAGGAAATGGTATTTGAAGTTGCATTCAATCATCTTGACTACTCATGTGAGGTCATTGAACTCCTTGGGGCACTACATCCAGATCTTCAGAGTTTAATTCCTGCATTGATTTCAACGTCTGTCTGCTCCCACTGCCATTTGAGCACTGCCTGCGAGGTCTCCTGCACCCCCTTTTCAATGCTTCCACCAAGATATCCAGAACAACACTCAATAAAACTCCTGCTCTTTCCTGTGTGGTGTCACTCTTCATTGATGGCCAAGATAGATTCACTTCCTGTGCAACTCCCAGCACCACAATGCACCTCCTCTTTAAGAGGAGCAGGTTAGCTTCAAACTGTGTAGGTGTTAGAAAATTACAATCTGGGGCCCTCTTCTGATATGTGCAGCCAAATGTGCGTCGTTGAAGGGAACAACAGCGTTATGGCTCTATTATTGGACTAATAATCCAGACGTCTGAGGAGGCATGAGATAATGTATCTAACTGAATAATTCTGGAATGGAAGATAGTGTGAATAATGGTGGATATATCACTACCGGGTTGTTGTAAAAACCATTCTGGTTTACTAATGCCCTTTAGGGAAAGAAACCGGCCATCGTTATCCAGTCTGACCTTTATTTGTCTTTCGATACACAGTAGTGCCTTGGGGGAGGGGCACCTGACTTTGAAATGGGTCAGTAATGGAGGAAACCCCACCCTCTTGCCTGAGGCCTGAGCAGGCTAACCTTACAGGCTTCCCCTCCATCCCTGAACCACTCGTGCCAGCCACAAAGTTGAGGGCAGTGTGGGAAGCGGCCCTTTAGTGGCCATTAATTGACCACTTAAGGGCCTCAATCAGAGTGGGGAGGGTGGGGGGGTGGATCTCCTGCCACCTTCCCCCTCACCCCATAAAATTGTCAACAGGCTGGGAGTGGGTGGGAGGGTGGCAAGAAAGCCACCCAGGGAATTTTACGGCTCCCCCACCCCAACCCTCTACACCTGCAAACCCACCAGTGGAGGCCTGTGAAATTCTGCTCTCAGTTGTTAAGATGGTTCTCCACCACCTTGTCAAGGACAATTAGGGATGGGCAATGAATAAATTAAAACAAAAGAGCTCTCATGGTTGCATTATAAGCAGGCAGCACAAAGTTGGCATGTTGCCTACGTTTCAATCGATGGGCTTGGGTTAATTGTACATCATGAGCCCCATGCCTGTTTTCAGGGGCTAGCCAATTTGGCCCCCACTGCTTCAACTTGAAAATCATCTTATTTTAGCTAATCTTCAGAGATTTGATGACCCACATACTTTACTGCTTGTTCTCAGGACTTAATTGTATCCGTATTCAGCTTGATATATTTTTGTTGGCATAGTTTCAACTGGCTTCTATTTTTAATTGCACTCCTGTTTATCCACAGCATACAGCAAGACACTGTCCACCGTGACAGCAACTCATTCAAATGTTTCATGAAAGCTGCACTGAAAATTGTCAAAATCTGGAGAGATCCCAAAGAATATATTCCTCATCCCAAAGGTTTAAAACTATTCTGCCTCTAGTATAACCTGCCAAAGCCCTTCCTTTACATTAAAACAATTAATGTTTTGCTTTTGCTTCTTAGGGGACAATAATATCCATGCTATGTGATGGATATGTATGTTTGGGAGCTTTATACATCTTTGGATTGAATTGCGAATACATTTAATAACTGGCTTTCACCATCACCCCTATTAAAGAGAAGAATTTTCATGACAGCAAGTTCTGTAATATTCCTCTTGACAAGCTCTGTTGCAACTAATGGTTGTTTTCTTTCTTGCAGCTGTGTAGTTGTAGCGTGGGATTAGTGCGAAGGTGCGGAAGAGCTTCTGCTTTCCCCTTTTCCTTGAAGACATCCAGGTACTTGGCCACAATGTCTTGTTTTGTGATTTTTGATTAATATTCTATTCTCTAGTTTCTAAAATTATGAAAAAGTTTGATGGAGTGAATAGAGAGAGATTATTTCCGATGGTGGGATGTTGGTGGGGGAGGGAGATGGTGCTAGTGGAGGTAAAATCTGAAATTCCCATTGAAAACAAAGTGAGAGGTTAAAGAAATGCCTTAATGTCAGCTGTGATTCAGTTGGTAGCACTCTTTCCTCTAATTCAGAGGGTTGTGGCGTCAAGCACACCAATCTAGACTGGCACTCCAGTGCCACACTGTTGGAAATGCTGTCTTTTATTAACATTGAGCTGAAGCCCCCAAGGTGGGCATAAAAATCCCCATGGAAGTATTTTGAAGACGAGCAGGAGAGTTATCCCTGGTATCCTGGCCAATATTTATCCCTCAAGAAACATCACAAAAACAGATTATCTGATCATTAGCACACATTGCTCTTTGTGGGAGTTTGCTGTGCACAAATTGGCTGCTGCATTTCCTATGCTACAACAGTACCACATTCCAAAACTACTTAATTGGCTGTAAAGTGCTTTGGGATATCCTGAGGTTGTGAAATGTGATATTTAAATGCAAGTCTTTCAAGCCTGTCTTCTTATTGCAGAAGGTTTTTGGAACATGGAATATTTTGCCATAGGGAATGCATGAAGCCAAGATCATTTCATTAAAAAAAGGTTAAATATTTGGACAAAATGCTGTTTTATAGAGTGAGAGAGAGAATTGGTCCATGAGATTAGTTTTAGCTTGCTCTAGTAACCAGCCAGTAAAACCGTGGAGGGTAATATTGCTTTCTGCTCTGGAAATTCTTCTGATTCCCTCATATTCTTATGATGCACTGTTCTAAGTTATATATGTTGAATAATGCTAGCACTGAAAACAGGTCTACGTCCACTTGGACTGTTTAAAACTAAAAGCTGTACTGTTTGTTGTGCTCATATTTTTTTTAAATGCTGACACCTTTTTCCCATGTTGGCTTTCTATTTTGTCACACAAGCCCATCCAAGTGTCATATAGTTCCCACCATTTATTGCAAGCGTGTTGGTATTAATACAATTTGCCCAATACATGCAGTAAAAAAACAATAAAATTCCATTGCTAATTGTCTCTGCTCGTTGTTAGCAGTTGGACCCAGAATCTCATCGCTATGGTAACAACTCTTTAACGAGGTGCAAATAACTAATTGAACCTGCCCCAAGATCCAGCTTTGCATGAAATCAGCAGAAGCTATTAAATGGATATGTGCAAGGTAAGAACTCATTGGACAGTGTGATATAGTCAGTGTGCTTGATATGTTGTAAGTGGGCGGTTGTAATTCTCATCTTTGTTTTCAAATCTTCACCGCTCTCTATCTCTGTAACCTCCCTCAGCCCTACAACTCTCTGAGTTCCTCCAATTCTGGCCTCTTGTACATTTCCAACTTCCTATGCTTTATCATTTACCATGAGCGGCCTTGCCTTCAGCTTCCTTGGCCCTAAACTCTGAAATTCTCTCTCTAAACCTCTCCAACTCTTTGCCTCTCTTTCCTCCTTTACGACACTGCTTAAAACCTACCACTTTGACCAGGCTTTGGGTTACCTGATCTTATATTTGCAATATGTGGCTCATTGTCAAATTTTGATGGGTAACTCATCTGAAGTGCCTTGGGATGTCTTATTACTTTAAGGATGCCATAGAAGTGCAAGTTGTTGATGAGAAAATCTAACTTCCATCTGTGTTTCAATCAACGTAGTCTACAGTGTCTATCTACTATGTAGCTTTGTTCAAATACATTGTATTTTTTGCTGAGGCCGTTGCCTAGACTTGTTTCAGTCACCTGAGGGGGTGGAGATGAATTTCTCAGTGTATTTTCCTCCTTATAGACCTCGGGTTGCCCAGGAGATTAAATGGCTGAAAGGTGGCGGAGGGTTGTTAGGAATAGGAAAGTAGTGGTTTTGGGTTGGCTGGCATGATCCTCCAAGTTTAATGAATGCAGGGCAGGCTTGATAGATCAGCTTGTTTTTCCCTGCCCTTTTTCAAATATTATGAGAAAAATGAATACTCTCCATTTTTTCTTGATATTTGTTTCCTTTCTTTCCTTTACAGTCAGTGTCTATAACCTGAATTTTCTGATTTAGGTGAGAACCTAACAGAAAAAATTTACAACCAACCGCCAGAGCCCCAGTGATTCTCCTGTTTCTAGGCCCCTTATTCACCCACCACCCTCCCCACCCCGACTTAATCCTCCCCCTCAATCATGCATGGTATTCTTTCCCCTTTCAATATTCACCAACCAATTACCAAACAATCACAGAAAGGTCCTAGTAAAATTATAATGCCCATTGTTGGCATCTGGTTGCAAATATCATCTGATATATATGCAGCTTGGGTCATCAATATTAACAGCAGCAATGATATATTGCAGTGTTAGTTTATGCGCACCCTATAGGTGATCTGACCGCAACTACTAAAAACATAAGAAAGTACAAATTTTACTTTAACAGCATTATGCAACATTGTTAATCTGACAGGAAAATATCCCACTGGTTATTTATTACAATGTGCAGATGATAACACTGATTTCACTGCTTCATTAATATGTTCTACCAAATGGACATGGCGACAGTAAATTCATATCTGGGAGAAAGATTCAGTACCTGCAACGCAGATAAGCTGCACAATATCTTTTCTATTCTATAGGAGAAGTAGACTATCTCCTGCATGGGCGCATTTCATTCAATATAACTATTTCACACAAGGAGTGTAATTGGACTCTATTTTATCAGTATTCTCACAGGGTAGAAAGATCAAATTAGCCCTGAGTAACAAAGTGGAATGATTGATCAACATCAGTGAGAAGCATTGGAGTCCGCAGTTGTCTGTGTGACACAACTTTTAAGAGGCCAGAAGACAAGGACTGAATGGTTCACCATTGCATCTGTGTTTTTTCGACCAGCAAGTCTGAACACCCTGCTGATTGCTGCTTCTCACTACAATATATTTTCAATATCTATTATGTAACACAACTTTATCACAATATTTCAGTACCTCAAAAAAACTCATTAAAAGCATCAAGATAGAGGGGGATCATAGGTAAGTAGTCAAAAGGACAAGATTGAAGCCAATGGAAAAGACCCTTGAGAATCATGTGCAGTGCAAAACAAGTTACTGATTCACTTTGAGCCCATTACGCACTTCACCCACAAAGCCTGCTCAGTAAACTTCCATTAGCAATAAAATCAACAGCACTCCAGCTATGATTCCACTCTCTGTTTGCAAGATAATTGTGGATTATAAAGGTCATCTAGCCCAGTTCATTTCATCAATCCAGAATGACATACAAACAAACATATTAGGAGCAGGAGTAAGACATTTGGCTCCTCGAGCCTGCTCTGCCATTTGATAACATTGCTCACATTACACCAGTGGCTATAACTCAAAAGTACTGAACTGGCTGTGAAGCAATTTGTGAAGTGAGCTGTATAATTATAGGTTTTGTCTTTCATCCATTACATCTGCATACAGTAGGCAGAGTGGTTGTAGCAATGGTGAAATTAGAGGCGCAATGTTGTGATTCTCTGTGGATAATTAATCACAGAGCAATCAACTGATGTTAGGAAAGTGGCTACAGAGAAATCACATTTACAAACCAAATCAAATCTGTAGCTAATACAACCTTACCATTCTGATTTCTCTGGTGCCAACCCACAATATACTATAAATGACATCCCCTTTCATACTAATGACAATATCAACAGGGTTTGTCAATCAGACAGCGACCAGCAGCTCAGGAAAAAATGTAGATTCGGTTGTTGATCTGAATTTTTCAAAGAATGATACATGTTACAAAATTTAGTACAGCCTTAACTCAAGAACTGGATTGATTCCCCTTAACCCAGAAACTGTCATACAAATTGTGTTATGAACTGTGGATTTACAGCCTATCTGGGCTGAACCTGGAATGGAGTAGAGATTTGTAAAACTTTTCTTTAAGCAATCTCCTAATAACAAGCCAGGATTCCATCCCCTGACTTTGCAAGAGTAATAAAATGGGCGACAGTGAGTCAACAACCTGATTTGCTCACTCTCGGTTTTTAGTTTTGTACAGTTATTTTGACGAAGCCCACGATGCTCAAGCCTCTGGTACATCAACACAGCATGCCATCAGAATTGTGCCTACCTACTTTAGGGCATAATAAAAAATTAGACTACCATTTACATGTTGGTTTAAATTCAAAAGAGAATTTTGAGAAGTGTACAGTATTTCATAAGCCTTAAAATGACACCCCTCACTCCTCCCATCATGCCCCATCACTCCCACCTATGCCCCCATCACTCCTGCCTCCCCCAATCACACCAAGCCCCAGCACCACCACCAACCCCCACCATCAACCCTCACTACCAACCCCCACCTCTACGACCACCATCACCCCTCACCACCCAATTGGCTCTCAAATGATTACAGGAATCTGACTTAGCATTTCCCAAGCAGATTTTCAACCAAGAACACTCTCATGATAATTGCTGCGCTGCTGCTTCCAGCCTTTGGGCAGCTTCATGGTTTTCTGGTGGGCTTTTCCAAAAATTGGAACCACAAAGATACCCAAAGGTCAGAAGCAGCAGCACAGCAACTCAAAGTGACCTGAAACTGACCAGTAAGACCGGCTTTAAAAAATACAGAAGCTTCAGCCTGACAGTTCCAATCTTTTTTTTTAAAGCCAGTTTTTCAAGTCTGAAGCTCTGGCTGCTCAAGTGACTCAAGAAGAAACTTTATTTATAACACCGAGCCTGGCACCTCCACCAACGCCCCCAGCCCCTCAAGCCCCCATGACCCCCCGCACTTCCAGGCCCCAGTGTTTGGCACCATCTGCAGCCTCCCCTGCCCACTTTCCCAGATCCTGGCAAGTGCTTTACCTCTGAAGTCTCAGGTCACAATATTTTGGCTGAGCTCCAGGCATTAGTGACTATTCCAAATGAGAGCTCGCTCACTTACAGATGGGAAATCGTCTGCTGGTGCAGGGTTTAAAGGCCTGCAGCATTTTAAAGGGGTGAGCATCGTAATTACACTTTATGTTCAGATATAAAAGATCTAACTTTGCAGCAATGTCTTCCAGGTCTGCTAGAAATTCGAGAGCTCACAGATTCAGTGTGGTAAATTGGTTACTGGGGAGCTTCAAGCATCAGTTGTGGCCCTAGATGTTAATTGTATAATTTAACGTTAAGTGTCTACATGTGGCAGGCACTTGTTGGATGCCTTATGCATATCTAAAGAGACACTTTATTCCCCTTTAAGAAGCTGTTCATTTGTTAATTTGTTTATTAGTGAATTTGTTTACTTGATTTTTACTCAAAAAGAGTATAAGGAGACATTTACTAACATTAGTTGCAGTTAGGAGCAGTATATTTGAAATGTCTCACTTTGTGAATAAATCTAAAACTGGGTAATGATTGACTTTTGGTCTCCTCCTTCACCAGCTGGAGTTTAACTCTAGAGGAAATGTGACTTCCCAAGGGGCAGCATGGTTGGCCTGCTTGGATTCTGGGCTGGGCGAAGATTCAAACAATGGTTGGTGGTGGCCTGTGGATTTAAGATGGAACCAGGAGGAGAACCCTTTGCTCTTTTCTTCTCCACAGCAAGCTAAGCATAAAAACATTAAGACATACCTATCAGAAGAAAAGGAATAGGTCATTTAGCACCCTGAGCCTGTTCAGCCACTCAATGAGATCATGGCTGGTCTGTAACCTAACTGCAAATGCCAACCTTTGTTTACAAAATCTATCAATCTCAAGAGTTAAACTGAGCAATTGACCCAACAACAACTGTTGTTTGCAGAAGAGAGTTCCAAATTTCTACTGACTTTTGTGTGTAGAGGTGTTTCCCAACTTAACTCCTGAATTGCATGTTTCTAACTTTCAAGCTCTGCAGCTCTAACCCTCAACTCCCAACAGTGGAAATGCGTTCTCTCTATGCCCTATCACTTCCCCTTTAATATCTTAAACTTCAAACAAATCACCTCTTAATCTTCTGAATTCCAGGGAAAATAACTGCGGCTTGTACAATCTCTCTTTGCAATTTAACCCTTGGAGTCCTTGTTTTATTCTAGCAAATCTATACAGCACTCTCTGCAAGGACAGTATATCCTTCCTAAGTGTGGTGTCCAGAACTGCTCACAGTGCTCCAGGTGTGGTGTAACCAGGGGTTTGCAGTCTCCAGTGGATCCTTTAAGTCAAGGGTTCCCAAACCATGGGCCATAAACTATGGTGTAATAGATTAATAGAAGTTATAGTAATACATGATGTCAACCACGATGTAACAGTGACATCAGCAGTCATATGTTTGAGCAGATGGAACAGTCTGTACTCCTGAGACACATACCTACTCTGGAACCTAGCTTACATATAGAGCTAATAAACTAGTTTGAAGTACCTACCTGAGTAAGACTACAGCCACTCTACATAAGATAGGCTATGCGCACTAGAAGCCAGCAACCACATCACCAATATATGAAAAAAACAATCACCTGAGGAGTCAAGGGATAAGATTTTGGTGTTGCAAACTTTGAGGTCATAATAGCGGCTGTGGAGCGGGGTCTCTAGTCAGGGAAGTCCTGCGACTGGCTCCGAGCCCACGTGATGGCTGTTTTCTTTTCCATTTTGCTGGGAGGAGTGTGAACGAGTTTCACACAAGCAACTCAGTGTCTGCTGTGAGTGCACCCTTCTTTTTGCCTTTCTGGTTTTCAGTTTGTTGGATGGGGAGGGAACTGAACCTTCAAATGACCCCAAGCATGACAGGGTCACATCAATCAACAGGAGTAGCAATTCAAAAATTTGAAATCTCAATTTGGCCTAGTGAGTAAGATAACAACATTTTCACAAAATAGTTTAAACTTTAAAACATAATTTTTTGTATGTTTAAAATTTGTGTGAACTTAAATAATGAAATAATGAAGATTACTATGCTGCTTGTTTGTTTTATTTTGGCACTGCCCCACACCCCTCCTTGCCACCCCGCTCACTTAACATCTTTTGAACCTGTCAAATTTTCACTCTAGGGTCTGAAGTGTTAAAATGGTGTTACAATGGGGAAATATTTGGGAAGCATCACTCTAAGGACCACTGTTTTGGCTGCTAAGCTTCTGAGGCAACTGACTTGACATGCATGACTAATACTGGGCTAAACTGCAATCCAATTTGTAAAGCGGACATCAGATTGACATTAGGAACAATGAATGCCATATACAAAGAGTCTAATATTTTTTTCGAATGTATGCACTCGACGCCTAGGCTGAGACCATATGTGGAATACCTCAATCGCAGAATGAATGCAAACATACTACCTGCTATATTGGGCAGTTGGCATTTTTTTATGTCTGTAAAACAGGTACAGTATGATTCAATTTCTTTTTTTAAATTCATTCATGGCATGTAGGCTTTGCTGGTTGGGCCAGCATTTATTGCCCATCCCTAGTTGCCCTTGAGAAGGCAGTGGTGAGCTGCCTTCTTGTACCGCTGTAGTCCATTTGGTGTAGGTACACCCACAGTGCTGTTAGGAAGGGAGTTCCAGGATTTTGAACCAGCAACAGTGAAGGAACGATGATATATTTCCAAATCAGGATGGTGATTGATTTGGAGGGGAACTTCCAGGTGGTGGTGTTCCCATCTATCTGAAGCCCTTGTCCTTCTAGATAGTAGTAGTCATGGGTTTGGAAGGAGCTGTCGAAGGACGCTTGGTGAATTCCTGCAGTGCATCTTGTAGATGGTACATACTGCTGCCACTGTGCATTGGTGGTGGAGGGTGTGAATGCTTGTGGATGTGGTGCCAATCAAGCTGACTGCTTTATCCTGGATGATGACGAGCTTCTTGGGTGTTGTGGGGAGCTGCACTCATCCAGGCAAGGGGAGAGTATTCCATCACACTCCTGACTTGGCCTTGCAAGTGGTGGACAGAATTTGGGAAGTCAGGAGGTGAGTTACTCATTGTAGGATTCCTGGCCTCTGACCTGCCCTTGTAGCCACAGTATTTAGTTCAGTTCTTGGTCAATGGTAACCCCCAGGATGCTGATATTGGGAGATTCAGTGGTGGTAATGCCATTGAACATCAAGGGATGATGATTAGATTCTCTCTTGTTGGAGATGGTCATTGCCTGGCATTTGTGTGGTGCAAATGTTATTTTCCACTTATCAGCCCAAGCCTGGATATTGTCCAGGTGTTGCTTCATTTGGCTATGGACTGCTTCAGATCCTGAGGAGTTGCGAATGGTGCTGAACATTGTGCAATGATCAGTGAACATCTCCACTTCTGACTTTATGATGGAAGGAAGGTCATTGATGAAACAGCTAAAGATGTTAGGCCGAGGACAGTACCCTGACAAACCCCTGCAGTGATGTCCTGGAGCTGAGATGACTGACCTCCAACAACCACAATCATCTTCCTTTGTGCTAGGTTAGACTCCAACCAATAGAGAGTTGTCCCCCACTTCCCATTGACTCCAGTTTTGCTAGGGCTCCTTGATGCCACATTCGGTCAAATACTGCCTTGATGTCAAGGGCAGTCACTCTCACCTCACTGAACTCAGGAGTTCAGCTCTGTTGTCCATGTTTGAGCCAAGGCTGTAATGAGGTCAGGAGCATAGTGGCCCTGGTGGAACCCAAACTGGGCATCAGTGAGCAGGTTATTGCTAAACAAGTGCCACTTCCTAACACTGTTAATGACCCTTCCATTACTTTACTGATGATGGGGAGTAGACTGATAGGGTGGTAACTGGCCAGGTTGGATTTGACCTGCTTTTTGTGTACAGGGCATACCTAACCAACTTTCCACATAGCCGGGTAGATTCCAGTGTTGCAGCTGTCCTGGAATAGCTTGGCTAGGAGCATGGCAAGTTCTGAAGCACAAGACTTCAGTACTATTGCCGGAATATTGTCAGGGCCCTTAGCCTTTGCAATATCCAGTGCCTTCAGCCATTTCTTGAAAGCCTGTAGAGTGAATTCAATTGGCTGAAGACTGGAATCTATGATGCTGGGGACCTCCGGAGGAGGCCAAGATGGATCACCCACTCTGGCTGAAAATTGCTGCGAATGCTTCAGCCTTATCTTTTGCACTGATGTGCTGGACTCCCCTTCATTGAGGATGGGGAGATTTGTGGACCCTCCTCCTCCAATGAGTTGTTTAATTGTCCACCACCATTCATAACTGGATGTGGCAGAACAGCAAAGCTTAGATCTGTTGGTTGTGGGATCGTTTAGCTCTGTCTACCACTTGCTGCTTATGCTGTTTGGCACGCAAGTAGCCCCGTGTTATAGCTTTACTAGGTTGACGCCTCTTTTTTAGGTATGCCCGGTGCTGCTGCTGGCATGCCCTCCTGCACTCTTCATTGAACCAGCATTGATCCCCTGACTTGATGGTAATGGTAGAGTGGGGGATATGCTAGGCCATGTGGTTACAATTGTATTCGAGTAGAAAATTCTGCTGCTGCTGTTGGCCCTCAACACCTCATGGATGCCCAGTCTTGAGTTCCAAGATCTGTTTGAAATCTATCCCATTTAGCATGGTGTCGGTGCCAAACAACACGATGGAAGGTATCCTCGATGTGAAGGCAAGACTTTGCCTCCACAACGACAGTGCAGTCATTACTCTTACCGATACTGTTATGGACAGATGCATCTGCGACAGACATATTGGTGAGGATGAGGTCAATTACATTTTTCCCTCTTGTTGATTCCTTCACCAACTGCCACAGACCCAAATAGCAGTTAAGTCCTTTAGAACTCAGCTAGCTCAGTCAGTAGTGGTGCTACCGAGCCATTCTTGGTGGTGAAGTCCCCCACCCAGAGTACTTTTTGTGCTCTTACCACTCTCAGCGCTTCCTCAAAGTGGTGTTCAACATGGAAGAGCACTGATTTATCTGCTGAGGGATGATAGTATCTGGCAATCAGGAGGTTTCCTTGTCCATGTTTGACCTGATGCCATGAGACTTTATGGGGTCCAGAGTCGATGTTGAGGACTCCCAGGGCAACTCCTTCCTGACTATGTGCCACTGTGCCACCACCACTGCTGGGCCTGTCTTGGCGATGGGACAGGACATACCCAGGGATGGTGATGGTGGTGTCATGGACATTATCTGTAAGATATGATTCCGTGATGATGACCATGTCAGATTGTTGCTTAACTAGTCTGTGAGACAGCTCTCCCAATTTTGGCACATGCCCCCAGATGTTAGTAAGGAGGACTTTGCAGGGTTGACAGGGCTGAGTTTGCTGTTGTCATTTCCAGTGCCTAGGTCGATGCCAGGTGGTCCATCCAGTTTCATTTCTTTTTTGAGGCTTTGTAGCGGTTTAATACCGCTGAGTAGTTTGCTAGGCCGTTTCAGAGTCAACCTCATTGTAGACCAGACCAGGTAAGGATGGCATATTTCCTTCTCTAAAGGGCATTAGTGACCAAGATGGGTTTTTACAACAATCAACAATGGTTTCATGGTCATCATTAGACTTTAATTCCAGATTTTTTTTGTTTATTGAATTCACATTCCACAATCTGCCATGGCGGGATTCAAACCTGCGTCCCCAGACCATTACCTTGGGTCTCTGGATTACTGGTCCAATGACAATACCACTAGGCCTTAATATACTCAGGAAAATCAGGGTGGGCAATAAATAGTGACTCACCAGTGTCATCCACTTCCGAAGAATAAATATTAAAAAAGAATAATGAAATGTCTGTGTTTATAATTTTAACATATCACCCTTCAGTTTTCCCTTTTATCTCCATTCTGTTTTCATAATTACGTTAATTTATATGGTAGTATAATCAATCTTTCCTTCATATCCAAAATCTTTACTTGTTAAGTGACTGAATCACAGAAAAGACACATCGGTTTAATTTCCTCTTCACTGTAAATAGGGAGAGCTGGAGTGGAAGTGCACCTTCCACTCTCTCACTCTGCTTCATAGTCAGTGGAAGTACTTGTAGGAATGTGTCAAAGCAATTTCTCAGGCATCATTAGCAACCATCTGGTTTTGCTCCACTTGTGGGATTAGCCTTGTTGGAACTATTTTCTTTTAACTGTCCGTGTGATCATTTTTAATTGCATTTAGTAAAACATTTATGCATTGATATTTCACTTCACTCTTAAGCTATCGGAATAAGGTAAAAAGCTGAAAGACTCTCAGCTCAATGTGTTTTGCATCTCATCATTGAACATTTGTCCCAGGGCTGGGAAGTATGAGTTTTGTCGTGCATTCGGGGGTCTAAGCAGGGTCTTTGGGGCTTGCCTATTCTCCCAAAGGAGGCTGCTTGAGACTATAATTTGTTAAAACCATTACTCTTCCAAAATCCTTCCAATATGCCTGATAGTTGGTAGTAAAAGTGGGAGAGTTTCTTTGTCAGCCATACTGCGGTACTTTGCCAAGCATAATCATAGACCAATCCAATGGAAGTCCATGGTCACCAGTACCCTCTTAGATAATGGTACCTGGAGGAGGAGGATGATATACCTGTTAAGAACTCTGCACAAAGTTGGAACTTCACCGCCCTCCAGATCTCTTTACATCAGTATCATGTGCACATAAAGTTAACCCTTTACATCTCATCCAAGTCTTTAACTCAACCATATACACCCTCTTACATCTCCCCTAAAGTCTCAGACTTCATAGTCAGTCTCTGAGGTGCCTTGACCAATCTCCCTGATCTCCTTCTGATCTCTTTCTGAAGTTGAGGACATTCCACACTCTCTCTTCTGTCAGTGAGAGTGTTCATCCCCTGAGTGGCTGTAGAGCTTTGTCTTGTTTCTTCTTCTTTTTCTCCAGCAGGATCCGAGTAGTGAGCTTAAGTTTCTATTTTTTTTTTTGCAAGGATATTAAGGCGCTGCAGTTTTTCCTTATAGTTCCCTGATCTATCTCAATCCTGTATGATCTCAGTTATGGAGCTCTTTCAATGAGCCTTCTTTCCGTTGGTCTTGTACCCATACTCTCTCCCCAGGCTTCAGCACTGGTAACTCTCATGCTCTGTGCCTGAAATTAAAGTTACAAGCCTGTTTGTGTCTCTGTTCTTCCTCACGCTGTTTTACCCTCCTGTGGTCATTTAAGGTGATATTAGGTTTTAGTTTCTGTTGCAGAGCTGGAAGTTGTGTTCTCAATCTCCTTCCCAAACTATTTTGTGAGGATTGGTAACTCAGAAGAGCTAGATTAAGGTCTTCATTCTTCTTCAAAAAATCTTTGGCTTGTTCTCCTCTCTCAGCCTCTCCATTTGCTTATGGTTAATGAAGTTACATGAATAAATCCATATTCCTTCACAAAATTTTGCAATAATGTATTAGCAAATTGCAGACCATTGTCTGACAGCACAATGTCTGGAATGCCTTGTGTTTTGTACATTCTTTTCAGAGATTGAATGACTGCTCCCGCCGTGATACTGTACAGTTTGTTCACTTCAATCCACCTTGAGCAGTAATCAATGGCAAAAAAGAGTTTCTTCCCTTTAAAATCAAACAAATCCATTCCAAGATCTCCCATGGCCTTGATGGAAAAGTAGAAGGATGACAGTTGTTATTTTTTTCTTTTGACTGTTCACTGTATACATAAGGCAATTATAAATCAGTACTTTAACAGAACGAATAATGCCTGGCCCCCAGACTGATTGCTGGGCTCTTGCACAACATTTTGCTATCCTTAAGTAACCTTGGTGAAGTCTTTAAGAATATCAAGAATATAAGAACATACGAAATAGGAACAGGAGTAGACCATTGAACCCTCAAGCCTGCTCTGCCATTTAATAAAATCATGGCTGATCTTCATGTGTTTCGATCTCCACATTGCCAACTAGCCCCAACAACCTTTGATTCCCTCGCCTAACAAGAATCTATCTCTCTCTGCCTTAAAAATATTCAATGACCCTGCCTCCACCACCTTCTGAGGCAGAGAGTTCCAAAGTCGCACAACCCTCTGAGGGAAAAAAATTTCCTCATCTCTGTTCTAAAAGATGACCCCTAATTCTAAAACAGTGCCCCCTTGTTCTGGACTCACTCACAAGAGGAAATATCATTTTGACATCCATCTTGTCAAGGCCATTCAGGATCTTGTATACTTCAATCAAATCACCTCTCACTCTTCTAAACCTCAGTGGAAACAACCCAGTCTGTCCAACCTTTCCTCATAAGATATCCCACTAATTCCAGGTACCAATTGAGTAAATCTCCTCTGATCCACCTCCAATGCATTTACATCCTTCCTTAAATAAGGAGACCAAAACTGCACACAGTATTCGAGGTGCCGTCTCACCAACAACTGAAGCATAACATTATTACTTTTATGTTCAATCCCTCTCGTAATAAAGGATAGCATTCCATTAACTTTCTTAATTACTTGCTGGACCTGCATACTAACTTTTTGTAATTCATGTACTAGAATACCTAGATCCCTCTGCACATCAGAATTATGCAGCTGATCTCCTTTTAAGTAATGATCTACTTTTTTGTTCTTCCTGCCAAAGTGAACATCACATTTTCCCACATTAAACTCCATTTGCCTGATCTTTGCCCACTCACTCAACCTATCTATATCCATCTGTAACCTCCTCATGTCCTCTTCACAACATACTTTCCTACCTATCTTTGTGCCATCTGCAAATTTAGCTACCATGTCTTCACTCCCCTCATCTAAGTCAGTGATGTAAATCATAAAAAGTTGAGGACCCAGTACAGACCCCTGTGGGACTCCACTCATCACATCCTGCCATCCAATAAAGACCAATTTATGCATACTCTCAGCTTTCTGCCAGCCAGCCAATCTTCTATCCATGCTAATATGTTACCCCCTACACCATGCACTTTTATTTTCTATTATAACTTTTGATATGGCACTTTATCAAGTGCCTTCTGGAAATCCAAGTACAGTACATGTACAGGCCCCCCTTTATCCACTGCACATGTTACTCATTCAAAAAACTCGAATAAATTGGTTATATATGATTTTCCTTTCACAAAACCATGCTGACTCTCTCCGATTGCCTTGAGTTTTTCCAAGTGCCCAGCTATAACCTCCTTAATGATTGATTCTAACAACTTCCCCATGACAGACGTCAAACTGGCCCATAGTTTCCTGTTTTCTTCCTCCCTCCCTTCTTGAATAGAAAGGTTCTATTCAACACCTCATCTTCCGACTAGGCACTTTACAGCCTTCTGGACTGAATATTGAATTCAACAACTTTAGGTCGTGAGCTCCCTCCCCCATCCCCACCCCCTTTCTGTTTCCCCCTTCCTTTTTTTTCCAATAAATTATATAGATTTTTCTTTTCCCACCTATTTCCATTATTTTTAAATATTTTTAAATCTTTTATGCTCTCCCCACTCCCACTAGAGCTATAACTTGAGTGCCCTACCATCCATTCTTAATTAGCACATTCGTTTAGATAATATCACCAACTTTAACACCTATGTGTTCTTTTGTTCTATTGTTGTTGACATCTTTTGATGATCTGCTTCTATCACTGCTTGTTTGTCCCTACAACCACACCCCCCTCTCCACTTCTCTCTCTCTCTCTCTCTCCGCCCCCCACACACACACCTTAAACCAGCTTATATTTCAACTCTTTCTTGGACTTGAACTCAAGTTCTGTCGAAGGGTCATGAGGACTCGAAACGTCAACTCTTTTCTTCTCCCCCGATGCTGCCAGACCTGCTGAGTTTTTCCAGGTAATTCTGTTTTTGTTTAGCATGAAATATAGGCTGACACAATAGATCAGTCTTGAGGGATTGCAGCACTGTCAAAGATGCTGTCTTTCAGATGAGATATTAAGTCGAGACTCTGTCTCTCCTCTCTCAGGTGGGCATAAAAGATCCCACTGCACTTATTTTGAAGAAGAGCAGGGGAACTGTCCTAGTGTTCTGGCCAGTGTTATGCCTCAACCAACATCACTAAAATGGATCATGTACTTAATATTCCATTGCTGTTTGTGAAATCATCCTGAAAGCAATTTGACTGCCCCATTTCCCACATTACAATAATGAATCAATTAAAAGTACTTCATTTGCTGTGAAGGCAGACATCCTGAGATTGTAAAAGGCACTATATAAATGCAAGTAAGTCTTTCTTCCTAAGCCCCT
This sequence comes from Carcharodon carcharias, assembly GCF_017639515.1. Lineage (NCBI taxonomy): Eukaryota > Metazoa > Chordata > Chondrichthyes > Lamniformes > Lamnidae > Carcharodon > Carcharodon carcharias. The sequence goes on along the minus strand of NC_054480.1, from coordinate 67,370,930 downwards.
GATCAGGTCTATTCCAGCTCTCAGCAGTCAGGAGATTTCTAGGCCTATCTAGTGGTGTAGTAGGTAGAATTCCCAAGAGCACCCCACTTGCCCAAAGTTAGCTGTTAGCATATTGGAAGCCAGAGTGGGGTTGGTGACAGAGAATTTACTGCCCCCTGGAATCAAGTTGTAATTGCAATATTTTTGCAGAAGAAACTGGGCAGATCCAAATGCCATCCCAAATTCCTGCTCTTTTAATTCCTGCCTCTTTATTTCAACCCTCCTAGAAATTTTAGCCCCCTTTCGATTTGGTGACTTCTGCAGGAAATTGCACATTTTACCATCAGGTGAGGATGGGATTGTGTTTCCGTTGATGCCATCCATGGTCTGAAGTTATTGTTAACATTCATCAAAATTATTTTGGTGAAAAGTGAATGGGTTAGGTGTGAATAAGACTTTGCTTTGAATGTCTGTTTATTAGCATGGAATTTTGGGCCTTATTGCTGATTACTATAATTTGAACTTGCCTGAAGATACCTGTAGGTTCAGCATTCAAATACTGGTTATCTAGGGGGAGTTGGTGGCAAAGTGGTATTTTCACTGGCTTGGTATTCCAGAGACTTAGGGTAATGCTCTGGGGACCTGGGTTTGAATCCCACCACAGCAGGAAAATTTGGAATTAAAAGTCTCATGATAACCATGAAACTGTCGCTGATGGTGGTAAAAACATTTGGTTTACTATCATCCTTTAGGGGAGGAAATCTGCTGTCCTTACCTGGTCTGGCTACAGCAATGTGGTTGACTCTTAAATGCTCTCTGAACAAGGGCAATTAGGGATGGGCAATAAATGCTGGCTGGCCTAGACAGTGATGACCACATGCCATGAACAAATAAATTTACTAAGCATAATCAATATGCAGCCTAACCCAGGGTTGACCAGGCCACTCCTATGGACGCAGTGGAGCTGAAACAGGCAAGTTCTGCTGCTGCTGACAGTGGAGACAATGCTTTCAATGTCACTGTCAATGCTTGGCTATCAGACATAGATTCGCGCAAACATTTTCATCTCCGATAAGCCTGGATGTGCACTGTGAAGCTCTGTCAAGAGTGGTTCTCTTCCTTACGAAGGGATGATGACCCTTGGTCCCCACAACAAAATTCCAACTTAATTCTGTTTCATGGGCATGGAATTGTCTCATCTCTTCCGATACAGGTGAATTTGACCACCCTTTCAAAACAAGATCTCTGACTTTCAATAAAATTAGATCTCTGTTTGTCCAATTTCTAATTTGCTTCATACACACAGGGAAATAATCCAAGAAATTCAGTACAAGCATAACTTCTTGTGGCACTGGAGCATGTACAATGCTTTCTGGTGATATTTTTAAAAAACAAGTGAATTGGTGCTAACACAGTTGATTTGTTAGGCAAGAAGTGGCTATAGTAGTTGATCATACCCAGGAAAGACTTAAGTTTGGTTACATTAGACATGAGGGTGCATCTTTGATTGCCTTAACTTTCTCTTCTACCGGATGCAAACCCATGGTGTCCACCCTGTGACCCAGGTAAGTAACTTTTGGTGCTTGGAATGTGCATTTTTTTTTCTTTAACTGTACATCGGCTTCCATGAATCCTCCAGGTGTCTAAGTGTTTGGTCATGGTTGACCCTATGATCAGAACACCATCTAGGTATATTACCACTTGGGGAAGCCCTTGCAAAAGATTCTCCATTGTCTTTGGAAGATTGCACATCCAGATGATACTCCAAAAGGTAGGCAAGTATACTGATTAAGACCCTTGTGTGTGTTAATAATCACATATCCTCTAGATGTTCTATCGAGCTCTAATTTTTGGTAAACATGGCTCATATCCAGTTTTGTATAGGATTTGCCTCCAGTTAGCTTTGTATATTAGTTATCTATCCTTGGAATAGGATATTTATCTAGTTTGGCTACGTGGTTAATGGTCAATTTATTGTCCCCACAAATGTGTAAATGTGTCTGGTTTGGTCAGACTTAACCACTGGAACTATGGATGCTACCCACTCTGAGAACTGGACTGGTTGGATGATGCCCTGCTTTTCTAACTGGCATAGTTCTGCATCCACCTTCTCCTTCACCGCATAAGGCATAGGTCTGGCCTTAAAGAAACATGGTGTCGCCTGAGGATCCACATATATTTTTGCTTGTAGCCTTTTAACTTCCTTAATTCATCTCGAAATACACTGTTGTATTTCCTTAGCAGTTCAGGATCTCCTCCTGTTCTCAGGTGAAATGACTCAGACCAGTCAAGCTTGATTTTTTGGAACCAATCTCGGCTCAGAAGACTAGGCCCTTCCCCGTCTCTATTACCACTGGAAGCTGGGCTATCTGTTGTCTATAAGACACTGGTACTGTGACGATGTCCTTTAACTGTATAGATTCTCCAGTATATGTCTTCAATTTAGCAGTTGCCTGCTCCAGATTCAGTAGCTGGGTACCTTCATTTAGGTTTTTAAATGTGTGCTCTCCCACCACTGTGGTTTAGGCTCCTGTATCTACCTCCATCATGGCTTCCCATTCACTTGGATTGTGACAGTGATAGATTTGGTTTTTACAGCAGTTTTATACAGGAAATACATGTCAGTATCAGCAGCTTCAGGTCCTGCTGTATTTTTCAATTAAACCATGTTGATTTGCTGCTTTTCCTCCATGGTAATTTTGTTCAGTACAAAATAACAACCAAGGCGCTCTACATACTGGCTCCAGTCTTCTATTGTCACAACATATGGATCGATCCCACTGAAGAGTGGGATGACTGGTGAGTAGTCTTTTCTTTTCTCTTGAGATTCAATGTACTCAGGTTAACAGGGTGAGGTGCAGCGTCGGACCTACTTTACCCTCATCGCCAAATGTAATGAATTATCAGAATGGATAGGTTTCAACAAGATAAACTTTATTACAGAGTGCTTTTCAGATGCTACATGCTTGATCAGGAACCTCGTCAGGAAGCCGCCAACCCCCCCCGACCACCCCAGATTACCAGCGCTTAGGGCTGCTTGGTCGGAGCCGCCAAGACATAACGTGACCCCTGATAGACAGCAGGAGAGGCTATACCTTCAGTTACTATGTCCATTATTTACAATGCTTGAACCTTGAAAAGACTGCCAACATTATTGGCTAAAGCTGATGACTGTTGAAACCCAATAATCATTGATGAATTTTTATAATTCGATGCAGGCACCAATGGGAATTTCAAAATATGACAGTAACTATAGTTGAAGATTTCTTCCTGCCTGGACAAGTTCCATTCACCCTCGTTATTGAGAAAATAATTCATACCCCTATTCCTGGGGCTAACAATTTGGGGGATATTAAAATGGCTGACATTAGCTGACCATTATACTGTTATGAAGTCAATGGAAATAAAAATCAGGATAGATGTATAACAGCCGATCAATCCAAAATCACCTGTTTTTACACTATTCCAGAGACAGGTATTATTCGTTCAAATTAATCATGCATTCAGTTTGTAAAGTCATTAGCTCTTCAATGTTGATGATTGTTAAGTTAGGCTGTTCAAATGGGCAAGTTTTATCTCCATGAATAGTTGATAGCTGAGTGCAGTGAGAGATATTAAGGTTGGCCCTTGTTGTAAAACACAAGGGGAACATGCATGGCTGACATATATACTGACCTCTGAGAATTGATTCATGCCTCTAATTTCCTCCCAGATACACTTAACTCAATTCTTTTCAATTTTTTTATAAGGCAGTTCAAATTGACCTTTGCTGTACATTCTGAAGTTTGACCAATTTAGATTTTTATATTTATTTTGTGGTTAGGTGAGGAAAATATTGGACTGCATCAATTTTAACAGTTCTGTTCTTTTATTTGTGATTTGTAAGAATTGGAATTGTCTCACACACACACACAGACACACACGCACACAGACACTACTGCAGCAACCTACTTTCAATGACAGAACAGTCAGTGCTTCATTCTAGTAACTTTTTAAAGGCTATCAATCCAACAGTAGCATTTTGCATAACTTAACTTGATGAAGACGTCCAGTACAAGCCTACAAACCTTTCATGGCAACTGAGGAAATGGGAAAAACTTCAATAAAATTTCACAAACACCCAATGCCTCAAAAATGCCTCTAATGATCAGCTGATAACAATGGCTCGTAACTTCTGAGCTCCCTAGCATTGGATTTGAGGGGTTGCTCCAGGCATTTGCTGGGGAATCCCTCTGGGAGGTTCCCAGGTAAGAGATTGCATGGCAATTGCCCAGGATTGCATCCTTCCCCTGGAAAAATGCACTGTGCTGGGAACCATCCAAAAATGCAGTTTAAATGGCAAAGTTGAGATGATTCCTCTGGGGTTGCACCAATAGTTACTCAGAAAAAGTTAGAAGAATTAAAACCTATTCTAACTTCTGAGTAACTATTATAAAGACCCAGACCGACCCCACAGGACTGCCTTCACACCCCCCGAACCCTCCCGTATGGGACTCCCTCTACAACTCCGACCCCCCCCACCGCCCTGACCTCCTTCACACCCACCCCCACCACCACCCCGACATCCGACACCCCCAACCCCCCACTACTCCGATCTTCAACACCCCCGATACCCCCAACCGCCCTGACCTCCGACACCCCTGAACCCCCCCCACTGCTCTGATCTCCGACACCCCCTACCCCCCCCACCGCCCTGACTTCCGATACTCCCAATCCCCCTACCTCTCAGACCTCTGACACACTCGATTGCCTCACCACTCCGAAATCCGACACCCCCGAACCCCCCACCACTTCGACATCCGACACCCCCACCACCCTGACCTCTGAGACCCCTATCCCCCCACCCCAACCTCTAACACCCCCCCAACCCCCACCATGCCAACCTCCAACCCCATCACCACCCCGACCTACAACACCCTGCCACACCCACCCCTCCATCCCCTTGACCTCCGACACCCCCCACCCCTCCCCGACCACCGACACCCCCCCAACCTCGGACACCCCCACCTGCCACCACCCTGCCCTCCCCCGACCTTCAACACCACCCACCCCTAAGACCTCTGAAACCCCCAACCCACCCCTGACAGCCTCCAACCCACCCCACCCAACCCTGACCCCCAACACACATACCCCAACCTCTGACCGAATCCCCCATCCCCCCCAAAAACTCTGACCCCCACCACCCACCCCGGATTGCCCCTGGGAACCCACACCCCCCAAATCCCACGCACTTACCTCAGACATTTACGTTCTCCGTGGCCTGTCAATTTCCCTGGCCCTTTAAACTTACCCGCTTTATGACAGCAAGTGCCGTAAAAAAAGGGTGTGTGGCATCCTTGAATCTGCCGGAGCTAGACTTCCCTGGGACCTGTGAGGAGCCTTTCAATGCAGGCCCCAAGCACCTCCAGCAAATGGAAGTGACAACATAAGTTTAAAGACCAGTTAAGTTGGTATTTATTTCTTCTAATTCCCGCGGGCCAATACTTTCCAATGCTGGTTGGAGGCTGCAGCCCATTGTGAAAACAAATACTTACATGGGCTTTGTAACCTGGTCTCACAATATACACAGAGGCATATGGCCTGCAGAATGTGTTTGGAGGGCTGCAGTGAGCTCCTGATCTTGCAAGGGCCCAAAGACCTTTTTATCTTCAGGTTGGAGGTGATGGTTTGTGTGCCTGCTGGCCTCAATGCACATGAGAATTTGTGCAAATAAAGGGGGAAAAAAGCAAGATCTTGAAATGCAGCTCTTAACTTGCTGTGGGCCTGTGTAAAACCAGGGTCAGAGGTCTGTGAGCTGCCTAATGGAAAACTTTCATAGAGTCATACAACACAGATGGAGGCCATTTGGCCCTTTGTGCCTGTGCCATCCCTTTGAAGGAGCTATCCAATTTATACCACTCCTCTGCCCATTTCCTATAGCCTTACAAATCACTTGCAATTCCATCACTTAAAGCTAGGTTGCTATACTTGTGGGCATGTTGGAACAATAATTGATCATTGGACAAGTAGCTTGTCTGGCAATCAAAAGATGAAACATGGAACATGAACAAAGGGGTTCTGTTCCACTTCAGATGGATACTTACTACTGGTGTACTGGCTAGAACAGATAGCAACCATGAGTGGTTCATACAGAGTAACTCGGAAATGGCATAGATGTGTTAAAATAAACATGGTCCCCTTGATAAAATAAACATAAGTCAGGAGGCTTGTAGTGAATAACCAGTGTATGATGGGGTGAGGTTGCAAGTCAGATGCTAGAGTGAGAGAAACACAAATTGCTACCTCTAGATGGACTGATCATGGTATAAATAAAGTCTGTTCTGTACACTCAACTGTCTCATGCCTATTCAACCAAAGCTTGTTGCTAGATCTAGAAAGAAGGAGATTAACTAACAATACTTGCAGCAGTCACTGACTTGACTGTAAGCGACCTTTCTCTCTGCTGTTGTCTCCGTCACTTCCTCCTCCTTGAATAGCCACCATTGCTGTAACATTCCTGCTGTGAGCAAGGTTGAGGATGGGAATTCCACTGGACCTGCCATTGATGGTCTTGGATTTGGAGGAAGGGTTCCATAGTATGTAGGGGAGGCAGGTTTACTAACAAAATAAGCACAAAATCCCCCCACAGATGGCCTAGGAATTAAAATCACTCTGATGAAAGGTCAGCAACCTAAAACATTATCTCTGTTTTCCCCTCTCTTCATAGATCTTGCCTGACCTGTTGTAAATTCCCAGCATTTTCTGCTTTTATTATTAATTGCATCCCACCACCCAGGCATTTATGTGGTTTTTCTTTGCCATTAGCAGAGCAGCAGAATCTGAGTTGAGAACCAGTCTGGGTGGTATCAGACCAGAGACCATCTGGACTAACATAATCAAAGTCACCACCACATTGTACTTTTAAGCTGTTGACTCTTCAAGTCAGTGATACTTTGTGAGGTAAGTCAGCCATCTGTGCAGCAAGCAAGTGACTGCAGCCTTGTTTGCAAGGAGCAACTGTAGTGAAGTGTACGTCCAGTACCCAAGCTATAGGGCACTGGGGCTATGAGAGTAGATGTTAACATCATCAAGGCTCCAAAATGTGTCACTTTTGCCCTTGATTAAACAACTGAGCATGAATGTTTATATAAGCCCAACAATTTTAAGTTAGGGGCATATTGCCAAGGTGGAAATGCACAAGTTTGTCAAAGGTCAAAAATAAGTCTAATTTATTTAGTGAATCTAGCATTAAAAGTATACAGAATCACTGAACTGACTTCAGCAGATTGAATTGATGTTGAAAGCACAAAGAGGCCTCTATGTGCTTCATCACCTGCACTAAGATGCTCAGTGAAATCTCCCTGATTATCATTATATTTTGGTCCTGACACCAACAGTTATGATGTTCTTTTGGCCAACAAACTGTCATCAAACATTGCTCAGAAGTTATAATCAGTTTATTTCCCTAATCCATGTGTGTTTCCGCATCAGCACTTTGCTTCTCTTGTGCTTACCATCGCTGAAAGTATATGGTATATATTATTTGCTACCTGATCTGTTCCTTCTCATGGTGCTGCTCTTCAATAGGATCTCTGTGACTTGTTTTGATGAGTGCCTTGTTTTAGCTGGATCAGGAGAGGCACTCATACTGACATCATCTCTTTAGCCATTTTGTTTGACTGCTGTTGACAGCTTCTGCGATGCTCTAGGGGGGCTGACCAGGAGCAATGATCAGTGATTTACTCTGAGAGGTGAAGTTCTTATTCATATCTCTCTCCTTCCCGTACCAAATTTGGAATCTGCCCCGTTACAGAGGATCAAATAACTGTGAGGCAATAGCCCTTCAGATGTTAGGAAAAGAACTCTGCCATCATGGTGTTCTGAAGCTGATACCTTAGCCGACCTAAACCAAAAGTGAGAAACTCCTGAAAATTGGAGCTTAGGGTCAAAGTGATAGTGGACATTGTGTCAGTGAACAAAACCATATTCGTGCTTAGACTTTCTGTCTTCGAGAGTTTCCTGACAGGTACCCTTGTGTAGCAACTAGTTTCATGGTATTCTGCAGGTTTCTCAAATATTCTTGCATGATTATGCACGATTTCCTCATCAAAGGATATCATCTCTCCATATCTAGCCTATCAAACCCTTCTAAAGTGTTAAGCACCTCGACCAGATCACTTCTCAGTCTTCTGCATTTCCATGCAAAGGGAAGGAAACATGAGGAGATGAATGGACTTTTCAGTGAGTGGCCCCCGTTGTACCTGGTGCAAAAGGAGAGCTTGGAAATAAAGTCAAATGCTGAACAGGCCCCATGTGCTGCACCTGACTGACGCTGAACAGAAAACCCAAGAAGTAAATCAACTCTAAGATATTATATCCATGTATATAAAGCTACTGACAGTTACACTTAATATAATCCTGGATTTCCCACATGATATCGGACCTCCACACTCGTGCTCCCAAGGTGTCTCCCACATAAGATCAGGGCCCTAATATTTTGTCCGTATGTTGCTCTATTATTAAACTGTTTTTTTTAAAGGACGACAACATAAACACAAAAATAAACAGGTGTAAGTTTTCAGCTTGGAGATTGTGGAATTCAAAAGCTGTGTTGCCATGGCAATATGTCTCATTGCATTTACAGTGAAGTAAGTGCAGTATTGCAAAGGGCAGTATAATTACATCATTGCATTGTGGATTGTATCTTTCATTATAAGTTCAGTATTTTTATTTCAGGTTTCAAAAATACCCCCAGTTGAAGGGTTGAATCAGTACTGAGGGAGTGCTGCACTATTAGAGGTGCTGGCTTTCAGAGGAGATATTAAACCGTGGCCTCATCTGCCTTCTCAGCTGGGCATAAAAGATCCTATGGCATTATTTCACAGTAGAGCAAGGGAATCCTCCCTGGTGTCCTGTCCTGCATTTACCTCTCAGTTAACATCACTAAAAATGGATGATCTCATCCTTTGTCTCACTGCTGTTTGTGTGGCCTTGCTGTGCAGAAATTGACTCTGTTTACCCATGTTACAATTGTGACTATACTTTTTTATATTAATTCATAGGATGTGGGCTTTGCTGGCTGGGCCAGCATTTATTGCCCATCCCTAGTTGTTCTTAAGAAGGTGGCAGTGAGCTGCCTTCTTGAACAACTGTAGACCATGTGGAGTAGGTACACTCTCAGGTACCTTGTTAGTTGTGAGAATGATAGGTTATCCTGCTTGATGATCCACCTAGCTGGGGTTTTAGTTGGAAATTTTGCTCCATTCTTGGTAAATTCCAGCTGCCATTGCTAAACTCTGTGCCCATGTAGTTTGTGGAATTGTAACAATCAAAATGTACAAAGTTAACCCAAGAGGCTGAATTTCAAATAAATTCTGTGATGAATGTGTGATTGAAGTGGGGATGCAAAATGCGTGTTTTCAAGAATTTTATATTAAATAAAAACTTCTGATTAAGTGCTTTAGGTATTCACCGGTGTTTTTCCCTGTTTTCATACCGTGGAGACAAGGCTGAGTGAGCTATCTCATTTAGGCTGTACTCGAGCCACAGTAAATATGTGAAAACTATTGCATCGATCCCAAACTACTCACGAAAAATGTTCTGTTGAAGGGTCATTTGGACTCAAAACGTTAACTGTGCTCCTCTCTGTAGATGTTGCCAGACCTGCTGAGTTTTTCCAGGTATTTTTGTTTTTGTCATGAACAATGTACAGGTGTTCCACTAGCCTAACTTGAAATCTATCATTGTGTTCAAGATATGAATAAAGAAAATGTATCAGGTACGCAGCAGGACTGACAGTCAACAGTAACAGAAAGGATCTCTTCTTGTCACAAAAGCTAACAGGCCTGTTGTGTCATTTCAATTCCTTTTTGTCCAAATTTCCAACTATTGTGTTTTTTTTCTCATTAATCCCCTTGTGTTCTGACTGAATTTTATTATATTTTGAAAGGGGTAATTTGCAAACTGAACGATTTCTTCTTGAGAATTGATACCAATTTCAGCACTGCCATGTTGACAATAATGATGTTTCTGAACATTTTCATCATCTCTCTGTTGGAATTCAACGTGCAGATTGCATCTCCCCCAACCCCCACCCCCACCCCTCTACTGACTAGAACTAGCTGCATGAAGTAAATAATGATTGATGCTGAGGTGTGATTAGGCTGTGCTAATTTCATGGGATGCTGCTGAGGTCACAAATAAAATACATGAAATTCAAAATGTCTGTACTCAATGGCTGAAGCCAAGTGACAATGCATCAGCCTTGAAATCATTGCCATGGCTTCTAATTCTGTACAATATATCAATTGCGGGTTTTATGGAGCTGTTATTCTGTTTTGACCTATTTATCTCTTTAGTTGAGAGCCCCTCTTGACATAGGGGTTGCCAGGCAGTTTGTTTCATGTCATTCATATGTGGTGATGCACACACTGAAGCATTGACCATTGTAAAGATTTGGAGAGTGATTACCAGGAAATAGCATAGGAGTAGCACATTGCGCAACTGCATGTTAACATTTCTACTGAGCCTGTACAGATGGCTTGGTGGGTTCATCCAGCCTGTGGGTTAGCCAGACTATGAAGCACCTGTCTTCAATCCCACATCTGATCTCAAAAACTTTGCAGATAGCTCAAGAAGCCTATGCACTGGGCATATGAACATTAGCCAGGATTGCCGCTCCTAAATGCTAGGCAGAGACCTCTTTTGAAGAGTGTGTGAGATGTGATGTAATCTGTGGACAAAGCTTGTATTTTTTGAGACTGACCCTAAATGAAAAGGGAAACTGAAAAAGGAAGCTGAGAAAGGAAACTGACCTTCACCATTGCTAAGGAAACTAAGACTGAAGCTGAGAATTGGAAAACAACATTTCTGGTTGAAACTATATAAGATGAGACAGAGCCATCAGAGTTCAGTGGAAGTTCAGATCAGCTCCAACAACAGTCAAGAAACTTGACACCATCCAAGACAGAGCAGCCCACTTGATTGGCATCCCATCCACAAACATTCACTCCCTCCACCACCGACTCGCAGTGGCAGTATTGTGTACCATCTACAAGATGCACTGCAGCAACTCACCAAGGCTCCTTAGGCAGCACCATCCAAACCCACAATCACTGCCATCTAGAAGGACAAAGGCAGCTGCCAGATGAGAACTCCATCAACTGCAAGTTCCCCTCCAAGCCACTCACCATACTGACTTGGAAGTATATCGTCATTCCTCCACTGCCGCTGGGTCAAAATCATGGAACTCCCTCCCTAACAGCACTATGGGTGTACCTTCACCACATGGACTGTAGTGGCTCAAGAAGGCAGCTCACCACCACCTTCTCAAGGGCAATTAGGGATGGACAATAAATGCTGGCCCAGCCAGTGATGCCCACATCCCAAAAATGATGAATTAATAAAAAAACTTGAGTCCAGTGATGCAGTACAGGCAGACTGAACAATACAGAGGCTAGATCCAGTAGCTGAGAATAAGCAAACACACAGTTGCTACAGCCTTTTCTGTTAGTTGAAGCTAACATTGATGGATTTACACCATACAAACCGAGCTTAAGAGGTTCATGCAGACATGTTGTGAAAACCGTACCTGTAGAACTTGGGTCAGTTATGATCTGCTGTCAGATGGGGTCATGCTAGAAGAAGAGGAGCTGAAATTCCTAAGAAAGACAGAGTTTTGAAGGACTTTTGTGACTGAGTTTAATGGCATACGTATTGTGTGGACTGCTGAGCCAATCCTAAAGATCTGTCTTAGTTGTATCTGCCATTTAATGTGTAATTTATAATTGACCACAATTTGTCTGTTAATTCATGTTTAAATTATGTTGACTTTGGCTTTTAGAGTTTAGATGATTAGCTAAAATACTATTTAGTGTTTGATTTGTTTAACTCTTCTATAGCAAGAATTCTTCTGTTTTAAAATGTGGAATCTTGTGCCTTCATTTTTTAAGAAACAAACTGGGGTTTCAGATTGCTTTTACCTTCAATAAAAAAGTTACTGGTCTTGACTAAGGTCATAAACGTGAATGGATGGCAAGTGAGAACAGGATCAGATTTAGCTGTGCCATCACCCCCACAGCCAAAATGTCCTGCCAACCTTCAACGTGAGGCCTGCTTTGATCAGATATCAGCGGGCACCCTGTGCTCCAGTAAGGAATCAACACATTGAAGAGAAGGGCAGGAGGAAAAAATGGGCAAAACAATATATACATATATATATATATATATATATATAAAAAATAGGTATAGATATGAAGGGATGATGCTACATATTCAGATGAAACAGCAAGCAGGCTGGTGATTATCCTGACAAAACACTAAATTGTCTTTCAATAGGTCATTGTGAGTACCTTACATTGAGCTTTCAGTTTTCTGGTCATCTGGAATATTCTGGAAGTATTTTGGTAGCATAGAGAGTTGGGCAAAGCTAGTGTTTAATTCAGGTGGTGCCAGTTTTTGTGCTGGGTTGCACACACGTTGTCACATCTTTCAAAGTAAGTGGCATACACTATCATTTAATCATTGTAAATCATTTGGGACTATCTGTGCTCCCTGGTGTACTCTCCATTTCCTGCAGATCATCTGCCCTCCCATTTCCCTGCAGATCATTGATGGATGGACTTGTCAGGTCAAAACATATGGGAAAAGAAAGCAATGAAAATGAGAAACAAATGAAAAAAGTAAACTGAGAGAGAATGTGGAAAAGGAAACACAAATTGCCTTGGTGCTCCTGTGCGCAATTTGCAACATACTACCCCTAGTGTACTGGGGGCCTGGTACATAATTTCACTTCATTTCCTAACATACATATGTCAAGCCAAACACTGCTGCACACTTAATAAGTCCTAATGTGTGGAGAAGTGCCAGAACTATGAAGAGCATTGTTTTGGAGGTTAAAACAAAGGAATTGATTTGCTGTGAACTCTTACATTATGCCTGTCTCCAATCAGTTTAAACATTAACACTCAATATCTTGCAAGTTTTAGAATAGATTTCTCAGAGAAATAAGGAAAAAATATCTGAAAATCCTGAGATTATTGAGATATCATGAATGTTTGTTTTTCTTTAAATCTCTTAGCTGGTCCAGAGAAGCCCCTATTTCCCCCAGGCCAGTGCTTTTTTAAGTTTCCATCTTGTGCATTGTGATACAAAAACATTCCAATCAGGGTTGAAACCCTACTTTGTAACCAGACACATTCTCAGGTTGTAGGCAATACTGGAAGGCTGATAATTATTGCCCATCCTTAGTTGACCTGAGAAGATGGTGGTGAGTCATCTTCTTGAACCACTGCAGTCCATGGACGGAACTTAATACCCCCACCCAGCAGCGGGCTGGGAGGTGAGGAAGGGGCTGTTTAATCAGGTCTGAAGGTGTGGGGTGGAGAGCTTGTCACCTTCCCAACTTCCCCCAATTAGGTCAGGGGTGGGGAAGGTGGTGGATGGCCTTCCCACCTGGAAGTCAGTTGAAGCCCTTAATGGGCACCTAAGGACCTCATCCTGGTATTCTGCCAGCTGCAGGATGGTGGTTAGGGACTTACGCCACATGGGGAGGCTGCCAGGTATACTCTCTCTGCAAACTAAGGGTGGGAGTCCCTCCTGATTAGGCATCTTGGGAATGTGGCCTACACAAGGTCCGCTCAGCGGCAAGGGCCACTTGGAGTGAAAGAAAAACCCCGGCCCCATCGTCAGGGCCTGTCTGCTCCCCTCACCTGAGGCCTCCTTCACGGCTGCTCTGGGTTTCTTGCAGTCCCAGCAGTGAATACTGGTTGTGCTGATGGGACTGAAGAGCTACTGGCCCGCTGATTGGTTGGTAGCTCCTGGAGGCAGGCTCTTTACATTTAAAGACATGAGAATGCTGACAGGAGGAACATAACTGCCTGACTGACATTTAATTCCATTGGGGATTCCAGAAGTGGCCGCAGCAGGGTTGCCATCGGCTCTCCGGCCAGTGGACGGGGCCACAACAGCCGTCAACCTCAGAGCCATGCCTGTAACTGTTTGGCAGAACTGAATGGTTATTGTCAGGTAGTGAGGGAGGGGGTGAACATTGTCAGGGGGTGAGGGAGGGGGTGAGCATTGTCAGGGGGTGAGGGACGTGGGTGAGCATTGTCAGGTGGTGAGGGAGGGGGTGAGCATTGTCAGGGGGTGAGGGAGGGGGTGATTATTGTCAGGTAGTGAGAGAGGGGGTGAGCATTGTCAGGTGGTGAGGGAGGGGGTGAGCATTGTCAGGGGGTGAGGGAGGGGGTGAGCATTATCAGGTGGTGAGGGAGGGGGTGAGCATTGTCAGGGGGTGAGGGAGGGTGGTGAGAATTGTCAGGTGGTGAGGGAGGGGGTGAGCATTGTAAGGGGGTGAGAGAGGGTGGTGAGAATTGTCAGGTGGTGAGGGAGGGCGGTGAGCATTGTCAGGGGGTGAGGGAACAGGTGAGAATTGTCAGGTGGTGAGGGAGGGGGGTGAGCATTGTCAGTTGATGAGGGAGGGGGTGACTATTGTCAGATGGTGAGGGAGCAGGTGAGAATTGTCAGATGGTGAGGGAGGGGGTGCGTATTGTCAGGTATTGAGGTAAGGGGGTGATCATTGTCAGATGGTGAAGGAGGGGGGTGAGCATTTTCAGATGGTGAGGGAGGGAGTGAGCATTGTCAGGTGGTGAGGGAGTGGAGGTGATCATTGTCAGGTGGTGAGGGAGCGGGTTGATAATTGTCAGAGGATGAGGGAGGGGGGTGATCATTGTCAGGTGGTGAGGGAGAGGGGGTGAGCATTGTCAGGTGGTGAGGGAAGTGGGTGATCATTGTCAGGTGGTGATGGGGGGGTGAGCATTGGCAGGGAGTGAGGTAGGAGGGTGAACATTGTCAGATGGTGAGGGAGGGTGTGAGCAGTGTCAAGTGGTGTGGGAGAGCGGGTGAGCATTGTCAGGTGGTGAGGGAGGGGGGTGATCATTGTCAGGTGGTGAGGTAGTGGGTGATCATTGTCAGGTGGTGAGGTAGTGGGTGATCATTGCCAGGTGGTGAGGGAGGTGGGTGATCATTGTCAGGTGGTGAGGTAGGAGGATGATCGTTGTCAGGTGGTGAGGTAGTGGGTGAGCATTGTCAGGTGGTGAGGTAGGAGGATGATCATTGTCAGGTGGTGAGGTAGTGGGTGAGCATTGTCAGGTGGTGAGGGAGCGGGTGATCATTGTCAGATGGTGAGGTAGTGGGTGATCATTGTCAGGTGGTGAGGGAGCGGGTGAGCATTGTCAGGTGGTGAGGGAGGTGGGTGATCATTGTCAGGTGGTGAGGTAGTGGGTGATCATTGTCAGGTGGTGAGGGAGGTGGGTGATCATTGTCAGGTGGTGAGGGAGCGGGTGATCATTGTCAGGTGGTGAGGGAGCGGGTGATCATTGTCAGGTGGTGAGGGAGCGGGTGAGCATTGTCAGGTGGTGAGGGAGTTGGGTGAGCATTGTCAGGTGGTGAGGTAGGGGGTGATCATTGTCAGGTGGTGAGGTAGGGGGTGAGCATTGTCAGGTGGTGAGGTAGTGGGTGATCATTGTCAGGTGGTGAGGGAGTGGGTGAGCATTGTCAGTTGGTGAGGTAGGGGGTGATCATTGTCAGGTGGTGAGGGAGCGGGTGAGCATTGTCAGGTGGTGAGGTAGGGGGTGATCATTGTCAGGTGGTGAGGTAGGGGGTGAGCATTGTCAGGTGGTGAGGGAGTTGGATGAGCATTGTCAGGTGGTGAGGTAGTGGGTGAGCATTGTCAGGTGGTGAGGGAGGTGGTGAGGGAGGTCAGGTGGTGAGGTAGGGGGTGAGCATTGTCAGGTGGTGAGGTAGTGGGTGAGCATTGTCAGGTGGTGAGGTAGTGGGTGAGCATTGTCAGGTGGTGAGGTAGGGGGTGAGCATTGTCAGTTGGTGAGGTAGGGGGTGATCATTGTTAGGTGGTGAGGTAGTGGGTGATCATTGTCAGGTGGTGAGGTAGGGGGTGAGCATTGTCAGGTGGTGAGGGAGTTGGGTGAGCATTGTCAGGTGGTGAGGGAGCGGGTGATCATTGTCAGTTGGTGAGGTAGGGGGTGATCATTGTTAGGTGGTGAGGTAGGGGGTGAGCATTGTCAGGTGGTGAGGTAGGGGGTGAGCATTGTCAGGTGGTGAGGGAGCGGGTGATCATTGTCAGGTGGTCAGGGAGCGAGTGATCATTGTCAGGTGGTGAGGTAGGGGGTGAGCATTGTCAGGTGGTGAGGGAGCGTGTTGATCATTGTCAGGGGGTGACGAAGGAAGTGAGCATTGTCAGGGATGCAAGAGATGTTGTTTAGGCCCTTCTATAACAGCTCCTTCATCACTGTCCTATTCCTGACGTTAACAGCCTGAAGCTGATCCTAGGGTAACTGTGTCAGTAAGTGCAGAGCATCAAACCAAGTCCCTGAGTCTAAGGTCAGGGGCAGAGACATTCTTGAGAAGGCTCAGGCAGTGTAATTCTACCTTTCGGAAGTGTAAACTTCCTGAATAAATACCGTACATATGCACAAGCTGGGACTTCCGCAGGTATCTGACACATAACAGAGGTGACCGTCTCAACACTCACTGCTGCTGCAATCAGAATATTCATTCTGAAGTCAAAGAGGGGATATGAAATTAAATTATTAAGGAGCGTAAAACAAAATAGTAAAACATTCTATCGGCACATTGATTGAGAAAAGCAAAGTCAGGATGGGAATAGGGCCATTAAAAGTGAAAATTACAGACAATGAAAATGAAGTGAGAAATAATTTTTGCAACAGCATTTACCATGGAGATGGATCAGGTGAACAAGGCACCAGAGATGAGATTAGAAGTGATACAGCCATATTTAAAATAAAAAAGAAGTATTAAATAAATTAAATCGAATTCAAAGGGCATAAGATTTTTGGCCCTGGTGGTTTGCTTCTAGACATTTTAAAAGAATCCAGAAAAGAGGCAGCAGAGACAGTATTACACATGATTTAATAATTTGTTAGGAATAGTTATCGTGCCGGAGGACTGGCAGAAAGCTAATATTATACCTATACTTAAGAAAGGAGATAGAATGTGTCGAGGCGACTATAGGTCGGCCAGTTTAACATTGGTGTTAAGAAAAATAATGGAATCCCTATTAAAGAAGAAAGTGAAAAAAAAATGTGGAACCAAAAAATATTTTAACGTATAGTCAGCATGGATTTCAAAAGGAAAAGTCTCGCTTGACCAACTTCATAAGACAAAGGCAATGTAGTTGGTGCATTATACCCAGATTTCAAGGAAGCCTACGATAAGGTATTACATAATAGTCTAATGGTCAGAGCATACAGAGTCAGAGACCTGTAGCAGAATAGACAGCTAGCTAGCTGCAAGACCGAAAGCAGAGAGTAGAAAGATAAAGTATCTACCTAAAATGGTAGAATGTTGGAAGTTGAGTCCCACAAAGGATTAGAGTTATCAGTGTCGTTCCCGACTTTCATTAATGATTTAGATTTGAAATCCAAACAGAGTCTCTAAATTTGAGGCTAATGCTAAATCTTTGGTAATAGTCAATACTGAGGACTGCAGCAAGTTACAAGAAGAATGAATAAACTTCCAGACTGGCCAAATAACTGGCAAATGTTTTCAACTGATAGGTTTTTAGGGGCTGATTAGCTTATTTGGCTAGATGGTTAGAGTGTGGGTAAGATGAATGCCAGCAGCATGGGGTTTGATCCCTATTCTGGTCGAGGTAGACTTGGGGCCTGTGTCTTTGCCCTCCCCATAGAAAATAAATCATGGCTGTTTGTTGTGGTTCAGCAAAGAGTTTAAGTTACCTACCTACCTACCCACAGGCAGAAAACTGAAGACAGAGTGTGACATGTTTCATTTCTGTCAGAAAAATAAGGAGGTCACATGATATGTACAGTTGGGGAAAGACCTGAGGGAAAGGGGATTCTTTAGGTAGCTTGCTGATCTCAAGGGAAGTGCCTAATCACAACAGGTGGGAAACTGGTTTCCTTGTGGGGGTTCGTGGAGGAAGCACTTGCTGTTCCTTCTGAACAAAAGTACTGCTGGAAAAGCATCTACACAACAGTCCTGACATCCCATTAGTTGCAGGCTTGTAGGTGCCTGCATGGGAATGCTGGTGGGTCAAATAAGTGATCTGGCTTCTGGGAGCAGTTTGTTTGCCTGTACCTCCACTCCAACCTGCTCCCTATCCTGTCTTTATTAAAGCCAAAAGCATGTATTGCAATATGAACATATGAGCTAGGAGTAGGAGCAGGTCACCCAGCCCTTCAAGCCTGTTCCGTCATTCAATACGATCATGGCTAATATGGTTGTAACCTCCCACTTACCCGCCGATAACCTTTCACCTCCTTAATCAAGAATCTATCTAGCTTTGCTTTAAAAATATTCAAAGACTCTGCTTCCACTGCCTTTTGAGGAAGAGAGTTGCAAGGACTTAAGACCCTCTGAGAGAAAGGAATTCCTCTTCATATCTTATTTTTAAACCATGAACCCCTAGTTCTAGATTCTCCCACAAGAGGGAACACCCTCTCCACATCCACTCTGTCAAGACCCCCCTGGATCTTAAAGGTTTTGATGAAGTCACCTCTTATTCTTCTAGACTCCAATGGATACAAGCCTAACCTGTCCAACATTTCCTCATAAGACAATCCACCCATTCCTGGTATTAGCCTAGTAAACCTCCTCTGAACTGCTTCTAATGCATTTACATCTTTCTTTAAACAAGGAAACCAATGCTGTACACAAAACTCCAGATGTGGTCTCATAACCTCCCTACTTTTGTATTCAATTCCCCTCACAATAAACATTAACATTCTATTAGTTTTCCTAATTACTTGCTATACCTGCAAGTAGTCTTTTGTGATTCATGCACTAGAACACCCAGATTCCTCTAAAACTCAGAGCTCTGTAATCTTTCACCATTTAGATAATAGGCTTCTTTTTTATTCTTCTTGCCAAAATGGACATTTTCACATTTTCCCACAATATAATCCATTTGCAAGATCTTTACCCATTCACTTAAACTATCTATGTCGCTTTGTAGCCCCCTTACATCCTCCTCAGAACTTAGTTTCCTACATGTCTTTGTGTCGTTAGCAAATTTAGCAACCATACCATCTGTCCCTTTATCCAAGTCATTTATATAAATTGGAAAAAGTTGAGACCCCAGCATTGATCCCTGTAGCACACCACTCGTCACATCCTGCCAACCCGAAAAAGACCCATTTATGGCTACCCTCTGCTTCCTGTTAGCTGATTAATCTTCTATCCATGCCAATATATTGTCCCCTACACCATGAGCCTTCATGTTTCATGTTCTGCAATAACCTTTGATGTGGCACCTTATCAAATGCCTTCTGGAAATCCAAGTACAGTACATCCGCTGGTTCCCCTTGTGACTCTTTTAAAGAACTCCAATAAATTGGTTAAACATGATTTCCCTTTCACAAAACCATGTTGACTCTGCCTGGTTGCCTTTAGCTTTTCTAAATGCTCATCTTTAATAATAGCATCTAACATTTTCCCAAACACAAATGTTAAGCTAATTGGCCTACAGTTTCCTGCTTTCTGTCTCCTTCCCTTTTTGAATAAAGGAGTTACATTTGCTATTTTCCATACTAATAGAACCTTCCCCAAATCTAGAGGATTTTGGAAAATTAAAATCAATGCATCAACTATTTCATTAGCTACTTCTTTCAACACTCTAAGATGAAGTCCATCAGGACCCAAGGATTTGTCAGCCTGCAGCTCCAACGATTTGCTCAATACCCAATTCTCTGGTGATTGTAATTTTCCTGAGTTCCTCTGTTTCTTCCATTTCCTGATGTACAGCTATTCCTGGGATGTTATTCGTATCCTCTATAATGAAAACCAATGCAAAATAGCTGTTCAATTCATCTGCCATCTCTTTACTTTCCATTATTAATTCCCAGACTCACTTTCTATCGGACCAACGCTTTCTTTGATCCAGTTCGAAAGTTTTTATATTTTGCTTTCCCACCTGAACCAAACCTACACTTTTGGGACTAAAATTCCCCTTTTTGTTTCTCCATACTTCATATGCCTTGTCTCTTTTTGTATCTTTGTATCTTTTTTGTATCTTTTTTCTTCATCATCAAATAATTATTTTACTTTATTAGGCATAACCTACATTCCTATCCCTTGTCCATTTTGTTCATTTAGCACCAGTTATTGCACTTCAAGAAGGATTTCACTGTGTAAACCCCCGATGAGGTGTTTCAATGTGAATATTGGTTTATAATTGCAAGCTATTTTCATTTACTGTTTAATTCTTTCAAAAAGCCAATAGCGTTTCATGGATGTTGAAAACAGATAAATAATTTGATGGGCATTCAGAGGTTCTCAGTTCCTCAAGTAAAGAGTTGGCAACATGTTAAGTGCAAGAAGTTTATTTAATTACTCAAGTCAGAGTGCTCAATGTGTTGTATGCAGCATCTTTGTAATTTATTCCCATGCTAATGGCAAATGGCTCATGCCATTTGCTCTATGTAGATGGTGCTGTGTTTGCATCTGACTTCCATGTTTCCTGACCAGATGGAGTGAACTGGCATGATGATGACCCACATCAGCTCAAATATTTCAAGGAACCCTGTGAGGATCAGACCGGAAGGTTGTTTAGGCAGGCAGAATTAAAGCCTACCAGAAATGGAGGCTAAGTATGGCAAGACAACACCATGCTTCTCAATGATTCTCTGGAGGTAATGTTGTGGGCTGCAAAGGCCCGCCAGAAGATTCTGTTCCCAATGGACAGGAGGAAGAAAGCTGCATTGAAAACAAGCAGATGTGGCTGGCATTGGCCAAGGAGGTCAGCAATGGGAGACTGGTGTCTCGTTCCTGGATTCAGTGCTGCAACAGGTTCGATGGCCAGGTCACGGCTGGAAAGATGAGTGGCACATTGAGCCACAAACCCCGTCTCTCTGCATTCCTAAACTTTCTGCACATCACTCCTCAGAGCGTCAAACCTTGCAGGTGCACCATCTCTCTGTTGAGACACCTCGTCTCCCCATCTGACCAGCCACCACTGACACTCACTCTCAGTTTATTGCAATGCCATACAAATTCATGGCAGTGACTTTCTACAACTTGCCCCTTCCATCTTCTTAACATTCTTCACATTAACATGGCATGAAGAGATATTAATGTCTGTAATGTTATTGGAAATTATTTTTTAAATTGAATTTTAGTGAGGTGTGTGCCTGTGTGTGTGTTAATTGGATTAAAGACAGCTAGCCTGGGACCTTTGGTATATAGAAAGAAGTAGATTTGAAATGATAATTAGATAAGCATGGGGAAGTTTAGAAACATGGGTGCCAAGGGAACAATTTGCATTTTTAAATAAACCATTCGAAAGAATGGGTGAAATCTTGCACCTAGCTGGGAAACGCCAAGCAATGTGTTTATATTACTAATAACATTAGTGGGATGAAACTATTATTGTTAGA
The DNA here is from genome assembly GCF_017639515.1 of Carcharodon carcharias. Classification (NCBI taxonomy): domain Eukaryota; kingdom Metazoa; phylum Chordata; class Chondrichthyes; order Lamniformes; family Lamnidae; genus Carcharodon; species Carcharodon carcharias. The sequence goes on along the minus strand of NC_054480.1, from coordinate 67,349,544 downwards.
AGATGTAACGTTAAACGCCAAAGGATACAGTGGAAAATTTACATTGAATGGAAAAGCCAGGTATAAACAGAAAGGAGTTTGTGTGTGAGGCAGAGGCATTTAAAATCTAACCAGCTTGTAAGCCAACAGCTGTGTCTGCAAAGGAACCAAATTGCAAGGAATCTCATTTTGAATTTGTAACGTCAAATGTACTTTGCCTGGCATCTGTTTAAAGTCTATGGGTGACTGTTGCCTTGGTGATGATTTACCTGGGAGTGATTTAAATTGGGGATTTGTTTAAAAGTTATTATGGTAGTAATTTGTAGACATGTGAATGCATTTAATTTGTTCTTAAATTAATAAATATTTAATTTAGCTTTATATAAAAAAAACTTCGAGGTTTAGTGGTCTTAATCCTGAACTCAAAGCTGCATCTCAAACATACCAACTGAAAATATAGGTGATGACAGTTGTTCAAGTTTCACTCTGGGATTTAAACAACTCAGCCTTTACCAACTGTTATGTCATAACAAATGCTAATACATCTCTTATATCCCTCTTTCCAGGAGAAGAAAACACGAGCATTCCTCAGGGTAGTGTCCTAGGCCTAACCATCTTCAGCTGCTTCATCAATGACCTTCCCTCCATCATAAGGTAAGAAGTGGGGCTATTCACTGATGATTGCACAACGTACAGAGCCATTTGCGACTCCTCAGGCACTGAAACAGTGTCCATCTGCAGCAAGGTGTGGACTTTATTCAGGCAAGTAACATTTGCACCACACAAGTGCCATGCAATAACCATCTCTAACAAAAGAGAATCTAACCATCGCTCCTTGATGGCATTACTATTGCTGAATCCCCCATTTTCAACAAGCTTGGGGGTTACCATGACCAGAAACTGAACTGGACCAGCCATATAAACACTGTGGCTACAAGACCAGGTCAGAAGCTGGGAATTCTGAAGACAGCAACTCAACCCCCTGATTCTCCAAGGCCTGTCTACCATCTAAAAGGCACAAGTCAGGAGTGTGATGAAATACTGCCCGCTTGCCTGGATGAGTACAGCTCCAACAACACTCAAGAAGCTCAACACCATCCAGGACAAAGCAGCTCACTTGATTGGCACCCCATCCAGCATCATTCACTACCTTCACCACCGACACACAGTGGCTGCAGTTTGTACCATCTATAAGATGCACAGCAACTCACTGAGGCTCCTTTGATAGTAGCATCCAAGCCTACTAACTCTATCATCTAGAACAAAAGCTGCAAATGCATGGGAACATCATCACCTGGAAGTCCCCCTCCAAGCCACTCAACATCCTGACTTGGAAATATATCACCGTTCCTTCACTGTCGCTAGGCCAACTCCTGGAACTCCCTCCCTAACAGCATTGTGGGTGTACCTACACCACGTGCACTGCAGCAGTTCAAGAAGGCAGCTCACCATCACCTTCTCAAGGGCATTTAGGGATGGGCAGCAAATGCTGTCTTTGCCAGCGGTGTCCACATCCCATTAGCTAATTTAAAAAAAAGAACATCAGTGACAGCAGAAATTCAGATATGGCCCTCTAACTATCTCCACACTGGCAGTTGTGGAGGAGGATGCATTCGAGATAAACAGTCTCAGCATGCCTGGCCATCGGTTATGGAGAGATGGGGTCTTCCGGCTACATTGATGATAGAATTAGATATTTCACAGCCACATGGCCCACAACACTCACTCATGTTACCTTGCTCTAAACAACCACTAACAAATGTCAATATGAGCCATGATGATCTAGCACTCATTTACCTTGATGGTTCTAATTAATGTCTTTCATTTGGCACAGGCTCCTCAGCAGGTAATGAAGAGTTCCCAAATGAGATCGCTCACTCTGAGGATACCCCATCAGATAATTGTTACACACCCTGTTCCAGCTCAGGTACACATACTATGGGTGGAGTTTTGTGGTCCCGTTGCAGTGGGGGTGGGGCCATAAAATGCAGCGAGCCATTCAAAACTTCAGCAGAACCAGAAAATCCCATCGGTGGGGAGGGCCATACAACTCTACCCGTTGTGAGGCTGCCATTACAGGCAGCCGGGTTGTCACCTACATAAGAATTAGAAGCAGGAGTAGACCAGATGGCCTGTCAAACCTGGCCCTCCATTCAATATGATCATGGCTAATTTTTTGCTTCAACTCTAGTTTCCCGCATACTCCGCATATACCACACATAACGGAGTGTCTAAAAATCTGTCTAGCTCATCCTTAAACATATCCAATGTTGCACCATCCACAAACCTCTGGATATAGAACTCCAAACATTCACAGACCTTTAAGTGATGAAATTTCTCCTTACCTCAGTCTAAAAAGATCAACCCCTTATCCTGAAACTGTGCTCTCATGGTCCAGATTCCTCAGCTAGGGAAACAATCTCTGTGTTTAACCTGAGAAGCCCCTTCAGAATCCTGTATGCTTCAGTGAAATCATCTCTCATTCATCTAAACTCCAGAAAACAAACCCACTTTACTTTCTCTCATCATGAAACAACACTTTAAAGCCAGTTACTAATCTAGTGAACCTTGGCTATACTGAATTCAAGGCAAGTATATCCTTCCTTAGATATGGAGATTAAAATTGCACAAAGGACCCCAGGTATGGTCTCACCAAAATTCTGTTGTAGTGCAGTTGTGGCAAGGCTGCCTTATTCTCACATACGAACACACAAACAAGGAGGAGTAGGCCATTTGGCCCCTCAAGCCTGCTCATCCATTTAATAAATACACGGCTGATCTGATAGTAACCTTAAATCTGCATTCTGCCTATCCCCGATAACCTATCACCCTCTTCTTTACCAAGGATGTATTCACCTCCGTCTTAAAAATATTCAAAGACTCTGCTTGCACCGCCTTTTCAGGAAGAGAGTTCCAAAGACCCACGACCTGCTGAGAGAAAAAAAAATAGCCTCATCTCCGCTTATTTTTAAACAGTGATCCCTAGTTCTAGATTCTCCCACAAGAGGAAACATCCTCTCCACATCCAAAACAAAAACAGAATTACCTGGAAAAACTCAGCAGATCTGGTAGCATCGGCGGAGAAGAAAAGAGTTGATGTTTCGAGCCCTCATGACCGTTCAACAGAACTGAGTGAATCTTAGGAAAGGGGTGAAATATAAGCTGGTTTAAGGTTGGGGGGGGTGGGTGGAGAGAAGTGGGGGGTCGGTGGGTGGGGGTGTTGGTGGTGTAGTTGTAGGGACAAGCAAGCAGTGGTAGGAGCAGATAATCAAAAGATGTTTTTGCTTTTATTTTTTTTTCTCTCCACATCCACCCTGCCAAGACCCCTCAGGATCTTATATGTTTCAATCAAGTCACCTCTTACTCTTTTAAATTCCAGCTGATACAAGCCTAACCTGTCCGACCTTTCCTCATAAGATAACCAATCCATTCCAGGTATTAGTCTAGTAAACCTTCTCTGAACTTCTTCCAATGCATTTGCATCCTTTTTTTAATAAGGTGACCAATACTGTACACAGTACTCCAGAAGTGGTCTCACTAGTGCTCTGTATAACTGAAGCATAACCGCCATACTTTTGTATTCAATTCTCCTCGTGGTAACTGATAACATTCTATTACCTTGACTAATTACTTGCTGTACCTGCATACTAGCCCTTTGTGATTTGTGCACTAAGACACTAAGATCCCTCTGCATCTCAGACCTCTGCAACCTCGCACCATGTAGACAATATACCTCTCTTTTATTTTTCCTGTCAAAATGGACAATTTCACATTTTCCCACATTATACTCCAATCCCTTTGCAATAAAGTCCAGCATGCTGTTTGTCTTCCAAGTCATTCACTGTACCAGCCCGTTAACTTTCTGACGGTGTGGGTCAGAGACAAAGAGAAAAGGATAGAGAGAGAGGGAGAGAAAGACAGGGAGCAACAAAGGTAGGGAAAGGGGTCAGAGAAAGGGGGTCAGAGAGAGGGGTACAGAAAGGGACAGAGAGCGGGGCAGAAAGATAGTCAAATAATGAGGGATAGAGAGAGGGAGACAGAGAGGATAGATAATGAGGGTCAGAGAGAGGATGAGGAGAGAGGCACACAAAGGGAAAAATGAAAAGAGAGAGACAAGGTTGAGTGAGATATATATAGAGAGAGACAGACAAAGAGACAAACCGCAAAATAGAAAGAGGGCGAGACAGGGATGCTTGGCCTGGTGAAGCACATATTACAAGTGAACAGGAACAGCGTTGGAGAAGGGTACAGCAGTGAAATATCCCTGTTGGAGAGTGCAGAATCCTCCTGGTTCTTCTTATCAGCTGAATATTTGTAAGGCTCTATCTGTCTTTCCAAATATACTAGATGTTGTATGTTCAGTAGGTTTCACAAAGAGGTTATGAATCTTTTATGGTTGAACATTAATATTGATAACTATGTACTTATATACAGGGTATAGCCCAGGCTATGAGCTTTATAAATTCAGATGGCCTGGAGGCTTGAAAATTTTTCTGGATCTCGTTCTGATCACTTTCAGAATAGTGGTAGGCTCTGTTGATTTAAAAGATCTTTGTTGCTTCAGAGTTTGAGTTGTAGTCTGTGTTTCTGGCATTTGAATTGAACCTCTCTTTGTCAACTCCCCATCTGCACTGCTCAGGGACTACTGGCTTGTCCCATTCTTTCTGGAGAGAGTGTTCACTCCATTCATTTGTGGTACAAACCTGGTTTTTCTTTTACCATGTGGTCCTCCATGATCTTTATGGGACTAAAAGATGTCTCTCCCTGTAATTTGGATGTTCCTCATCAGTGGTCTTACCTTGCAATTTAGCTTTTATTGTGACACTGTGTTCTTCAAGTGTCTCCATTGCTCACTAAGGTGTGCTCTGGTGATTTGATGGTCACTAGTTCCTTGCTCCAACATTATCTTGCAGCTTTACACATTGGCTGGAGGTTGCAGTGTCTGTGCCGTGGTGTTTACAGGTAGTGTTACAGCAACCGTTGGAGCCCAGGGTTGGGACTCATTCTTCCGTTGCTGGTGAATTTCCTGTCTGTCCTTCCACTTGAGGTACAGTGGTGATTATTGGAAAGTTTGGCTGGTCTAAACAAAGAGAAGCCTCTGCCACCTGCAAAGAAACTGGACAAACTGGTTCTGCGAAGAGTGAAGACACTTGTGAGCTGAAGTCCCAGTTATGAATCTTTTGACTGGTTGGCCTCTTGGGGACTTGCAGTTCTGTGTAGCTGACAGCGGAAGTTGTTTTGACGTCTTCTCCCATTCTAAGAAGGTTAAAGGAAACACAGTCATCTCTGCTCAAGAGAGAAAAAGATTAGTTTTGGATGACGTACATGATTTTGAATATTTGCTTGTCACCATACCTTAGTGGTTCTAGGATCATGCCTATGACCAGAAGTCAGATTCCTCCAGTCCCATAGAGGTCTGTTGTTCATAGCCCGAGGTCTCTCAGCCATGGTCCCTTATCCGAGAGTATCGTAACATGAGCTCCCATGTCAATTTGAAGTTGGTGAAATGAATATTTACTGAGTTAGCCAAATTCCAAAAAGAGAATTCAAGATCCTTGACCTCACCTAAGAAGCATGGTTGGGTCTTTTCCTAGTGTGGTACCTCAATCGCATGCAATGTCTTGGCATCTCATTCCCATTTGGGTGTCTTAGCTTTGCATAGCTTTCCAAACTGTCCCAGACAATTGCAATTGAATCACTGCACTGAGATTTCTGGGCATTAGTCTTGCCTGTAAAATCATTTGGCTCCTGGCTGACATGGTCACCCACCCTCTTGTGGTCTGTTTGGATATTGCCTTCCTTGGCCTGGACTCTCTCTCCCCCTTTTTGTTACAAAATTATAATAGTTTTCATAAAATTATTATAGGTTATTGTAAAGGAGGTTTATAGAGATGAGTATGGATGATTCTGTCTCTGTGTGATTTAATTGAATGGGAGTTGGCTAGACAATAAGCTTGAAATTATCAAAAGGAGTTAAGTGTAGAAGGATACTTGAAATGCTAATGAGTAAACATGGAAGATATCTGAGCTTTTAAGATGTGAAGGAAATTTGCATTTTTAGATAAGTGCAGGAGTCATTTGGATTTAAAAGAGATGGTCAGATGTTTACAATTGGTAAGATAAGCAAGGCCAAGCAGTGTGTTTACTTTTCCCAAAAGGAAAGAGGTTATATTGGCAACATGAATGATTTTTATATTATGGGAAAATTAAATTTGCAAAGACATATGGAGCAATGGAATTTACAGATTAAAGAGAGAAAAACATATACAAAGAGGAATGAAAGACCATGTTGGGGGGGCCATGTAAGATCTGACAGGAATGTGTGAAACAGCCTTGAAGAAGCCTCTAGCCATTTTTGCAAAAGCCTGCTGTAACCTATAACTAGAGTTGGAGAAAAGCCTTTGGAATTCCACTGTCGAGTGGGTGCTGGGGTAACTTGCTGGCTTGCTTTTTAAACTTAAAATCTATTTTGGACTGTTGCCTTAAAGGGGTTGTATAGTTGGGAGTTAGGTTAATTAAGAATTTTAGGATTTGTTGTAGCATTAAGTAACTGTAATCTTATGTGTGTGCTTGAAATCTTTTCTTTTGCTAATCAATATTTTAATTTATTTTTTTAAATCTCTAAAGGTCTTAGTTGATTCACTACTTCTGAATTTAATGCACAAATCTTCTCGTAATAAGTACAAATTGCAAAACCAGTGTGATGGCCTGGCCAAGTTTCCCTAATGGATTTGGTCTGCCCGGCACACATCACCTGCATAACACTTTGTTGTTTCTCTAGCTAGACAGTTGGGGTTACTCTGTACCATGGCTTGCTCTCACCGCATAAAATAGATTGGTGCTATTGGCACATTTCAGACTGTCTGACTATTTGGATGGCCTTTTCTAGAGTCATATCTTCCTTGGCCTGTAGTATGTCTGGAAGGGCATCGTCAGCCAGTCTGACAATAATTCTGTCCTTTCTTAGTTTTGACTTAAGGCCACCGTAGTCACAGCCCTAAGCCAATCTGTATCATTTGTTTATAAAAGAGTCAATTGGTTCTCCAGGCTGTTGGACACATTTGTTGAATTTCACTCTCTCTCTAATTTTGCTGCTTCTTAGATTAAAATATGTATTAAATAATTTTAGAACTTCAACAAATTTAGCTGAGGATTCATTTACTCCTTGCCTTGTAATAATATCATCAGCTACTGGCCCTACTGAATAAAGTAGTGTACTCACTTGTACAGCTTCTATCTTTTTTTACCTAACCCTGAAATTATCATGTATCTTAAGAATCTTTTCCACCAAATTCACCACTATTGTGCTTGGTCTGGCCTTTGGATCAGTCCAAACTGGTCTAGTAATGTTGATTTTTTTGTCCGTGGTTTCTTTAAAATTCAGATGAGTACACCTTTAAATATGGTACCACAGTAACCATTTTTTCAAATAGTCTTCCTGCACTTGTCACATTTTGGAGGGCTCCCACTGAGATGGTGGCCCTGAACTCTTTGACTTTGGTTTTGTATAGCAATTTACTCAATCAACTATTCTGGACCTTCCCTGTGATGTCAGAGGATTTTCAAGCATTTTACAATTGGTTCCTGGCTTTGGTTGAGGTTTTTAAGCTTTCCGCTTCTCTTTGTTACAACATGTAGCATGGCACCAATTCTGAAGCTGAGATGGCCGCAGTGCTTTCGGAAATAGGCTGCTCTGACATTTTTTTAAAATAGTACTGAAGTTTTTTAAACCAATCCTGGCTTAGAACTGAATTTTTTGCTTGCCCCTGCTAGGTCTTTGACTCTGCACTCTGTGGGCATTCACAGTGGAGCTCTACGAGATCTTGTGGAGTCCTCAGCTGCACAGTGGAGCTTTTCTCTTCAGCCTTTTTGCTTCCAATTCTGCAATGGAGCTTCTTTCAGGCGATCTCCCTCTGTGTCTTCACTTCAGGTGCTTTCAGTCAGGTAAGAATGCTGCTCCTTTAGTTTTCTAGCATTTGAATTTCTGCTCCAGCTTCTCTAGTTCTAGGTTTTTCCATTTGCTTCTACCATTTTGTATGTTCAATAGGCCTCACGAAGAGGTTCTCAGTCTTGCATAGTTGAACATTAACAGTTTACTGATAACATATAACCATGAACATATATACATGGTATAGCTCAAGCTAAATATAACTACATGCTTGCTTCTCCACAGGCCTTCATCTAGTCCACAACTGACCCTAGTCTCAGGCTATGTCTCTCTCTACGTCACACTGTGGGCCATACTGTTTCCCAATCCCACAATAACCCTTGTTATGCCAGATACTCTTGTATTACATTACACATGATTGAAGAAAGATTGGAGGGGTCCATCTTTAGCTTGAGTGCCATGATGTCTGTGAGAAACACTTGTGGGCAGCAAATTGTGAGATTCTACCAATAGCTTCTGCAGATCCCTGTAGGAAGCTAGAGGCAAAGAAATTAATGGTTGTGGTAACTTCGAGTGCCACTGGCAACACATGCCAACCTGATCCACTTGGCCTTCTCAAGGGCAATTAGGGATAGGCAACAAATACTGGCTTAGCCAGCAACGCCCACAGCCCATGAGCAAATGAGAGAAAAGGAGTTTTTCTCTGAGGCTACAAACGTTAGTGACCACCTGTGAGGCATTGACGCTCAATAATGATGGGTTCTTATTGGTTTCTCAGTAGGCTGGTTGTTTTAGTCTGCTGCTCGCACAGAAACACACCAACCTGGGCAGTTTAAAATTCTCCCTAAAAAGAAGGAAATAAAGATTGGATTGAGAGAACAAAAGCAGAGAAAGGAATTAAAAGCTAAATGAATGCAATTCCATATTTGCAATGGTTTATTTTCAAGCTCAAGGGTTTGTTTGGTGGCAATTAACACATCACATTTTTATAAGGATGTTTAGACTGAAATGACTATGATTTAACTTTGTATTGAGCTTAGTTCATATCTCTCTCTTTAGGTGCCATGAACTAAGAGCATGTTGGCAACCATGGACTCCTATTTAATGTTTGTTAGTCCATGATTATGTGAGGCAAAGTACTGCAGTGATTTGCCATGGCCTTCTGCCACGTGGCTGACCACTGTCACTTCCTGCCATAGACATTCGAAGGTTTTATAGGTTGATAAGCTGTTTGGCAATGTTATGGACACCCTTTTCATGGTCATCAAGTCTTGGGGAGGGTCCTGAACCAAGCACTTCTGGTACTGAGGCAGGGACACGACCCATTGTATGACAAGAGCTCCCAGTCCATACCTACCACACAAATATAGAAACTTCACACTGCTCAATGTATTTCAGTAGTGATCCAGACAGCAAGTGGTGCAAAAATAAAAACAAAAAACTGTGGATGCTGGAAATCCAAAACAAAAGCAGCATAACCTGGAAAAACTCAGCAGGTCTGGCAGCATCGGCGGAGAAGAACAAAGTTGACGTTTCGAGCCCTCATGACCCTTCAACAGAACTAAGTAAAAATAGGAGAGGGGTGAAATATAAGCTGGTTTAAGGTGGGGGGGGGGAGAGAAGTGGGGGTGGGGTGGTTGTAGGGACAAGCAAGCAGTGATAGGAGCAGATAATCAAAAGATGTCACAGACAAAAGAACAAAGAGGTGTTGAAGGTGGTGATATTATCTAAAAGAATGTGTTAATTAAGAATGGATGGCAGGACATGCAAGGTACAGCTCTAGAGGAGACCGCATTGGGAGCCGATGCTGCCAGACCTGCTGAGTTTTTCCAGGTAATCCTGTTTTTGTTTTAACATGTGGTGCATCTTGGACTGCAACATTTGGATTTACCATAAATTTGCCCATGCCTGAAGTTGTTGTAGCTTATGTGCATAAACATCAATGAGGGCCATTAGCCACACCATTATTTTGATGGCAAATTGTGGGCCAATGTCATACACGTACCCTCAGTCCTTTGGGCAACAAAGAGAGTCATTGGAATCCAACACTGTGCCAGAATAAAGAAAATTGTTAATTTTACCTACCAACTGATTACCATTTGGAACAGTACACAATGTTTATTAATCAGCTTCAATTTTTTTTTATCACATACGGAAAAGAGATGGAAACTATGTCATAACGGCTCAGCTGGTGAGAGCTTCCTTTCACCTTGGAATTGATCTTCATCTTTTACAGGTGTGTTTCATGTTCCTAAATTCTCCTTTCACATTTAACAACACAAGTGATAAGTGGGACCAAAACACCACTCGAGTGCTGATCCCTATCCAATAATGTCAGATCTTGATCCAGGTCATCAGAATTCCTGCCAGAAATGAGAAGCAGCATCATTAATGAAGGACGACTGGGGTCAATTGAAATGGTCAAAAACCATCTATCCAATTTTTGTCCTAACCCTCTTACCTTTCAGCACCTTTCTAGTCCCACCCACAAACCATGGCCATTGTGGAATGGGGTGTAGTCATTTCCAGCGATGCTTAAAAAATATCCTTACCTTCTCTCATTTAAAACTCAAGGAAGTTCTAGGAGAGAGCTTATATTGCATTAGATAGTGGTTTTATGCAACATAGATAAAGTTAGGGTGCTGTGGTTGTTGCTGAACTTTTTTTTATTTATTAAGGGAGGAGGAGGGTTCCTCTGCTTCACTTCTTCCTAAATGATGCTCAACCAAAATGCCACCACAGGTACCACATTGCTCATTGCAGTCAAGGTCATTGCAGCACTGGATTTATTTGCCTTCAGCTCTTTCCAGGCTGCTACTGGAAGCAACATCAGTCAATCTGTAATCCCTGTTTTCATTAAGCAAGTGACTGAAACCATGCTTGTTAAAACAAATACTTGAATCACTTTCCTCATGGACATCCAGAAGCACCACAAGAGGGTGCTGTGGTGCCCACAGATTGTAAGGTTCCCCAAGTGCAGGGCATCATTGACAATACCTATGTTGCCCTGCTAGTTCTTTCGGAGGGCTCCACTAACTTCATCAATCACAAGGGCTTCATTTGCAATTCATGATCATCAGCAAACCATCTTTCAAGTCTGCAACCATTTTCTTGGAAGATGCCATTATTCTTTTACGTTGCAACAATTCTCCACCTCCCCTGCCTCCCCCACCAAACCTGATCTCTTTGCTCTTGCACAGCAAGTGAGGGAGTGGCTGTTGGGGGATAAAGGACTATCTCCTGCATGCTTGGCTTATATTTCCTCTCAGGATCCCATGCTTGGTGGCTGAACTGTTCTACAAAAGATTCATGCCGAGCCAATTATTGGCGTTATTGAGGCTTATTGACTGATCTTTCTTGCATCAGACCATAGGAAAAAAAGCTTCCTTCCCACTGGTAATTTGTTCAATATTATCTCTATTGTTCCATTAGCAAAGCTTGAAACCCTGTTGGAAGCCCATTTGTCTGCTGCTGTCTAATCTTCCAGGTCTCCATCTTCCACAATTAAAGGTTTTGTAGCATTTCTTTAGCACATGGCTACTTCTGATTGACTTCACATCCTCCCAAGTGGTGTTGTGTTATGGGTTTGTTTGGTGTCTCATTGGTGAGGTCTTGAGACATGTGTGTTTAAGCATGAACCATTTATTGGTAATCCTTAACTATGTACAGATCCCAGTTTCTGCCATGCATGGTACTGCTACCATGCAGACTCATCGAGATTGTTCTCCAAGTCTATTGCCATGTGACTCTACACATCATACCATAGATGATGCTATTCTCCAGTCCCCCACATAATCCCTTGCTCTGCTGAGCACATTTACATCATAATGGCATGAGGCACACATAATATCCCCCTTTCTTTTCAAAAGAAAACTTTCCTCCCTTCCAACAGAGTATAGCTATTTACAATACAATCTTTATTTACTATTCCTTTCCCCCCACTTCAAGTCTCTGACTTTATAAATTCAGATGATCTTGAGGCTTAACGGTTCTTTGCATCTCAGTCTGCCGTGTTTGGAGGAATGGTTGTAGTACACTGTGTTTCTGGTACTTGGTTATCTCCATTTGATTCACCATTTGTGCTCATTCGAGTTGTGTTTCTCTCTATTAACAACGCACCTGCTTTTTTTCAAAAATTGCTGTTTAGCCCCATTCCTTTGCAAAGGGAATCTGCACTTCATTCATTCCTAAAGTGAACTTGGATTTTCTTTTTCCGTGGTGTCCACCACGTTCTTGCTGGAAGTGGATGTTTCGCAAATGGAACCTTCATTTCCACTTGTTTCACAATCTCAGCCAACATTTGTTCGCTGTTTTATTTTCAAAAAACTTATGAAACTTTTCATTCAGCTCAATGGTTCTCAGCACATATGAGAAATCCAGTGCTATTTCTTCTTCTAGTTCCTTTTGCTTCAGTTTAGATTTACATTTTATGATCTCATTTCTGTCTTTTCTTTCTCTGTCTGCAGCAGAATTGTGTTCTTGTCCTTTATGTTGGCTTCACTGTTAGCAAGATCTGTCTCTGGTGAAGTCTTAACTTGTTTCAGTTCTGTAACTGTGCTACTCATGGCTTCATTATCCATTTGCAGCTTGGAAAGTTCCACAGCTTTTCCTTTCAATGCCACCTCATTGTGATTCAGCTGATTCTTCAGTTCCTCTGTCTTTTTCTTGTAGCTTTCGGAGTCCTCCTGGAATATGAAACATTGCTGAGTCTTCTCTGCCAACTGGTTCTTCAGTTTGTTCAGAGTGATGTTAAATTCATTTTGCTTCTCTTTATAATTTTCCAGAGGAACAAATTTTGACCTGGAAGATCCTTGTAGCATGTAATGGTCTTTCAACAGATTTTCCTTTTCTTTGCAAAGTTCGCTTGCTTCATCTTGAGTTTTCCTGTGATTCAGCAGAGGCTGCTTGAGTTTCTTCTGCTGTTCTTCCATGTTTAGGACCATCTTCATTTTTTATGCTGCTAAATGGTTACACCATCTCTTTTTCATTTGATCTTGAAGGACAATCAGCTGTTCTTTCAACTGTTTATTTTCTTGTTGATCTCTTGCCAACTCAGTCTGGCGTCAGCACATAATTTTGTTGCTACTGATAGTTCCAATGCAGCTTTTTTTCTGAAGTAATATTCCTTTTTAGCTCCTCATGTTTTTTCATGGCTACATATTGATTCTTCAAGGAGTCTTTCAGGGTTACAAATTCCTTGTGTGCCTTTTATGCCTGCTGTTTTGCCTGACTGTACATCTGGTCGAATTTTCCAAACTCCCGCATTAATTTGCCAACTGTGGAATTCAGAGTTAGTATTTCCTCCTGGTACCTTTGTGTCATCTCCGAAATGTCTTTGTTCAGATCTCAAACAATTTGGTTCATTGAAGACTTCAGTTTATCATGTGTTTTCAAAGGCATATACACAGCTTGAATCTTGCACATCAAATCTTCTAATTCAGCTCTGATGTGAACATTTTCCTGTAGAACAGATTAATTTACTTTTTGTACATTTGGCTGCTTTTGAGTTACCCAGATATCCTTCCTTCATTCACAGCCATCTGATCACTACACACTGCCATCTGCTAAGGCAGTTTAGGTATTGTGTCAACATTTTCAAAAAGCTCTATTTTTAAGCCTTTTATCTGCTTCTCAGCCATTTCTTTCCTCTGCACTATACTCGTCAGCACATGCATTTTGTTGCATTAACATGGTTGGTAAACATCTTGTGGTTTACTTAAATATTGTCTCCCTCACTCTGGGGTCTTCTGTCTCCCTCACTCTAGGGTCTTCTGTCTCCCTCACTCTGGGGGTCTTCGGTCTCCCTTGCACTGGAGTCTTTTGGCTTCCTCTTGCTGGGGTCTTTTGTTGTCCACAGCTTATTATTGCCAGTGCACTAGACCTTCCAGGGTCTCTGCTCTCCACAGCTCTGAGCTGAAAATATCTGTCAAAGCCTTTTAATATCACGTCAAAGGTTGTCGAGTATTAATCTATACTGTGGAGTACTTTACCCACAAATGAACCAAATGAATAAAAACTTGTCAATTTGTACTTCTTCTGATTCCTTACCTAATCCTGTAATTCTCCTGTAAATTAAAAATACTCTCCTCCAAGACTCCCACTCTTGCATCTGATTTAGCCATTTCCTTATCCAAAATGGGTCTGGCTCTTCTATTTTTCTGTCCATGGCTGTTTTTTTTTAAGTAGTTGCAGCTTTAAATGTCATTGCCCCTTTAAAACAGTAACCATTTTTTTCACTCAGGTTGCCTGCAGCCTGCCAGTTTTTTTGTTTTTGAAGTTTGGGTGCTTTTACGATTTTGGCGGGCTCCCCAGAGGTTGGCCACTTCATTTTTTTTAAAAGTTTTTTAACTTTTAAAACATTTTTCTTTTTTGAGAAAGACAATACAGCAATCTTTTTCCTTTAAACCATGCAAATTTTCTTCTTTACACAGTAGTTTTTCCTCTTCTCTGCCTTCCCTTTTTTCTGCTAACTGTTTTTTTTTACCTACAGTTGTCCTCCAGCTTCTGCAATCTGCTGAGCCCCTGGGACTGCCGCCTATTCTACAATGTAAGTACAGCTTCTTTTTTGTAATTTTGCTTACTCATCTTGCGATCTGACCAGGTTCCTTCACTTTGCGTCACTCAGGGTCTCACAATGGACCTCCACTCATTCTGGTGGACTCCTCAACTTACAGGTCTGGAGTGAAGCTTCTTCAACGGCTTCTTCAAATTTTTTTCTTAGGTGCATGTATGACTGGTCAGGCGTCAACTGCTTTTAGTTTTTCACATCTTGGAATTCTGTTCTGGATTCATCGGTTAAATGCCGACTTTCATACCAGCGCTGATCACCATGTTGTGTAATGCTTTAATTTGGTGCACATTAATGAGATCTTGAAACCTGTATGTTTAAACATGAATCATTTATTGGTCATTGTTAACTATGTACAGATCCAATTTATACCTTGCATGGTGCTGCTACCATGCAGGTTCCTTCTAGACTGTTTTTCAAGTCTATTACCATGTGCCTCTATACATCATACTATGGGCGGTACTATTCTTCAGTCCCACATTAACCCTTGATTTGCCGAGCAGCTTTACATTACAATGCTATGCAGGCACATGCAATAAGTGGAAAACTTACTTCTGGAAGCACTCTTTGTGCTAGTAGATCATCAATATAATTCTCTGTGCACCCCCTTATGCCTTCCTCAACAAATGCCTGAAGTAAGCCCCACCGAAAAATGTTATAGTTGCACTTTTTTTAAAATCTAACTATTTGTCTTCTGTGGGGGTAAATTTAATCCCTCAAAATAGGTGGATTTGGACCAGTTGTGTAGTTAAAATTTAAAAAATTTTTAAAATGTTAAACTGAACCTAACCTGCCCACTAATGGTTTTAATGGAGGTAAAAGCTTTTAAGAAAACTGTGTGCCACCATTTTAACAAACTTTCCATTTTTAACCCATGTCAACCGGGTTTTCCAGGCTTTTGGAAACTTAACAGAAAAAGGAGGCAAGAAGGGCTAGATCATAAAGGTAAATGCTTTTATAGCCCTGCTTGTGTGCCCAGGGGAGCAGTAGTGCTTCCTGCAGGCATCATAAGCTAGATTAAAAGCATACCCCCACAATCTACCTGACCTCCCAATCTCCCCCATCCCACTGCAATCACCAATCTGCCTCACGTTATTCAACTTCTCATTATCTCCTCCCAACTCTCTATGTCTCTGACCTCTTCTCAATCTCCCCCCACCGAGCAAACAGGTCACAGAATCACAGAGTTGTTACAACGCAGAAGGAGGCTATCGGCCCATCGTATCTGCAACAGCTCCCCAAATGAGCATCATGATTTAGTGTCATTCTCCTGCTTTTTCCCTTACCCTTGCATATTGTTTCTATTCAAATAATCATCTATTGGCCCTCTTGAATGCCTTGATTGAACCTGCCTTCACCCCACTTCCAGGCAGTGCATTCCTGACTTGAACCACTTGCTGTGTGGAAAAGTTTTTTCTCACATCACATTTGCTTCTTTTGCAAATCACTTTAAATCTGTGCCCTCTCATTCTTGATCCTTTGACGAACATGAACAATTTCTCCCTATCTACTCTATCCAGTCCACTCATGATTTTGAACACCTCTATCAAATCTCCTCTTAGCCTTCTCCTCTCCAAGGAGAACAGTTCCAACCTATCTTCATAGCTGAAGTTTCTCATCCCTGGAACCATTCTTGTAAACCTCTTCTGCACTCTTTCCAACGTGATCACATCCTTCCTATCGTATGGTGCCCAGAAGTGTACACAATGCTCCAGCTGAGATTGAACTAGTGTCTTATATAAGCTCAGCATAACCTCCTTGCTCTTGTACTCTTCCCCACCATTTGAGCTACCTGCTTCTCTACTGTACCCTTCAGCTGGCTTTCCAGCCCGATAGGCAACCAACTAGCTGTTGTGTAGGAAACCTGGGGCAAATAATGGAAACAAGGGAAAAACAGTGCTTCTGGGTTTCATATCCATAACTCCTCCATGGCTCTGAGCACACAGCTTGGTTAATATTGGCACCTGTATCTCTCACAAGTGGAGTTTATCCATTTTCTTTCTGTGTGTAATGGATCACAACAGGATACTTACATTGACTTACTTTCCTTACAGGATCTAACTTTTGTCAGTATTAGGTTCTTAACATTTCATCACACAAATCAATGGTACAGGGATCGCCAAGAAAACATTTTTGGCAAGTTGACAAAATTTCTTAAGAAGATACTGACTATAAAGGTAGCATCAGAAGAAGTGGGAGGAAAAGTTTAATAACGTTGTTTAAACAAAAATCAAATAGGATACTAGGTGTAACCAATAAGAAGGAAGATTACAAAAACAAGGGGCACTAATCTTTGACAAATAATTTGTTAGGCCACAGTTAGAATATTGTGCGGAACTTTGACTGTCCTATTTTCAAGAGAATGTCAAGCTGTAAAGAAGGTGCAGAAGAGATTCATTAAGGGAACAGGGGGGAGAGGCCTTAATTATGTGACAATACTGGAGAAAGTGAGACCCTTATCATCAGAGAAAAGTGATTTCAAAAGTGAACTGATTGGCATGTTCAAAATTGTGAGGTGTTTTGATAAAGGAATTTGAGAAAAACTGGTACAAGCCAGAGCTTTAAAGTCATGGAATAAAGGAAAAGATTCAAGTCTCAAAATTCCTTGGCCGAGTTGCCTTTTGCCCCCAGAGGCCAAGCAAGGACCAATTTGGTGACTTGTCTCTTAATTGGCAAATCAACTCTTTGTAGCCATTGTATTCAGAGGGTTTTGATCTCTTCCTGACTGCAAACAGTCAGGAATAAAGTTGAACAGACACCAATGAAGGTGGTTTGGAGAATCAAGCTTAGTTCAGTGATCACAGTGAAGTATTACAATGTGTAAAGCACTGCCTGATGAAGATTCAATAGCAGCTTTCGGAGTGGAATTGGATATATACCAGAAAAGGAAAAAAATTGAGGCCAATGGGAAAAGAGTCAGGGGCCAGAACTAATTGGGAAGCCCTTTCAATGAGCCAGCATAGGTACAATAGACCGAATCGCCTCCTCTTGTGCTTTATGATTCAGTGAGGGCACTCGTGTTTAAGCACCACTCTGGAGACTTGAGAATATAGTATAGGATGACACTGATAACAGTTGAACGTTAAACCAAGGGCAGAATCATCCCAGATTTGCACTAAGTGCAGTAGCAGGTGGAAAAAAGGATTTTTTACCCACTGGCTACAATGGCCACAGCCACAGGAAACACATCGGTGTGCTGGCGAGTGGCCTCTGAATCACCCACCATGCCATTACTTCACCATTTTCTTACTGCCATATCTAAACTGCAGCCACGCACACCTTTCTCAATGCTGGCAGCTACGGACTGTTCCATGGAAGACATGGCACTGAAAGCCAGGAAGAATTCAGTGACCTGTCATTGGAATGCATTTTGGAGGTCCATCGTGATGTCCTCCACCTCTGCCCTAGCCATAGGAAGTCCCGCAACCTCACCACTCCAGCTTGGGAGGTGGTGGCAGTGGTGGTCAGTGCCAATGCTGCACAGAAGAGCTTGGCTATTCAGTGCAGAAAGAGGATGAATTATCTCATCCACGCTGCCAGGGGAATGCAACCATCTTGTCTAACTAAATTCACGCACTCTTAAGGCCACCAAACATTCACTGGCATCTCACTCACTGCCACCTCAAAGGACATCACCACTCACTCTCTCACACATACCCTCAGATCTCCATCTGGTCTCATCTCCTCTGGAAACTGCCTCCTTGCACAGATCAACATGTGCCCCCATACACATCGTGGGATACCCTCCTTCCCCAGTACAGCTACCATCCTGCAGCCTCTTCCCTTGCCTGAAGCCACTTCTCCCACCTCCCCAAGCAAATCCTAGCCCTGCAGCCATTGAAAAATCACCCCACCTTATGGTTGGTCCGGTAGGTAGAGACCTTTCCATGAGTCCCCCTAAAAGTGATGTGGTGCTGCTTGTGAAGCCTGGTGCTGATGACCGCGAGTGCTGCCCAGAGCAAGGTAGGCAAACAAACCTCAAAGTTCCAAGCAACGTGCAGCTCGCCAGGTGCATGCCACTTATGTACAGTTGTAAAACACATCAGTGTGCCCGGATGATCCAGCCTGGGGGGATGATTCTGGCAGGTAGGGATTATAATTATATGCAGATGCATTAAAATGTCGTTCCCGACATCCGGCAGTGGGAAACATGGCTTGCCTTTGATGGTTGGAGCAGATGATGTCAAACTGGTTTTGCAAAGTCATGAAACCCATTTTTGGCCTTCCCACCATATTGTCTGCTCACACCCACCAATGACGAGGGAAAATTCTGGCCTAAGGCTCCATTTGCCCTCTGAGCTGAACATAATAGATCACATGACAGATCACATTGAAGGGAGGATGCTGTCCTGCTTTCTTGACCAAACATTTATCTCTCAACCATCAAACAGATATGCTGTCATTTATCATATTGCGACTGTGGGATTATGTTGTGTCAAAATGGACTGCCCTGTTTGCTCACTAGACCAGTGGCTAGGCTTCAAATGTAACTGTTTTGCTGTGACGTACTTTAGAACTTAAAACGTTCTATATATGCTAGCTCTTTTGTTTGAAATCCACAGATAATTAAGCTGAAAACAAAGCTGCAAAAGGAGTAGGGCAAAATACAAGCAGTTTTAAGCAAGGTGACCCACCGGAGTGGATCAAGCATTGTGTGTTTCTTTTCTTATGTAAACATAAATTAGAACAAAGTGATTTGTTGCTCTATTGGTTCATCTAACTGGGGAATGAAGCAGTATGCAATTCAAACCAAATTTTGCTTCATCATGTGTTCACTCAGTAACCATTTGAAACAATTGAAAAAGTACACATGCATTAAGCATGAGGATCTGATCTAGAACAAAAGAGATTGTTACATAAGAGATTGCAGACTACAGGAACTAAAGTAGTGTGAATCAAATCCTTGAAAATGAAGTTGCCCAAACCGCTCGAGGCATTATCTAACCCCGCAAAACCTGAGGTGGTATCCACAGAGCTAGGTTTGCAGGAAGACTAGAAGTCCTTTTATTTATTCATTCATGTGATGTGGCATCGCTGACTAGTCCAGCATTTATTGCCCATCCCTACTTGCTCTTGAGAAGGTGGTGGTGAGCTGCCTTCTTGAACCACTGCAGTCCATGTGGTGTAGGTAGTGGTCGTGGGTTTGGAAGGTGCTGTCTAAGTGCTTGGTGAGTTCCTGCAGTGCTGCCCGCCACTGTGCATTGGTGGTGGTGGGAGTGAGAGTTTGTGGATGTGGTTCCAATCAAGTGGCTGCTTTGTCCTGGATGGTGTCAAGCTTCTTGAGTATTGTTGGAGCTGCTCTCCATTTTAACCGGAGAGTTATTGAGATGTGGAATACACTACAAAAATATTGAGTGCAGAATCCATAATTGAGTTTAGAAAGGATAAATATATCATAAAAGAAAAAGTATGGAAAAAAACAGGTAATGGGATGAAATGGTGGTCTTTTCAACAGATATGTTAGGCTGAATGGCCCTTTCATCCGAGTTCTGATATGTTGATATATCATTTGAATTCTGGTAAAATGTTAACTCTGTTTCTCTCTCCAAAGGTGCTGCCAGACCTGCTGAGTATTTCCAGTATTTTTTATTTTTATTCCAGATTTCCCACATCGGCAATATTTTACTGTTTTTAATGATGCCTTCTGACTTGTATGCTACTGTATTATCTATGTAGTTCAACATTCTATCAGTTGAGTATTGTTTTGCATTGATCGGACATTTTGAGTGAAGTAAGATGCTCGAATCCTTCAACTTCATCCATAGCTATTTGAACACCATTCATTATTGTTTCAGCGGCGTCTTGGTTGGTAGCACTCTGGCCTCCGTGTCAGAAGGTCGTGACCTCAAGTCCCACTCTCAGGGTAGAATCATCCCAGATTTCCACTAAGTCCGGTAGCGGGTGGGGAAAACAGCGTTTTTACCTGCCAGCTGCAATGGCAACTTTTCACTCCTTTTTGTTCTGCTGCATTAATTATGTATTCCTGGGAAACACACCATTTCCATAGTGGGTAGGCTGTCAGTTACCCGCTATGCCATCACCTTGCCACTTCATCATGCCAGGCGCAATATTTAAAGTGCAGTTGCATGCACCCCACTCAGTGCTTCCAGCCCACGACTGCTGCAAAGAAAACATGGCCCTAAAAGGCAAAAAAACTGCAGCTCCCAGGTTCGATGACGTGTCCCTTAAAAGCCTTTTGGATGCAGTGGAGGCTCACCACGATGTTGTCTATCCCTGCTCTGGCTGCAGGACGGGCAGCAACCTTATTAATCTGGCCTGGGAGGCGGTGGCAGCGGTGGTCAGTGCTAAAGCCCTGTAAAAGAGGACAGCCACCCAGTACCGCAAGAGGATGAATGATCTCCTCCGCTCTGCCAGGGTAAATCTCTCTTCTCATCACTCTCAACTCACACACTCAAAACTCATCATGCATCCACAGGGCCCTCACTCACTGCCAGTTTCGCACACACCTTCATTGTCCTCATCCTGACCATGGGACTACTCACCACCTACAAATGACAGGCATACTTATCATCTGGCCTGGTAGGCTTCCTACTTACAGTGTCTCCACCTCTATTCATGCAGGACAGGCTGGCACAAAACAAGAGAGAGAAGTCGCAGACAGGTGGAGGAATGCCTGAAGTCAAGATCCTCAAGTACTTTGAAAACAGAGCCATTCAGCTGGCTGGCGATGATCTGAACCGGTCCTATGCTGACAGTGAAGTTGCCGGTGCTCTCCCAAGTGAGTATCCAGCAGTGCAACATCCATCAGACAACCATGCTATGAGTGGTGTGTCCTCTTTCACAGGCCACTGCCATGCACTAGTTATCTCCCCTTGCCTTCGCAGGCGCATCTGCCAAACAGCCGACAGAGTCCCTGACCCAGGGCCTCCAATCAAGCACTGAAGAAACCTCTGAAGAGGAACAGGAAGGTACTCTCCCTGAAGTCCAGTCACAGCGCTCACCCACACCCTCCACCAGCACAGAGACACACACTTTCGTGGGTCCTAGCATTAGAGTAGCCTCGGGATCACAATCTGGTGAGCACATCGCACTGTCTGATCCACAGCAGGCGGCAGAAGGGATTGCTCAGGTGTCTGGAACTCGGAGGACTGACAGAAGTCAGAATGTTGCTGAGTTCCAGTCAGATGATGAGCCTCTGGACTCAGTCATGTCACAGTTGCTGGAGCTGCAAAGGCAAGCTCAGGAACATCAGGAAGGGATGTCCGCTGCACTCCTCAGATTGCAAAGTACAATGGAGGAGTCTGTCCACCTTCAGACTGAGGTGATAGCACTTGCATGCCAACGCACCGAGGTTAATACCGGTAAGGTGGCAGCCACCATGGATACCTTGGCCCAGGATGCTGCTACTGTACGGGCTGAACTCCATCGGTGACATCGTAGTTGTCTTCCAACAGTATGTACGCGAGAGGGATGAGGACAGCTCAATCTCACTCCAGCTACCCTTTCTCCTCAAAGAATCAGCCAGGGGCCCTTGACATCCATAGGGAGGAGGATCAGCAGGTGCACACCCCAGGGCCATCCAGCCAAGAGACCTCGGGAGTGTCTGGCCCATCTGAATCCCCTCTTCCTGAGACCCCAGCTGCTCCAGCTCCACAGGCTGAAGAGGACTGCCACACAGCTGAAGTCCAAAAGCAAGCTGGGGCCCTACAGGTTTTGGCCCTCCAGAGAACACTCATCAAGGTCACCACAGACAAGGCATAGTGGTCAGCAGGCTGCCTCCACCTCCACTGCAGATGTCTGGGGAGCACCATGATGTAGTGGCAGGGTTAGGAAGGTTAAGAAAATGTGGTTGCACAGCCTGGGCACAGGTGTTAATCACTTGTATATCATGTTCACTTTATTAATAAACTTCCAAGAATGTCTCCTTGCCTATGGCTCCTTCTTCTGAGGAACAGTGTTCATGTCACTCGGATGTGAAACCTTTCTGCACAAGATAAAGGCAGGTACCCCCTCAAGTGCCCCTTCCCTGTGCTTTGTGAAATCTTCAGACCAAAGTGATGGTCTAGCCTCACACTCCCTGGAAATATTACTGATGCCTGCTCCTCGATGGTGCTTGTCATTGCTGTCAGAATGTAATGGGCAACTGTCACAGAGTTCCATCATTCTCTCTATGTGCTCTCAGCACCTTCTAGCTGGGTCTAGCCCCCATCTCTTCAGCATCTGTGATCAGTGATGCTGTGCTCCTGAAGGGGTCAGATGCTGAAGGCGGACATAGAATCAGATGCTTTTAAAGTTTCATGGCTGTGTCTTTATGATATGACTCTGATCACAGAGTGCAAGCAAGCTGTCCTTGGCCAGATGGGATTCAGGCATTCTCAGAGGCAATCTGAAGATTTATAGAGTGTCCTCACTGCATGTCGTCATCACCCTTCTGCAATCGAGTGACTATTAGGGCCTCCACTGTGTCTCCATGGCAGGAGAATTATCACAGATGGTATGTCTGCTGCCATAAACCAGACTGGAGTCAAACATTAATAGATGCAAAGTCAAGATCTTATGGTGTCTCCTCACTGCTTGTTGTCATCACCCTCCACAAATCGGCAGCTATGAAGACCTCCCTAGCTTGCCTGCCTTGCCCGGCCACTGCAAGAGCCTCATCGCCATCATCTTCGCCTTCAATGGACCCGCTCACCCTCATCCCCGCTGATGTTCTCTTCGTCGGAGGAGACCTCCATCTCCTCAGCCAGCTCCTGTCCCCTTTGCAAAGGTTGTAAAGGGCACAGCAGGTGATGATGCATGACACCTTCTGTGGACTATATTGCAGGGTTCCACCAGACCGATGCAGGCACCAGAACCTCTTTCTCCGCATCCCAATTGTTTGCCCCACCAAGTTTTGAGTTGCAGCATAAGCCTCAATGTACCTTTGCTGTCATCTGAGGCCACCGCAAATGAATCATCAGCCTCGGCCTCTGCGAGTAGCCTTTGTCCCTGCAGCTTCTGTGGGCCTGGGAAGACTCCAGGGACCTGTGATTGAATGTAGGAGTCATGGATATTCCCAGGAAATTGTGCACAGACCAGCAGGATGCATTTGTGGTGGTCGCATACTAGCTGAACATTCAGTAGCTGCAGTTGACATAGTTAACCGTATAAAACAAAAACAGAATTACCTGGAAAAACTCAGCAGGTCTGGCAGCATCGGCGGAGAAGAAAAGAGTTGACGTTTCGAGTCCTCATGACCCTTCGACAGAACTTGAGTTTGAGTCCAAGAAAGAGTTGAAATATAAGCTGGTTTAAGGTGTGTGTGTGGGGGGCGGAGAGATAGAGAGACAGAGAGGTGGAGGGGGGGGGTGTGGTTGTAGGGACAAACAAGCAGTGATAGAAGCAGATCATCAAAAGATGTCAATGACAATAGTACAATAGAACACATAGGTGTTAAAGTTAAAGTTGGTGATATTACCAATATAATATCACCAACTTTAACTTTAACACCTATGTGTTCTATTGTACTATTGTCGTTGACATCTTTTGATGATCTGCTTCTATCACTGCTTGTTTGTCCCTACAACCACACCACCCCCCCCTCCACCTCTCTGTCTCTCTATCTCTCCGCCCCCCACACACACACCTTAAACCAGCTTATATTTCAACTCTTTCTTGGACTCGAACTCAAGTTCTGTCGAAGGGTCATGAGGACTCGAAACGTCAACTCTTTTCTTCTCCGCCGATGCTGCCAGACCTGCTGAGTTTTTCCAGGTAATTCTGTTTTTGTTTTGGATTTCCAGCATCCACAGTTTTTTTGTTTTTATCTCTTAGTTAACCGTATGTTGTGTCGAAGATCTGAGCACCATGTATGTTCAGTCGATGGTATCCTGTGCCTGTGGGAAACCTGAAATATGGGAAAATCCAATCGCTCTTGCATCCTGGCCGTCTTGGTCCCCAGCGAAATGCACAAAGTTATGTGCCCTTGTGAAGATGGCATCCATGACTTCACGGATGCATTTGTGGGTGGAGGCTTATGATATCCCACAGAGATCGCCTGTGGAGTGTAATGACACAACATTTGGTAAAGGCTGAGTTGTCTAAGTCCCAGCGGGAAACTTGAACAACTGTCGTAACATAGATTTTCATTTGAGATGTTTGGGATGAAGCCCTGAATTCAGGAATAAAACCACCAAGCCTCAAGAGTTTTTTTTATATAAAACTAAATTAAACATTTATTAATTTAACAGGAAATTAAACACGTACACATGTCTACAAATTACTGCCATAATAACTTTTAAACAAATCCCCAAATTAACCACTCCCAGGTAAACCTTCACCAAGGCAACAGTAACCCATAGACTTTAAACAGACACCAGGCAAAGCACATTTAACGTTACAAATACAAAATGAGGCTCCTTTTAATTTGTTTCTTTTGTAGACACAATTGTTGGCTTACAGGCTGGTTAGATTTTAAATGCCCTTGCCTCACACACACAAACTCTTTTCTGTTTATACCAAGCTTTTCCTTTGAATGTAAATTTTCCATTGTATCCTAGGCTTTTAACATCACATCTTCTAACAATAACATGGAGCGACTGGTCCATCGGCCAGCTTTAGCAAGGAGGTTGTACAACATGCCCAGTCGTCCAACTGTTCTGCAGTCCGCTAAAATGATCTTTAGTTTGTAGTCTGTGCCTGAGGGGTGAAAAGATGGAGCATTTGGTGGCACTTTGATGCCTCTATGTTGCTTGAGTGGGCAGAGAAGCTAGAGGCCCAATCCCAATCGTATCAATGTGGCTGTGCCTGAGATATCTCAGCTGTTGAGGAATGGTCACTTTGTAAAAAGGTGCCCCTAATGCATGGCCGCCTCTCTCGCCCAACACCCCCACCCACTAGCACGTGCGTGTGTGCTACCTTCAACCTCAAGGCAGCCTTTGCCCACCCTGCCCAAAATCACTTCAACCACAGGGCAGCCTTTGCTCTCCACATCCCCCCAAGGTTGCCTCAACCATAGTGCAACCTTTGCCTCCACCCCCACCGTCAAAGTCACCTCAGCCACAGGGATGCCTTTGGCACCCCGCCCCAAAGCGCCTCAAGCCTGAAGACCAACAGCAAGCGCTCCATGTCGTTACTGTGTACTGACCACGGAATTCCCCTCAAGGTGCAGCCCACCAAGTGCACGCCTTTTATATGCTGTTGTGAAACATGCCGGCGTGATTGGGCGGACAATCCAATGGCGAGGGAATGAGACCGGCAAACTAGCCTTATAACGAAATGCTGATGCATTTTAACGAGGTTCCCGATGTCCAATGACAGGAAACATGGCCCACCATCGATGGGCTGAGCGAACGATTGCAAACTGGTTTCACGATGCTGTGAAACCAATTTTTGACCTTCTTGCCATATTGTCCACTCATGCCACCAAACACAGCCAATGCCAGTAGGCACAGATGATTCTGTCCTCTGAGACTTAAGCACACAATCTAGGCTGACACTGTAGTGCAGAGGGGATGGTATTTCACCAAAGGGTCAACTTTCAGACAAAACATTAAACTGAGATGCTGCCCACCCTTTTGTGTAGATATTATAAAACACAAGTCACTATTCTGAAGTACCCTGATAAATATATATCTACTAATTAACATCAGTAAAAGAGATTGTCCAGCAATTACCACACTGGCATTTGTAGGGCCTGGCTGTATGAAAATTGGTTGCTGCATTTCCTATCTGGCAACAGCAACTACACTTCAAAAGTACTACATTTTGGAATGTACTGAGGTCGTGAGTCGTAAATGCAATTTCTTTCTCTCCTTTCCAATATGTATAAAAACTCGGCCACACTGCATACCATTTTGACCCAAATGCAAGAAGCCATTTTTCTCCCACCACAGTATAATACTCCCGTTGTTAATGCAGCTTTAATGAGATATTCCTGACTCAAGTGATGATTTGCCTTCCATGTTTCTCCCTTCCCTAGTAGAGGAATGTATAGCCTGCATTTGCCCTTACATACCCATTTGCTGTGAGAGGAAACTGTCAGCACAAGCCTAAGCCTCAGCTCTTTGCAATACAAGTGGTCTCACTAAGACCGTGCCACTACACTGTCAGTGAGAAAATGCTCCATCTCTCACCATTGATGGATCTTACCTCTACTGTGGAAAAATTCAATTCAAATAAAAAGCTGTGAATGATTATATTTTTATTAAGAACTGATGTTTGAATAACTGAAAGTAACTCACCTGTCCCATACACCACCAACATCCATCAGACTGCAAACTGTGAATAGCTTTGATGCCTGATAAGCAGGGAATAAATTATTCAGTAATTTCAAAATGTCACAGTGAATTGGAAAGATTAAGAAGAAATTGGGTTTAAAATAGGCATATCAGCAATCAGCAATGTTTTGATGATATTAGCAGTGTTTTATGAGGTACAATTGTGTTTATATTTTTAATTTAAAAATCACTCTGTATACCTAGTCAACTGCTTGATGGTTATGTCGATTGTTATTTACTTTTTCTACCGTATTTGCACTGCGCTGAGCTCAGTGTAGGTGTTTCTCAATAGATGTAAGCCAGTTCTCCAGAGCTTTAGTATTATCTGAAATCTGGGTTGCATTTCTAAATGCTTTCATGAATTTAAAAATAAAACTTTTGTCTACTTGGTATTGCAGATGCCTCAAGGTTTTTTTTATTAAATGGTATGTTCAAACCAAGCACTTCTTTTCGAAATAAAAAAAATCAGCTCCACAGAAAGTTCAAATAACTCACAATAACAGAAAAGGCGGACAGCACATAAGAGAGAAAAGCCAAAGTGGTGGAAGGGTTGTGAAGGCGAAAGGTTTTAAGGAGGATTTTAACAGAAAGAGGGAGGCAACAAGTTGGAAGGGTTTAGGTAGGGAGGTTCAGTGGGCATGTGATGGCTGAAAGGGTGTAGAGCCAGGAATAAGTAAGAAGAGTGTAGAAAGCTAGAGGAGTTTGCAAAGGTAGAAAACAGCTACAAGAGGTTTGAGATTGAGAAATGTGACCTTACAATCAATCTCATGAGGCAACAGAAGAACAGAAGTCAGTGGTTCTTGGCCAACATGGGGCACTGTGAGTGTGGGACTTTGTGTGAGAAAATACATGGGACTTGGCTAACATGCTAAGCTGTGGTTTGTGGAGACTGGAGTTGGGGAGGATGATCTCGCAGCGATTTCCCTACAGATTATAAGATGTCTTGGGAAGAATGGTGCACAAGAAAAATCTTCCATGCTGTGGATATGTAGGTTTGCTTCCTTGAAATATTGAATCATAGAATGGTTTCAGCACAGAAGGAGGCCATTTGCCTCGATTGAACCTGCCTCCACCACACTATCAGGCAGTGCATTCCAGATCCTAACCACACACTGTGTAAAAAAAATTTTCATGTCGCCATTGCTTCTTTTGCCAATTAGCTTAAATATTTCCTCTCTGGTTCTTGACCTTTCTATCAATGGGAACAGTTTTTCCCTATCTATACTGTCCAGACCCCTCATGATTTCAAATACCTCAATCAAATCTCCTCTCAACCTTCTCTTCTCCAAGGAGAACAGTCCCAACTTTTCCAATCTATCTACATAACTGAAGTTGCTCATACATGGAACCACTCTCTTAACTCTTTTCTGAACTCTCTCTAATACCTTCACATCATTGGTGTATTGCCCAGAACTGGACACAATATTCCAGTTAAGACTGAACCAGTGTTTCATACAAGTTTAATGTAACTTCCTTGCTTTTGCACCCTATGCCCCTATTGATAAAGCCCAGGATGTCCCTATGCTTTATTAACCATTCTCTTAACCTGACCTGCTACCTTCAATGGATATGCATGTATAGATCCAGGTCCCTCTGCTCCTGCATCCCCTTTAGAATTGTACTGTTTATTTTGTATTATCTCTCTGCATTCTTCTTATCAAAATGAACCATTTCACACTTCTCTGCATTAAGTTTCATCTGCGAATTGTCTGCCCATTCATCAACCTGTCTCCATCTTTTTGAACTTCTACACTATCCTCCTCACAGTTCACAATACTTCCAAGTTTTGTAATGTCTAAAAATTTTTAAATTGTACCCTGTACACCAAGGCCTAGGTCATTAATATATATCAGGAAGAGCAAGAGTCCTAACGTCAATCTCTGAGGAACTCTACTATAAACCTTCTTCCAATCCAAAAAAACAGCCATTAACACTGCTCTCTGTTTCCTGACACTCAGCCAATTCATATCCATGTGACTATCCCTTTTATTCCATGAATTCTAACTTGGCTCACAAATCTATTGTCAGATGCTTTTTGGAAGCCCATGTACACCACACCAACTGCACCTTTATTAACCCGCTCTGTTAACTCATTTAAAAATTCAAGCAAGTTAATGAAACATGAATTGCCCTGAAACAAGTCGGTGCTGAATTTTGTTAACTAACCCGTGTTTGCCTAAGTAACTATCGATTTTACCCTGAACTGTCCTTTCTAGAAGCTTCTTACCACTGAGGTTGGTTATAGTTGCTGGCTTATCTTTACACCCTTCTTGAACAAGGATGCAACATTTGCAATTCTCTGGGCCTCTGGCACTACCCCTGAGTTTAAAGAAGTTTGGATAATAATGGCCAGTGGCTCCGCAATTCCCATTCTTGCTACCCTTAGTATCCTTGGATGCTTCTCACCGAGTCCTGGTTCCTCATCAACTTTAAGTACATACAGTCTATCCAATACCACCTCCTTAACAAGTTTCTGAACTACCTTCTCTTTTACCATGACGTGTGAAGCATCTTCTTCCTTGGTAAAGATAAATGCAAAATATCCATTTAACACCTCAGCCATGCCCCCTGCTTCCATGCATAATTCCCCCTTTTGGTTCCTAATTGGCCCTTTTGCAACCTTTTTACTATTTATATGCCTAGAAAAGATTTTTGGATTCCCTTTTATGTTAGCTGCCAGTCTCTTCTCATACTCTCCCTTTACTCCTCTTATTTGCTTTTACAATTCCCCTCTGAAGCTTCTATATTCAGCTTAGTTCTCGAATACATTCTCCACCTTACATCCATCATAGGCAATTTTTTTCTCCCTCACCTTATTCTCTA